>NW_026136708.1:14387542-15587542 GCF_905237075.1 Dicentrarchus labrax
TCGGAGGCATTATCAGAAGCAACTACTGTTTACTGTAGAGCTATTAAAGATGGTCATAAAACTAGTGGGTGGTGCTCCAATACTGTTGTTGAAATCAGATCATTCTGACATAGTTGATATTGATTAAGCCCAAAAGAAAAACATTAACACAATGATGTTGATGACACATGGTTTAAGTGGGGATTTAAAATGTCCTAGCAAATTGTTTAATAAGTAAAGCCTACAAATGTGTAGAAATATGTGCTGGCAGGGAGGCCACATTACTCTCAACATTACTCTGTAATTACAACATGGTATTGGTGCACCACTTATAATAATAAGTGCTTATATTAAAGTAAGTGAAATATACATACTGATTGCTGTGGGGATTGAAAAAGGGAGACAGGGAGAAAGATATCAGATTGAATTTACCAATTTATGTGGTTCTGAGACAATATATCTCCAAAATGTCAAAAGGTAGTCATATTTTAAGAGTTTATAAATCTTTCATTGGGTACTGAGTTTCAAGGTTTTGTTATTAGTTTGTTTATAAAACTAGAATGATTGGGAGGTAAAACAAAGTAAGTAAAGAAACAAACCAATTTCACAGTAACAGTTCTTAGTGATTTTTTTCTAATGATACATTTTTAATTAGCCAATACTTAACAAGACCAAAATTAAATTTCACAAGAATATCCAAAAAAACAAGATTTGTTTCTCCTTTAACTTATTACTACTACTACAACTAGAAAATTGTACTATGTGACTAGGCAATAGTAAAGAACTTTACTGTTTTTCTCAGGGTCCTGGATCATCTGATTGGCTGCATTGACAGTGTCCTCCAGCTCGCTGTAGTTCCTCTGTAGGCCATGGAGTTGCAGGTTCAAGTCCCCAAGTCGCTCCAGGACGTCTATGGCTGTGGTGTTAGCATCGGCTGCTACAGTCTTTGTGGCTGCAAGCTTAGCTGCTGTGTCTGATAAAGAATGTAAAAAACCGACACACAAAAGATACAAGTTACATACCTAAATCAGTGGTATACCATCATTATGTTTGGACAAATAGATGGGTTTTGTGGTGTTTTGTGCTAATGTTCTGCAAATGATATACATTGTACACCGATCAGCCATAACATTATGTGCACTGACAGGTGAAGTGAATAACAGTCGTTATCATGGCTCCTGTCAGTGGGTGGGATATATTAGGCAGCAAGTGAACATTCTGTCCTCAAAGTTGATGTGTTAAAAGCAGGAAAAATGGGCAGCGTGAGGATTTGAGTGACTTTGACAAGGGCCACATTGTGATAGCTAGACGACTGGGTCAGAGCATCTCCAAACTGCAGCTCTTGTGGTGTGTTCCCGCTCTGCAGTGGTCAGTACCTATCAAAAGTGGTTGAAGGAAGGAAAAGCGGTGAACTGGAGACAGGGTCATGGGTGGCCAAGGCTCACTGATACACATGGCACATACAGACGAGCTACTGTAGCTCAAACTGCTGAAACAGTTAATGCTGGTTCCGATAGAAAGGTGTCAGAACACACAGTGCAGAGCAGTTTGTTGACCACCAGGGTGCCCAGGTGGTCATAATGTTATGGCTGATTGGTGTATATTGTCCAGGGAAAATTATGAATATGGTGGAACTTAACTTAAAATAAATATTTATGGTGGAATTGATCAGTGTGACACCAGTTTGCACGAGACACCTTTAACATATTCAGACAAGTATTTGGAAGCAGGAAGTAGCATTAATGCTGTAGTATAGTCAGATGTTAATTGTAAACCATTTTGAACTGTCTATCCTTCACACACATAGGATCTAAGCTGTGTCATTGGTCAATGCTACACAACTTTAAATATTTCCCCAGTGTAGAGCAGAGGTGTTACTCACAATCGGAAATATTTAGAGCAAATTGATGAACAAAATGCATACTTAGGTTTCCTTTCCTCAAAGTCACAGTTTGATAGAAGAAGAGATGGTAGTATGTAGATCAGTACAGTATGATATTTGTATGGAGGAGTGGGATATACTGTATCTTCAGTTATGGTCTGTTGTACATCTAATCTATGCACACTAGACAATTTTGAAGGATGTTCTATCATTTTCCTAACATGATAAATAACAATCATGCTGACTACTGAAACGCTGTAGATAGATGACACTTCAGCTCAGTAAAACCTCATCTTTATTGGATACTGAGCACTGCGTCTTTGCTAACTTCAAATCACAGAATTTATTCAGAATCCTGCAGATTTCTGGTCCTGAATACCAAACCTTGTTTGATGCAGATCATTTAGTCTCCTCAACATGTTACGGTATTGTGTTATTTAGATTAGAATTAAAATGGAGATTAGATTATTAGATTAGATTACCTACACAACACATGTTGTGTTAACCTCTAGGTAATCTATTTACAATATGTAGTAGCTATAGTTAATTTTCTAATCCAAATGCAACCATGTGTATGATGTATCACTGTGGTTCTACAACCTCAGTATCACTGCAGTTCATTTCTGTGTGTGTGTCTGTGAGTACTGACATGTGTCAAGTTGAGTCTACCAGAGCAACTGACCTCTATCGGCACGGTGATATTGATCCACTCTCTCTTTATCTCTCTCCCACGCACGCTCACACACTCATACACACTCATACACACTGTGTGTTTGTGCAGTCATACCATTGGGGATAGCGTTGAGCGTTGCCATGGTTCCATTGACAGCCTTCAGCAGGTCTTTGGTTTTGTCTCTCGCTGCTTTAACTCTGCCCTTCAGCTGGGCCACACTATCTGCATTCTCTACACACACACACACACACACACACACACACACACACACACACACATACACGTACACACACACACATACACAATGATGATGATTGATTTGAAGTCAAGGCTGTGTACTAATAACCACACTGCCCTCACCTCCCTAATGGTGACGAGTGACTGGCAGTAAGTCATACAGAGACTGATGAAGAATGACAAAGTGCTTGTTTATACTGTATATATCTTATATCATACTCATTACTGTAATCAATTTACAGACCACAGCTCATTGTACAACAATTAGCAGACTATATATACATCCTGAATACTGTCTGTTGCATACAATACATAGTACGTTCTGTACACATTGTAGACATTGTGCATGCACATTCTCACCTTTGACATCACTTTGAAGTTGTTTTGCTTCATTTAGCAGTGTGTGACTCTTCTGAAGTGCACCTTGAGCAGCTTCCTTTACTGGGACCTCGGGACCTAAAGCCTTCACACACACACACACACACACACACACACACACACACACACACACACACACAAAGCAAAATCAGTGTCTTAACATGCCATCAGACTTTAATGCTTCCAGAGTAATTTAGATCCCTCACATGAATTAAAAAACATGTTTGGTGACACATAAAAAGGTGCAGTAATCTGCATACTACCTTTATGTAAGATCAAAGCTCCACTACTTTGCATTGCTAAATGATATTCTAAGAAAGGCATTCAAACTGAACTCCTCCTCACATTAATTCTCTACCATCATCCCCTTATTTCATTGTTTCTTTGCCTCCTTTCACTGTCTTTTTAGCTCTTTCTTCTTCTGCCCTTTACCTCTTTCTTGCCAAAGGAAAAGAAAAGAGAAAGAAAGAAGACAGAGGTGAAAACATGCAAACGAGGGTGTTGAGTTGAAAAGAAAAGGGTAAAAATGTTGGCAGAAAAAATGGCAAACAAATGAATTGGCACACAGGACAAAAAATGGAAAGGAAAGAGAGGAAAAGAAACCACTATGGAATAAAGGGTATGAGAAAATCAAAGACGAGGTAACCAAGAAAAAAGCAAACAAATGAAGAGTGAACTAAAAAGGAAAAAAGTATGAAACAAGGACAGGGGAAAAAAAGAGGAAAAAGAAAAAAATAAGAAATTAAGAAATAAAAGAAGGAAAAGGGAGGAAAAGGGAGATTTCAGGTATGTGTGGTCATGATAATGAAAGGGGGGGGAGGAAGAGGGACAGAGAAGTGCTTTGATCTCTCAGCCATAACTAATGGAGAGCGCAAGCTTACATTACTGTTACTGCATGCAAGACACACACAAACACACACACACACACACACACACACACACACACACACACACACACACACACACACACACACACACACACACACACACACACACACACACCTCTTGTGCTGAGAGTACACTTTCATGGTCTGGATAGCTAGAACACTTGTAATTGATATTTACAGTATATATGCAGTACCTGAGTGTGAGGTGGATTACATACAGAATAAATATACAGGCACAGTTCAGCTTTTGTTTGAGCCTATTTGCTGTTTATAATCGTGTAATAGAGAAAATATTAGAGAACAGGAAGAAGAAGACTAATCGGGCACGATGTTTTTCTCATAATGAATTATACAAAATAAAAAAAGGGATACCTCATTAAACCCCGAAGGAAACAAATATTCTGAATAGTAAGAGACTGCAGTTTTGAATTTGGTCAATAGATATGTGCATGTGTTTCGGTGTGCGTAGGTATACGTGTCCACTTACCAGTGCCAGTGCCTCACTTGCCCTCTGTTTGGCTGCCTTTGCCTCTTTCTCTGCTGCATCGACATTTGCTTTAATGTTGCTATAGGCCTTGAAGGCAGCTGTTGCATTAAAGGAGAGATTTTTAGCTTCGGCCAAAATACTGTGAGGAGAGAGAGGACAAAAAAAAAAAAAGAGAAACAAATGTTGATTTGTTATAACCCTTTTGATATGTTACACACACATTTTTATCAAGTAATGAAAACCAAAATGCCATGACACAACATTTACAAACATGACCTCATATATGTTATTTAACTCAGGGATTGTTAAGTCGGTTTGTACTTTGCTTTTTAGGGAGGCAATAACAACTGTTTTCATTGTTTAATCGGGGTTCCCACTCTTTTCTCTTACGTTTTTCTTGATAATACAAGACTACAAAAGCAGGGCTCAGAGGGACACTCTATGTTAGCTCACTTTCCAATTCCGCATAGACCTTTTTCACAGCAGCCATTTTGACATGAAATAGTAGGGTAAACACAGGGTAACTGAAGCTTAATTGGTAACACCTGTGTTTACCCTACTGTTTTATGTCAAAACGGCTGTTGTGAAAAAGGTCTATTGACTGCAGCTTTCCTCTAACCGTGACATTAATTTGGCCACAGCACAGGTTTAAATACAATTCCATTTCCAGGATATTTGGCCATTTTAATTTCCATGACTGGAAAATTAGTCTCTACATTTCCAGAACATGTAGGAATCCTTTTAATTATTTTACATATAATAAATATTTTGTTTCAATCTTTCAGTCTATAAATTATGAAAAATCCCTCCCCAAAAAACAACAACAAACATAATCAATTAAGCAGACTGATATGAAAGAGATAAAAAAAAATCTCATCTTAATTATCATAGATTAATTGCTTGTAAATCCACTAGATTACTCATCTACTAGTTTCAGGCCAATCTATACCCTATAAACAACGACCAATGTGTGCTAACGTGTTTATATTTACCCATCCAAAATGGCAGCAGATTCATTCAACTGATTGGCGTGTTCCTCTGCATCGTGCACATGATTAGCCAGGCTGCCGTCACTTAAACCATTGGTAAGGCGATTGACTTTATCATCCAGCCGGTCATGAAGGGGACCCAGCTCTTTTCCCATCTCCTCCAAGTCCTACAGATAGAAAACAGAGGCTCTGCTCACTTTGCTTGGTGATGTGCAGTTGAGATTGAAAGAAAAAGACTCACCCGTTCAAATTGCTTTCTGTGTTATTTGAATTGAAGAAAGAACAGATCAAAGAGACAAAGTCAAAATGGAGAGAGATATTCTTCCACTCCTACAAACTCTTTTCTGATGCCAAAATACACAAAGTTGACTTCAGGAAGAATATTTAAGAGGTTAGTCACTGGGTTACTACAGGTTTGGATGAGGTTGACTTTAGTACCTCTAACTCCTTGTTAATGTTGTCAGAAAGCTGGTTTGCTTCGTCAAGTAGACGTTCTCCTTCTCCGAGGACCTCCTGCGCTTCCTGTTTCACTCCACTCACTGCAGTGCGCTTCCTCTGCAAAAAACAAACCACAATCAACAGCTGCACGATTCCGATTCGCCGATGTATGAACATTAGTGCTGCAACTAACGATTATTTTCATTGCCAATTTATCTACCGATTATTTTTTTGACTAACCGCGTCATCGAAAATCCAAACACTTAAAATGACCTAAACAATTAATCACTCAAGAAAATCGCTGCTGATCGACTAACCAATGACTCGATTCAACTTTAATCAACATACAACCACAGTGAGCAATGCCACATTTCTGGGATGACTGTATAGGTCACATAAAAGATTTAGTAGACTGTTTTGCAGCTGAAATTATAAGCTGTGTGGTCATACCATGTTTTCCAAGTCAATAAATATATTGAGGCCTCAAAAGTAGCTTCTCTTTGTGCAGCATCATTTGATGTAGTTTTTAATCCATAACACATAGATAGTTAAATGCACACCAGTACTATAGAAGAGTTTGTGTTAGAGTATGTGAAGATATTACAGTACTTTTGGTCTGTTTGCTTAAATTATAAATCCAAATTTAAACTTTGCTTCACATAATGACAGAGCAATCATTCAGGGAAATTATTATTTTCTAAGCAGACTTGTTCTAAAAGCCTTTTTAGGGTAAAAAGGATTTCCAGTTAAAATAATAACTGAAAACAATAAAATCAGTTTAGAACATTAGAGACACACAATTAGTGACTTAACTAAATAACATGTGAACTCAGTGTAACCCCAGTGTGTTGCATATGTATTCCACTTTGTTCCCTGCATAAAGCTTTTCTTTATAGAGGAAAAGACTGCAGGGTCAGGGAGAGACAGAGATAGACATAAAGACAGAAGGAAAGAGAGTGTTCGTGTGTGTGTGTGTGTGTGTGTGTGTGTGTGTGTGATCACTGCAGAATGCTTCCTCGAGGACATGTATAATGATCTTTCCGATAAATGCTTCTTGTTTTGCTCTGTTAAGAATCGTTGCTGCCTGTGAGCTTTCCTTGATGATGAATTATATGCAAAAAGGCTTTAAAGGAAAATAACAATCAGTACTGTCTGAGATGAATAGATGGTTAGATGCTCCACACTTAAGTGTTTTAGGAATTTTTCAAACCCAAAAGTTTAAATATGGTTATGAGTAAAATGGGCTCAATATCCCCATATCATTTCAAAATTAATTGTACAGTATATAAGTCAGACAACATAAATTAACTAGATAAATATAACAAGTATAGAGTATAGACAGTTATCATTTGGTGCCACCTTGTCCATCACAGCAAACACAGGCTGGAACATGCTTGCCCGTCAGTACATAAGTACGAACACGGTTATCAGAGGAAATTGTTGAATGTTCAGGGCCGCTACTTCAGGTCTTCTGTGAGCCTTTGTGATATATAGTTACCCATAATACATAATCTCTGCATTATACCTGCACAGAGCGAGATTGGAGAGTGACAAAGACATCATAACCTACATGTTTATGCTAACTTGGACATGAGGCTGATGAAATACTATATGTGAGCGATGTAGCAGCAGCTGTTTAAGCAAAATAAACAGACCATGACAACTTAAATATATAGTGTGTTAGATATATGTTGCAAAAAGTAGAGTATATCACATGTGAGTATAGCAGCTAGGGCTGTGTATTGGCAATAGTTTATAATAATAATAATAATAACAATAATAATAATGTTACAAATAATAATAATTATTATTAATATAATAATGTAAATCTTATTTTAGGTATATATATATGTATAGAACACACCACCATATGCATAAAATCTGATGTGTAGCAGCAGAACTGGAGTTGTCTGCTTGAACTAGCTAGAGGGCTAAACTCAATTCCTTATTAGCAAAAATAAATAATGTTGACAAAGTCTTGTTTCTCTCTCACAAATCAGGAGCGGCCATGTGTAGATCAGAAAGATTCAATAGTGTTGAACAACTAAGACAGCTTAGTTTAAAAGGATGAGATAATTAGAATGATTGTAGCAAAATTAAATGGAATAATTTAAATAGTAAATCACTTTAATAGTTAATTACACTATACACGGTTGACAATACTGTGACCATGAGTATAGAAATGGTTTAGCATTCAAGCACGCTGCTTTCTGACTGTGTATGCGTATGCAAAACTTGTGTCTGGATGTGTGTCTAGCCATGTGTGGGTTTGTGTGTATCGTTACCTCCAGGGCTGTCAGGTTAGCTTGGTTTTGTTCAGCTAGTGAGCCAGTCTGCCTCATCTTTCCCTGGGCAGAGTGGAGTAAATCCTGGGCCTCCTGGAGCTTCCCCTCATGGTCTGAGAGCTTCTCTTTTATCTTGGGAAACAGATGGCAAAGCACTAAGTTAGTGTCATTAATTTAGGGACATCGAAGACAAAAGAGTAAAGATTAGAAGTTATAATTACCTCTGCTTTCAGGTCTTCTGTGGCCTGATGGGGGTCACCAAATAATCTCTTCACTTTCTGATACAACTCCTCTGCAAGGCTGGAAAATGAAGGAAGGGAGAGATTAGAATATTTGTATTTATCTTTTGGTAATTTAACACAGTGTTATTCATGGCTTACCAAAGTGGAGCAGTGGAATAAGTTATTATATGTGAATGCAACAATTCACAAAGGGAGAGGAGGGAAGAGGAGAGTTATTGTGATGCGTGACAGAGCCTCTGCTGGTGCAAAGACAATAATCACTCCATATGACTGAATGTCGAAATGCTGGAATGAAATTGCCGATTTTCTTCTATTGACCCCTCAGGCTGAGTTGGATTAAATTGTAGCAGTATAAAATTGTTCAAATATCTTCACACTAATGTGTGCGTGTTTGCATGTTACTGGGTTGGGGCAGGTGGAGCAACATGTGCTAATGTACACTGCAGCATGGCACGCTGTATCAACAGCAGCGGCAGATAAAACTGGCAGAGAACAAGACTAAAAAATAACTAAAATCTAACCACTCATGGGACTCAGTTCAGGAAATCAGTTTTTGTGGCTGATGAAGATATTCTATAGCATAAATTTTGCCTTAGCTCCAGTGTTTTCAGTTAAACAAATACCCAGAGCTCACAATGCAACTGCTGAGAGAGCACAGGTGCAAAATGAAAAAGGAAATTCAGTAATCAGGCTTTTCACATTTCATCAATTATTCACAGCTTTGCTATGCTGTTTTCAACCCAACTACTACCAGTCAGCCAACTCACCTGGAATGGTTATTATGTGAATATTTATGGCATTGATATTTGACATCAACAGGCTCTGACCATGTCACTACCCACAAGGGGTCACCTAGCTGAGCAAAGCTGCGAGTGGGGAATGACGATAATAATTTTCCCCTGAGGGAAAGATAGATTTCAGGAAGGTGGTGAGGCAGCAGGCATTCAGCAAAAATAAATAAGCAGAGTACTGATGGTGTAAAGGTCCACCAGTGCTTACGGGTGAGAACAGGTGGGGCTGTATACAATTTCTCTAACTTGCAGCGATTTGGAAGCTGTGTAGAGGTGAGAAAATGTCTCCCTTAAGTCCACTTTCTTAAATCGTCACAACTATTTTTATCACTTTGTGTGAGTGTGAATGAATGAATGGCTTCCAGGAAAAAGTATCTGAAAATTCTGATTTAAGACTCTCGCCCTTCACTATGGAGGCAGTCTTTTCACACTACCTTAAGCATGAACCAGCCCTGCCATTATAGAAATGGGTTGTTAGATATACGTTGAAGTGAAAAAAATGGCAATGAACGTAGCGCCAAAGATTTGCAAATCAGCCTTTGGTTCACTCCAAATTTTCTTATTACACTTTGCTTTGACATGAATTTTAAGAAAGCCTTCCCACTTCTGGAAGTATTTAAAACAGTTTAATAACCATATGTTTACCATAGCGTCCCTTAATGAGCCTTATTTTATTTTTACCTTCAGCATTAATTGAGACAACAAGGATCTAGTGTCCTCCAGTTGACATCACTCAGAGGACAATTTCATACAGTTTTTGGGGATATATGAGGTAATGATTGGGTTTGATGAAACTTTAATGAACCCTGCGGGGAATAGCACGAAGAAAACAGAATAAAACTAAGTAAAAATAACAGGCAGGGGTGTTTAACCATAACCCAACTGACTATTAAAACATTACAATATATAGCAAAATAGTATATGAATGAAAAGTCAAATTTGCAGCATGTAACCAAACTTTTTAGACTAATGAAATACTGAAAATACATAAAATATGAAACTTATATAACTGTGCCAGCTTTGTTCATTTTGCTGAAGCATCCCTTTAACATCTGTTGGTACTTGTGTTTTTCTCTGCTGCTCTGTTTGAAATCTCCCCTCAGGGTTCAGTCAAATAATCAACCGCAGCCTGACAGACAAGTCATTCAGTAGCAGTGGCAATTTCTCTTTGTCTCTCTTATTCTCATACTCTCTCCCACTACAACTCTCTGTCCATCTGTCAGTTGTTCTGCTCTCCCTCTGTGACTTTCCCCTCTCACCACAAGCTCTTTGTGTTTCTCCCTCTTGTTTCTACCCCTATGGCCATACAGTACTTTTAATTAACTCATCGACCTCGTCAACATTTGCTGCTGAAAGAGACAGAGAGAGAAAGGGAGATTGGAGGGATGAAGGGGGAAGATGACTAATTCCATCAAATGCCTTGAGAGGGAGAAAGAAAGTGAGAGCAACAAAGTGAGAAACACTTTGCTAAAACATCAGCAGAAATGCATGGCTTTAGGACATGTGGCGATCAGATGTCTGCTCAGTGGAAGGTAGTTACTCCTGATGTCTCCTGTGTCAACAAAATGAAAGAAATCATGAAATCTAAGAGAGGAAAAAATTTAAGGACGAGTGGTTTTGCATGATTTAGCCCTTTTACTGTACTATGCACAACATTTTGTGTTGTTGCTGCATTCCTTTCTACAACCCCAGACATCCACTGAGCTCCATTCATTTTTGCATAATATGAAAATCAATTAGACTCTAATTGACTCTTTTTAGTAAACATCAAGTCTGCTTTTTTTTTTGCCAAAGTTACATTATCAATAGGGGGTAACATTGTGCATACTTTTCAAATTAGCCACCACTTACACAACAGCACAGCTACTTCTTGCACTATATATTTTTCTCAGGATTTCTCCTACTAATCTCGAATTGGTTGCACGAAACATTCCCAAATATCTAAAAATGTGTGACATGCATTTCAAATGTAATGTGTTAAAAATTAGTTGACATACTGCTATTTTCAGGTTTGTTTCATTTTGCTAGTTTAAAATGCTGCACATTCATAATACAGTTAAATATTTTTTATAGTATGCAGGTAAGTTTTTTTTTAAAAGTTGTTTTACATATTGATACATTAAGGTGTCTATTATGCATATTCCACTTCTGTCTTCTCTTCTTTCACTCTCTCTCTCTCATTGTGCAAGTTCAGCAAAAGACTAAGTCTAGTGGGGAAACACCCCGCAGAAAAACAAGCTAGAACGTGGAAAAGTGGGATTGAATCCCAGCAGGGACAAGGGGAATCCAAGACACACAAGGTGAATGCATTAGCATATGGGTATGTGTGAAAACAAAACAAAACAAAAAAATCATAAAAAACAAAACAACAGGTAGGTGAAAAAAGCATGGTTCCATGCAACAACAGTGGGCGGAATGATGGTTCTGGTCAAATCAACCAACCAAATTTAAAAAGGAAACACAAGAACAAAGAAAAAAATACTCAACAACAACAAAACACACAAAAAAAACAACTTTAAAACCAAAAGAAGTGAACAGTAGATGCTCAGTTTTTTTCTATCTTGGAAGACTATCCTTAGCATAGTTTCACTTTGTTCATCAAGAAATGTACACCTTTAGTCTTCTCATCATGCATGTGTGAATGCTCGGAAATGTGTGTGCGCAATCAGACAAAGACCGGTCTGTTTGCTAAGTTTTCTCAAAATGTGTGTTTTTCTAGTGTGTGGGAGAAAGATACATGACCCGTGTGTTTGTGTGTGTTCATGTGTGTCCGTACTCCATCTCCTCCTCGGCGATGCTCTTCTTCCCTCCCAGCTGTCGTTTTCTCATCTCAGCTAGCATGGCCTGGATCTCCTCCTTCATCTCCTTCAGGCTTTTGTCTGGAGTTCCATCTCTCCGCGAGAGAGTCCGGTTCAACTCGGCAGCCTTCAGCTGGAGGTCTGGACACACAGACGCACAGAACGAGTGCTGTGAGGATACTACAGATGGACAGATTCAGTTCATGTTGTTGCACTTCATACAAGCACTGAAAGAAAACGTATATTCCAGTTTCTGTTCCAGCATATCTGGAAAATATCAGAAATACAGAAAAGTATAGGTATATATGCCTTCAAGTGTCTTTGTTATAATATAGCTTTTTTGGGTGCCCTGTTTGAATTAATATATTATATACATATATTGTTATACTATCAGTATATAGCATCAGTATCTTCCAGGACATTAAAAAGGTCTAAAAACAATGAGGCAAAGTTGTGGAGAGCTGCAGAGTTGGGTGTTAAGTGTGGGTTCGTCAATACATTTAATTGTATGTATTCAGCCCTGATGGATTTTCTGTCTGTGCGTTCTCCTGTCATGTCTCTTTAGCTTTATGGCTCAAACAGAAATAAAGACAAAATCACACCGTTTGATCTTCACTCATTTAAACGCAGACACACGCCGAGAGCCACACACACACACACACACACACACACACAAACCGTTTTAACACCATTCAAAGCCAGCGATTTTGGCAAACTTCATGTTTGCCCTGCTTTTATCAAATTAAAGGCAGTGAAATCTCAAACCAATCAATGATGAAACTGCACTAAAACACTCCAAGGCTCATTTGAATAATACTCAAACTGCTGGAACTTAATGAGCAGTGTGTGTGTGTGTGTCTGAGTGTGTTGTGTATTTCCATAACGTGCGTGTGTAAGCAGCAAGCTGTTTGTGTGTGTCTTATGTGTCTGCAGTGATGGTGTGTTCCTATCTTCTTTAAAATGTAAACGTGGTATGATTAAAGCAAGTTGAAACTTAAAAAGTGTGTGTGTGTGTTTGTAGGTGTGTGGGTGGGTGGGCCTGTGTGTGTGTGTGTGTGTGTGTGTGTGTGTGTTTGTGGCAATGCAGTATTTCCTCTTATTTGAAATGTAAACATGATGTGATTAAAGCCAAGACAGAACTAAAGCCATCATGCTAATGAACAGCTGTACCGCATGTGTATATGTGTGCGCATGCTGCATTTGTATGTGTGCATGAGTGTGAGTCTCTGTGAGGTTCTGCGTTTGTGTGTGTGTGTGTGTGTGTGTGTGTGTGTGTGTGTGTGTGTGTGTTCACAGCCATATAATTACATAGTGGGATTTAAAAGCCAATTAAACACTTAAAACGTGGATGGAATCATATTACGGTATCTAGTAAACACGGGCACACACACTGAGGAAAGTGTGTACAGTATTTTCTTGCCTCATTATGTGTGTGCGTGTGTCTGTGTATGGCTGTGTGTGCATAGTTATATGAATGTGTGCACATCTGCACCAGTGTTTGTGTATGTGGTGTGTTTGCGTGTGTGTTTCTGATAGCCACTAATTAAGTCTCTAATTGCTACTCTCAATCATCCACTGAGCCACGACACACTCTCTTTTTCCTCTTTCTCACACGCATGTGCACGCACACTCACACACAACAATAATCACACTGTGATTAGGCAGAAGGCCAGAGAGCTAGGAGCAACAACAAGGAGAGGACAGTTTCATCAGAGCTAGACAGAATGTGTAGGTTTTGCAACTTTCTTTTTTGTCCCCGATAAAGATTTCATAATGGTAATCAAAATTACAAATTATTTGAACTGCAGAATTTTGCATAGAGCATATTGGGTTGTTTTTTTAACATCAGTGCGGGTTAGGGAGAGGTACTTATACACAATAGCTACTTAATTTAACTACAACTTGACTAGAGTTGATCAGGGTTACATGATTTAAAGTTGGAAAATGACTTGCAGAATGCTCCACACTGTGAAAGGTGCACATAGAGGACAATACACTGTCACTATGATTACACTCATGTCACAAGAGTTTTTCTAAAACAGAATCTACTTTTATCAAAAAAAATTTCTTACATTTTTGCTGCAATTAGATATACTAAATACCAAACTGCAATAAAATGGTGGATAGAGAGATCTGAAACTTAGTAGAGATAACTGGAAGTAAGTGATAACCGTAAGAGTGATGAGAACCTAGATGAACAGTTGACAAAACAATCTCCTCTCAATGTTTTCTTACTGGCTTGTTTTAGAGATTTTTCTAGTATTCCATTGTCTTTATCACCATATCAAGTTTTCTCAGTTATCATGGAACTATTGATGTTCAAACTTCCCATTATTCGGAGCACTTTAAGCTCCTTTTTATCCATGTTAAGATCAACGACTCTTAACTTCTCAGCCAAGATAAATAAGTAGTCATAGAAATGCTCAGAACAATGGGAAGTTTTAACAGCCAGGTTCAAGACAACTGAGTGAACTTCTAGAAATGAAAGCTCCTGAACAAGTGAATAAGTGGATCTTGAGTGGAGATTGTTTTGTCAAAGGCTGTTTCCAAAGTTGGTGGTGAACAAGTTTAAAAATCTCAGGAACTATTTCACCAGTATGTTTTTAAATTAAAAAATAAATGTTCTCTTTTATCTTCAAGACTGATATGGAAAGCACAGAAGAGAAAGGACGGACTCACTGATGTGCCTTTTTTATGAGCTGAACTAAAAAGAAGAGTTCAACCAATCCTAGCACAAACGGAAAAACACATCACAAGCTGGTCACATAGCCATTGATGCAGGGGGCTGTGAGAGGAGACACTGCAGCTGCACTGGCAAAAAGATACTGAAGCTGGAGTGAACAGCTATCCGCTAATTACACATGCAGAGAGAGAGTCCTCTGTATGAAGCCCCCACTGCCAGAGTGAACCATCTGGATTGTACCACAAAGTTCTGCCACAGAGAAAATGTTTTATACCAGTGGGAACTTAGCATCCTGCTATAGGACAGCATTGTAACTTGAAGCTGCAGACATCTCATATTTGTGGGTTTTGGCTAAGCAAAAACTCAAAAGCAAGGAAGTGATTTATTATCAAACTGCAGATTAAAACTAAATAAGACTTTAAACTTAAGCTCATCTTTAATGTTTTGATTCACCGGTCTCCTCAGATCTCAGGTCTTCTAAGTCAGTGTTCTTCTCAGATCTAAAAGCTCACTGTACTCTACTTGCCCAGCACCAGAGCAGAAAGACAACATCAGCAACAAGCCTCTGAACATTGTCAACCATTCAGCAGCTAGAGAATGACATATTTCCCTCAGGAACCGGTAGAGATAAAAAAAAAAAATGGAGCTAAAAGGGGAGCAAATGCTGGACTTCATCAGGTGGACACAAACAAGACTCCAATGAAATGCTGCAGCATGTGTATACGCATGTATGCTCACATTTGTGTTAGCGCCATGTGTTTCCCTCCAATTGAGAAATGTGCAAACACCATTTTGCTTGTGCAGTCTCTTTGTTGCCACATACAGCCAACCTCCCAGGGCACTAGCACAGTTACTAGCCGCTAACAAAATACAACAAACTGAGTCAGTGCACCCTATTATCTTGGTGGGTGACTCTTTATCACCACAGTTAGTGATGCTGCAGCCTGCTGGATCCGTCTTTATTGTTCAGGCAACACTTTGCACCAGCAGCTGGCAATGAGCACCGGCAGCTGGCCGCCGGCCCATCAGCCATTGTGTTTGAGCCTAGTTTTCCATTAGTGAGCTAACAAGGAAGCAGAAAGACATTTTGTCTCACTTCGAAGATGCCTCTCCTTCAAAGGTGGGCCTGATAGAACAGGATGTAGTACAATAAAGTATCTGCTTTTGTGGTAATCACACTGAAACTAGTCTTGTTAGGAACACACAACAACTTTTCTTATCATTTCTTTTACATCCAATTGGGTTAGGCATCTTTATAAAGTTATTTAATTACTGCTCAATATGATCTATGTCAGTATAAGTATTCATTTAATTAGCTTGTTTTTTCACCTTTTCATATTCTTGGATATATGCCATATTCCTCTAATGTAATAACCCACATTTCCCACATGGATCCCTTACATTTAATATAATGTAATATAATGCAATGTACTCTAATGACAGATGAAACTGGTGGGACAGTAAACAGATAAATCCAGAAATCCCAGTGGGCAGGAAATGGAGGCAGCTAATGGAGGAGAGGTGGTGTTCATTTCTGCTACCTTTAGCTCCCAGCAGTGTATCCCTGATGAACTGCTCCAGGTCCTCAGCTCGTTTATGAATCCTGTCAGCATCATCCTCAACCTGCTCTCCATCAGCAGACACCTTAGTGGCCTATACACACACATATAAAATAATAAACAAGTGATGAATAAGTGAACATATTGACTTCTGTCTAACGAAGGAAGGGAAAAGACTGCGCTATGAGGTCTAGAGAATGTACAAGAATGACAGATGATGAGGCAATACATACACATACATACAATCAATATTAGTGTGCGCATGTGTGTGTAGTTCGGTTTGTTTACCTTCTGGTTTTCCTGTTTGCATGTGCACTCACATGCCACAACATACACAAACAGACAGATGGATGAATTATTGACATAAAAAAGAAAACACAACCTCACACATTAACCCACACCCACCTCACATACAAACACACTCAGAGGACCCAGGAAAACGAGAGATGGATGAATACTTGACAGACATGAACACACACAGAAAGAAAGAGCAGGTAATTATTGTTGTGACTTGACAAGACCATGCTGTATCATTTTAGCTGATGGGTGTGAGTGAGTGTGTTGTGTGTGTGTGTGTGTGTGTGTGTGTGTGTGTGTGTGTGTGTGTATGTGTGTGATGGGGTGTGGGTGATAGCATTGCTGTCAACATATGTCAAAGCCCAAGTCCCTAAAAGGGTGTAGCTTGACAGCACGAATGTGAGTGTTATTTTTCTCCAGTTGGCACTTGTAGACCCCCTCCACTCAAGAAGTGTTTTTCTATTTTGGTTAACTCCTCTTAGAGACATAACTGTGAGTCTCAATATTATAAAGTAAAAAACACAACAGTTTGTGTAGATTCTTGTATTCTGTATGAGGGCAAACACATAGAAACACTTTTGAGTGTTTACTTAATTTGTTTGAGGCGAAATCATTAAAATTCTCTATTTGAAATACTTTCAAGCATGCATGGATTCCCGAATGGGTTTACTAGGCATCGGCCCAGGGGCCTAAGTGCTTCTGTTTGAAGTGACTTGTTCACATTTCTGGTTGGAAATTCATGACTCAATCAACACTAGGGATGACCTAATCACGAGGGGCATCATCCTGGGGGGGGGGGGTGGGGATCCAGTTTGTGATAATTTAACTGAAATTTGTTTTGGAATATGCATTATTAAAGTCTGATATAAACTGGCATGATAATATGTGAAGTTTTATTTTACCACCAGTCTACTTTTGGTGGGTGGCTGAGGTAGAGGTCTTAAAAAGGACCCCTATGCCAAAATCTAGTTTTAAGACATATCATTATCAGTTTTGTGCTTATATGTTGCATATTGCTTAATTTTTTTGTGTGTGTTAAAAATACCAACCTGCAAACAGGGGGCCAGGTAGTATGTACCCATGTATGGTGCTCTGGGGTCCATTGTCTTATAATAAAGATTAATTCTTCTGCAGACATCAGGTCAGCTGGTTGCCTAACACTCTGACAGTCCATCTGACACACAATCAGCTCGTTGGAAAAGTGGCTTAATTGGTTTCTGTACTGCTTTTATGCCATTTAACATGCTGCAGCTGGTTACTGGCTGGTCTGGTTTACCTGTTGTCTCTATTGCAATGCACAGCTTGATATATAACTAACTATAATTGTGTCTTTGCTGTTCTTTGTACAGCGGTGTTGACAGAAATTATGATATCACTCCCTGCAACAGTCTATATTTGCTCCTTCTTGTTATGTTAGAGAAAGAGAGAGAAGGTGCAAGAAGGATAAAGAAAGAAAGCAAGACAGAAATTGAACTAAACTCCAGCCAAAAGAAAAACAAAAGTGTCTGTACCCTGCTGTGTAGTTGGTCCATCTCAACGACCAGTGATCCCAGGTTGGAGTCGGCCAGCTGTAGTAATCTCTCCGGAGCTTTCTGAGGTGACAGCATGTGCTGTAGGAGAGAAACAGAGAGATGAAGGAATTACATAAAGAAATGTCTGACACATTTTGGCCCAGGGCTAGGCTTTTGAACTGCCTGCTTCTGTGCTGTAGAGCCAAAAAGAAGAGGAAGAGCAGAGGAAGAAGGAACAAATTAAACTGAAAACATTTATACCTTATACAACTCAATATATTTGAATTATGTCACAGTAAACATGGTAACATTGTGAGAATAAAGTTATGAAATGCTAATGCGACCCCAATTCATAATTTCTTATCACAATTCATTGGTAACAAGGTAAGTGTTAATCAGGTTTAACAGCACTGTGTTCATCATGTTGTTCACAATGCAAATGCTCAACAGCCCAAAATGATCTGTATTGGAGGCAATTAAAGATGTGACTTTGAAAACACTTGAACACAAGCTCACTACAAGATGCTAATGACAATTCTCCTCTACCTAGTGCAGGCTGAGTGAGCTGAATGAAGAGTGTGCGATCTCATATTTCTATTATTACATATTTCTATTTCAATGCCGCTGTTTTGATTACACAGGGCCTTTAGTATGTTGTCCATAATGGACTTTCACATTAAGTATATAGATGGAAAGATCAGTTAATATCAAACGTTGATGCTAACATTTGCTTAATCAGCTATCTAGCTACAGCTGATAAAATTTGACAGATATTTTAGGTCAAACTGATGGTCACCAGCTAGAAGAGAGAAGCCTTCTTTTGTCTGCCATCAAGGAACCATTGTTTCAAAGATTTGTGAGGATTTAGAGTGGTAAATCAAGTACTGTTTCCTGTGTAGACTGCACACTATATAGGCCGTGCTAAAGTGGAACAGTCATAGTAACAGTAACTGAGGGCTTAGCAAATAGTCAAAGACAAAGTGGTGACTTAAAAGGACCAGTGTGTAGGATTTAGAGGCATCTAGTGGTGAAGATGTAGATTACAACCAACTAAATATTGCTCGCCTTCTAAGCATGAAGCAGAAACTACAGTGGTTGCACTTTCTAGAGTCAGTGCTTGGTTTAATCATTCTGTACTAATGTAGAAACATGGTGGTTCAATATGACAGAATCCGTAGAAGAGGACCTGCTCCCTCTGTAGATACAAACGGTTCTTATTTTTATGTGATTATACACAAATGAAAACATACCTATAAATATTATATTCCCTTTCTGCCAATAAATCATCTGAAATGATACATGCCGAATCTTTAAGTTTATTGAAAGTAATGACATCATTTTGAATTAGGACATGAGTTAAAACTGATTTAAAATATCCTCCAACCAACCAAGTTTACCTTGAGTTCGTCCGTCATGTTCTCGAAGCGGTACAACACCTTATAAGGTGGTGGGAGGGGCGTGGTCAGTGTGACATCAGTTATGATGCGATACAGGTGGTCGAGATCACTGATCAACAGACCCGAGCACTCATCATCACACGCTAGAGGAACAAATATAAATACACAGTTAGAGATAGCTACTTTTCTAAAGAGGTCAACTCAATCTACAAGAGATGTTTACAGATGGTTTGCTTGGTTGTCATGTATGTGTATTTTTTTACTACTGAATGTGCGTTTCAATGCTTTATTTGTGAGTCTGTAAACACAAGTGTGTGATTGTTGTGACTGCTTGTGTTTTTGTGTTTAAGTGACTCTGCCATCAGAAAGACAGGGCTGTCGATGCATGAAATTCAGCACAGAGAGGCAAAAGCACCTATTATGAGCACACACTGCAGGCTAAAAACACACACAGTAAGCAAGCACACACCGGGGAATTCACTGACACACACACACAAATTTTTCTGTATTGTGTGTGTGTGTGTGTGAATTTCTCTTCCTTTCTATAGCCTGAAGCTGATTTATTGCAGAAATTAAAATTTCTGACAAGGGAAATCAAAGATGAATTCAATAAAATAAAAACAGTTTCTACTCTATCAATCTCTGACAAAACTAGAACACACAAATACACTAACGCATTCATGCAGTCACATGCATACACACACACACACACACACACACACACACACACACACACACACACACACACACACACACACACACACACAAACACAAGTACAGTAAATTTAAAGTACATTGTATGTGGGAGTTAATAGTTGCCTGTCAAATCCAGGCCATTGAAGAATCCCAGTGATGAAGGATTGTATTCACTAACTTCCACACAGCTTGAAAGCATCCTGCACTGCACAGCTACAAGGTGTGATTACAGACAAAAAGCCTCACTTCCATCAGTGTCTGCTTCTGTCTCCCCTTCTGAGGAGTTTAAGCAACATGGTGAACATTTGGCTACCTTAAAGTTTGATTGGAGAATTACTTCTCTGAGTTTGCTGAGATGGTTCAGCTGTGTTGTAACTTCAAACTCAACAAGTTTACTTTGCTGAAGTTTGCCCGGCAAGTAGACGACAAAAAAGCAATCTTGAATGTCGCCATAAACCCTCCAGTGGCTTTTCAAGTGTGCCAGTGGAGCACTACATGTCACAATATACTGTACAACGTTATGCAAGAAAACAAATTCTAAAAGCTAAGGTTAGCTTTAGGGAACATAAAATAGGATGATTCACTTTAGTTTCAAGGCAAACTATGGCTAAGCAGTCTTTTTCGGTAAAAATTAATTTGCAGTTCACATAGCTCGGTTGAACATACCAACAAAAAGTCACACCCTGAGCTGTTTGTTCGATGTTCCTTGTCAAGAAGCTGAGAGGAAAACATAAGAGTGGTTGTATCATAAGACCTCACTTAATGTTTCACCTGAATGTTTTGAATCTTTAAAAGCTACACTAGCTGCTATAGTGGTGGCCACAGAACTCAAAGAGCTGTACCAGATTAAGCTGTAGTGCAGCTCATGCCACAATAATGTACATTTTTTCTGTCCAATGATGCACATCATCACATTTTTACTTCACAGTGTATGAAACGTACAGTAGCTATAGCACATTACACTTCATTATCACAACCATAGAAGCTAGAAGCCCTGCAAAGGCCCAAATAAAACCCCAGTGAGTGTCATTATACTCAGTTTAGCACACTCATGCGTCACACTGGAAATTCACACACACAACATACAAGTGCAATAATACACACCTGTGCCCACGCTCCTTAGACAGTGACTTACAGCACTGGTTGAATCTCTGTATGTTCATAAGTCTTTTGTACTGTTTTCTGTTGGTTTTTGGCATCACAATTATGTATTTATTTATTGTTACTTTGCATCATGACTATGAGTCCAGTTTGAGCTTGTCTAGGTTGTGCTATAGACACCATGTTGTTGTATAAATAATATTTAGCATCTAATTTTGACAGTGGGAAGATAAATATGCCTTTAAGTTGTATATGGGACAATGAAGATATTAAATACAGCACATAGTAAAGTCATATGACAACGGTTTCTCAAGAAATCGTGGTTATGCTGATAAGATATTCGATCTTGTCTACTTTTATATGTTATTGTAAATAAGAATAAAATTGAATTGAGCTAAATATATACAAATCATGGTGAAACACATCATGTACATAGTTATAATTAGGGATGTAACAATACACTGACTCAACTTATGATGCTGTAGGCAACATTTAATAATGAAACCCATGACATCAAGTATTGAAATGTAACTGTATTTCAATGCAAATGATGTTACATGGTAGATGGGAGAGCTACCTGTATTTCCCTCATTCAAGACTGCCGACTCCCAAAGTGCTCGGTTGCGTCTGATAGAAATGGAGACAGTGCAGAGCGGAGGCAAAACACGGAGTGCAATCACTCTTCACCAAGTGAACAGCAGTCTGATCGCTCCACTCTGTGTAAACCATCAGGACTTGTGATTATAGTCTGGACGTAGAGGCGACCGGTTTGGTGTCAGGGAGCACTGCAGCACTCGCGCTGCCAATTTATGAACACACGCTTTGTGTCTCAAGACCTGAGCAAGCAATTTCCTCTCTGACCTGACAGCAGCAATTTCACATCAGCCTCTGTCTTACAACCTTTCTTCTATATTCTCCTACCTCTAGACATGCTAATGGCACCGAATTGGCCCTGCCATTATGGTCATATTAAGTTTAAATTAGCTCCAAATGACATTGAAATTATTTTCTAAATGACTTGAATCTGACTTCTGCCACGAACCCCTGTCTCCCATGGCAACCGAGGAAAGGGGCTTTGACTGCTCATTTGCATTTTATCTTCAAAATAAAATATAAATCACAACATCAGGTGACAGTGTTGGGTGGTGGGCCACAAGAGACAATAGAATAAAAGGGAAAAGAAGACAGAGAGAGAGAGGATGTCTGTAGGTTTCAGTAAAATAAAGATAGTTTAAAATGTGCTCTTTTTATTGATCTATGCTATGGTAAAGTTAAGTCACGGGTCCTTTTGTGGCCACTTCTGTTGTTGGAGACTAGTCAAAGTCAAAGAGGAATATATAATGATTTTAGCTTTTATATTTCAATTCAGCACTAATATTCATAGTCATAATTTAGACCACATGTCTAGTAAAACCTGCACCTGCTAGTTGTTTGTTTCATATCTACAATATAAGCTCTATGTGAGATATTTCAACCTGCAGACACTTTGAATGAAGAGAGAGCAATGGACAGAAAGAAATGAAAACAAAAAAGAAAGATTTGCACCAACAACAGATTAAATAAAAAGCTGTTAGTCTTACAGATGATCCCAGCTGGTCCACACACATGCCTGCCCATGCACTGGTCACACGACCTCCCCGATGCCCCGACCCTGCACCGGCACTGGCCTGTGACAGAGTCACATGGTTCGGGCAACGCCCCCCACAAGGAGCACTTACACTCCTCGCAGCGGCCGCCTGGCATCCGTGGGTTGCCATGGTAACCAGTAGCACACCTGGACAGGAGATTGTGGAAAAGAAGTTAAGAGTTCACTGCTATTGATGCTTGCAATTAAAAGTTTCCATTGCTTTTTGATGAAAGCACTTATTGCTGAAGTAATCAAACTAGACACCTCATCACTGTACAGTGTCATCACAAAATACCCAAAAGTACTTACTGTCATTGTCAATAACTTTGTCTCAGTGTCTTAGGCATTTGATTTATTGTGTCCCATATTAAAATGTCATGATATATAAGTTCATTTTGTGTTCAATAATATTAGGAATACTGTGAAATAATATTGTGTGTGACTAACCTCTCACAGTGTTTACCCTCATATCCCTCTGGACAGTCAGTACATCGGTAGTCATCAAATCCCTCAGTTACACAGGTTGGACTGAAACTAGACACAGAAAGAGATTTTAAACAGAAATGAAAAAAACTTTTATCAGTATTTACATGTAAAAAAAAAATACTGACAAAAACACAAAAATGTACATAAATGTGTTACAGAGAATGACATCAAATGTAACTTTCAATTTGTAGAGACTCACTGGCAGAAAAAAACAAAGAATAAACACAGAAAGTTTACTTGTTCTCTGGGTTGGTGAGGGGACAAGCGCAAGGTTTACAGTCGTCATGGTGACCTCGGACCACACCATAGAATCCCGGGGCGCAGCGTTCACACCGATCACCCTCTGTGTTGTCTTGACAGTTCTACACACACATGAAATAAACGTTAGATTTGTTAGGACACAACATTGACCTCCATTTATTCTCTAACCACACCATGACTCTAGTTGTTTAAATTTCCCATCATTCTCCAGCCAGCATGAGTTCTTGCTGTGTGTGTGTGTGTGTGTGGTTGGTTTTGAATGCAGAATTTGATTGTGTGAGCATAATGTGGGCAGCTGTAACTCAATTTCACAAAAAAACCTTGCTGCTTATCCAGAAAGCTTTTGATCTTTAAAAAGAAAAAAAAAGCAAACTAATTTTCAAATTAAATTAACAGCAGTTAAGATACACTTTTATCTGCGTGTTGTATTTGAATATTGCCGAAAGGGAGGCACAAGATTTGTTAAGCAAGAAAAAAAAAAAGTGTTTTTGAATGGTTTATAGGCATCTGTGGAGTAAAGTTAATCTGTTCTAGTTCAAGCATATTTCAGATCCTCTAATCAGAGATTGGAGGACATTAGTATTCACTATTACGCTGTGTACAATGCCTTGTATGCGTCTACTTGTCTCAAGTCGACAGAGAGTAATTGAAAAGATGACAGATGGGGTCACCCATCATACCCTCCTTGATTACTGACAAAATGGCATTGGGGAGGGCTTGTTTTTTGGTGTGTGAGATAATTATCCTGGCACCACTGGTTGATTTACACCGACACCAGAAAAAAAAAGTGGCATACTGATATCATTATCTGCTGTCACTTCACAATTTTGGATGATAGTAGCACTTTTGATCACTGGTGTGCTTCGCTGTACAGTGGTACATTCAGAGGCAGTTAGTGAAATGTTTGACAACATGTTGACAGAAAGGTAAATTCAGTTCAAGTCTTTTTTTTAAAGGCAAGAGCTGCTTGTCTTTTCTACTAAAACAAATAGATGAAAGGCAATTATCGGATGACTTTTATTCCCTTGTATTTTCCAGGGAAATTTGATTGAGCAGTTTTTGTCTTTACATGCATACATATACTGGACTGTCACTGGGAAATACCCAGTGTGATCGCAGCTGCTTCTGCAGAACCGAGCATCTCTACCGGAGCAGCAGGGAAGTCATTACTCATTTCTTTTCACCACCCACAGTTTCTAAGCCATTCTAGGGCCTTCACACACACACACACACACACACACACACACACACACACACACACACAGACTAGAAATATCTAGCCTGGACTATTTTCTGATAGGAAATGTAGCCGTCCACACACAGTAATGAATGGTTTTTGGGCCCTGGTCCCACTCCTGCATGATGAGGTGCTGTGAGACCGTGCACAGCAACGGCCAGCTAGCTGTTAGCTGACAGGTGCGATCTCACACGTCAAAGAGTTTAATAAGCTTCTTTCCTCAAGAGTAGGCCATCTAAAATACTCATTTACTTTGCAGGATTTCACTCACCTGTTGTTATGAGGAAAGTCACAGGGGTACACTGACACACACACACACACACAACCATAAATATATCCAAAATATTTTCATAACCAGAGATGTCTGTGTATATTTTCAGTTATTTATTTATTTTTTGGCTATGCTTATTATACAGCCTAACACACACATACACACACACACACACACTTCATATTAATTGTAATTCATACTTTATTTATGACAGATACTATGCCTCAATACAGTGTGTTTACGTAAATATATGTAAACACATGATATATATATATACACGATTGATATATATGTCAATTTCCAAAATATGTACACACTGTGTTCACAAAAACACACAAATATACAGTATGACATACTGTACAAAAACACATAGCTCTGCTCTTCATATCCCCAGGGTTCTGTCTTATGTGTTCGTCTTGTTTGCTGAAAATGGGAACTTAAATCAGTGCAACAGGAAGTTGCCTCCTAACGAGGCAAGTCATTTCCATTAACTTCCTGTGTTCCTCGTTACTGCTAATTACCACAGAAACAAACTCGTTTAGCATTTTCAATTTAGCCCGCTCGGTTAGAAAATGCTAATGACACTGTTATGGAGAGCGAGATGGAAATGGGCGAGGAAGAAAATGGCTGGGAGGCAGAGAGAGAGGAAATCAAAACACAAGAGAAGAGGGAGAAGAGAGGTAAAAAGAGAGAGAAACAAATTGGCAAAACTAGAGAAATTAGGGAGAGGTGAGAAAGAAAGAGGGGGTTATAGGGGAAGATTGGGGCAAAAAAAGAGAGAAACTAAGAAACAAACTAAGAGGGAAAGACAGAGAATGGCGAGGTGATGAAAGAAGAAAAAGGACGAGTAAATAAATAATTGAGAGTGAAAGGGAAGAGAATTTAGGGGATGAGAATGGGGCAGATGAAAAGAAACATTAAAATTAGAAAAATATGGAGGAGTAAAGTAAGGAGAGAAGAAAGGGGTGTGGAGAAATGACAGAGGAGAGGAGGTAGAATAGCAGAAATGGAGAAAAAAATTAGAAAGCAGAGAATAATGGAGGGGAGACAAGGGAACAGTGGTATCTTTCATGGAGCACAACCTTTGTCTGGTGTTGGATCGACACACTTTTGGCTAGTGCTAATTTGAGTATCGTACAGATGATCTCATGGTACATGAAAGTTTAGGAATTATGGTTTAAGTCCATAATTTCAACCTGAACAACATTCCTTTATGAAAAAGACTCTAAGCCATCTAAATTAGGCATCCTTTTTTTGACTGCACTCTTTTTTTCGATTATTAGAGGAATAAAATGTTCCATTAGGCCAGTGACAGTTGCATGATGCTTGCATTTCAAATTAAATTAATAAGAGTGAAGATGATGGAAAATAATTTTACATAATTGCTGAACCTTTTAGTTGTCCTGTTTATATGCTCTTCAGTCACACTCTGTCATGACTAAATCCAGCACTCAAGCAAGTTTTTGACAGAAGAACTGAGCTGCATTGGATGCTCGGTGAGTTACTGGGTTACACCTACGCTTTCTAAAAAGGAAAGTTGTAATAGTGCTGCAGTTATTAAATGAAAGAAGGTGAGATACTTTCAGTACCCGCCATATTTTATTATGTGCATGTGCAAAAAAAAAAAAAAGGATACATTTTCTGAAAAGACGCGATGAGAATGCAGCTGCCAGCATCTGTCAGAGTTTACAAGTGTTAATACCTATTTATCTGACGGGTTATTCACAACAGCGGTGTTTTAACCACAACAAGCCAAACAATTAAATGGCTCCTAATCAGCTGTCCAAAACAAGTCCCCCGTACATAGTGACATTCTCTCAGTCTGCTGGGGTTCTTACAGATCAAATCTGAGTGATGACCTGTGGGCAGCATGTGACCAACTGCTCCCTGAGGACAAAGTCTTCAGATGGGGTCTCACTGCAGAGCCGACCAGATTGTGAAAAGGCTGGAAGTGACTAACTGGTAACAACTGGCGTGTGCAGATTTATCTCACAAGCCGCCAGTGGGATTTACGGAAGCCGTGCAGGGAGAATATCTTGCAAACACACATTATCACAACAAACGTGAAGGTAAGACTGTTATTGTAAGTCGACAATCAGTGACAGTGGCCACCTGAAACTGCCTGTTGAATCAATTTTGAGTGAAACTGTAAGGGTCAGATTTCTTTGCCTTAATGTGTTCTAATTATACATCTTTTGATAAGATCACCTTCTCCCCTCTGTCTAAAAGTAAGGATGTAGCTTTGGGTCAGATCCAGAGGAGAGGAAATTACACGAAATATGAATAAGCCTGGGGTCGTTAATTATTGCAGGGCTAATTACAGTACCTGACATTCCACCCAACACACACGTACACACTTTATTCTCCCTCTCGCCTCACTCTCTTCTCCAGAAGCTACCTGGCATATGGCTGTATGAGGGTCTCCAGCGGCAGAACACACATATACACACACACACACACACTCATTTACCTGGCATATGGATGTCTCAGGGTCACAGGTGGAAGAGTGCCCACTGCATTGGCACTGAACACAGCTGCCCATGCCGGCAGCGGCGGGCACCCTGGACGCTGGAGCAGATGCCAGGGAACTGGCGCGAAGACGGTAAAAACCTGCAGCACACTCCTGCACAGACAGAGAGAGAGAGACACAGGCAGACAGACAGACAGACAGGTAGACAGACAGAGACCGAAAGATAATGAGACTAGAGATGTATAAGAGACAGAAATACAAGTTCCAGTTTTGATAGCATGTATTCCCAGAGTAATCCCACACTATGCATGATATTGGAATACACACACAGACAGACGCACACAAACACACACACTCTCACAACTACACATGGACCCACATAATTATCCCTAATTGTTATTTCTCTGGGCAACTGTTGACCACTCTCTCTTTCACACACATACAATTAAGAGTCATTCCCTTCAGTAACTTTTGAACACACAAATGCACCCACCCTCATATACCCGCTCAACGAACACACACACACACACACACACACACACACACACACACACACACACACACACACACACACACACACACACACACACACACACACACACACACACATACAGTATACACACAGACATGCAAGGTAACTCTCTCTGCCTCTCTCTCCTGTTCAGTAATAATTAATGGAGTCCATTTAAAGAGCCATCTGTTCCCTCTGCTAGCGCTAAACGCCCGTTTAAAAATACTTTATTAACAACGACGGCAGCTACAAATAGAATGCCCATCTGTCAGCCAAGCCCTCTACGACCTGAACATTTCAAGTTTAGCTACCGTTTGCTATTTGGCTTCCATTTGGCTCTTTTTCAACAGTATCTGTAGCTTCTAAATTATGTACACGGCTAATTTTATTATTTTTTGGGCAATATAGACGGCTGCTCCTCTGCACTCCAAGTAGCAGGCGACAAAGTGAAACAGAGGTTGAAAAATATAGTTAAAAGTTTGCTGGCAACTCATGTATTCCTTCGAGATTAACACAATAATACCTAAATGACTCTCAGGCGCCGCCTTCCAGTGGAATTGCCCAGAACTGTTTGCCTCTGTGTATCATAAGCTGTCTCTACAAAATCCTCATTAAACTAAAGATTGAGTCACTGCTATATGCTTTCTGTGGCTTAAGAGAAGGAGCTGGACGCAGCTGAAAGTCAATTGCTTTGACAAAATCACAACTGAGTGGAAGAGACGTTCAGTGAGGCTTAATCCTAGCTAAGCAAAGCAAAAAAGCAAAAAAACAGGAGAGTCTGAAAGGCGTCACAGAGGCTTAAAACTCTGAAGTCAATGTAAATTGGAAACTTGCGAGATACTATTGAAAGCAGAGTCTGTGACCTCTATGTTTACATTCTCTGTCAGTGTGAAGGCAGCAGACAAAAAGCATTTATTCCTCTGAGCACTGGGAGAGGGAGAGAGAGTTCAGTTCACTCTGTAATTAATGTTTGTAATGTTTGATCCAAAGGTAGGTTTTAAAAGTGTGTCAATATTAATGCCTTTTCATTTCGTTTATGCAATATTCTCACCATACAATCCTTATGTATTTTCTTAAGTCTCTGATATTTGACATGTTCTGCTTTTTATGTAGTCTGCTTTATGCTGCTGCACTGAAGTAATTTGATCACGCAAATTATTACACACTGTAAGTGAGTTATATAAACTCAGTGGAACATTTTTACACTGATATTCACTGGCTACATTGTGTAAATTCTTGTAGTTTCTACCAACATAATGAAAGTTGGTTTTACTTGTTTTCAACATCATGTAAGGAATGGAAATGTTAGCCTATCAAATATTTGTATTTGGATCCAAAACTGATTACTTATCTCACAGTTCATAGATAAGCCTTTTTGATGACATTGTGCAGATATAAAGTCTCCACGTGTGTGCACTCTTTGATGTGTGTGTGTGTGTGTGTGTTTAGTCGTGCACCCACCTCACAGGAGAGTCCGGAGTATCCGATTGGACAATCACACTTTTCTATCTGATGCGCTTTCTCGCTCTCTTTGGTTGGTCTGCCTTCCTCGGCCACTGTTAGACTGATTTCTGAAATACTGGGAGACAGATCAATCCTGAAATTAAGATACATGCCTTTTATCTTGTCAAAGAGTTTACACACATGTATTTGGATGTGTCACATGGGATATCCAGAGAGAAATACAATGTGGAGCAGATTTTAATGTTTCTGCTGCAGAAATAACCTTTAGTAGAGACGGTTTTCATTACACCTTGAGATCCAAATGAAAATAGGGGTTTTTCCCACAGGTTATCCTTTATTCAGCTATCAAATTGCATTTTTAATAGTAGATCAATCTATTTGGAGGTGCATGCCACTGTTTTGTTTTTTTTGTGTGTGTGTGTGTGTGTGTGTGTGTGTGTGTGTGTGTGTGTGTGTGTGTGTGTTTTTACCGGCTGTGTCTCATCAAGTTGCCGTGTGATGCCTTAATTAGGATGTAGTCCACATAGAACAAAATGTCCATGAAGTCCTCTCGAGTCATGGACCGGCCATCTGCGTACTTCCACTCATGCTACACACACACACACACACACACACACACACACACACAACTAAATACACTGACAAATCAATTTTACCACTGCAGTCTATTACCAATGTAACAGACTAGACCTGCTTGTATTGACTGACAAAGCTTGCCAAAAAAGTACAATCTATATTCTGCTTAGGTCTATTATTTCTGAAGTTTGTTTCTAATAGAAGAAGTTATTTTGAAAAGTCCTAACATAAATATTTCTTCAATTATTATTCAATAGCCCACTTTCATCCAAAGCTTTACTGTACCTCTGTCATGTCGATCTCGTGGCGGGTGAGCTGACCAATCTGGAGTCCTGGTATGTGACGTGTCATCAAGACGTTGCGGTTAGGACCGCCTTTAATGATGACCTGAGGCTCATAAGAGGAAGGACCGGTTTCATCTCTGGCCTCGTAGTACACTGCATATTTCAGCTGCCCACCATATGCTGTAATCTAAAAAAAGGCGTAGAGAACCTATTAAAGACATCACCAAGGCGGTACTGATTTCACAATGACATCTGATCTGGGATTTATCTGTAATATTATTATTAAAAAAAGGGAGGTTTTCCTACCATAGAGCCTTTGAACTGCTCAGGCAGTTGCCAGTAGTAGGGTTCAGATAAAATTGAGGTGACCAGCTCTGCATGGGCAAGGATCTCAGGGTGCTGGAAGCTCACGCCTCTCCTTGTCTCCACAGTGTTGGATTTGTCCACCAGGGGGAGCACTGTCTGCTCTGGCTTCAGCGTTAACTAGGACACAAAACAGTGACAATATTAATGTGTCGCAACAACAGAGTTCTTTTTTTGTTAAAGAGAATATGCAAAGAGAGTTTGTAAAAAAAACAAAAACAAATAAAAAAAACCCCAGTATTGTCGGGTTTGGGATTGAGAGATGCACTCAAAAATGTCAATCTTTCACCATTTAGTACCTGACACAAACTGAGCCTGAACACAGCATATGTACATATATGAGTGGGTAGAATGGTGTAATAATAAATGAACCACTAAAATGATATAGCATGCCATAGCACAGACCTGCAAAGCAGTCATGTGTGAGAAGTCAGTGTCTTTCTTTTCTCCTTCAGACACACCGTCTCTCTTCCTGACCTCCTAATGATGCTGACTCCAACAATGCTCCACACTCAAGGTTTTTCTAAACTTTGGCAGACATCGATTTCAAATAGTTTTTGTCTGAGGCTCCTATCTTGTTACAGAAAATTTCATTATCTTTGGTTTCTTTTCATGTTTCATCTGTGGGCACAGAAGATTGTTGAACATGGTAACTAATGAGGACGGTCTAGGCAGCTCTAAACACTGGCCAAATGAAGGCCCCTTTTATGCAAATATTTGATTGGAACATGACTAGATGTCTTCTCATCTCCAAATACCATCAGGTCACACCTTTTGCAAAAACATCGGTGCAGGCAGTTTTTTTCATGAAAAATCTAATGAATTTGAATTGGTACAATAATTCTAGACATTTAAAGTCTGAGATTATTACAGTCAAAATTTGTCTTGTGCAACCAAACACCTTCACACCGGCAGCTTTGTGTGTGTGACTTTTGAGATACTAAAGGCAATAATAAAAAAAAATCTCCCTAATATAACATAGAACTCCCTAATATAACATAATTGTGTGATTGTAAATAAGACAATCACCAAGTCCATCTTTTTCTTTACTAAAAATAAGCCAACTTTGGTTGCTTTTTGTGAGGAGGAGAAGTTCTTTTACATTTTAGTGGTCAAAGTCATTTAATTTAAATGTCTTCTGAATATAACTTGAAACAGATGGCGTCACTCTACCTCCTGCTCTCTGGTATGTGAATCATATTTGAGTTATTACCGAGAGTCTGGAGAAAATCTAGCCCTTTCTTTCTCATTCTCTCGGTCTCCCGCTTTATGTGTTGATATTTCAATATTATTTGAATAATATCAGGGTTTATTATTGACTGCGGGTTGTGGTTGAGTGGACCAATTTAAAAATAGATTCATCTGCTCGAGCCTGGATCTCTCCCTCTCTCTGTCGCTGTAGTCCAGCAGCGTTGATATGGTCTGAATAATATCTGAGATATTATGGAAGAGTGCTCTTTGGTTGAATGGACAGAATCTGAAATCTATGAAGTCACTATAGCTTGGACACACTGGCTGCATAAAAGAGAGGCAGTCACACATGGAATGGGAAGTTGCTTATTTCAGTCTTTTTTAGTTTTACTTCAATTCAATTCAAAACATTTATATACTGTAGCTACTGTGGTTGGTGTCTTTGTGATTTACTGGATACAGGAATGAAATCAAAGTAAAAGGAAAAAGTGAGAAAAGAGTTAATCAAATCCCAATCTGAGCTGTTTCAGTAATATACTAACACGTGATGTGAGAGTGAGTTATTTATACTCCCAAATAGGACAAAAAGTGAGACTGAAATGCTTGTAAGGGGGGGATAAGAGATTACTGATCCTTTGTCAGGTAATGCAAACAATGTGCAAAATAGCTGTTTTCATACATAAAATACATAACACTGAAGGCTTTGTCTATCTGATAAAAGTAATGATACATTTCTGATTTAGACAGGGTTTATGGAAAGAACCACAATGCAAAATCTTGCATCTGGTATGTGGGAGGGGGCAGCAGCAGTGTTAATAACTTATTAAGCTGCATATCGGAGGAATATGTTTCAGGAAGTTTATACAGAAATTCTTTGGTACAAAAGTTATTTAAATTAATAATCGTTAGTAATAGTTAGAAAATGCTGCATTTTGTCTGGGGTAAAACCTTTCTCTTCTTTAAGAATATAATTCATTGAAGGCATTTTCCCTCTTCATATCTTATCAGTGCTTTGATCTTATCCCAGTTCTTTATAGATTTTATTGTATTATATTAGTGCAGTTCTTCACAGCAGTATTTAACAACCAGTAAAGAGTCGTTCAATCACACACACAGTTCTCCTATCAGAGATAAATACCACAAAAAAGTGCTTGTGTTTGTGTATGGCATAGTGTGTGTGAGTGTGTGTGTGTGTCCGTCCTTCCCTCTTCTCCAACCTCTGTGTAATCCCGTGTAGTGTGAGATTGTGTATGTGAATGCATGTGTACTGTGTATAGTGTCTAGATATGGTGTGTGAGGTTGTGTGTGTGTGTGTGTGTGTGTGTGTGTGTGTGTGTGTGTGTGTGTGTGTGTGTGTGTGTGTGTGTGTGTGTGTGTTGGCATGTCCCACTCCACTCAGTGTAATCTCACGATTCAGTGGTTCAGAGAAAATCTCTCTCTTTCCAATAAACTCTCCATTTTTTCTGTCTTTCTCTCTCGCTGTCCAGCTCTCCCCCTCTCTCTCTCTGTCAACAATAAATGAAGTGAATGTTTGACGTTCAAATGAAGCCTCTCGCCACACTCCATCAGAAAACTCTACGGTTACCACGGAAACGCCAGTTTATCGCAGATGGCAACCGTTTCTGAGATGAAGGGCCTTTATTAAAAACAGGCTGCCACTCAACAATCGATTGGTAACTTGCTGGCTGACTGTCTGATGGTGTCTGATACACTTCAGTACCTCTGTTTTTGACTTACAGCTGGTGTCCGTAATATCCACACTACATGTTTGTATTTTGGGGTATGGAAGCCATCGATACATAAGCCAGGCTAGCTGGGATATTTTCCAACAAAGGTTTACAAGAGTTGACTCGAATGAACAACAGGCTTCCACAACCTACTACGACAACGCAAAAGGGTTATGGATTTCACTTTTGACTGACAAGCAAAGTGGATTGACTAACTGTTTGCCACGTAGCTCCGTAGATCACAATGACGGTCTGTCGGTCGGCCAACTACCTTGGTCTCCTGTAATTTAAATCCTGTCTGGAGCGACGTGGAAGTAGATCTCTGAGTTTTTTTCCGCGAGAAGAGCTGCTTACCCTGCTTTTTTTCTTTTTTTCATCACTTCAGTGTGAGACATTCTCTTTTGAACTCTGCTTTTTTTTGGTCTATATTTATTTACATTTTTGCAAATAAAAATAACTAAAAGTATGCCAAATTAGCTCTTAGCAGTTCCTGTGAGTGCCTCTCCCTCCAACTCTCCCACCTAGGCTTTTCTCTTTCTCTTTTGACAAGTCCTGCTGAAAGTCAATGTCTATTACAGACCATATCCTGCCATACCTCTATTGTTAAAATGTTGTTTGGAACAGTGAGTTAAATTACCAAGAAGGAGCACAGTGAATATTTTGTTCCCCACCTCCTACTATAATATTAATCCTGTCTGTCTCAGGGTTTAAGTTGGTGAACATGGTAAACATTACACCTGCAAAACATCAGCATGTTAGCATCGTCATTGTGAGCATGGTAGGAGGCTAAAGTTAGCATTTAGCTCAAACGACTGCTTTGCTTATTTACAGTCTCACAAAGCCACGAGTATGGCTGTAGACTTTTAGTCTTGTTTACTAATTGGGAGTGTGCAAGTAGTGTATGTGCTTCTTAACCTTGTTGATTCGCACTTCAGTGGGGCAGAAAATCACACAGCAAGCAACATTTCTAACTGCTGAGAAGTAAAATGTGTCCAATACAATTGCCTGTTTGAATAATTAAATCATGTTTAGTTCCAGGCTTAAATTGTGATTTTGCAACAGAGCCTCCAAAGAGTGCCAATATTCCTAAATGCAACAATCTCTGTAAATATCAGCCCACCTTCTCTATATTTTTATATTTATAACCTATTTACAGCCACCAAGTAGGCTGCAAAAAAGGGAAAATCAAGTAAAATTAGGTCCATTAACTTTAAATATTTGAACAAACCTCTGATTATCCATAGATAATGATTAATGAAGAACTTGAAGCTTACAACGTTGGCATAATGCAGTCAGTTGTAGGCAGCCAGCTGTCAAATGTGTTGTCTCAGCAAGGAAGCTGGCAGAGCCAGTGTGTACAGAAAGTACAGCTTACAGGCAACTACTGGTTAGATCCAAGGATAAAACATTGGAAGCAGGAGAGATCCTAAGTGAACATGGAAACAGACCAGAAACCAGAAGTAGTTGTGGAGTCTACATAAAGTTTTGTTTTGCAGTAAACAAACAGTAGCTCGTCTGTTGGATCGGATCACATGGGCCAGCCTTCACTCCCCATGTACATCAATGACCCATGACCTTGTCTCCGGTTCACTGCTTTTCCTTCCTTGGAACACTTTTGATAGGTACTGAGCCACAAGAGCTATAGTTTTGGTGATGCTCTGATCCAGTCGTCTACCCATCACAATTTGGCCCTTGTCAAAGTCGCTCAAATCCTCCTTTTTCCTGCTTCTAACACATCAACTTGAGGACAAAATGTTCACTTTCTGCCTAATATACCCCACCCACTGACAGGTGCCATGATAACCAGATAATCAGTGTTATTCACTTCCCCTGTCACTGCACATAATGTTTCCTTTAATGTATTTTATATGTCATATTGTTATGTCATTGTGTTACTATAGTCTGTGCTTATGTAATTTTAGCTGCACTCATATGGTTATGTGACTGTATTACTATTTATCTGTGCTTATGTGCTTTAGTGTGTTTTCTTTTAATGTTTTCCTGTAACACATTTACATGGTGGACTAATGTTAATTATTAAATTGTGCATTGTCCATCCTTAAATATAAAAACAAACACAAGTTACAGAGGTTTAGAATATGAATAAACTGATTTCATATCGTGAGTGATCAGAGAGATCCATCGAGTTCCATTTTCTTTAAAGTCAATGAGGCTGTTTATGTCTTACATTTGTGAAACATTTCAGAAACAGTAAAGTGCTACTTATGGTCCCTTGATCATAAACCCTAACAGTGAAAGGAAACATGTAAAACAATTAAGATATGGCTACTCACCCACATCCTGATGAGTCCTTGTGCCTCTGTGCAGGACTGCGTCAGTCCATAACAGTAACATTTGCTGCACCCAAGTGGGTTTCGTACCGACAACCCAAATGTTTCTGGCTTACAGTGGTCACAGTTGTCTCCTTCCACATTTGCCTTAAATACCAAACACAGGTAAACAGACATGTGTGAGGTAAGCTGTTGTGAACATTTATGAGAGACATGAGACAATGAATCCTTTATTTGTATCAACCTATACGCAATTAAAAACAATGTGATTCTTAGTTTACTTACTTATACTTTAACTTGGACTGTGGACAACACAGAAAATGCATTTGATGCCTTGGTTGCACTGGGATAGAAAAAAGTATCTCACTGCACTGAATTGTTTACATTTTGAGTAAATAAGCTGTGCGCTGACTGGTCTAAAATGGGATTGTGGACAGGTCTGTGTATTAAGCCTTCTCTCTGCTAAGAAAGGGCTTACAGTGCTGTCAACAAAACATCATCCAATTAATGTTGAGTTCTGTCAAAAAGTCCTGCAGGTTAGTGAGTAAGAACCAAGAACAACAGTGGAAGGTGAAAAATCTAGTGAAGGAACCTAGAACATCAACTTTAGTACTCCACATTATTGGTATTTGTTAGTCAAAGGATGTCATTGTGTTATTACTGGCAACTAATAATCATCAATTTAATTTAGTTACATATTTTTCAATGAATTGATGCTTTGTTTAATCTATAATCTCACAGTACACTGAAAAAAATGGCCACCACCTTAGGCTCATGTACTGTAGAATGACATTTTAAAACCCTTTGTTGTGTCCAACAACAGTCCAAAACCCAAAGTTATTCAATTTCTAATCACAAAAAACAAAGAAAGGCAGAAAATCATTAAATTTGAGAAGCTGGAATTTGGGAATTTTAAGACATCTTGTTCGATAAATTACATAAAAATAAAGTACTTATCAGAACATTACAGTAGTTATTACATAATATACAATCCTTGCATTTTAAGAATACCTAAAACAGTGGGTCCACATATGGTTTCTTTCATTTTAGAGATATCTGACGCTAAATTCACTTATGTCACATACTTCCATAGATATAGAGGTACAGACAGACAGACAGAGAGACAAACAGACAGACAACCAGCATCACATGTCACAGGCAGCAGAAATAACAGATGAACAGAGAGACAGGTGACAGATTGAATGACTGTTTGAGTGGCAGGCAGTCAACCTCCTACCCATTCAGAGTGACGATGACACCCAGTGATCTGAAGCCTCATTACAGTCCATGAATCAGGTGTGTGAATTTGTGTGTGTGTTAGCACGCAAAATTTAGTTTTAGCATTTTTCGCTGTCTATGCGGGATAATGTGCTCAGCAAGTGACAGCAGAGATGAAAGGTGTCTCCAGTCTGTGTGTGCTACATATTGAATATGTGTGTGTGTGTGTTAGCGCGAGCTGACAGCAAGCTATTGATGAGAGGCATAATGTGATCAGTTTGTCACAGTGAGGTTGAAAGGTGTGAAATATTTTCTTGTGTGTCTTTATAAGTGTGTGTTTGTGTCAATATGTGATATTTACACCTTTAAAAATCTGATAATGATGCACTTCACTTTCTTATTCCCAGACAATGTAGAAGAAAAAAACTGTCCATGTATAGGTATTTATGAATCTATCTATCTTTGTGTGAGCACTTTTGTGTGTGCCAGCATATGGAGGCCGCCATGCAGAGATGCCCTTCTTACTCAGTTCTGTGACATTTACTGAAATAATTACAATCTAACACACACATGCACACATATACTACAAAAATGAGACACACACATGCATAGACTCTAAACATACACGGATAAAAGACACAGAAACCGTCAGAAGTAGGTTTTAAATCTGCATTGACATTTAAAACTAAACATCTAACAAACAATCTAATCATCTCCTGGCAGGATTCAGACTTTCTGAACAGTACAGTTCAAATATCAGCAGTCACTGTTGTAATTAAATGGGTATTTTTTATTATTATTATTATTATTTGTAAAAAAGCTCAAACTACCACTGTAAGTGCACTGACAGAAAGAATAGTCAAAAACAAAGTAAAATTCCTCTTTAACGTCATGTGGGAGTAAAAGCATGTGTGTTTTTGAGGGTGCATCCTGTACCTTGCAACTGCACTTTCCTGTTCGGTCTGCGCAGGCACACACTTGTCTCTCCAGGTCACAGGTCTGGCTGTCCGATCCTGAGACGTTACACTCACACTGGGTGCACTGTGGGAAAAGGGGATGCAGACAACGCCAAGCTTCAGTTATCAACAATATAACAGGCTGAGAGAGGAACTAGCAGAGTGTGGCCTAGCTTTATGCTTCACCAAACCATTAAACTTCAAGCTCAAAAATGAAAATGTTGCCATTATCTTCTTACTCCCACGTCAGTCCAGACATCGCTGAAGTTCAGAAGAACAGAAAAACACAGAGTTGTCCAGCTAAGTTCCCATATTGGAAGTCAGTTCCCTGACTGACTTCCAATAAGTGTAAAATAAAAAATAAAAATGACCATGAAATTTCTCTGAATATATTAGGATAACAGGATCATTATGTAGTTTTTATTCTGTTTCCGTGCTATTCATGAAAAACTACCTTGAAACTTCACAATGAAGTAAATGAAATAGGAACTTTGATTGCAATTGTGATTGTATAAATGTCCCCTTTAAAGTCTAATAAAAAGAAAGCCTGCTGCCTTCAAACTGAGAAGGCTTGAATTAAACTGAAAATTTCAATATTTTGTTGAATTTCACCTGTAGTCATTATCTGGTAGAATATTTTTATGTACAGCAAGTTCATTTTTCATTTCAAGTGAGGTACTTTTAGTCAGGAAATATAAGCTGAATCTATGCAGAAAAGTTTTGCTCTTTTGTAAAGATGACTTAAAATGAAAATAAACCCACTGGCATGATGACACTATTAGGTTTCTATCATTCGGGCAGGGGACACATCCTTTTATTGAAGCATTTAATGCTCATAAAACCCATAATAATAGCATTGTCATGTCCATGAAACTCTCACTCCCTTGTCCTAGAAGAGTCACAGACTCTCAACCCCCAGTGATCGAGTCCCATCTGAGATTCTCTCCAGTGTCTCCTCTCTTAATAACTCAACAATAAAAGCAATCTTTTATGATAATAATAGTAATATTAGCAGAGTTGATGTGGACCATTCACCTGAGGAAAGTCTCTGTATCCAATTTGACATTCATTGCATTTCTCTCCTCTGAAGGAGTCGCGACAGAAGCAGCAGCCTGTGTTGACGTTACATTGCTGGGTCACTGAGCCGATCACACTGCAACCACAGTCCTACATACACAAAGACAGAGATTATTGGCTGTTATTGGTCTTAATGGTTTAAAAATAAACATTAGAACATCAAGCAGACACTCATGTATAATGCATACATTTGTCCAATGATAAAAGATGAAGTTCAAACATTCTAATTGAGTTTTGTAGTCCTAAAATGTAATGTGTGTGTGACTGGAGTGAGTGCAATCCCTATAAAACCTCTACCTGTTAACACTAAAGTGCAGTGGTAGAATGGCTTTCTCAGTAAAAAAACAATCACTGAACTACATTGGGTGTTATTACAATTGACAAATGTCTCAATTAAAGATGAAAACACCATAAAAAGAGATGATTGTTATGTGTGCTGCGAGGCAAAAGCTGCACAATTATAAGCTGAAAAGCTGTAGATGCCTGTCTGCTGTATTGAGAACCACTTTAATCAAGATCCTCAGTGTCGTTGAACAAAGTAACAGTCTTTCATTGTTTATAAGTGTTGATTTTCAAGGATATTTTATGTATTGATGTTTGTTCATAGCTGGAGCTTGTAAGTGTTCAGCATTGTCCCCATATAATCTTTCTCTCGTTGTCTCTCTTTAGAATTAAATGTGTCACACCAAAGAATTTGCTGTATCTATTTTGCTCAGTTCTAGTTTGTCTTTTATTTTGCTGTCCTATGTCATTTCTTCTTTGCTGTGTTTTACTTTGTTCTGTTGTCTTTGGTACTTTTCTGTGTTTGTTTGGTACCACTAAGCTCTGTTGCCTCCCTCTTTGTTGTCCTGATGTACTCTTCTGGATCAATCTGTTGTTAAACTGAGACTTACAGTACTTCCATGTTCAAGCCTCTAATTGCTAATAGTCTACTTCTAATAGTTTACTGTTATTGCTGCCTCCCGGTCCTTTGGTGAGATAGTTTCAGTGCAGAACAATTACTTTTTAAACACTTTGAACAAAGTCGTGTTACAGAACGGAGAAGCAGAGAAGATTGGAACGATAGAGTCACAGAAATAAAGGTGATAAAGAGGAGGGAATACGGAGAAAAGGCTGTGTAAACAGGCACTGTGACAATAAGTGAACAGAGTATTGAAGGAAAGAGAGGGACCACACAAAAAAAGAGTGGAGGAAGGAAAATATGAAAGGGAGAGCAGCTGAACCGAAGCTAAAAAGGTTAATAAGATAAAGACTGTGTAAATTGTGACTAAAACTGGAATAATGTGATTATGTTTACCTTAACTATGCACTTATTGGGGTTAAGGTAGTAAGAAAATTGGGTTTATGTGGTCATTTAGAGTAATGTATTGACTATGCACAAAAAAAGGCATTTTGATGCAACACTGAATGGTGCCTCTGTCACTCCCCACTCGGCGCCCTGTTGTTGTGTTATGTAACTTTGTGCTCCGGGTCATAGATGGTACGTAATGCTTTTTGGCAGCTAACTCTGTTACTGATTTTGGTAAAACTGGATCATGTTTTATAGAGAAAATGCTTTCTGGTTTTCTCTCCGGCTGCTCCACCACAACTCTCAGTGATTTACAGAGTTTCCTTATGGACAGCAAAGTAACTGCTGCGTAATGCAGCTGCTGTGGGCGAGTAAGCTTAGTACTCTCCTGGACGCCCGGGACTGGGCGCTCACAGTGTTAACTGGGCTCAGCAGCTTCTACGGACATAGCTAGCGGCAGGGGAGAAGACCCTAAGCGATGGAGTAAGCTAAGTAGAGAAAAGGAGAGAGAAGTCGCTGGACAAGAGTAAATCTGGGACTGGCTTTTAGTCATTGGCAAGGGCTTTGTGGAATGAAAGGCAGTCTGCAAGTTGGCCTTCTTGCTGTTGGACATGCTTAATGTTTGGCTGTATTTGTATTTGTATGTTGTCCACTCTGTAGTTTTTGATCATAATTAACATAATCATAACAAATGCATGTGTACAGCTGTCCATATTTTTACAACAATGGTATGGCAACTCAGGGTGGCAAATTGCAACAAACAGCAAATCTTAACATAATGTTGCTCTAATAGATGAGAGAATTTTGCTACTAGCATTATATTAGAAATCTAAAAAACAGGGCTCAAATCATTTCAAAATACTGGAAAGTAAAAATACTCAGAACGGTATGGGAAGCTTTTGTTTACTAATACTACTTTAATACTACTTTAATAAATACTGTAAGCTACACAACTGCTCTTTGCAAATGGAGTTTCAGCCTACCTTGCATCCAGTGACAATATCATGGCCCCAGTGGTTGGGAGCACAGCGGTCGCACCTCTCACCAATAGTGTTCGGAGGACAGATGCACTGTCCTGTGTTAGCATCGCAGTTATTCCCCACATGACTGCACTGACAGGCTGTAGGAGAAGAGGAAAAATACATTTTAAATGGTTTTGAATAAATAAGAAGATAAATCAGTGGTGTGCCTGTAAAAATATCACTTAGAAGCTGATTTATTTTCAGCGACTTATTTCTTATTGTTCTCAACAATTACACAGTTTTTCTTTAACAACATGACATGCTGGCTAGCAGATTCCAAATTGAAACACAAACACACTTTGTTGGAAAGTTAACCCAAGGGGGAAGAATATGGTAACAGCGTGTATCTAGTTGAACTGTTGTGAATGTGTGAAATACAGAAACATTTGTCTTTATCTAACTATTATTTGACACCTTCCAAAAAAGTAAAAAGCGAGAATAGAAAATGTTTATTTTTTATTTTGTTTATGATAATGAGGTGAATGCTGCATACTGAATTATGTGAACTAGCCAACATATAATAATACATTTAACTAAAACTGTTATAGTTATAGGAATTAAAGGTAATCTACTGCATAAAGATTGAGTTGTTTATTGTAACACCCATAATCCCCCAGTTTCATTCATTTCAAGTTATTCGCAAACAATTATCTTACTCAATAAACACCACCATTCCCCAGAAAACACAATTACCAATGGCAGAGTACTCCTACTACAATCCAGCATATTATCTCTGTAACCTGACCGTCACAATGTGGTAGCGATCTTAATCATCTTAAGCAAATAATTCCCAGTCCTATCTTGTGTTTCTGCTGCATGACTCGGCTTTCTGGCCAACTTATTACTGTTCTTCTTGGCTGTCAATAGCGGTTAGCATCAATAATATATTGCATAAGGAAATATGTGGGAAAAGCTATTCATAGTCATACTTGTGGGTGCTGGATGCTTAATCCTCATTTTGGGCAGCACAAGTTTGCTGCACCTGCTGCCTGGATTGCCAGGTTTTTAGGGCATATGATTAAATAATTTGAACATATTCCCTTATAAAAAAAAAAAGACTCTGGTCTGGAATAGATATTTAAAAAATGACTCAAGTATTTTCAGATGATGTAACACACCCTCAGGCAACCATAGTGAACATTTTTCAGCCACAAATAGATGTACAATTCTTGACCACTTCACCACTTATACATCTCATTAATATCATGTTGCATTGTCTTTTTTGTCAGCTAACAATAATAACTACTACTCATATGTATACCCTACTGCTCATACTAGACCAAGTAAGGCTGTATCAGCAATATCCCTAAGTGTATTTAATAGAGTAAGGGTGTGTTTTATTACTTATGAATGGAACTTTTCATTTGTAACAGAAAGAATTAGCCATTTATGCTTTCAAATCTTACATGATCTTGCTATAAAAAGGAAACCTGACAGTTTCTTTTTGATTTTATCTCCTCGTTTTTAACGATGATCAATATTTGTGTATATAAGTCCATGAACAGGTGATTCAAAGTGACCCAGACTGTCCACACATGAGCATGTATCACATTTGCAAGAATAATTCCATCTCTGCTCCCAGCACAGCCAGCAATACTGCAAGTTTGAATTACTGACATGTTGTACAATTCGGGCAAACCTTGACATTTAGGTGTCAATACGGATGTGTGCTTGGTGTTAAATCCCTCCTGATTTAACTTTGAATCACCGCTACTAGAAGAAGGGTTTTCAGTAGAACTGTGGAAACTGAATTAGCAGGAACGTTCATAGTTCTATGTATAGCATCGATCATGATAACAGGATGGGAATTATAGAAAACAGTGTTAACATAATGTCAATAAATAGAAATGGAAACACAAAATGAGCAATGTTCTGCTTTAAACTTAATATTATCTGTATCATTTGCATGAATGAGGTCAGACACAAACACAGGGATCTCCCTATAAACTTGACTGACTAATTTAATTTGATTTGTTGATTCGATCTTTTCCTTAAACGTTCTTTACATACAGTTATAAGCTGTTTTGCTTGTTCACAAGCCAAGATGAATAAGAAATCTTTTAGCTCCATAATTTATTGGTCATGTCATTATTATTCTGTGTGTCCAATCTTCAAAGAAGTTCATATCAATCAGCAGTTGGTTTCTCTTGGCAACATTTCATCTTTCCACTAACTCATACACACAGTTATTTATTGCTTCCCTTCATCCTTCTTTGCCTCCTTCCTACAGTCTTTCATTTGTTCCCTACATAATCTAAATATATATGCATATATAGATGAGTTCTTTATCTGACGTAGCTATAGCTTTTGCCAAGATACATGATTCATAACCCAGGAAAAAATTGCAGAACAATTTATAAAACATGGTGTAATGTCCCAAATACATGATCATCAATGGCATGAAAATAGGAGTCCTTTATTATTTCTGTAAGTCTGACTTTTATAAGATATGAAGTTTGTGGTTTCTGCAGAAACCTATGATGCTATGAAGTTACAATGTAGATACAAACAGTGTATCATGTCCACGTGAAACTGGAATGGGAAAAAATGCCTACACTGACAAACTGTATTTCTGAATACACTCATTTACCTAATGCCAGCGGCTCTTATTCAGAGAATCTTTTACCATGTTGAGGATGCCTAGCTTTGTCCTGCTTGTGAACAATAAGGAGTTTGCAAAGTTAATTATTAATAAGTAATTATAAGACTGGCAACATGATGTGAGGAATAACATGCACTTTTTTAAATTCCACTAACTTTTTTTAAATGACTCTGCAGATAACTGCTGTAAACTTTAAATGAAAAAGAAAGATGAACAGAGAAGCAGTTTAATTTTGACATAATGATGACAACGTTTTGCTTTTGTCAGGATTTCCAGTGGATTAAGCTATATTTTTTCTTCGGTGGGTGGATATCAAGCCTCACTTTTTAAATAAACACTCTTCTTTCTGCCCCACTGTCTATGCTTACGTGTGCAGCCGCCCTCCTGGAAATTGAAGAATCCTCGTGAGCACCGGTCACATTTGGGTCCGGTGACGCCTGGCTGACACCGACACTGACCGGTTTCATCACAGTCAAACGACTTGGAACCAAACGAGTTACAGTGACACGGTACGCACACTCCACCTCTGGTAACGCCGTGAGTCTGAGGCTGGAGAAACAGACAAGGATAAAGGGGTTGAAATGGAGTTAAGAGTAGGTAGTGGAATTAGGGTAAGACACGCTCGAACAACTTAGAGACAAGGAGGTTAAAATGACACAACATGCCAGAAACAAAAGCAAAAGAGGAGGAACCAAATGAAGGAATACATTTTCATTTTCAAGGTATGCCTGTTGGTTAAAGAGAGAACATGAAAGATGACTTGAATTTTTCTTCAGTTTAGAGGCCAACCAAAAACTGGTTAGGTCTTTAGAAGTTGTCTGACAGTCTGAAAATGTCTCCTTGCAGAGGAAAATAAAACACAAAGCACGCTGGTTCATTAGAATGGACCCAGACATTCACAAACTGCCCCTTGAGCTACAGTGTAACAGCCAAGACAATTTTAACAAATGTTCTGAAATGTTGCCAGATAAGAACATTTGGATAAGGGGCAGTAGTTCAGCTAAAAACCTTTTCTGAATGCAGAATGTGACAACTTCAGAAAATAAATCGTGTTAAAGATTGCTCATTATGTGTATGTTTCCCCACATGTTTCACTCTAAACCTTGCATTACTGCTTACACTCAGCAACATCAAACAAAAATGTCTGTTCACAGAAAAACACAGCAACAGCCATGCTAGTCTAACCCTTACATAGAACACATGTGATACACACCTCCCTTCCCATGCAATGTTTTAAAAACTCAGGCCTCAAACCATCACATCCACAAACAAAACCAGCATGATGCTTGATACAAGTGTAATATGTGTTTTAAACCTTAAAACCTCTGTACACCATGTAAAACACACCCATGCTACTTAAAAACACACCACTGCCATCCACATGCAGTGTGCGTTACCCCCGTCTTAGGTCTGTACGCCCCCCTGGGACAACCCCCCGTGCGGGACGACCCCCCCCATCTCTGCTGGACGGCTTCCATGGGAATGCGCTCCACCGGCCTCCGTGTCTCCCGTCTCTCGTAACCTTGGCGACGCAGGTCACAGCGTCGGCCCACAAAGCCGGGGCGACAGATGCAGCGGCCCTCGACATCACAGCGCTGAGAAATAGAGCCGTGAGGGCTGCAGCGACAGGGCATACACTCCTGACGCTCAGCATCCCACCAGCAGTTAGGCTGGACCAATCACATCACAGAGGGGTGGAGGGGGTACAGACAGGGGACCAATGATAATCAGCGAGCAGGATGAATACAAACATCAAACTGACCGTACAAGAAAAGGAAAAAAAAGTTGAAAAAAACCATGAAAATGTCTCGTTTGTGGAGCTGTTACGGAGTCGTAGGGATGTGTAAAAATATATATAGCTTGATTTCTGAGGGTTTCCTAATTCCTTATATTACCTCATTTACAGTACAAGAGTAGGTATTAAGGTAAGATAGATATGATAAGATAGAACTTTTAGAATGAAATTGATGTACAAAGTAGGAAAGAGTGTGTATAGAGTGCAAATATATAAGATATTAATAAGGTCCAAAATATACAATAAATTAACATTAACAGTAAGAGTAATTATTTGTGACAATTAGCATTTAGCCACAGTATGTATGTACAATATCAAATCTTAAGTACAGGCAAGTGTATTAGTTGTTAAATAACAATTTGAAGGAACATAAATCAGCTTTTGACCTACCACATTGCTGGTAAACTAAAAAACACATTTGATGCAGAAAAATAAATTGAAATACAAACAAGAGCATCATCACAATATATATAATTGGGATTATATTGTAGTCCATTACACACATGAATTTGCAAGATTCCAACAAAGTGGTAGAATTTGTGTCATTATATGTGAAAAATAAATATTAAAAAGGCTACACTGGAATGGCGCCAAAATATATTGGCAAAATCTGTAAAGATTGTTGGCGTCTTTCAAAATACTTACCATGCACTCGTCACACTGTCGTCCAACCACATTTTCTCTGCACTGGCACTGCCCAGTCTCCTTATTGCAGACCTCAGATACAGAGCCATTAGTATGGCACTGACAGGCTGCAAGAGAGGAGAGGAGAGATTGGAGAACAGCATATTTTACATCAATTATCATTTCCTAATGGCAGAATTTCTACATGAGTACATATAATAACACATACTGGTTTAACACAAGTTGGTGAGTGTGTTTACTTCACACAACAGTAGGCTGGATAAGAGCTCAGATCCAGCTTAAGTTCTTCTTTAGGATTAGCTGTCGATATGCACTTTAATATCCTGCTGACTGCACTTTAGAGAAAATCTTCTTTTCCCCAAATAGATTCTTCAGTCTAGTGGGCTGACTTAGTTTTGCCAGATTATATTTTGTATACAAAAACACACCCATGAGCCTAAATGACAAAGGAAGGCAACAACGGAGGGCAACATCACATTTTCATTACTTTGAGAACGTAGACGTGTCCTGTTTGCTCTGAATCAGGAAAAATACGGGTAAAACCAAACAGCAGCAGTTTGCCTTGTTTCCATCGTATCGTAACGTATTGCACATTTTAAGCACATTTCAAGTAAATCAGTGAAAGAAAAGGTGAATGAATGCTTTTTTTTAATCCACTACTGTGAGTAGTTGGTTCATCAATATAAGCAGTAGGTGGTGCCGAATTTCCAGTCGGAAAACCAGTAGGAGAGGGCCCAACAAGATGACGTGATTAAAAGAACGATAGTGGAACCTAAAACAGTGTAGAAAACAGGATGTAAATATTACATGTCTATTTAATTCATGTATTAATGTGAGAAAGGTCACGTCAGATATCTGTGGAGCGATCTCGGATGCGTTACAGAGCCATGGGAGCAATGAGGAGACTGATGGAGTGGAAACAGCTGATCATGTGAGTTAAAGGTTTGCTACGCCAGAAGTAAATGTAATGGGCGACATAGGAACTCTTTTTTCAAATAAGACAAAAATCCACCTTAAGTGAGCATTGAAACTTTTTTTTTTTTTTTTTGCGAAATTGAGGATTGTTTTGTTTTCTGATGCGATACTTCAAATTTTTTGATTTCAAAACTGTCTAGGGCCAGAAACTATGTGGGTAAATATTGTCAACAAGAAAGGAAAAAGTTGCAACTGTGAACAGTGTTGAGTGATTTAAAAAATTTACCCTTTTTTGAGGCGCCCCCTTGTAGCTTAAGGGATGCTGACCATGAACCACAATGTCCCCAGTTTGAGTCCGGCCAGGGACATTGTTCAATTTCTTGATGGCAGTACATTCCCTGAAACTCTAAACCATAAGAAGAGTCTCATCTCTGCCTCGTGCCTCATTTCTCTGGCATTGGAAATGATTGCGTAACATTCAGTTCTTGGCCTTTGTCATGTGTGCGCAGTTTTTATGCTTCCTAAAGGGGTTGGTTACTAAAATATATAAACTTATTTCCACATATGACCTTTCACTCTCTCTCTCTCGCTCTCTCTGAGATACTTTGTATGACTTCAACTTTATTCAACTTTGTGAGTTTAAATCCTTCTAAGGGTAAAAAAGACACACCCACGCACGCCAATCAACCCATTAGATATACAATTAAAAGCCTGAACATCACAGCTTCCATCTGGTGGATTGGCTGTCAGAAGCATACACGCGTACACACAAATATGCACACAAAAACACATACACCTTCTCCAGAAAGTAGTAGCACACATGCCATCACATAGACACACATGCGTTACTCGTAGCCTGTTTTTACCTCCTGCCATTCGCTGCCGTTAGATGTAAAAGAAACAGAAGGACAGACCTGAGTGTGGGATGGGAAAGTGAGAGAGAGAGAGGGGGTACAACAGATGTCCACACACACGAACGCACGCACACATAAATATGCAGAAACACACATAAGGTACACAACATACAATAATGTCAAATGCACGAGAGAGAGGCACGCCTGCTCTCCCGCACACACAAATGCAGATGTATGTACACACACACACACACATATAAAACACACACACACACACACACACACACACACACGTCTGATTAAACATGCAAGAAAAGATGCACATATATGTCCATCTCTGTTTCACACACTCTCTCTCACACATAGTCTCTCACCCTCTAGCTTCACCCTTCGGGGACCATCTGGACTCCGTTCTGTCAGTCTCTATAATGCAAGCCTTGTTGTGGGAAAAATGTTTGCTTTTTGTTATGTTTATTTATTTAATTTTTTATTTTTTCATTTCTGGCCTTGATGGCGAAGATAACAATTTTTTTGCAACCTCAAATACATTATCTTCTGTTACCAGGCAATCAGCAATCTGTCGTGTAAACAAACTGCAGAAATAGCTATTGTGCATCTATTCTATATCATTAGCACAACAATTGTACGTTGGTGCGACGTCCAGGCGTTATACAATCTATTAAGTATCCATACATTATTGCAAATTGGATCCACACTCCAGGTAAACAAGTAGACACAGAAGAGTAAATCTTCGGTTATAAGCATGCTGGTTAAATAAGCTGTTCAGAGGCTCCGAGGGAACATGACGGAGAGCCTGGAACATCAGTTACATGGTTAATATAAGTTTCCTGTTTGTCACAACATAGCTGATGTAATTAACTGATTCCTAATTTCAATTCCTTCAGGCTGGGTTTTCAGTGTTTTTGTCCCTAAATTGGACCATGTAAAATGCCGTGCTGTGTCAAAAGGTGCCATCTGCCGCAATGTTGGACATTTAGAGGGTTGTCATACATTATCATTAATATATCAAGAAATTTTTTTTTTTACTTTAGAAAGTGAAAGTGACATGACAAGAAAGACAAACACATTTCATTCATTGTTAGCAATGATAAGAAAAAGTGGATTTGTCTAAATGCTGAATGAAAAATTCATCTGGGGTGACAGTTTGTACTGTAAATGACACTTTTTTTTTACGACTCATTAAATGCTTCATTGATTTGGCTCAGATTAAAACAGTGCAGTTGTTCTTTTTCAGGGCTTTTAAAATTTACTTTACTACTTTTTTGGGTTCCTATCAGTCCCATAACAAGTCAAGAGCCTCAGCACAGAGGACTGTACTAGGCAGTCCATTAAGAGTGGTAAAATTAGAATTGTGAGACCCCGGAAGAGTTTATCGATCTACTGTATGAAGTATCTATGAAACAGTCAGTAAGTGTCAGACACACAGGAAGCATAATTACATTATTGAATTACTACACATCTACTTTGTTCCAGAGATTTGACAAATGTGTGACAGTGCAATTCACACATCTTTTTCAACTTGCAAATAACTTTTCCCCCATGTGAGAAATGGTCAGAGGAGTTAATTGTCTTGAATTTATTCCTCAAACAATTTGCTTTGTGGTCACTTTGCTTGCAAAATCAAACTATTTTCCATTCCCCGACTGAATAAAACTGAACCACTATTAGGGGTGGGAGACGCAAAATGGCTGCGTCAAAAATGGCCACAAATGAGAACTCTGACATCAAAAGAAAAAGTTAATGATTTTTACAGTCTAATAGTGCACAAATGGACTCGGCCTGAACTCTCCTGCTCCACTCAATAAAATTCATTAAGACTGGGAGCAATAGGGAGAGTGAGGCGGACAGGGAGAGACAAATAGACTGACAGAAGCGGAGAGAGAGAGAGAGAGTTGTTGTGTTTTAATAATTCTTGGTGGTCATTCGTACAGGATCAATAACAACCCTCCAACTCCCAGACACGAGCAGCCGATCAGCACTGTAGGAGAGCGATAGATCAGGCTGATTAATCAATAACCATTTAGCTGGGTGGAGAGGGGAAACAACTACAGAACAATGAACTATCAAATACACATTAATACCTCCTGTCAGCCCCATCTACCTGCTTCTGTGCTTGTCTGACGGTTTTATCTGTCTATTCATCGGCCTGGCCTGTCTACCGCTCTTAGTGAGGTGTCTATCTGTTCATCTGTCTTTCTGCCTACCTCGCTGCCAGTGCCACTGTTTTGGTCAACAGCGCAGGTTTTGATGAAGATTTTCACAAACAAGCGCCATCTGTATGTCTATATTCGCTGCCATCTCTCTCTTCCTCTCTTGTTCAGTCCCCCCCCTCTTTACAGGTATAGTTTTTTTATTCTCACTCTTAAACACAGCTGGCAGTCAGTAGGCCGCTCCGAAATCACACCTCCTACTAGCACAGCTGCTCGCCGATGCAGTCTCTCTCACACACACACACACAAACAAACAAACTCCAGATGGTGTACTATCTATTCAATGTTTTAGTGAAAGGATTAAATGTATCATTTAGCTAAAATTGAGTTTCATAGAGGAAATACTATTACAGTGTATCGCCGCCTGTTGAGACACTGAAGCTACAATATTGGCTTTTAATAATGATTTCTTTTTTTAAGTAAACAATGTTTTTTCTCTTAAAGTCCCTATGTGTAGACTTGTTTTTTTATTATGATTATAGCACCTCATTTTGAGCACATACTCTTTATAGACAATATCAAGACAAACTGGTTCAATCAATAGTTGCTTTTACTGAATTCATTCTCAGAGTCCCACTGTCGGCCTGTGGGGATGCAAGGTACACTAGTGGCTCGGAAGTCAGGATGTTGATAGGATGTCTGATTTGTCCCTTAATATAACACTGAAATAACATTATGACAGTGATACCAAAACCTGATATAATAAAAATCTGTACTTTAGGAATGTTACTAGAAGATAACATCAAAATGGACTTTTAAGCGAGCCTATATAACTTTGTTGAACAGCAGCCACTGTGGTTTATTCAGAATAATGCTCAATGCTAGGAAAGAGTAATAAAGTCAACAAACTGACTCAATTATGTCAGTTACATAGCAATCTGTATCAAAAGCTTACTAACATTAGCCACCATAAGCTACTGGTCATACCATACCGAGTAGTCTGTAGCAGCAAACTTACAGAATGTGTTGAATTGACCAACGCTGTGTTTTATTGCTTATGAGTTCAACTTGTATTACTCATGTTTTTATTTTTGGATTTGTTTGTTGCTTTAATGTGTATTATTTTTGCTAGTTTTAGGGACAAACTTCAACCGTAACTCAAAATACAGAAACAAAAGCTACAGAAAAACGTTTATTATTTGTTTTTTTGTTTATTTTTAAGCTTGATAGTCTTCGGTCTACTTACGTTGGCAGTTTTTAGCTGTGATGGCGTCTCCATAGTAACCTTCAGCGCAACTGTCACAAGCTGCGCCGCCGTAACCTTGACGACAGCGCAGACACTGGCCTGTGATTGGATCACAGCTGCCAGGTATGGATAGGTCCAGGTTGTCATGGCAATCGCAGGGCTGGCAGGTGCTCCCTGGCACAGTGGGCTGGCCGTAGTATCCGTTGGAACATCTAGGAGGCAGCAGAGAGACAGAAACAGTGTGATAATGCTGATTCGTATTGAATGTACTGTAAACATGATCCGTGTTCAACAGTTAATAAAAAGTCTGTGCAGGTTTTCCCCCACAATTTTTAAAATTCCTGTTTCTTGAGATCTCCCCGTGGTAGCAACGGAAAGACCATTATCTGCCCTCGTGAAAGTGACTGCAACCTCCAAGTGACTCGTTTTTTTTTTACAAACAAAAACTCATGCCATCAGTATAATCTGAAAGATGTTACAAACACATACAATTCTACGCACAGGGTCTTAAAGTACCTCAACAATTGATTACCATCCCATTTGGTGTGCTTTCAAGATTTCATCCTGTTATTCTCATTCTCAGAATACAATTTGGGATAATACTGCATCAGGTCTTATTGTAAGAGCAGGTAGTGCAATAATATCTCTTGAAAATGCAGTTCTTCTATGCTTTCATGTGGCAAATTATACTTGAAAATGCAGTTTTTTTCCCTCAGCTTTCAGGTCTGCAAGAAAATGTCTCTTTTTTGTATCCAACAGCCACAGAAAACAAATATTATTGAAATACTGTTACCTCAGCTGCTAGCTTATATGACAAAAACATACTGATTTCCAAATGAGGAGATATACTAATTACGGCAGGTCTCATCCCACAAGAGTTGGTAACCAATATCCAATCACAAATTAAACAAGCAATAAAGCTCATGTAGCTGAGTGCATGGGGATTGTTACGGGTGTGTCTTTGACCAGTGAGACCGCTTGGCTGAAGGTGCCTGTTGTATGTAAGATTCATATTAAAGATGCACTCACATCACATACACAGACAGACAGCCAGACATACATTAACTCAGATATACACACAAAGAGCTAGCGGGCAACAGAGCCGAACCAAACATCAACAGATATGAAATGAAAGTTTATAAAAAAAATAAGCTTTACCAGAGATTTCTTTTAAAAGAGATACATTTAATGTCTTCAGGCAGGTTCCACAACAGACTGTCCAGGTCTTTACAAACTCTATTCATATAACTGAAGTATTTTAAACCTGAAGTAAAGAAATATCTAACTGCTACTCCTGCTGCTAACAATAATGCCAAAACAAAAGTCCTTTAGCGGTTATTCTTATTTGTAGAAATGTATGATTGGTGTGTTTGAGGTGTCCTTGGAAGGTAAATGTTTTAACTTAACCGAAGTGTGATATTGTCTGGCTAATAAAAAACATACTTTTTTTTTACTGTTTTATGAAGTTAAGTTCTTTGTGGATGGTGAAAAAGTAAGTGAAAGAAGAAGCCACCAAAAAAAGCATCCTCTTGATTGGTATTAGCCTGTTCATGAAAAAACAAAAATTTAAAACGCTTGTCAGCACCCTTGAGCAAGGACAAGGGCACATAACTGTCACGCAGCTCCTAGATTTGTATTCTTTTCTGCCGCTTTTATTTGATCACTAATAAGAGGAAGTCCACATTGCTGCAAAATATATTAACCTAAGACTGCTGCGTCGTGTCAAGAGCCACTGAAACCAAATAACACAGGCCTTAGCTGAAATAAAGCTTTACAGGCTGAAAAGGGAATTGAGATGAAAGAAGAGAGAAGGAAGAGTAGAAGAAAGAATAGAGGAGAGATGGAGAGAGAGAGAGGGGGGGGTTCACACTGAAAAGAGAATTGAATTTAGAGGGAGGGAGGGAAAAGAAAGGACAGAGAGGAGGGAAAGAGTCAAGAGCAGCCAGCCATTATTACCATTGACCCTCCTTGGTACTCAATAGAACTGGTTTATTAGCTTCTGTGTGTGTGCACGTTGCTGTAGTGTGGTGTCTGTGTATTTCCGTTAGTGTGTGTGGAGCGCCACGAGTGCATTCTTCTCGTCAAGTGGAGAATCGTACTAGCAGCGCTCACATTTCCTGATAGGAGAGAAGAGGAGTAAAAGTGTGCGTTTGTGTTTGTCTTTAGCTTCATTTGCAAGATGAATTCGCCCTTTGAGCTATTCTATTCTGTTATCATGATTGTGTGTGTGTGTGTATGTTTGCGTGTGTGTGTGTGTGTGGTTACTTGGGCCTCCAGAGAAAGAGAAGGTATTTATAGTGGAGAGTCCAGAGTGTTTGAAGGAGATATTGGGGGGGGGGGGTCAGACACCTGGTCAAAACCTTCAGAGTGAACACAGGAAGTGGATGGCGAGCACAACTGGTAGAGTTACAGAGGGAAAGAGAGGGGTGGGGATCCTAAAAGTTATGTTCTTTTATTTTTAGTGTTATAAATGGGGAGTTGGCGCCAGGGGAAGACAGGCTCTGCTCCTCCCTCATACATTTTTTCCATAACTCTTAAAGCATTGCTCTCTGTGAGTGCTACTGTATATATGTTGTTAAAAGTAGAAATTTGGGCAGCTTGTTAAGTAAAATGTGACTTCCACATGAGTAAACATCTTGTATATACTTTGTAATTTGCTTTTAGAATTATGTGCATCCCTGCAGGGAAATATAATTAAATAAGGTCTTGTTTTTGTTTCAATATGACAAACTTCTGCAATTTCCGATAGTCAACCTTGGTGCCACTTGCGACTGTCATCATGCAGTTTTAAATCACCTCAATATATTCAAAGAATAATTATGCCTTGCACTCAGTCAGTGAGTGGAGCTATGGACGTATCAGCACTTTTCTCACAGAACAGCCATTTCAGATATCTGCCTTTCTCTTTATTGAAGTCCTTAACATTGAAAATGAGCTACCTAGCTTGGGTTGCAAGCAAAATGAACAGAAAATGCTCTGCCTAAGTTTGAACATAACTTTTGTTATAAGGACGTTTTGGATTGTCATGGATATTTAATGTAGAGAAATACTTGAAGTTTTGAAACTTTAAATGTTATTCTTTCAATTAGTTACATCACCAGTACAACAATACGCCAAAGTCTTTTTTCTAAAACAATTGATTCCTGCCTCTATACTCCATCTTTGTTTCTGCAGTTGTCTCTTTGTGTCAAACTGTGTATTAAAAAAGAGAGACAGGCAGACAGGAAGGATGAGAGAGACGAAGATAAGTACAAGTTTGTATGTTAAATATTGAGCCTTTATGCTTTCTGTCAGTTATCTTTCTATGCCAGACGTATAGTATCAATGTCCTCTTCCAAAAAGTTGAGTCACAGTTCTAAAAGTTACAAAACTGTCAAAAAACAACAACTAAGACTTCTTTTCAAATTTTCTGTCTTATTTTCATGATTTCAACTGACAATATTATTATATATGACAACCTTTTTTGTATAACGGATACTATATGATTCAGTCAAGGCTGTGATATTTATTGTGTTCTTTAAAATTAAACTGTCTCAAAGTTTTATACTTAAAATGTCCATTATCCATATTTATCCTACTACTATATTTCCTGTAGTAAAGCTGAACTAATGCTGCAAGAACTCACTCACTTTAATGCTAATAGTGCTCTACTACTGGTAACAATAGCATTAACAAGTAACATAGTCATGTTTCTTTCAGAATTCCTAATCAAACTGAGGAAACTATGTACCTCAGTGCTCATGTGGCTAGTGTTGGCTGCCCTTGTTGAAATCAAAATTCAAAAGCCATACTAACCACTATGCACATGCCTTTTTAATTTCATGTGACTCGAAATGTCCTAATCTATCACTCAGGCCTGACCTTTCATGACTGTCATTTTTAAGATTGTGGACATTAATATTAATACAGGCAATAACAATAATCACAGCCATCACCACTGCTTCCTGTTCCCCTCTAGATAAAAGATGGATCTATTAAGTGCCTCATATCCATCACACAGTATTAACAGCAAGACGGTGTTGAGTCACCAAAATCCAAATGAATATGTAAAATCTGAAAGACCATTAAAAGACCACTAACATCTGGATATACTGGCAAACCCCTGACAGCCCTAAATAGCAGCTTACAACTCAGAGTGTTTTAGTTGACTTATTTGTTAGGCAGCTGCATTAATCAGCTTTCAGCTAAATTTTAAATGGTTGTTTATGGACAGGAAATTGAAAAGCAGACTCACTTAGCAGCAAGTGGATAGTCTATTAGCATGGGAGGAATAGAGTAGCTTATTCTGTTAAAGCCCATAATACAGACAAATTGGCACATTACAATTAATTACCACTAACAACAACAAAAGCACTGTAGATAATGAAGTGTAATGGCAGGTAGTGCATAGCAGGTATCAATTAGACTAATAGAACAAGAAACAACCAACTGCTGATTACCTCTTTAATACTGTTGTTAGCAATATAAAATATTATTTAACATTATTTCAGCTCTTATAAACTCAGTCAATGCAGCAAACAATAGTCTTTCTGTTTCTCCTTTTTGTTTACCAGCTGTCCTCTCTCACTGACTGGAGGCACCATATGGCATCAGAACAACAAGAAAGTACATACACAGATGTATTCTGTATATTCAACCATAGATACACATTTAAATGCACATACACACACAAATATACATACATATTTGGCAGATGACCTCCCCAAAAGCAAACACTTCATCATCTCAATTTAGAAAAAGAAACTCTGATGACAACTCCTGATTAGTATTGGAGCTTCATCCCATTTAGTTGTATTAAATAACACATTATCCCCCAATGGATGGACATGCAAGGACTTAAAAAAGTAGGGGTGGGCGGTACCACAAAATTTGGTTTTGTTCCAATACTAATTAATGCCAGCGCCAGGATCACAGATATTGATAATTTTTTATTGTTAAAAGCAGCTAATGTACTATCATGTAAGGCAGGGAAATGTGTCATATTTTAATTACCACCAAATACTTTGGCAAACATGAGGCATTTAGTTTTACAATTCTAATCACTTAATCACATGCATGTTTAAACACAAAACATGTCTTAACGGTAAATAAAATAAATTGTTCATTATCTGAATTATCTGCACTAAAGAGGTGATCAATGTGTGGCTGAGATGCAAAAGACTGTTCATGTGCTGAGCATGTCATCTAACATGTGATGGCTAGTATCAATCCTCAAAACAGGACTTCTTATTGGTAGTATCGACACTTAGGAGTGGGGCAGATAATCCCTAATCAAAATAAAGAAGAAAGGTGGTATACTGGTACTAGTTAAGCCCCTCAGTTGACACTAGACCATATAAGTCATTAGCTAGGTTCCAGTGCAGTGCCTCTCTGTGACAAAGATAAAAAATGGACTGACAATGAGTCAGGTTGCTTTCCGGTGGCAAATGAGGTTTATAAAAAGACTAAAAGGCAGACAGAGAGTATCTGCTGTGGACAGCATGGTGAGGCATGTAGACTATGCATGGCAGCGGGCTGAGGCCCTGTGTCCACCAGCAGCTCCGTTGCCTGGATAAAGTGCACCCAAACGCCTATTTTAGATTCATAATTATCAACGTAAATACCCACCTAACACTGACTGATATTAAGAAAATAGAAATTCAACTTGTAACCACTAAAGGTATTTTCATTTGATACTCTTAACAAGAAAAACTGACAACGTACACAGGAAGCATAAGCTACAGAAATTCAACATAAAATTCGAGGATGAACACATCAGCAGAGACATTAGCATCCAGTGTATACAGAATGACTGCAAGACTGCAGAAACAGGACAAAACATTTCTCTTTCTATAGGAAAAAAATGTATGTACAAGGTCACTTACTTATGTATGCAGTAAAAGAAAATAATAGTACAGCTTATCAATGGCACACCTCATCTCACACATGCACAATATAGGGTTATCCAACAAAGGCACAAGGATTCAGAGGCTCCCATTTCAGGGCTACACAGTTTAAATTGACTGCTACAGTAGTTACAACAATAATGTTTTTAAAAATGGGAAAAACTTAAACATACTGAGTACTGACTAATTTAAGCGCAACTCAGCTCAACTGTGGGCAGTTTCAGTTAAATACAAAGCAGTCCAAATGTGCTGTATTTCAGTGAGCCTGGATGGTGAAAAGACTATATTTACTCTAGCCTGCGTCACCACAGGACAGTATGGCCTGAAGTTTTAACAAGACTAGCATCCAGAGAGACTTCTCATTAGTCCTGGGTTGGTAAAGAACCTCACAGCTAATGGAACAAGAATGTCACTCAACTAATAAATGTGCTGTGGACAGAAAACTAGATGGACAATGAGATATAGAGTGCTCAAAAACAGTTAATGAGCAGCAGTTTCTCTTTTCATTTGGGAATGGTTGACTGCAGACCTGATTTATTTTCCAAATAGTCATTTTTTAGGAATGACAACAATAACATTGCCTTTATCTTTGAGATTAGCACTCATATCCACATATGAAATTGTGCAGTTAGTTCTGTTCTGCCGCTGCAATTAGGTCATGAAACATTTATCGCACTTAATGGGCCAAAGAGTTATTTAAACATTGCTAAACTGTCAAAACATATTTCTAGGTTTATAATGAATTGAGTAATTTCCAGTTCCATATTCAATAATAATGAACTTAGCTACAGCGCCAAATTAATCTTGACAGCAATAAATTCAAAATAATGGTATAAAGTTTAAGGACAATATAGTGTTTGTTTTTTTTGTGTGTGTGTGTGTGTGTGTGTGTGTGTGTGTGTGTGTGTGTGCTCTTACCTGTCACATCGCGGTCCTGTGTATCCAGGCTGACACTGGTCACACAGCAACTCCCCTTCTTCACCTAGGTGGCAGGTGGGACTGAAACTATTGTAGTTGCCATGGCGACGTTGTTGTTGTTGTTGTTGTTGTTGTTGTTGTTGTTGATGATGAGTTCGGTAGCGTTGTCCCAGTGTGGAGAGAGGGAGGAGGAAGAAGAGGAAGAGGAGAGGACAGAGGCGAGTTAAGGCCATTGTTTGTCTCCCTGTATGTATCCCCACACACACGCACACGCACACACACACACACACACACACACACCTGTATCCCTACTTTCACTTTCCAATCCTCACATTCACACTCTCAAAGACACACACACACACACACACTTAATTTCTTCTCTTGCACATCCACACGTTTGTTCTTCCACACACTCCTGAATTTAAAAAACACTCTTCCTCCTTACAAACTGTAACCTAAATGAACTGAGAGAGAGAGACAGACAGACAGAGTAAAGCGATAGTCTCTTTCCCTCGTTCTGTCACCCTCCCACTTCCATAAACTATAGATAGTTCTGCTGGCTCGGGTTCCAGGCCCCAGACTGACTCACTGGCTGAATGACTCGCTAACTGCAAGCTGGCTCACTGACTTAAAAGTAAGCTTACTTGGCCAGTGCATGTAAACAACCAAAAACTGTAAAATAACTTAATTATTGTACAAAGTGGGTTATATTTGTGTGTATAATAGGGTTTGTGTAATACCTATACTCATCTTAAGTACTGTCAGTCAGTGTGCTGTAGTAGTGCCCCTTCTATATGGTTCTGGTCTAATTACCATGGTTGTGTGAAGAGTGAATCACAACCAGAAAGTGCTTGGACAGTGCCAAGGCGGCACAATCATCCAAATGATTTACTCTAATAATAGAACTTGTTTAAATCTTTTAAGCTGCATTCGATCCAGATCTACATCAAAATACAAATAACAATAGACAAGCATGCAGATTGTTTGGAGAATATCTAAATCCTGGGAATATTACGGCTTTTTCCAAGGATTAATTGTGCAAAATTTCAAGTGAGTCATACTCGAGAGTTTGTGCACGTTCTCTAAACTTGGTCACAACTGCACAATGTACAAAGACATGGGGAAATGACCAATGACTACAGGGGTATGGCTACCTGTTAGAGGAGTTTGGGAATATAAAAATAAAATAAAATAAAAATCTATATATTTTTTACTTCTTCCAAGTTTGTTGTTTTGTAAGTGATGTGAATCTGTGTAGGTACAAATGATTGGGGCCTTTATGGATAGATAATTGATCGAGGAACTTCAATCTGTTAAGTAGATTTAGATCTAACTGACAGACAAATTAAAAAGACACAGAAACCTCCTTGGCAGTAAGGTAATTAAGCCCTGAGTGTAAATAAAGAGAAACATCACTTCAGGACTAAACTGATTTCTACTGATTCGCTGTAAATCGCCACTCTGCTTCCCGTGCTGAAACTAATATGAAAAATCGCTTTATTGAATGTTCATAAGAGCTTAGACATTACCGCTAACTGGAACAGAGTGACTGGCTGGCTGGTTGTTTGAGTTATTGGCTTCAGGGAAACCTAAAGGGACTAAGATGGCTATTTTGAGGCTCTGAAAGGCACGGCACCTTCAAGCTATTATTACTGCAGGGGTTAGAGGGAGGTAGAGGAGTGGAGAGGTGAGAGACAGAGAGAGTTGTATCTTTCTTTAGCACTGAAAGTTTTGGACATGACGTGTCATGACTGCATGAAGATTCTCAGCTGCTGCTGCCTGTGTGTGTGTGTGTGTGTGTGTGTGTGTGTGTGTGTGTGTGTGTGTGTGTGTGTGTGTGTGTGCGTGCGTGCGTGCGTGTGTGTGTGTGTGTGTTTGTTTGTGTGTGTGCCCAGGTCATTTGGGGATCTAGAATACCAGAGATAAATGTCCAGTTTAACCAATGCTTATATTATTATATTATTGTTCCGACTTATGACAGTATCTGTGGTATAAATTAAACATTTTGTTGCTAGTAGCAACCGGCACTGTCAGAGTCATTGTTACAGCCGCCATTTTGTCAGATCTGTAACCAAGCAAATATTTACAGGCTTTCTTAAAAAAAATAATAAACTCCTTTTTGGAGCCTTAGCTGTAGGTATAATTTTCAAGCTAGCCATTATGCTAGCAGTCTGAGGCTAATTCGTTGCGAGAACAACATTCTAAGTAGCTGCTGAATTACTGTTTCGCTGACTGTTTACTGTATTCTTCTGGTCACTCTTGTGGATGTGTATATTGACAAGATTAATGATAGTCTTTCATTGGTGGCTTTGTTACTTCCTGGCATGAAGGATAACGCAACTAATCTGACAGAATACTGCAGATAGCGAAGCCCTAAAGCTTGTTTCACGTGATAAATGATGTCCGAGTCTTCAAACGTCACTGGGGCTTTTGAAAGCCCTTCATTCAGTTCCAGTTTGGAAAGTTTTTAAGCGAGCTGAACTGTGTGATTGCCACATTGGCGAAGAGAAGAGAATCATTTAGAAATATGCCAACAATGACCATCTTCCACGCCAATGGTGGAGGACTGGTTTACCAAGGTTTTACAGCAGGGCCAGCATATGATAGGAAATGAACACGAACTGCTAAGAATATAAGATTCTTGCCGTAAGCTGAACAACTGTGATTTGAGAGTGACATTGGCACAGCATGAGCGGGTTTGCCATATAAGAGCAAGAGCATGATAAAGGTTTTAAATAACTTAACGACTTGTGGGAGGTTTGAGTTTGCAACTGCGTTAAGTTTTCTAGCCACAGTTATGTTGATTCTGCCAACGGTGATGACATTTTCACCCACAGGGACGATGTTCCTCCACTTATAGTGATGCTTCTACCTGTGGTGATGATATTTCTATTCATGTCATTATAATTATATTCCTTCCCACGGTGATGAAGACACTTTTTGTGCTGATATCCTTTAAAGACAAAAAAAAAAAAAAATGGAGTCCCGAGAGTGTCAGAAGAGGAGTGGGAAAGAGAGAAGCAGAATACATTATGAAGAGACAGGTCAAAAAGAGAGAATGGGGGCCACAGAGTCAGAGATGCTGCGGTGTCAGCAGTGATTGATTGAAGCGTTTGATTAAATTGTGTCGTCATGGCAGCGTTAGCTCCGGTGTCTTCAGAACCTACTTGTTGCTGGGAAGATTGAGTGGGCAGGTGCAGGGCTGACAGTCCGCAGATGACCCGCGGGTGGCGTTGCCGTAGTAACCAGGTAGGCAGGTGTCACAGTGGGGGCCGGTGGTGTGGTGGGAACAGTCCTGGAGGAGACACACAGGTTAAAAGTTCAATTATATCAGGAAAACAAAAAACAAACTATTAGGTAAACAAACCGTCTGATCTGTCATGAGAAGATCTAAATACCTCGTTGTGTCAATATATTGTCTTTACATGCAGTGAAGCAATATTTCCCCTAACAATATATTGCAAAAGAAAATATTTCATAGACAAGGGGTTAAATGTTATAAAGGCATAAACTAATAGGCTCAAAGGCTACATTGCTGGAATAAGAAGAGCAGACATTTGTTGATATATTTTTACAAAACCGTATTTACATAAAGCTGTCAAGTCATTATCAGGCTGACAGCAGCGGGAGGAACAATCTCGAGGAGGTCAAGGTTAATGATATGGTTCAGGATTAGCATCGTGGTTTGTTACCATAGTAACCAAGCACGTAGGATTCACAGGTACATCCTCAACCAAACACATTGTTAATAATGTCCATCAGAATCTATAAACCTGTTTGGGTATTGATTTTGACTGATTATCGCTGCTCATGCTAAGGGTGTTATGATACTTTCAGTTCACAATACAGGCTTTGTTGGGTTTGACTGAATATGGTTGCAGAACATTTTAATAGTTTTTATACATGACATCTAGTGTGACTCACACAACATCCAGTTTAAATGCTTCTAGCGAAACAACACAATTGACACCATTTGCCTTATTTTGACAGCCTTGATCTGATTCCGACAACAATATCACAATATTTTTCTGCCTCAAAAATAAAATTAATTTATAAAAAACTTCTTCAGCGTGACATTTTATTGATTTGATGCAGAATAAAATCATTCTGTATTCAACATTTCAGTTTGAGATTTGTGATTTTGAGATTTTTACAGTGAGATGAAATTGTGTTCATTCCATTGGGGGATTTGGTTTTCTGCTCTTTTCTGTTCTGGACCGACACACATACCTCTATTTTTTTTATGTCTAGCTACAACAACAATTTCATGTTGCTGCTACGTGTATGTGTGTGTTTGTCAGTTATGTTCAAATCATTTCCTTCTCAGATCGAATGTCTCTTCACTACTAAAACACACCCTGACACACACACACACACACACACACGCTGTGTTAACCTACAGGACCACGGCATCATTCAGTCATTCAACTATATCCAGAAAACACAGTCCTGTGGGAAGGGGTGTGTGTGTCCATCTGTCTGTCCGCCTGTCACCGTGTATGAATATGTATACAGAAGGTGTGTGTGTGTGGGTGGTTGTGTGCACATCTGTGAGTAAGTTTATGGCAAGTTGTCTTTCTCTCTTTGAATGTATGTATGGGTGTGGGTGTGTGTGTGTGTGTGTGTGTGTGTGTCAGTTATGTTCAAATCATTTCCTTCTCAGATGAATGTCTCTTCACTACTAAAACACCCCGACAACACACACACACACACGTTGTGTTAACCCACAGGACCACGACATTCAGTCATTCAACTATATCCAGAAAACACAGTCCTGTGGGAAGGGGTGTGTGTCCATCTGTCTGTCCCCTGTCACCGTGTATGAATATGTATACAGAAGGTGTGTGTGTGGTGGTTGTGTGCACATCTGTGAGTAAGTTTATGGCAAGTTGTCTTTCCTCTTGAATGTATGTATGGGTGTGTGTGTGTGTGTGTGTGTGTGTGTGTGTGTGTGTGCACAAGCGCTCATATGGCAGTCTGTCTGTCTTTGTCTGGCTCAGAGAGTGTGTGTGTGTGTGTGTGTTCCTCCCTCTGACATATCGCTGCATCCTCCTCATCTATAATGAAACATAACACGGTAATACAAAACCCACAGCTCTCGCTCTGTGTGTGTGTTAGTGTGTATTTAGTTTGATGTTAACTGACAGCTTAAGCCTGAGGCAATGTGTAGACTGGGGAGTGACGATGTGTAGCAGGTTGGCGTGCATGCGTGCGTGTGTGTGTGTGTGTGTGTGTGTGTGTGTGTGTGTGTGTGTGTGTGTGTGTGTGTGTGTGTGTGTGTGGGGCTGTATATCACCAGTATATTAAAATGTGTGTTTGTGTATCTGAATTTTTCTGTGCATTTGTGTATGTGTCTTGACCTGCAGCTCCACTGATGACCACTAGATGGCAGTTTCAAGAACATTGTACTGATGAAGTGACTTAACTTCAGTCTTGAAGTAAATGTGCATTGTTTTTCACATGATGTCATGGTTTCAGTGACAGATTTGTGCTCTGATTTGTGCTTTCATGTCATCAAATGATATCAAGAAGGAGTTTCTCTGCTTTTTAAGCCTCCCCGGGGTATCCACACTGCTTTGCTGCTTGTTTTGTTCTAGATTACAGTAGCCTATTAGTGATATCACTGCTTACGTGGTGATCTCTCAACTATAAACTAACAAATACATGTGAGCAATCCGGGGCATTAATTTAACCTCTCATAATTATCCACCTTAAACGAAAGAAAAGGGGCTCCTGTTTTAAACATAAATAAAAATGTCAGCTCATTTACTCATGACAGGCAGGTTACTTACTATTATACCTTAATGATGATAAATGGGATGACAGCTTTGTGAGATAGAAGAGAAATTATAGTAAATGATGTGTCGAGTCCAAGCTCATAAAAGCGAAATTTTGTCTAAAAGATTGTAATATTGTAACTTGAAATATTCTGCACATTTTTAGAAATTTTAAAAAATGTCTCCATAGTTATTATCCAAAAGCAACAAAACCTTTTCATAAATAACTTTTACAAGTGTTGCTCTCAACTCTTGATGTCTGGTACATCTTTTGATAAAGAAAAAGACACATTGTTGTTTTTTGTTTTGTTTTGTTCTCAATTCAAAAGAGAAGAGAAGCGGAGTAAGTCACTTCAGCGTGATTTTTTTGAGCACCGAATGAAAACGGTGATCAAACAAACAAACAATCAATCATCTTATTGGGCATCTTACCAAGCAGTGTCCCGTCACCTCGTGGCATTGTGTACTGTGTCCGTGGCAATGACAAGCTTCACACAGACCATTATACAGATTCCCATTAACCCTCCGAAACCCAGGAATACACGCCTGAAACACAAACACACACACACACACAGACACACACACACACACAAGGTTAGAAAGAGAGGAAGACAGAGAAGAGAGCTGTCTGTCTTTAAGCTGCTGTAGTGTAGAGTAATTACCCTGTGATCCTCTAATTAGCACCTCAAGTGTGTGTTTGTGTGTGTGCAACTGACTGTGCTACACTGAATCTTTCTCTGTGTGATGTGATGTGTTTATGAGTGCATGTGAGTTTGTGTGTCAGTCAAGACTAGAATAGCAGTAAGTCAGCTGATTTCTGAAACTAAACAATGATTTCAACAGTTTTATTTATGAGGCTCTAAAAGAATCAATCATGTAATACTAAAACACACTACATATTTAAGAATGAGGTATATTAAGAGCAAAATACAATAAAACCATGCTTTAAGGATCATAGTGATGTGTTTGGATGTTTTCATGTAGACTTTTGTTCTATAAATAGGACATAAATCCCATTGAGACTGCTCAAAGTGTACTACTGCTTTTTATTTACCAAAACAAATTTCCTTCCATAGAGCAATTGGTTCCCTGACCTTTTTTAACTGTGGGAAAAAAATGAACTTACAAAGACGTCAGATTTCCTTGAGATATTGTAGGTTATGTTATACATGATACCATGTATTGATGGTTTAATTAATTGTAATTGTGCAATGCTGTGTTAGAAAATGAGAAATAAATTACCTTGATATAATGCAGAAGAATAAACAATTTGACTGACTGAAAATATGTTAATACTTTTGCAGAAATTGCACATATTGTGTTGATCGAGTTTAATTTAAAACACTATTAGTAGTCTATTCTATCTAATCTGTAAGTAAATACTCAAGTGCTCACTTGAAGAGTCTACAAGTACTCTTATTTTCTACATTGTAGAGTGGCAATTAACATTCACAATATTTTTTTATTATATTATATTATATATATTATATATAATATATATATATATATATATATATATAGATAATATTTTTACATGGCTTTACAGTACTTTTACTTACATAGTTTTTTCTAAGACTGTTGTCTATTGATTATTGAGGAAGTTTTATTGCAATAGGTGTGTGTGTCTGTATGTCTATGTGTGTTTACCTCACAGGAAGTTCCATCATATCCAGGAGGACAAGAGCAGATTTCTACAGCTGATGCTCTCCTCTCTCCTCTGGCAGAGCGATTAGCTATCTGCATTGAGAATGAGTGGAGTCTACACACACACACACAGTAATATCAGACATAAAAATGGGGAACATCGGCATCTATTTTTCCAGTCATACATGCATTCAAGGCATTGGTTACTCAAACAGAGCTATTAGGCTGATTATACTTTTAAGATTTTTATGGCCTGAGTTCATTCTCTCGGGCAGAATTTACTCCCAGACACCCAAAGGGTTCTGAAGAACCGTTCTGATGCTCAGTGTGGTGCCTCTTCTGTGTTTGCTTCATTTGCCAGCCACAAAGGTTGCCACTTGGAAAATATATAAGTTCAGTAGGTATTCAAACTGCATATCCATCACTTTATGTTACATTTACTGGATGGTTTCTTGGAATTTAATAGTAAAAAACGCCCAGCAGTTTCAAAGGGTGTATTTGAAATGAAATGTGTGTGTTTGTCTCCACCTGTACACAGCGCTGGGTTCTGTGCTATAAGAAGCCCGGACCATCACTCTGGTCACATCAGCTAACACAGACAAGAAATCCCTCCGACTAATCGTCTGTGCGCCCCCTGAAACCCGGAAGTTCTCTGGAAGGAGAGCAATGTGACTGGTGCTTGGCGAGGGCGGGTACACCGGCTGGCCAAACCTTCTGTCAACAATCTTCATCCCGCCTCCCTGGCAGAGAAAGTAGCAGTTCAATTATTCTTTTTTCCTCCTTCTTTGTCGCGCTTAACTTTTAATTCAATAAATCTAGAGATTGGACGCTCTGTAAAACATAAATACAGAATGACACTTCTTTCGGAAAAGACTATGATATTCAACTGAAAAAAAGAGAGTGAGAGTGAATGATGTGTCATTAGGTAATGAGCTGCAGTTTCTATTGACATTTTGAATGGACTGAATGCAAAGTGAATTGAGCCTGGGCCTGGTATCTGACTATCTCTTGTTGAGAACAGATCAATGGCATGTAGCAGCTAACACAGAGTGACAACTACTGATGGAAGGGGAGAGAGAGAGAGAGAGAGAGAGAGAGAGAGAGAGAGAGAGAGAGAGAGAGAGAGAGAGCTTACCATGCCAATAAACCATTAAATAAAAACTAATTGAAAAAGAGGAGATGGAGGGAGGACTAGAGGGACAGGAAGCAGTAGCAGGGCAGAGAGATGACGAGATAAAGGAAGAAAAGAAAGAGAAACAAAGAAAAGAGGAAGATTGAGAAGAAAAGAGACTTTTACTGTGTATCCATTATTGTGTCCTACTTCTATGTATCACACCTAATAAATCAAATTCAGTCATTAAAGACTACAGTTGGCACTTTCTTCTATTTTTATTATTGTGAAGAAATCCTGTGAACAGACCAAAACCAACAACAATGCATCCATCTCTCAATATTTCACATCTTCCCCTATGGCGTTTGTACTTTCAAACATGGGTGACAGAAAAACAAGCTACAGCACAGGTTCTAAGACTTTTCACATGTGGGGACCAGCAAGCTAGCAAAGAGTTCACATACATAACCATTTTTCCATTTTATCTACATGAATTATTATTATTGTTATTCTAACTAACTACATCTTTTCAGCCTGGTAGCCAACACTGTGCGGACTGCTGTACCAAGCTTTGGCTACACAAACAAAACTTAGCAGGATTAATCAAAGGGTGAGAAAAATATAGAAAGTCAGTATTTTTCTCTTAACACTAGAAAAATTGACATTTTATTTATTTCTTCAACCTTGTAGATTGTTCCAGAAAAAGCATATTGTGCTACAAGTGAAAAACTCAAAATAAATTGTTTTGCATTAGTGAGAATTAAAGGTTGGGTCAGTCAGTCTGGAGTAAAATTGATTGTTGTGTCTCATTCCAAATGAGGTTTCCCCATTTTCCATTGGGTTATGGTGAATGTGAAGCAAACAAAGTGGCTCAAAGCTTGGAACAGGTGGAATGAGACTCAACAATCAGCAACCTTTAATCAGGTTTTTATAAATAAGAAACTCCTGATGCCTATATTTTCAGTACACTGGTTGTTGATATTATTGTCATGAAACGCTTAGTATTTACTGTGCCTATGAAGGCTGATGAAGTGGGCAGGATTGAGAGAAAGAAATGGAAATCAACAAAGCCGTACAGACAAACAAAGACAGAGAGATTATTGTCTATTCAGATCCCACAAAGTTACAACCAAGGCACAAGCTTCTTCCTGCGCTTCACAAAACCGTGCAACAAACAATATCACAACTCGATGCAGATATGCAGAGAGTAAACAATGTGGAGAAAAGAAAGAAACCAATCGAGACAAAAGGCTGAAAGAGAGACAGTGAAGAGGGAGAAAGACGGTTGACAGTGTGTAGGTGGCTCATTATTGTCATCATTTGGAGAGGCTTTTTGTTGACAACAAGACCGACACTTGTCCTCTCCTCCTCCTCCCATCTCCTCCCTGTCTGTCGATCTCACTGACACGTCTTTAAATAACATAAGCTCATTGGTCCGGGACTATCCATCTCTCAGTTCTTTCCTTTTTCTTTACTTTTCTAAGTATTTCCTGGTTCCCTTCTTCCCCATTTCTTCCTTTCTCCTCCACTTTTTATCTCCCTGTTTATTTCCTTTTTCCTTCCTTCCTTTCATCTCTCTCCATTTCCTTCTGCCGTTTCTGTCTTCCCTTCCTTTATTTGTTCCTCCTTGCCATCTTTCTCTCATCTCTTCCTTTCTTCTCCACTTTTTATATCCCCGTTTCCGTTCTATTTCCTTCCTTCCTCCCATCTCTCTCCATTTCCTTCTTTCCTTCCTTTATTTGTTCCTCCTTGCCCTCTTTCTCTCTTTTCTCTTCCTTTCTTAATTTCTCTTTCATCTCTTTCTATGCCTTCCTTCCACTGTTTCCTTTTGTCTGTATATTACTGTTTCTTCTTTCCTTCATTTCCTTCCTTCCTTACATTCTTAAGTTCCTTTTTCCCTTTCTTTTGCCTTTATTTCTGCACAAATGTTTGCATTTTTATGGCACAGTCACTAAATAAAAAGGCATAAATTGTAAAGCCTGAACACAATTACTTTTTTAAATTTGTCTCCACATTTAATCTAAAATTGCATTTTTATTCATCTTTTAATTCCTTTCCAGTAAATGCCTGAAAAGCAGATACTTTCGCAGGTTTTGCAGCTTATTACAGATACAGTATTTGATTATTTTTTTCAGACTATTCAAAATAAAAGTTTCTTTTCTTTAACGTGCCATTGGAAGAAAGTTGTGTGAGTGTGAAATAACGGGATCTTTTTCTGCAGCTCTTGAGCACCGAACATGTAGAAACACACACACCAACCTGCTTATGTGCCTGTTTTTATTTGTGTGTGTACACTCACATTCTCACACACACACACACACACACACACACACACACACACACACACACACACACACACACACACACACACAATGTTGTTTAGTGATATAGGAGATATAAACAGTTAACTAATAGTGTTGCTGCTTTGCTTATTGCTGCCATACATCATATCACAACCTGCTCATTATAAAGACATAGAGAGGGAGGGGAGAGAGACTCGCTATCTGCATTTTTTATTGCTCAGTTCAGCACTTCTCTGCCAGCTGTAGCTGCTCGCGTCTGTGTGCGTGCGTGTGCGTGTGCGTGTGTGTGTGTGTGTGTGTGTGTGTGTGTGTAGGAGTGTATTTTTAACAGCTTTTATTTGCTTTTTCATTTAGTGGTCTTCACTGGGGCAAAAGTCAATAGCTTGTGGGAAAAGATAAATAATGCTGAAGACACAAATACATAAACACGCATGTTCGTGTGGGTTTCATCTGCTTGTGGGTTTCATCTGCTTGTGGCCTTTTCCTCCCACTCCAAAACCATGCATGTGTTAAGTGTTAGGAACACTCCTGGTCAATGCCCTTGACCAAGGTGCTGCCCAGAGGACTGGAGCTTATTTACACTGCACACTGCTCCGGAGGAATCTCCAACATTTAACGACAGGGTTTAATAAAGCAAAACTTTAAAAATCAGAACCTATTACACACACCATATACAATAATACATGCAGATAAAGGTTGTTCAACAGCTCTTCATTAGACTTTAATATAAAAGTATGCCAGTGTTCAGTGATGTCTTTATCTTTGCGTGTTTGAAAACTTACCTCTATGATAAGGTCAGGTTCTGAGGTGACTCTGATTTGTTTTTGTTGGTCTGTAGTATAAGACACAGTGTAGACCACACTTCCTCCATAGGCTGAAAGCTGAAGGGAGACAGAGAAACAGAGATTAATATGTTTAAATTAATTGCAAAACTCTGTAGAATTATGGAAAATAATTGACATGATTAATTATGTTTAATGTGTCTACAGGCATACAGCTGATACTCATTTGCAAACCAAGTCAGCACTCTTGCCTCCACTTGCACACATTGGTAAACTGAGATAGTCAAGTACTGGATTGTCCAGAATCCCTGTGTGTATTGAACTGAGTTAGGCTGTGTTGTATTGTTTATTTAGCTTTGCATTTTTAGTTGACTGTACATGTTATGTATATTTAAAAAAAAATTACACAGTCTCGCTTTAAAGAGTGCTTATTAATATTTGCTTCTCTCCACACCAACAGGAGGCACATGTAGATTAAGAAGGCAAGTGTAATCAAAGGAAACTGAGAACAACCCTGGACAGAGGTAGCGACTAAGACGGCTCATAAAAAAGTATCATGTGGGGATTTTAACCTCACTTGAGGACACACATGGACGACCCTATACATATTCCTGCCAACGGTTTCACACTAATCCACTGATCTACAGGTAATGCAACTACGCACCAACAAAGGCAGGAAAGATGAAGACCACTTGCTACTAAAATCAGCTCTGGAATCTCCACAGGGAATCTTTAATTAGTGTCAATATATAAGACTGACAAAGTCAGTGAAGCGGACGAAGAAAAGGGGGAACTAGTTTGCAAGGCAACACATGGCGTCTAATGTGCAAGAAAGTTGACTTGTAATGTATTTCTGCGGTAGGCATATAAGCACCGAAATGTGATGTAGTCAACATCTAAAAAAAAGTCTCCAGTCATAAAAAAGGAAATCCAATCATAGCATAAAAAAAGTAGCTGAGAATGTTCTTGAATATATTTTTTTTGCATCTTAAAGCTTAGAATTACAAAACATTATTATATAGTGTGTCTCAATTTTTTGAAACTGTAGATGTTTGTTTCAAGTTTGAGTTGTATGTACTGTATACAATGAACCAGTTAATCTACATTTTGTAGCTATATTGTGATATAGCTACATATGTGAATGTGACAAAAAAGACGTATTCTCATGCGCACAATTTTAAATATATGTTTTCTTTTATGGCAGCAGCACTACTGTACCAACTCCAGTACTACTTCACCAGCAACACAACAAAACCACCACAACTACTGCCTCTACTAATTAGAGTGTTTTCCAAAAAAAAACAATATTCAAAAATGTTTAAAAAGTAAGGAGAACAAGAGTATGCCACAATCCTTGTTGTCTTGTGTGTTTCGGTGCAGAGTTTCTGTCGAGTCCACAGAATGAGCTTTAGGTGGAGAAACGCTGTGTCGGCATGATCCTGAAATTTATTATTCTGCTCCAACCTGAACAGTAATGGGTGGGAGAGCGAGATAATAATGCCACCATAAAAACAGAGAGAGGGGGACATTGAGGAAGAGGGGGAGAGAGACGAAGAAATAGAGCTCAAGACAGAGAGAGATAGAGAGGGTGTAAGAGGTGGGCTTAATGCCTCTATAAACCTCTTCCATTCTACATCATTACCCGCAGTTCTTAAACCGGGAGGAGGAATCACCCATTTCACAGCTGACTGAAAATACACACACACATACACACTAGTGGGGCATGGAGGTGTACTTGGGTGGACATTTTATTGACTAACACTTATTCTCCATCTAAACCCATTTGCTGATTTGGACTCCAAAAGACAGTAAAATCATAGTTTAAACCCACACTACACAGCCTACACGTATCAGACACTTGTGCTGCTTGACCTCCTTCGCCGTTAGCTTATCTGCACTCCAGTAGGGACACTGCGCATTCACACTTAAGTCTCTTACACAGAAAAAAAAAAACCTCAAGTTTGTTCCACTGCAACAAAAAACACAGCATGATGAAAGCAAAAGACACCACAGAAGAGGATTTTACAGAGACGTGCCAAAGCAGCAGTGTTTATGTAAGATTACACATTGTGCATATGACATATACTGTAACAATGGAGTTTAGAAATAGTGGTGGGACAATATATACCTCTCAAGCCAAATAAAGGAACACATATTTGTATTAGAGTAAATATTATAGGAATGCTTATCAAAAGTCCTTAGGCCTGAAATGAAAACTTACTCTGAGACAGCGCAGTAATCTGACAATTTGGAGCTTTGTTGTGTTTCAGGCCACCTGGTGAATGTGTCAAGTATCAGCTTTTAGTTCTGCTGTGGTCTCCACCAACTCCAGAAGGAAATATCTGGCTCTATAGCTGCTAAATGGTCCTCCATTATCACCAGGTAGCCACTTAAAGCTGTGTCTGTCTGCTGCTTTATGCTGAGAAGGTAGTGTACAGTAGACTTATAGAGCTTTTTGCTAAAAACAGCTGCCTGCTACAGATGGAAATGAGGTTTATGAGAGTTGGAAGACTCAACCAAACAGTAATATTGCGGGCCGTCAAACTAAAAGACTAGACCAATGGTAAACTGACAACCCCTGATTAACTGACATATTTTATGGATATTTCCAATTATATTCCATGCATAATAATGACAGGACAGAGAAAAAACCCAAATAGTGAACACAATAACTGCAGGAAGTTTATGTAGCGAGATGAGTGATTTGGAATAATTTTGAGCAGATTATTTCCTGTGAATATTGCATCAGAGACAAGCTTTCCTGATATTTTTGGAAATATATATATATTATATGTAATAGGCTCAGGATCTGTGAATATAGCTTGAGTTCAGGTCTTCACTGACTGTGCCCTTATCCTTAAGTTCATAGACTGGTGCAAAAAGCAGTGCATAAAACGTTAACTAAAACATTTATTTTATATAACGTGAAGCTTTAAAGGAAACTCTAAATATGAACTTCTTTCATTTTGATTTGGACATTACAGTTGTACACAGCGGGCATTCCCAGCATTTTTGGACACAGGTTGCATACTGAATGTGCTTGATTTCACAAAAATAAAGCTAAGATAGTGTACCTGCCCTCAGGTTGGGAGGTAGTGTTGTACAGTAGATAGAACACCAAAAGGGTTGTATAGGTCTGTAAGTGCTTCAACTCACCCACTTGTGTAAAGAGGTATTGCATAACAAATTGATTTGCATGTTTCATCCTTGTTTGTATTTTTAATGTTGTGTCCTGTAATGTATAACCTCTCAGAAGGATATGATTTGAGAAGTAGAAGAAGACCCTTTTTCTGCATATTCTCAGGACAAATTCTACTTCTTTGTGGATTATTCTCTACCCACTTAGCACACCTGAATTTAGCGATTTACTTCCTTTGAAATTATTGACATTTCTCAGAAAACTAATTTCTCTGACGCCATCCACTCAACCTGGACAGCAATCAAAGCTTTTGTCATGGCAACCTGATGACCAATCTCTACTCTGGGGAAGAAGAAATAAAAGAAACGAAACACAGGAAAATGAAAAGACCAACAGAATAGCACAGCAGGAGAGGGAAATTTGTGGGAAGGAGAGGGGAATAATGGGCACTGGAAACGAAGGAACAATAAACACTCAGATGCACAGACATACACAGAGCAACAATAGACATCAGTTGGATCCCCCTGAGAACTCCATAAGCCTGTTATTAACTCTATTAGTGGTGAGAATAAGAAGAACAAGACCTAATCCTCAATGTTAAAACCCTGAGCAAGAATCTGACACAATCTTCATTAAAGTGTCATAGCCATGAGTATATCAATTTATACAAGTCATTTAGTGTAATGTTAAGGAAAATAATCTCACAAAAGGAATATTTATAAAAAAAGAGAGAAAATATTAAACTAAATAAGTCTCTGAGATGGGGATTTTGTGCATTACAGGTCCTGCAAGTGGTACTTTGCATGTTGCAATGCAAACTTATGACTTCAAATTCCTTATAAAAAAAACCCTGACCTAAAAATACTGTTGAAAGTTTCAGTGACATATTAGCATCGTCTTTGCTACTGCCGTTAATCAGTTCGAGTGAAAATAAAGTGGACACAAAGAGAAGGAGAGAGGAGGAGAAACAGAGAGACTGGAGATAAGAGAATTAAAAAGAAGGGAGGAGGCGGACGGAAATGAGGAGAGAGAAACAAAAGATTGGATAAAGTGCAGCAGGACAGTAGGAGAAAGGCACAAAACGAGGATAACATAAGAGGGTGGAGGAGAGAGAGGAGAGTAAACGGGGGGGAGTAAAGTTAGGAGATTTAATTTGCTGCCTATGCTACGGAGTGGGTTTGTCATGGAGCGAGAAGAGGTGTGAAAATGAGTCACCATCGACCTCAGTACTCCTCCAGGGTTCCCGCCAGAGCCCTGATGTAATATGACTTTTCCAAAAAACTTTAAATAAACCAAGTCAGAGCATTTTAATGACCTACAAGTGTTGATTTTAATACTGTTGTTATTCTGGAAAGATCAGATTTCTGCTACAGTTGGATTTTCCGGGGAGAACAAACAGCTAAAACATCCGTTCATAGAGAAAAATGTGCGAAAACAATGAAAAGCATATTTCTCCCTTCTATGCATTTGTCCCTTCTACACATAAAATTTAAAGTGAATAATAAATGAAATCACAACAGTATCCACTGATTTGGTTCGCTCATAATTAGTTGTTTCCTCACGTGACAAATGACGAGTTTTCTTGTTATTGAGAATGTGAGAATAAACGGATATGTTCTCATCACTAATTTTATATTTTGTGCATGAAGAAGAAGAAAAAAAACATTACACAACACTGTTTGGATTCCCTCATCACATACTCTGCGGAGAAACCAAACTATGGTGATATTACAGGTGAGAAAGCAAACAACCACCAACTTTGTAGGTGTAGAAGAAAAGTAAGTAGGATGAAACAAATGATTGATTGTAGGGAGTAATGACGGTGCTTAAATTGAAATAAGCTATTAGTATGCAACTTTCTTTTGTGTGGGCCACATGCTAGTTTCTTCAGAGAAATGTGTTTGGCAATCTGCATTCATACGCCTCAATTTTTGGAGCACAAAAGCAGACAGTGCCAACCGGCGCTCTCTTCAGGAGATTGGGCAGAGAGAGAATGGGGTGGGGGGGACAAAGGAAATCATCCTTCAGGAAATGAAAACCAGATTGTCACAAAAGCTTCAGAAAACAAACTCCCCTAAAATGACAAATACACAAACACAGGCAGGCATACACCAGAACACACACAGCAAAACAAAGACATTACACACACACACACACACACACACACACACACACCCACACACACACACACACCTGGGTCGCCTTTCTAATGCCTGTGGTTGTTTGCAATTGGTATTGGGAGTTTTCAGTCTGTTTATCTGCCGGTTACACACACACACATACAGACAGACGGACACAGACTGTTGTTGTTCCTAGCAGTAGGGTTAGATTGGCTCCAGATGGACCAATAGACAGCACAATGGTGAACAACATACAACCAAACTGACGTTCAGTGTGAGTGCGTGTGAGTGATATATGTTGGCAAAGAGAAAAGAAAGTCAAAAAAGTAGGAAAACCAAAAATCCAATCCGTCCGTATTAGCAGTCAGGCACGTTTGAGCACCGCATTGTGTATTGAGACGGCCTCTGTGCAGACTGGCTTTTTCGGGTGTTCTGTATCTTGCCTGCTGCAAAATGTAATTGTTATCAATTCTGTACTACAGCATCAGGAAATGGTCATTTCAGCCAGAGATGATTAACACATTAGACGAGAAGAGGGAAACCAGGACAGTGACGATGAGGAAGGAACTGGCGCAAATCAGTTGTGAAGCTAAAGGTCCAGTGTGTAACATTTAGGAGGATCCATTAGCAGAAATGGAATATAATATTCATCAGCATGTTTTCATTAGTGTATAAACACCTCAAAATAAAAAAATAAAAAAACATTTTTTAATCTAAAATAAAAGAGTAAAAGTAAATTAAAAAACTTAATATTTAGATTCCATTAAATCATACACACTGATCCTTTAATTTGTGTGTTAGTTCAGTTTTACTTACATCATTTAAATTTTCACTCATTTTACTTCAAACGTTACTTCAAGAACATCAGTTTTATAACTAAATTGTAGACTAAAAAATCAACAAAACAGTAAAAACTACTAATCTACGATTATTCCTAAGAGTGTCTCTAGTTATAATTTTTTTTTAAACACCTCTTAAGCTTAAGAAGATTCATTAAATGGATTTTATGATCTAGAAAAAAGGGCCTACTTTAAACCAAGTCACAGCACACTTCCTTTAGACAGCGTGCACCCTGAAACTTTTTTTTTTTTTTCGTGGTTGTTTTTGGGGTGGTTGATTATACAATGACTTGGTATTCCCCTGCAGTTTCCTTGGACTCGGAGAATGTTTTGGCAGCTGTAGGATGGTTCTGCTGTCACGCCTTCTGAGGAGGAGGTAACTTTGCTTTGGACTCCACAGCAGCCCAGGGGCCAAGGGGTCTTCTTTTGTAGCATGCAGTGTGTTTGCTTGGGGGGGTCAGTCTGGGGGTATGAACCCCGAGTGGGTGCTGGCAGAGAGGAATGAGGCGGATCGGTTGTCAGCTTTTCGTTTGAGGTTCTCTGCATGGGGTTCGCCATCAGATAAAGTTTGGGGTTACGTGCCTCAAGGGGATGAGGGTGGCAAGAGCTGGGCCCATAGACACTAATACATACACATATGTGCACAGTTATGGACATTCTCCCTCATGTACTTCTGGTGTGGTTTGAGTCAAGAGTATTTGATTAAGATTAGGTCAAACTTAGGTTAAGGTTACTGTCTGCATTTACTTGTACATATGGTCTAAATAACAGACTTTTAATTCAATGAAACTTTATGGCAAACAGACTTTTTCTACACCCTGCACGACGTTTCTGTGCTGCAGAAGAAACAGCACAGAAACTAATCTGTGCCACTTCAGAAACAGAAGGAAGCAACATTATTGGATTTTGAGGTGGTTGTGTACAGGACTATGACATGATAATTATCACTGCTGGTGGCAGAGGAGAGAAGGTTGGATGGACTGCAACTCAGTATGCACATCACATCCAGGAAGATGACTAAGAACAGCTCATTTGCTTCCAGCCTCTTAGAGCCGATCAATTATTGTTCTGCACTCCCACGGCTCGCTGACTCTTGAAAGTCAACTCCAGCAGCTTGCTGTTTATTAGACTTGAAGTAACAAACAATGGCAAGATGACACCCTTTATTCAATACAATGAGTGCAGATCCACGTCTCAGGCTGGGATCGGGCTCACGCACACGAGCACTATAGCATCAACATTAAGTATCAACATCATGCTAAGTCTGTGATAATTAAATGAATATTTAAACACAACACCGGACTCTATCAGCCTCAACGCCGCCTTAAACAGGTTGGATTTGTCAGGAAATAAGATTGATTTACAGCGCAATATAAGCCTATTACACACAATGGATTACTTCACACATCTTGACAGTTATCGAGAGTTAACTTTTATGCTCTTTCATACTCTCCAGACAAAAGCACAGCAGTTGGGGGGGGGGGTGCCATCCTCTGTAACAGGAAGTAATGATGTTGACAAGAAATATAGTCTTAATTTTAACTCACTGTGGCAAACTTAATGCTGGCATACACTGCGTGGTATATTTTGTTTGACATTCATTATGTTTTTGTAATGAAAAGATCAGTGAATCAGGATTGCAATTATCATTTATGTTGTATTACTGGAAATGATAACCAGGTGTAATGACTTTTTTTTTCCCCTTTTATCTGAGCCTTGGGATTGCTGCGTGGAGCTTTTACACACACTTTCCAGGAACACAAATATGTGTGACACCAAATTATTTGGTTGATGAAAACTGGAGCAAATCCACTGTGATTGATGTAAAGGTACTTTCTCAGCAATGTAAGAGGAAAAAAAGAAAAGACGAGGGAGAGAAGAAAGTGAGGAAATGGGAGGAGAAATCCATCTCATGCAATCAAGACCTGATTAGGAGTAGCACTATACACAAACTCCTCTACACATTTTTTTCTCTCATAAGTCACAGCTCAGAAGCTTGTTAGAGGCCGATGTTTCTTGTGCAGAAAAAGGGAGAATTTCTTCCACAAAAGGTATTTTACAGAAACACTTAAGACAGATTTCATTCATCACAACTTTGGAGGTGTCAACCTCTATAACAAGGTGAAAACGGAGCATTTTTCTAAAGACTTTTCTGCCTCAGGTTTGCACCTGTAGCAGGTTTTCCTCTTAAAAGGAAATGCTTATGATTTTGTGTTACTACTTCTTTGTAGGACAATATAGAAGACGGGAAAGATAAAAAGAGAGAAAGTAGAGAGAAAGTTGAGGTAAGTAGAGGCTGAGTTAGAGAGGGAGTTAGGATGAAATGTAATACAAGCTGGGCTATGTGTTTGTTTGTGTGTGTCTGTCATTTTTGAGCATATTTTGAGCTTTCTTTCATCAGCTGTCAGCAAAGGATGTGTTTCCTCTCTCCATGATCATCCATCACCCCCTTTATCTCCCTGCTTCAATCTCCCAGTTCCCTCTCTCTCTCTCTCTCTCTCTCTCTCTCTCTCTCTCTCTCTCTCTCTCTCTCTCTCTCTCTCTCTGTCCATCTCTGTCACTCCTTTTCTCCAAATGATGAGCATTTCTTGTTTTTGAGCCTTTTATCTGTCTTGGCTGTGAATCTGTTAGTAAATCTGGGTACAAGATGGCTACAAGGAGGTTAGGATTTGACTGCATTTGAAGGCTGACAAAGTCTGTGACAGCTGATATTTTGTTTTGCATATTAAACTTATTTACTTCGGACCGGTTTACAGCTAAAACATTCCCAAAAAGTTAAGGTCCTCAGAAAAATTTCAGCTCCATCTGCTGATGAAGATCACAACAGATCCAGAGCATCTACTAAATAGATTTTAAGGGGAGATTATTTTGTCAACTGCTGTTTCCAAGGTCAAGAATGAACTTTGAAACTCAACTTTTAGGTCAGCATGAACAATAAGTGCATAAAGTGCTCCAGAAGAAAATAGACATTGGTGCAATATTTTTTGAATCAAGTAGTATTTCTGAGTTACAAAACAAATACACAACTAATAATTTATATTAATATTCTGTCGATTCAACCCCTTTCGTACATACACACATATATTCCACTGTTACCACGAAATAGATATTTTTAACTTAGAAGTTTGGAACCTGTTAGAGTGTCTGTCAGTCTTGTTAAGTAAATGTGTCGCCAAAATGAATTAAAAACAAGTTTTAAACATGCAGAGCACTTCATTAAAATAATGCTACACTCTCATATTTGCAACATTGTGAGTTTATATTTGGCTCTTCATCCCTCCTTATCTGCACTGCACTGCCAACTAAACCAGAAACATTGCAAAAATATTATTTTTAAAATAGCACACTTTAATGATAATAATGGCTATCCTTGAGAATAAGCAGCCCCTGGACCTACACAGTTGATAAAATACCCAATGAGCATCAGTGGAACATGCTTCTGGACCAATGAGCATCCACAGGAGCAGACTAATGGGCCAATGAGCATCCTCGGCATTAAAGATACAGGAGGTCATGCACGAGAATTAGGAACGTTATCACACACACATTTATACTCTTATATATCCATTGTCATTACAAACACAGCCTGTCACTTCAAATGATACACGCTAACATGACAAACCACAGTGTGTGTGTGTGTGTGTGTGTGTGTGTGTGTGTGTGTGTGTGTGTGTGTGTGTGTGTGTGTGTGTGTGTGTGTGTGTGCGCGTGTGTGTATGTGAAAGAGTCGCATAATCAAGTCGCATAACATCTATCTCTATAACACAATCAGAGAATGAAGCAGGGAATCGCTTTTTCATACAGTATTCGCACACTGCTCTTGGCGATCACAGACATGCGTGCGTGCATACACACACAGACACACATACACAGACACACACACACACACACACACACACACACACACACACACACACACACACACACACACACACACTGGTAATTTGTTTGTTTCCCATGTTTGGAGGCATTCGGTTCTGCTCCGCTGTCCCTAATGCCTCCAAAACACATCATTATCTGACTTATATAGGCCTGGGAGTGTGTGTGAGTGTTTGTGTGTGCGAGTATGTGTTTGATTGAGAATATGTGTTTCTGTTTGTGTGTGCGCATGTGTGTGAGCGTGTGTTTGTGTGTGTGCACTAAGAGAAAAACAGTTGATTATCGAGTTCAACAGGCGAAACACTGTTTACCCTGAGAGACACAAAGCTAACGAGAGAGATACACAGAGAGAGAGAGAGAGAGAGAGAGAGAGAGAGAGAGAGAGAGAGAGGGGAGCTTGGGGGAAGTAGAGGGAGACGATTTAGGAACAGGGAGGTGAAAAATGGGAGTCCTGGAGAGACGGAGTGAGAGTTAGAGGAGCAGCCCAATGAAAAGAAGCAGGGATGGAGGGATGGTTAGAGGGAGGGAGGGATAGCGGTTCAGACAAAGAAGTGAGATGACAAGCCAGGCCTGCGGGGTGTAAAGTAATGAAATTCTGTGGTATATTCCTCTAAGCCATGACACCCAGACTAACATCACAGTCAGTCTGTTGTTGTAGTAGGGCAACAACTCGACTTCAGAAACATGGACTGCAGCTATTTGCCAGCTGGAGTGATAAAGTCTAATCGTGGCCACAGAAAAACCGCAGCACAAATCTAAACAGTCAACATTAGCAGGAGCAGATACAGAGGAGCACTGCTGGGAGGGAGGTGAACATCCCAGCAGGGTACATTCTCACCAGACTTACATCCAGGGGATATGTACTTTTAGATCATAAACTGGATGTGTTTATATATTCAAGTCTGTCCTAATGATGTAGCCTCATGTCAGCTTTTTACATATTTGCCTGTCAACGCTATCATTAGGCTGTAGAATGGTAAGAGCTGGTAATGTTGGGATGTGAACGGTCAGTTAGCAGCAAGTAACCTGGCAGTCAGATCACACATTCGACTGCGGCTCACCTTTGTGTTATTACAGCGTAATCAGGTTGGACCAACACAAAATAAAAGCGCACAACTGAGTTACTATTGTGACCTTGAGCGGTCTGATTGTTGGTGCAACACCTTCGGAATAATAAGAAAAACCGCAAAAAAAAAAGTTCTCTCTCTCTTTCTCACACAATTTCAGCAGCCGTAAGCAATTGAGATTTCAAAAACATCAGTTGCATTGTACAGTGAAATACTTTGAAATTAGGAAATGTTTGCATCTTTTCTACACCAGACACAGTATATTCAAATCATGCTTGCTATAGAATGGAACAACAGGAACGTCAGAACAATACAGTCCTGTACAAACTCTACAAAACCATTGTGTTTGAGAAAATTATAATTTTGCTATAAACATTTGCTGAGACTGAGATGAAGAGGAGTTATTCAGCTCTGGTATTTCTGTACTGTTATTGCAGCTGTTGATTATTACTGGTATTTTGTTCAACATGCATTTTAACAATCTACTTTCAAATACACTGACAGTATTTTTCTAGCAGGTATCGAGGTATAACTTGTGGTACATTGGACATTTTGAGACAATACCAGTAGGAGAATCATTAACAGAAGTCATTACTTCACCATGTACAGGAATAATCACAGGTATAATTAAGTGATAGTTTAATATAATTTGCTGTGTCTGGTTGTCAGTGTGTGTCTCAGCTGGACAGGAAAATCTACCCATGAAGAACTGAGAGAGTAAAATGAAGGCAGTCAAAAAAAAGAAACAAAAAACAATCCAAACTTCATTACTCAGACAATTACAAACAGTAACACGCTATTTGTGTGCAGTACAAACATTACATTTCCACTGTAACTGAAGAACCTTTGCTTAATGGTAAATGTGTCTGTACACAGAAAAGCAGTTTTGTCTTAAATGTTTAAACCATTTTTTTTTCTGAATTTCAAGAAAGTTGAACTCTAATTAGAGTGTATATAAACAGTACAAGGAGAACAGCCTAGACCTGCTCTATTTGAAAAGGGTCCTGAGACAACTTCTGCATTAACGTATGTTTGTGTGTGTTTGTGTGTGTGTGTGTGTGGGTGTGTGTGTGTGTGTGTGTGTGTCTGCATCTAACCTTGTTTCCCAGGTATAGTCCAGGTGCGTTCCAGTAGTAGGCTGAGCCTAGATCATTCACAACATCTGAGTGTCGAACGCTCAGATATGGAGGCGTCTGCCTGTGGACAGACCACACTCTTCCTCCTGTCTCTCCAACCAGGTGCCAGCCAGTCAGAGTGGTCTTCTACAAAACAAGATTCAGGAAGAAGAGAACGCTTTTTAAACGTTTTATACTTAAACTGCAATTGAGAAGGCTGGTATTTTAATAGTTTTAATAGTCCTAGGCCAAAGTTCATCATGTCTAATTTCAAAGTATACTAAGAAACTTTGTGTGCAGTGGTCTAAAATTCCACACTTTGAAATTGTGTTGAGAAATATAAGAAAATAATACAGCGCTGCGGCCATTCTGTGACTTTTTTCCTTATTGCAGCAAAGTGCAGGTTTCAACAAGGAGTTAGCTTTTAATTTGAATTCTTTGTTATGGTAAGTTTTCAGCAACACTGCTGTCCCTCACTTAAACTGCACGTGAGTTATGTAAAATGTAAAAGTACAGCAATCAAGAAAACAATTTATATGCAAAGGATTTCAGTGGGATTTTCACGTTCTCAAAAAATCAGCACTAATGTTGTGCTCACTGTCAGCAGATCAGTAGCATCTGACAGCAAACACATTAAAGCAAGCCACCAGTCATGTTCAATATAGATGGACTTTATAATGTGACAAGCTTTACTCATAGTGCTCAGCTGGTGGTTATGCCTTGCTGCTGCCTGCTACATGTACAGGCTGTCAAAGTAGATGTGTCCCTCCACTATCTACGTTCCTCCTGTTCTATAAAAACAACAACTTGGCATCTGTGTATCCAAAATCTAAATGATGACTGGGCTTTGTTCTGTGAAGCCCTTGAGGTTTATTCCACTCCCTACTGAATCCTGCAATACTGCTTGGGTTCACTAGGCAGCACCCTCAGGAGCAGAGCTTATTCTGCCAAACATGTGAATAACCATTTAAACAAGAAATGATCCCCTAGCTGCTAAGTGTCTAACAGAAGAGGATTTTTTTTAAGCACTTTATTGGTCAGTATTTTCTGAGCCAAGTGAATTTTATTGACTTTACAGCATTCAACACCCTTTGGCCTTAGACCCTCGCCTATGATGAAAAAATCCGACCCAAAAAACCTACAAACTAGTGTAATAATCTGCCTTCTAAGACAGAACAGACTGAAGGCTCTTTCGGAAATTACTCTCTGCATATATATGCTTATAAACTGAACTGATCAACAGTTCTTTAAAATGACTGACTCAATTAGTTTGAATTCTAATGGTTAAATTAAAATTAATAGCAAAGGGTAAATTAACGGTTTAACGGTTTCTGTAATTTTTGAAGCGTCAAATATGGAACAAAACTGCTTGGAAGAAGTCAGTGATGACAAATATTATTATGCCATTGCGATCTTAAAATACTAAGTTTTAGGATATTTTAAGGTCACGTCCGATCAAAATGAGAGGTTCTATCAACAAAAACGTAAAACTCAAGATATGTTTAAAGGTTTTGTACATCTGTCACATGTCAGCCAGGAAGTCTTGCAACTGACACCTAGAAAGAGAGTTTTTTTCCCCCTGAAGGAGTGTGTGTGTGTGTGTGTGTGTGTGTGTGTGTGTGTGCGCGTGCGTGTGTGTGGGTGAGTGTTTAAGTGTGTGTGTGTGCGTGTGTGTGTGTGTGTGTGTGAAAGAGAGACAGCTAGACACACATCTGTCGTTGCAATTAACCTGACCTTGGCTTCCCCTTTTGAACACAAACACACACAGGAACACACACACAGACACACACACACAGCACACACACACACACACACACACACACACACACACACACACACACACACACACACACTATCGGTGTCTAAATCAGAGCTGTCATCCTGTCAACGTCTCCTCTCCCCTCCCCTCCCACCCCGCCTGTCAGTCAAAAACTGTTTTCCTCTTTTCACCTCTCTCCTCCTTCTTGACTCTTGTCTTGTCTCCTACCTCCGTCTTTCCAGTCTTGTCCTCTCTTCTCCTCTTCTCTAACCTCCACTGTACGCCATCCACAGCCACTCTCTTAAGTGTGTTTTTGGTAAATATTTGTCTTTGCCTTTACACGATTACCCCACTACCGCATGCTGATACAACAATGACCCCATTTTTGCCGTTAACTTCTGGTATTCCAGCAACTCTGGACCAGATTAATGCCAGATTTCAAGGATATTTATCAAACTCAACTATCAGATCATGAAAATAACAGAAGCCAATAAAATAAGTGAAATTAATTTTGCATTCTGCTGGATTAACTTATTATTGTGCAATTAATGAGCATCAGTTTTGTGCTTGAAGTTGGCTGAGACAAATCATGTGATACTATTGAAAGCTCCAGAAAGGCTGCTAATGGACCGTGTGGTGAAATATTTTGTCAACTAATGTTCCCAAGGTCAAGAATGAATTTATAATCTCAATTTTTAAACCAACATGGATGAGGAGTCCTAAAGTGCTCAGATAAAATTGAGATGTGAACACTCCATCTGCTGAGGAAGATCATGTGTTACAATTGAAAGCTCCAGAACAGCTAATAGTTGACTGGTGGTGACATTGTTTTGTCTTTTTCACTAACTTATATTCTTTCTCAATCTCAATCCTATAGACTAAAGACCTAAACACACAGGAAACTGGCACAGAAAAGTTAATTTGTACATTCCCACAAAATAAGCTTTGTGACATAAAGCATACTGGCACGGATACACTAACCTGAGGGGAACATGTTAATGCAATTCAATCACAAAAGCTCAGTGTTAGTTAGCATGTAACTAACAAATTTCCCCCTGGGGATCAGTGAAGTATTTCTGATTCTTAGACTAGGGAGCTTGGATGCTAAGTTAACAGACTTTATTCAAGAAACACATTTGTACCACCTACTCCTGTCTCATGTCTGCCTCTTTTGTGGATGAATTTATACTCCAGCAGAGCAAGGTTATGTAAAAGTGAATGGTGCAGCACAGCAACAGTAAAAGGCCTTGATAGCTGTTTTTTGGCTGACCAGCTGTCCATTTCCTCAAAAAGGTCAACACTCTCAAGATGATTTAATATTAATCAAAGGCAAAAATCTATGTGTCAAAGTGCAAACAGTCTTACTTCATCTCAGCAAGATGTTTGCTAATTGCAATGATTCTGTTCCAAAAAAAAAAAATTTCTGCTCTGACATTTCTCTGGTTAAAATGCTTTTATAACAGCGCCATAGGAGTAAGCACACATGTACATATAGCTGACCTTCAGTGGGAATGGAGGAATTCCATGGGGGGAAAGGAAAAGACAGCCACCATGGCTGAACAGATCTGCTTAAATTAATATGATGTTTAAGACATCTTCTCGGGAATACAAATAGAAATATTATTTAATTCAAATGGACACTTTATGGTAATGTTTATATGTAAAACCCAGGTAAAGAGACACCCTGATTGGTAGACAGGGTTAGGGCTACCTTTCAGGGCACATTTCAGACTTAAGAGCAGTTAACTCGGAATGGCTTGTCCAACGGGAGACAAAAGCAGTGTCCCAAAATGGGAAAAGGGTATTTTCTGGGTAAGCGGTTTATGTTAGGACAGAAGTGGTTATAGTTTGTGACCTAAAGAACTGTATATATGTGTATGTATGTGTGTGTACATGTGTAATATTGCCTACATTCTGATAGGTCCATGTGGAGGCGGAGCACTGACTGGCAACGCCCATACAAGAGCACTTCTCACAGCCACGTCGATTGTCACCTTGAAGATTATAGAAGCCCAGTTTACAGCGGTCGCAATTTTCTCCCTCCACGTTTTCCTGCAGGAGAGAAAGACAGAAAGAGAGATGGAGAAGAAAGATGCAGCAAAGTTTATGGGTTGCCCTCAAACTGACGTTATGAGCACAAGGCATGTTATTGCAGTGTTAATGTGGTGGAGATAATGATGACAGGGCTAGAAAGGTTGGCGCAAAGTACTTCTACTAGTCATTATTTGTGCCAATGCATGTGTGCGAGTGTGTGTACCTTGCACACGCACGGTGTTATACATGGGTCATCGTTGGTGCTTCCTTCAACAGTGCAGTTACAGCGCTGGCAGGACGGGTAGCCCATATAACCGACAGCACACCTGGAGACAAATGTGTTTAATAATGATAACAAAGATGAAGGTGGCCAGTATTACAGAGGCCTTCCTCTCACCAGAAGGTCACAGGGCAATTCTAATAACAACTACTGCGTCCACCCTGGTCAAACTGTCTTTGAATCAGACGCTGAACCTTCAGCAAACAGCTGGCCTTGCACCAAAGGTGGCGTACACGTATGTGCAATCTCAGAGGAAATGTACTGTATACAAGAAACAATTAACAGAGAAAAAGAGCTGAAGTAAGTCTATTAAGAGCGTTTTAAGGAGTGATTTTAAAAGACTCTGCTGCCCTGATCTGGGGGCAGGTCATTAAAAAGTTTGGAGGAAGAGTTGCACCAGCTTTAAGATTAGATTAGATTACATTAAACCTGAATGATACCCACAGGGAGGTTGAGTCGTTGCAGTGGGAAAGAGGATAATACAACAAGCAATTACAGCAATAAGAGATTAAAGATTTAAGATGAAGCACCTTGTTGACAGATTTACAGGTCAGACAGAAAACTTTTCTTGTTGTTTGTGATTCTTTCGATTTATAGGTTGTGATTTTAACCTGAAATTTGGAATGACAAGAATTTTCTTGATGTTATCAAAGAAATCATATCACAAGAATAAAAGAAACAGCATGTCTCGCTTTTATACCATGGCCATTTATTCAGGGACTTATTTACAGAGTATAAAAGGAACAAAACCAGGTGTGTGTGTGTGATAATAAAAATCATCAAAGATCTTAATGGGAAGTTTCTGGCAATTTCTATACACTAATTGGAACAGACAACAGCTGAAAGGTTCTGCTCACCTGTCACAATGTGTCTCTGTCTCTTAATGTGTGTATGTGTGCGTATGTGTGTGTCTCTCACCTGTCACATTGCAGACCCCCAAAACCCTCCTTACACCGGCATGACCCGGCTGGCTGGCCTGTCAGTCAAACACACACAAAGACACACACACACACACACACACACACACACACACACACACACACGCATTTTAAAAAACAACAGTGTGAGTAAAACAGAAAGGGTATGTCTTTGAAGTGGCTGCACCTAAAATAGCTCCTCTTTCTAGACATAAAAACAGTAAAATTACAAAGAGGAGTAAAATTATCTCTAATATAAATAGTTGTTCTGTTGTGTCAAAGACAGTTTTTAATAACAGAAGCTTCTGTGCATGCAGCTGAACTTGACTAACCCCAACCTCATAGGAAATCCAGGAGGACTGAATCAATGAAATGTTGGCGTTTCTGAAGAACCACTTTAAAATGAATTAAAATGTGAAATGTATGTTGGCATTCAAAATTCTGTATGTGTCTACTGAGGGTCTGAAATGATTCATATTTCAAGACATGTTCAGTATCCAGGAAGAATAAGACTGATTGACGGAAAGATTTAACAAAGTATATTTTCATACTGGGCGTAGCCTGGCTTGAATCTGAGACACAGGATTGGTCGATGGAACCATGTGAGTCACATGAGCATGGGATGCAGGGGTTCTCGTCCTCAGCGCTCACCTGTCCAGGTGAAGAAGGCAAACATTTTCACACAGAGTTTTCCTTTAGTTAATTACGACAAATTTCACATAAAGCACAGGTGCATGTGTATGAGACGTACCCCAGTAGGTCTGTAGAATCCAGCAACACATGTCTGACAGTTGATTCCAGCTGTGTTGTCACGGCACCCAATACAGACTCCACCCCCTCTGTTTTGACCATAAATGTCCAAGCTGAGTGACAGGTCTGCTACTGTTTGATTAAAGTAGCACTCTTCTGCCTTACCATGGCAGTTGCACTCTGAAAACACACAGACACACACACACACACACACACACACACACACACACACACAAAAAAGTTGTAGTACTGAAATTTGATAGGATTGTTGAGTCTTGCCACCGTCTCTATACTGAGCATGAAGCAAAGAGGACTGGTTTTTTAATCCATTTACTTCTTTCACATAGGAGTTTAGAGAAACATGAAATCCAGTTTTGAAGACAGTACCCTAAAGGTTTACACACTGACGATGAGCAGCGTGTTATCTCCAGGGTCCAGAGAGAAAAAGTGGGGTTTCCATTTCACTTAGCTTGTACTCACCATTCTCTACATCTAAAATGTACAAATGTGAGGAAAGCAAGACAATGAAAAACAATGCAGGATGGCTGGTTTGAGTTGAAGGCTTATGAGATGCCAAAATACTGGTTTGTAATACTATTCACTACAATGTTACAGTATGATCACAACAATTGCTGGCTAAACAGTGCTTTATAAGGTTATCTACCAGAAATGTGTGCTTGTACATATTTGACTGGCTGGATGATGTTGCGATGAAACTTTCAGCACCGTGGCTGTGCCAACACAATGGCTTCTCAATTTTTCACACAGTGCTGTTGTCTGACTGAGCAGGGGCCCTACCCCTCTTGGACTGGAAGACAGAACAAAACCACCTCTCACCTCCTCTGGGTTTCTTTTTGATGTAATGTCTCCAGTAGCTTACATTTGAAATCACACAAACCTTCACAAACAGCAGGGATAGATCCTCCACCCACTGTTACTGTCACGACAACTGTGCAGGAAAACAGTGGATAGGACCTAAATCCAGACAACAGATGCAGAGCGGATGCAGTTCAGTGATTTAATGATCGGAGAGTTACCTGTTTTTGACCTTGGTTTACGTTTTTGGACTTTTTGGGAGATTTTCTACCTGACCGCTTGGATTTGTTTGTCTGTGTTGGACCACCTTACCAGTTTTGGCCCTTACCTGGCCTCACTATTCAGTAAGTCTTCTTCTGTGATGGAAAAACTCAGGATAAACCACTAATACGCAAATAAGATACAAGTAAAACACAAACCAAATTCTCAAGGATACCTCCTGTTTGGGGATATTTAGCACAAACCCACACCCATAAGAGCTACAAGAGTCCCAGATATGGCCATGACTTACGCAGCTACATATGAGGATCCAAGGATTGATTCAAAACAAACTCTAAACCTACCTACGCTATCCTATGTCACGTTGAATGATAGCCAGAGTCACACACAACAAATAAAGGAAATAGTCAGTCTGTTAGATTGTTCTTAACCTTGGTATTTCATAACAAAGTAGAACTTCACATCTTCTGCATTTTTGGTCTACATTTGGGTCCTTATCCACAGTATTCCTGTTCCCCTGCACATCAATTGTGACAGTAATGCCACAAGGCGTATGGCAGTGTATTTTATTACTAGAAAATGTCAGGGCCCTTCCCCATGTCTGGTCTCAGGGTTGGTACTGCTGACCTGTAAAGCTGTGTGGTGCTACTGTGCTACCCCCTTTGGCTGCTTTTTAGGATACTCTGATCCTGCCCTGAATGTGTCACGGTTGCTTCCTTTACTATTGTGCCAGTCAGGACATTTAACAACTTGTCACCTTGGTCTTGTGGTGTCAGTGTCAAGGCAGAAGAAGCAGTTATTGGGCCACTAAGACTACAGAGCCTGTTAGAAGGGACAGCCTGTGTAAAATAAAATGACAGACAAATTACATGTTGTAACCCTAGTTTTATGATGACAGGTGGAAGCCTCTAACCCCATCACTTTTCCACTACATAGTTGATGAAGGTTAATGGCATCAAGGGTGATGTTTGATGGATTCATACAGTCTTATAAAGACTGATCCTGATTGGCTAGCAAGGATATAAATTTCAATGCACTGCTTCACTGTTCAATTCTGTAGAGCTTGTGTTCATATAGGCTGTAGATATAGTGTAGTAATATTACAGGAATATTACAAATTGTCATGTGGTGTGTGGGTACATATGCTACATTACTATAAATATACAGTGGGTGCCTACAGTAACATGGGTACATGGGAAGAACATTTCCATTCCATTTCCAAAAAGGGTAAATTTGAAAGTGACTGTGGGTTTCTGGGTAAGCAGGAACTGCTGTGTTGTGGATGGACTGCTGTAGGCTTGTGGGTAGTTGTGTGTAATTTAAGTGTATAATCTGTTGTTGGGTTATGTCTTTCTTACTCTCACAGATATGTCGAGTGTTGAAGGTTCCTGCCATCCAAGCCTGCTGGTGGTAACCGGGGCAACAGCGATCACAGCTCTCCCCGCATGTGTTGTGTTCACATTCACAGCTAAACTTCTACACACGTGCACACACACAAAACACACAAAAATACAACAAAAACACATTAACAGGGCAGAAGTTTCACAGAGCTGTCAATTAAACACACATGAGCAACTGTGTTTAAATAAATAGATTTCAAACATTAGGTTAAACATGGTAACAATCTGAGTCATCGTCAAATTTGAATTCCAGTGTAGCTACTTCCTTACTCTCCACAATCTGTCAAGTGCCTGGTGAAGGAAAAATATCTAAATCTCAAAATGTTGGGCCTTGGCTTGACAGTAATTTAGATCCCTCATGCACACAGTTTGGAGGTTGCACTGCATTCTTAACACATCTAACACATCCTTGTTTCCTGGATTACAGGAAAAAGTGCAGGTTAAAAACCAGCTCTTTTTAGCATTGCCCTCTATTTTCAAGAGTCCCTTATCACCAACTAGAAATGTAATTTTTTATATATATACATATACATATATACCCTTTCTGGTTGAAAGTTTTTGGTGTATCCACACCTACCACTGATGTCAGGGTGGTACTGACCACACACTGAGTATACTTATCACTGCAGCAGAGTGTGAACTTTAAAATAATGGAGATAATCAGATGGTGGAAGGCTAGTCATTAAAATGTCAGAAATATATATACACTGAACTGAGATATGCATTTCAAGATGTTGAGCTGGGTGAGAATACATTTACAATATCAGAAACTTGTAAAGTTGTAGATATATTGTCTTCTGTGTGTATCATGTGGCATCAGAACATTATATATATACTTTATTAATCCCCTATTGGAGAAATTCTTCTTTTCTCTTTTATTCTTACACACACACTCCATGCACTTGTGGACATGCAAACAAGGAGAGAGATGGTGGCTCCCATATTGTGGTCTGTGGGATTTGAACTGGCGATCCTCCGGTTCCCAAGCCAAGTCCCTACACACTGAGCTACTGCCGCCCCATTCACATGAATCTGAAAATGGAGGGCTGCAACAGATAATTACCAGTATGCATGACTTATTGAAAGTTTATCAAACAACAATGTATTCACAAGAGAGCCAAATGCAATAAAATAACTTGGTTCACTTTCCAGATTGTCAGACTGTGGGCAAATGGGTTCACTATTACTCTCCCAGGAGAGAAATAAATGCAAAACTGAACACAGTCAAAGTAGAATGTAGCAGGAAATTTGCCAACTTCGAGGTTCAGTAATTCAATTTAGGACTTTCTGTAAATTGGTTGATGTGGAGAGGGTGCCAGATTTAACTGAGAGGAGAGCAGTACAATAGCACAGCGAGAGCCAAGTTTGAGTTTGTTGGCACGAGTGAATTTGCCCCTTTTATCAGAGACACAACGCTACAGCTCTGGCTTCAGGCTGCCTTTGTAAAGAGCATGCATCTGTACAAACGTTCTGTAGACGATCATCAGCAAATCATCTCGCAGGATCACCTTTTCTGCCTTCTGAACGTCTGCCCAGGACTTTACTGCATGGATGGATGAACTTGTATCGAAGTAAAAGAGTCTGATGTCTTGCAAGAACCGAAGGGTAGAGAAAACCTCTACATTACCACAGGTAAATAAAGTAAAATTCAGTTGATAATGTGTCAGTATTGTGTGACAATGTTTAGGCCTGACAGATTATATAGATATAAATATATACCTCTTGAATATGGCCTTCAGAGAAGAGAGGAATAAGAGAGGAGGGAAAAAAAGAGGAAACTGGAGCTTTTTACACATCAGTGACATCACTTATTGTCAATGACATCATCACCAAGGGACCAGACACCAGCGTCACATCTGAGTTAGTCTCCGTGGTTCAGCCTTAGGACATGTAAAGGACACAATACTGTGTGTGTGTGTGTGTGTGTGTGTGCGTGCGTGTGTGTGTGTGTGTGTGTGTGTGTGTGTGTGTGTGTGGTGAGTGAGAGAAAGTAAGATAAGGTGTCTGGTATCAAACACTCCACTGTTTGAAGTGACACGGGAGACAACGTTTCACTGTGTCACCTGTGTCCCCTGCAGACAGGCGCAACCGTGCGCACACACACACACACACACAAAAAGTTTGATATAAGGCGGTGGATAAAAAGCTGGTGCCTGAGGTGCTCTTTGCTCCTGTTCAGCAGTATGCAGAGGCTCCATTACCTCAGTAGTTTTGTTAAGAGGACGGAGAGAAAGTATTTTACCTTTGTAACAGCGTTGAGTGGACAGGCTTTGGCGTGGCCGTAACAGATACACATTCCTCCGACTGATATGTCTTTAATGGAATAGTAGTACTAAGAAGAGAGAGGGAAAGAGGGAAAACACATGATAACGAGTACAACGGCTTTAATGAGCATATTAGCAGTTTAAGAGGCAATATTAGAACAAGACTGTGCTCCCTTATCTCAGGGTTGATTACGCTTGAAAAGAGATGTCCTGACCCAGCGAATGATATCATGATGGGGCACCTAACGCCACACCTGGTGATATGTTCAACAGCAGTACTGGTAAATGGCTGCATTTATATAGTACTAGTTAACATGAATAGTTTACGCTTTACAATTTGCCTCTCATTCATCTACTTTCACACACACACACACACACACACACACACACACACACACACACACACACACACTCAGTCACTCACCTGCTCATCTTCTTCACTCACACATGAAACTGTCCAAAGCAGCAAACTTCAGTCACAAATGCTTTTTACTCAATTTTGGCTGATTTAGTTTAACTTTTACCGGACTCTGTAACATGGCAACATTGCTGAGTCCAACGTGAGGTCAAATATCTGTTCTACACATATTTCTTACATGTTTGCTTTAGTCAACTCTGTCCTACTTGTTCTTTCATCCTCATCTAATCAACCATACCAGATCCAAAAGAAATTGCTCAAAAATGCTTTTTAAGTATTGAGTCAAAAGAAAAAAATAAATGTTTCAATATTTCAGTAGACTGGGGGAAAAAAATACTTTTCAACTAACACAAAAATGTCTCCAATATCATCTAATCAAGGTTGATTTCAGTTTATTGTCACATTACCTGGTGATTTTTGGTTCGATAAGGTACAGCATACTACAGCATAATAGTGTGACTCTATAATTAAAAGTTTTGTTAGCAGTTGATCACATTTAGCTAATCATATGGTTACAATTAGGTAGTTGAATCAAAATTGTGAAGCATTGCCATTTCTGATTGGATATGAATACAAAGAAGACACACTAATGTATTCAATATTAAACCTTGTGAGTTGTATGAAAGACCATTATCACATGAAGAATATACTTAATAAACAATAAATTGTGTGCATGTGTGTGGAGGCTCACCCGTCTCGTCACGATGGGGTCAATATCTTTGGGGTCATGCAGCGTCAGCGTCATGAGGTCGGCATTCAGCGTTCGGATTCGCTGAAACACCAACCGGATGTAACGGGCGGAGGTGAAGTTCAGCAGAGTCGGAGAGGGGTCGTCTGCACTGGGACGGCCGTTGATCAAAGACGTGTGGATCTATAGACAGACAGATAGACAGACCGGTGAATACTGACCTGTAACAGCAGAGTTAAACTAAGACATTGTGCTCAGACAAACATTAAAGCTGCTTTTAGTTTCTCACTGTGGCAGATGGTGGAAGGAATGAGAACTTCAGTGAAGCCAAAGAGACAACAAATGTAAACAGATCGGAAGGAGGAGGAGGAGGATGAGTAACAACAACCTTTTTCAAACAGGAAGTGTTGTTTATGACACATTTGTTCTTAAATGTTTAAAAGACTTCCAGAAGAAAAGACAAAATAGGCTACCAATAGCGTCAATCATGGTGCTGTTGTCAGTGACATTTACTTTGATAATATCAAATATAGTTCAAAAAGATTATTAAATTTAACACCTTTAATTAAAAGAACAAATTTAAAAATGGCTGAGAAGACGGAGAAATATATGGGGGTTATGTGGTTCCAAAAGCAGTTTTTATTACATAGAAGGTGACTGACGATGAAGATTTTAAAGAAAATGCTGTTCAGTGGAGTGCACAAAAGCAGCAACAAAAATATCAGGGAAACGGTAAAAAAAAACCAACCCCAGGGAGTTTAACAGAAAGAACTTATAGCTGTAACAACAACAGATAAAACATGCAGCCTCCTAACACTGCGGACCAGTGAATGGCCTTTTATCTTTTCAGCCTCTCCTAACTGGAACAAACCATACGCTCAGGTAAACATGGGGTGAGCTATACTGACACAAAGCATTTAAAGAATACACAAAAAGAAAAAAGGGCATTACTTTAAGATTCCTCTGTTACTGCAGACAAACACAGTTTACTTTTACTTCAACAGAACATCTTTTAGTGCAGAGAAAGAAAAACGTCATGCATTAACACAGTAGGGCTGACCCCTTTTTAACAGATCCTAATCTTGTGGAACACAAATAAAACTACACAACTTAAAAACTTAACAAATTAACCAAAACACTGGACTGAAATTAAATAAAGAGAAAAAATTGCTGTTGGGAATGAGGAAAGTAGCCTTTTCACAGACACAAAGTGAGCAAAAGAACTTATTGCCAATATCACATTAAATGTAGTTCTATACAGTGAAGTCTTGGACAGTGTTGGGGAAGCTACTTAAACTTGAGCTAGCGAGGCTACAGTTTTCTTACACCACAAACTACTCCCAAAAGCTGCTAACTGCATTGACTCCATTTCACATCAAGTGTTACAAGAGACGTCTTCTGTGGAGTCTGCACTTTTTCCTGCATTTTTGCCCTTGTGAAGCCCAGTATCCCTAGAAATCCAGTCATTGCCAACATCGTGTATAGTGCATTGTAAAGGTTAGAATGATGATTGCTGTCTTGCTACACGCTCAACCACCCTGACCTCCACGTCTTTACTATCTGCCCTACTACATTCAGTTCCCCTTTCCTATCAATACCTTAACCCATGTTTATTTGCCATAACCACAGTCTTTCCTTAACCGTGCTGTTGTTGGAGATTGTATAAAGCATGAATTTGAGAAATGCTGACATGTAACATAAGCTGGGTTTTTGCAGAATCGTCCAATATTGACATTCTTGTCTGGAGCTAGGGTTGTTTGGTGAGTGATATTAATCCCATCCAGAGCAGATACGTGTGTGATCTTTCACCCCTTAGCCCAGTATTTTCTCACATCTTTTTTTGAAAATAGCTACACTACCCAGATGCTCCTGGTAATGAAGTTACTATAAACAAGACTAGACCTTTACATCAGGACGCTTCATACCATGGACACTAGCAGAAATTTTAATTTAATCTACCAAAGAAATTGACATTTTGAAACTGCCTTGTTCTACCATTTGAATAATATAGAAGAAGAATATATTCTGCATCACCAGTAATCAACAAGCAGCCACATAACAAGGCGTGTGAGGTTCTGTCTGCCTGCCTGTCTGTCCATCTGTCTGTCTCACTAATGTGGCCAAAAGCAACATTTGGCATCTGCAAAAAAGTCTTAGAGTGGGCAGACCGTGTGTGTGTGTGTGTGTGTGTGTGTGTGTGTGTGTGTCAAGGGGGAACACTTGATGGGTGCAAGCTGCACACTTGGAAGTAGCGAAGGAGATGGTTGTGTATGTGTGCGTGTGTGATGAGTGGTGGGGTGACATTGTGAATGTGTGTGCGATGCTGTGACACATCGCCTACGACTCATTATGGTTTCACTGTGATCAGACGGCTAGGGAGCTGTCAAACCCCCGCCCCCCACCCCTACCCTCTTCCCCCGCCCCCCACACACACGCACAACACACACACACACACAGTACATACACACATTCAGACACCTCCATCGTTATACTTGCAGCTCTTGACATCTCCCAGCTCGCACCCCCTCTAGCGCTCCCCCGCAGGACACAGACACACATACAGTGCAGACACACAAGAATACACACACCGAAACACACATGCATGAAGGCGTGAGAGAGCGCACACACCGGCACCCATGTAAATGCGTACACACATTCAGACAGGCATCTACAATTAGAGGCCTGTGTGGGAGATGTAGATGTGTGATTAGTTTGTTTTCACTGCATGTGTGTGTTTGTGTTTGTGTGTGTGTGTGTGTGCTCCGCAGTCCTCTTTCTCTTCATTAATGTCAGTTATAGCAGTCTTGCCCCTCTGTTCTAACTGGGTGCAATCACACACACAGCTGATCAAAGCAACATAACACTAAACAAGTGGTGTGTCCACGTGTGCGTCAGTGTGTGTGTGTTTTTAATAAATCTGAATCCAGCAATTAAAATTAACCAAATTAATTAAGTTAACAGCACATTTTGAAAAGAAATATACCCGCTTTTTAGAAAATAAGCTCCAATCTACTTATTCATTTGAAAACCTGCTTGTCGCGTTACATTATTTATCCTGCTCTGGGTGCTGATACCTTAACGAGAGTTTATAGATTGTCCTTTCTTTTCTATTTTATATCACTTTTGTGTTCACTGTATACAGTTTGACCTGGTGTCATGAGTTGAGCTTCTTCTTAATTGATTTTTACACTTTCTGTTATTCAAGTCTGCTGCAGTAGCTTCTCGTTCCAAGCTCAGTTACTGCTTTCCAGTCACTCGGTATATACTGTATAAATCAGTCCACAACATTACTCTCGTCCTCAGATGATCTTATACGCCTTACAGAGTTCCAGCCTCAGCCCTGCCTGCCTGCTTATGATCTCTGCCTGCTTTGGGTTTTTTTCCTGCCTGCCACCTTGTTGGATTTGCTTGGTTTTTCTAGCTGCTTACCTGTTACTGACCCTGTTATTGAATAAAGACCAAATTAAACTGCAGTTTACCTTACTGGCTCTGCCTCCGGGTCTAGCTTTTTGACCCACATTGCAAGAATTACAATTAGATATTACATTTCCGAAAAGTCCCAAGCCTATCACGAGGGTCAAATGCGTGCACAAAACTGTCCTGTACAGCTGCAGAAATGAATCAGTTAATTAATTACATGTCAACTAAAAAATTAATCGCCAACTATTTTGATAATCAAGTAATCATTTTGAGTAATTTTGTAAGACAATACTGTAAGTCAATATGTACTTATTTCAGCTTCTCAAAATAGGAATATTTTCTGTTTCTGTATGGTTTATTTAGTCCTCGATGACAGTAAACAGTAGACAAATATCTTTGGGTTGTGAACTAATAGGGACGTGAGGGCATCACCTTGGGTTTTGGAAAACCGTGATCAACATTTTAACTAAACTCAGTTCAACCCAACCCAACCCAACTGAACCCTACTCACCCCTCTGACCCAAACAAACCCAAGACATCCTGCATCTACCCAGCTCAGCCCAATCAACTCAAGTTTACCTATCCACAAATTTCACCTACTTCACCCTTTACCAAACTTGACTCAACCTATTCCAGCCTGAATCAACCCATCATCAACATCTAAAATCAGCCCAAAACTAAACCCAACCCCACAATAGATGACAGTGGCAGTGTAACAATTGCTATAAGTGTTACCTCTCCGTTCTCCAGAGGGTGAATCTTTGAATAAAAAGATGTGCAGATAACTTCATCATCTCTGGTGTAGGATGGAGGCCCTGTCCGTGGATTAATGTTGAATCTTGTCAGGCACTCGGTTTCCGTGATGGCGTAGTACTGCCAGGGTTCAAAGGTCACACCATCGATTGAACGCTCCAAGATCCAGTTACCTGTGGAAAAATATTGGTGAAGAAAATAATGATTAAAAGCTTCAAACGTGTGATATGGAGAGGAAAAAAAGATCAATAAAAATAATGATGGACATCCAAGACCGTGTTTAGGTCACCCTACTTAAAATACATAGAAAATTGACAGAACATTCAATTCCACATATTTCTTGATAGCTTAAACCAAAACAGTGATATTCCACCTCCTGAATTGATTAAATGTGAAGTGAAGAGAGTCCAGTTAATAGAAAAATCAAATAAGCAAATTAGGTAGCACTCAACATAATACATACAAACTGCTACCAACACTACAAAACACTATGACATCTCGGCCATTGTTGGAAGCATTTTAACGTAATAATAACTTAACATTAAGTGGCCCTTTTCACACATGTGTTTCTTAGCATATGTTTCTTCAGTTTTTGTGGTTTGATGTTGTTTTACTGTGTTGTTATGTGTAGCGATCGACACTCAAAGTTTTGTTGTTCATGCGCATGAACAGATGGACCAGGTCATGCTCGTTGCATGATCGACTTCTTCACTAACGCAGTGCTATTCGTGTTCTCTTGCCAAGAGACAATCAGACTGAAGTTGGAAAGAAAGACATGGCTCTTGTCCAGGTTTGTTAGAAAAAAAATACAAGTGAGATTGAAAAAAAGTCATGAAAAGTTTGGAATTGTTGTTGTACGTAAGATACTGAAGACCAGTATCCACCACCAGCTGCCACCAGTTGGTTGCAGTTGAACATTCTGTTGCTAGTAGCAACCACTACTGGCACAGTTCCATAGCAGTTTAACTGACATTGTTACAGCCGCCATTTTGTCAGATCTGTGAACAATCAAATATTGATAACAAGTATCTCTTATCTACACCTAAATTGGCCATAATATGTAGGTACTTCAAGGTACTGCAGGTACTTTTCAGTTATAGCTATTAGTGATTGTTGATTGTGATTTGGTAATTCAGTTTCCCTGCAATCAGTTTACTGCTAACCAAGCTAGCGACTATGCTAGCAGTCTGAGGCTACTGTGTTTTTAATACAACATTCTACTTAATGTTTGACAGTTTTATTTTATTTTACTCCTAAGGCCTTTACATACTAGGGACGTTTATTTCGTGCAATTAATTCACACATCAATATGCTGTTTTTGTTTTTTTATTTGCTATTGCACTGCAAATAAAGGCATCAACCGATCACATTGTGTAGAACAAACGGCAAATCACAACTCATGGCGGACCTGTGGATTGTTTATGTTTCTCATCACCCTGTATTATATCACAAAGGACACAAACATTAAAAAGACGGGTGATGGAAGCCGTTATATGCTGTGCTCTCTTCAAAGCCCACAAAAACAGTAATTTTACCTTGCAGAACAACAAGAGTTGCAGGTCTACTCCTGCCTGTATTAACAGACTGGTCCGGACTGAAGCCTGAAGACGGAATATGACCACTCAATCTGCGAGCCAGTAGGTGTTGCAATGTGACCTCCCCCCCAAGTCTCTGTAAGCGGCTGCTGTGTGTGTGGATTTAGTTTTTTATTTTAATGTGTCACTTATTCACATAGCTGCCGGTTTGATGCGATATATTCGCACTTTTGTATCATTTATTCATCACGTCATCAAAAAAGACCTTTACTTTTGTGGACTATGTGTGTTTTCTATATTAATTACTCCTTCCTATGGGTACTATGCTTTTCTTTCACTAGTTTTAACATTGTTCCTGGAGTTTTGTTTGTGAATCCCCTTACCTTGACTTACTTAAAGCAACAGTCACATTTACAGACAATAAGTTAGCAGGATTGATGATGTTATGGATGCTGGGTTTTAAACTCAAAAAAACACATCAAGAACGTTCTAGCAAAACTGCAATTTATTAAATGGAATCGTGATCCTTCAAATTACTTTGGATTCTCAATGGGAGGATTATGTGCTCAAAAGGCTGTAATTACTATATTTAACCATTCATAAGATAAAGACTGAAAATAAGTCTGTAGCTGGCACTTTAATCACACAGTCATTGTTTCATTTTATGATCATAGCAGGAATATTAACACTTGAAACAGCGTGTGGCTGCCTGAATACAAATTATGAAGCAGAATGCTTACCTGGGCGAGGTGAGTTGGCTGCCTTTATGATTAAATAGGCGATCTGGAAAACCTGGAAAACACAGAGGGGGAACAGAATGAATGAAAAACACTTAAGACCTGTTATACAGGTGGACACAACTTTGGTTTCAATGCTCACACTTTGCTTTTCCATTGGAATATTTAGTTTACATCATTGACAGTATACACTGATAAGCCATAACATTATTAGCACTGACAGGTGAAGTGAATAACACTGATTATCTCATTATCATGGCACCTGTCAGTGGGTGGGATATATTAGGCAGCAAGTGAACATTTTGTCCTCAAAGTTTATGTGTTAGAGGCAGGAAAAATTTGGCAGCGTGAGGATTTGGACTCTATTGGCTGCAATAAAAAATGACACTACGCACTCTAATGGAGAAATTAGCTGTCTTCTCACTTGATTTATGAGCTCAGTAAACAGTTTCCTAAAGAGTTTATGGTCTCAAATGCTAGTTTCAAGTGTTCTTCCACACAGCATGATGTAAATGTTTAAGATATGGTCCAATTTAGAGTAAAACAGACGATAAACCATGTATGCTTTTAGGCAGTTCTGATCAAATATGAATCAAGATCCTGTTACTGCATTGCCTACTTCTCACCTAAAATGGTTTCAGAAAATAAGTGTACTGTTTAGCTGTAATACGAGATCACGTGTGACCAGCCGAGCCGCCATTGTTTTCTGCTTAAATTAGTTAAAACTGTGCAACCAGTGGCCAAAAACACCAAACTTGAGGCTTCAAAGCACTTCTGCACAAACCAATGGGTGACGTCAGGATAGGTTCACACTTAGTTTACATCTATTCATCATCACCATCATTTAAGTTTTATTAGAAAATCTGGCATAATATGTTAAGTATTGTTATATAGCCAGAAGTGAAGGACTTTTAATGTGTAATGACATTTTCTGCGTTCTCCTCACATTTTTTTTTCGACAATTTTGGTGCTTTTAAAAGGATTGGATTGGTACACACACCCTGCTAATAGCAACAACTATATTAAGTAGATCGCAACAACGCAAAACTGCCCTGCGATACTGCCACAAAGTTTCAATACCCTGAAATATGCCAACTGAGACCGATCACTCAAAGGGAGAACGCAATTCTGCTTTCCGTAAATCGTAAATCTAATAGAAATAGAAAATAAATAATAGAAAGCAAGTCAATACAGTGAGAAACAATACTCACTGTATTGAAAAATACATTATTTGTGATTAAAATCATGGTTGTTGCCAATGTATTAGTGAACCCTACAGATGTATGATTTTACTGCTTTCATGCTACCATTGGCTTCCACATAACTCAAACCCTGATGCAGACTGACTTTCCTTTAGTTTGATCACCAACTAAACAGACAGACAGACAGACATTGGATGTAGGTCAAATGCTGACTCCCTGTCTCTCTTCACCACCCTGTTTTTCACCCCATCCTCTCTCTCTGTGAGTGTATCTCTCTTTCTTCTCGTGATGTGGGAAGCAGTGTCACATTGCAGCAATTAGAATAGGGGAGAAAGCTACCAAGTGTGTGTGTGTGTTTGTGTGTGAGAAAGTGTATTTCAGGGTAACCTTATAGCAGTCATTCAAACCGACTACAAAGAGTCAATGTTACCTGTATGCACACTGAGGACGGAGTGGTGTGTCTTGTGTGTGTGTGTGTGTGTGTGTGTGTGTGTGTGTGTGTGTGTGTGTGTGTGTGTGTGTGTGTGTGTGTGTGTGGAGAGCTCTCAGCGGTAGCTTGTAATATGGTGACAGCTTTGGGACAGGTAGGCAGCTCCAGCAGCTAAACATAGATGAACACAGCTAACTAATGCAGTGTGTGTGTGTGTGTGTGTGTGTGTGTGTGTGTGTGTGTGAGTGTGAGTGTGAGTGTGAGTGTGTGTGTGTGTGTGTGTGTTTTGTGTGTGTGAGTGTGAGTGTGAGTGTGTGTGTGTTTGTGTTTGTGTGTGTGTGTGTGTGCGTGTGTGTGTGTGTGTGTGTGTGTGTGTGTGTGTGTGTGTTTGTCTGTGTGTGTGTGTGTGTGTGTGTGTGTGTGTGTGTGTGTGTGAGTGTGTGTGTAGTGTTGCTGTGTGTCATATGCTGTGTTTTGATCAGATGTGGATCAGACGAGGGATTTTTTTTGCCTCTAAAGCTCGACACTGCATCAACAAACAAACACACCAACAAATGTCCTGCAAGACGGCTGGTAAATAAATGTTTACCTTCCATTCATGACATTTAATGTCAAACTAGGTACGTTTATTGTGAGTTCACGTCATGAACAGATCATATTATCAGCCTTGACTTGTAAAATTTAATTGGCTAGATTTTCTTTTCAAACTGATTTTTCTATTTATTTATTATTCCGTACTGCATACTGGTTTGGCAATTTTGAGCTTAAACTATTCGCTCAAACTAGCAGAGTGTCTGCAAGTTTCATCAGGTTACATTTGAGACCTTGTTAATGCAAGTTAGAATGAAGCAAACACAATGTTATCTCACTGGATACAAGGCCATATACTACTATATGAATTTCACAATAATACAGTATGATTACTGTAAAGACATTTCAAGTCCAGTCTTGTTCATCTTCCTTAGAGGGCAGACTGAATTTTAAGGCCAATTGAAATCTGACTTGGTCTTGTCTTTGTGCAGTCAAAAATTATGAGATTTTGAAATTAATTAATATTTTTATTACTAAACTTTAAAAAAAAAATCATCTTATATTGGAAATGCTCCTTTAGTCTGAGCTAAAGCTGAGCTGGCATGGGCATGAAGGCAGAGTCTCAATAAACTTGTGCAAATAACTATAACTTACAAGCCAAAGACAGACAGCTTTTTGTTGAAAAATGCGGCGAAAATGTCTCCTTTGTAGACACACCATTGGGCTGCTGACTGGCTGCTAGAATCATTATCAGCCTATGAAAGAGCAGTGACATTGCTACTTTATGCTAAAAGAGTGTTCAATTACATGATTTGATTGACCATGTGCAAAGAAGTTCTCTGTCTGAGTAGACAAAAACAAAAACAGCATGTCAACATGCCAACCGGTTAAACAGAGGGTGGCGTCTTCAATCCAAAATTCCATCACATATGAATTTCTCCCTTTTGAGTGCAGGTTTCCATTTTAAAAGGAGAACAGAAAACAGATCTGCATGCTCTTATAAAGTTTAGCCGGACTTTAAAGTGGTTAAGTTACAGAGTAAAACAATCAGTGACTCATTTATCCCCAGATGATATGATATCTGTACTTTGTTTTTGCACCGATGAATAATTCCGATGATTCTAAAATAAAGAACTGACTAAATTTGCTTATTTTTACACTGCACATTACTTCAGATAGAAGTGTTGACATTGCGGAGGAGGAGAAGCAAATTATTCACCGAGTCTATTAAGGCTGCAAAATTGCGTACATCTCCCGGTATGATGAGTGTCTCCTATTTTTAAATCTCACAAGTGATTTTAACACTCAAAACAATACGAAATAATGTTCATTTCCACATCACGTATTTTATTGCAGCAGTCTTAGACGTTTGACAGGAAATAGTCATAATATGCCACAAAATGGCCTTTGGCAGATATTTGAGCCAAGTGAGCACTTAAAATGTTTATTTTAATGCTCAATCAGTCCATTTAAGCCCTGTGTCCAGTATGGTCGGGTTGCCTACAATTAAATGGACTGTGAAGAATCCATTTTGTCTCAGCGTGATTTGGACACACAGTGACAGCGGTTTTACTGAACAGCTGGTGTTTACAGGCCATTCACATGGAAACGTGTTAAAATCTCTCTGGCCTGATAAACTGGCATCAAACTCCAATTCCAGTTAGTACTCCAGCTAATTATAGCAGGATTTGCACACAAAAGCACAAAAGACTGATCTGAAACAAAGTGGAATAAGATCATGAATGAGGCACAAATAATTACACAAACATCAAACTGAATCAGGTTTTTGTTTCGGGGATTCAGACACAAACACACAGACAAGCAGACACACAGGTGGATATGCCGTCAGAGCAACAGACCTTGTGTGCAGACTCGTTAAAATTTACTGTCACTTAAAAAAAAAAAGTGTTAACATCTCACTGGACTAATAAAGTAGCTTTTGGCCCAGTTGGAAATAGTGTGAATCATCAAGCATCCCCGGCTGCCAAACTTATTGCAGGCAAACAAGTGGAAGTTATTCACTGGAGCCACAAAGTCATCTCATCGCAAGATCGTTCTGCTTTTCCACTGAGCTGCCACTAAAAACAATTTGGGGAGATGTTTTGAATGCTGCAGCATTTTGAATGACAGTCTCCTGACAGTTCTGCAGCAAATAGAATAAAGTTCAATATTTAACCGAATTGCAGGAAAAAAAATCATATGAAAAATATTTTTTTTAAAAACAGGCACATTATTGTGTTTTTCACATTTGCTTAAACAGTGGAGAGGCTACAGTGGAGTGCAGCATATACAGACTACAGGCCTCTGGATAAAACTGAGAAATGGTCTGGTGTGTAACAGCCAATTGAAATTCATTCTCTTTAAGTCTGCCTCTCTCTTTGAACAGCCCAAAACACACTAACACACACAAATGAAACACATGACTACACAAACACACCCGCTCACAGACTCTGTCGTAATTTGGCCTTAAGCTTTTTAAATGGGCTTCAGTCTGCACAAAACACCAGATGCTGCAATCTCTCCCACATTCTTGCTTTGGCCTGAGCTACTGTCAAATATAGATGAACAAAGTTTCAATGGGTACAGCAGATGTTTCATTTACCTTCTCTCTGAATGAATAGATGTCTTCTGGTGTTAAAAGCCCCTTGTGTTTATAATCATTATATAATACAGTAAAAAGTAAAGAAAAGCAAGTTTTAATTTAGCCACTAGGTAGGTTGTGTATATCTGTGGTATGTTTTTCATGACCATTTACAATAGGAAAATGCTGTTCAGCACACATAATATAAGATAGCTATGCTATTATCTTTAAAGGAAGTCCTTATAATGATAGTGATTTAAAAAATCACTGGACTCCAGCCTCAAGCATCTGCCTACTTAAGGTGTCCTTAACCCAGACACTGACTGTAGACTGTGCTAAATTGAACTGTGATTATGTTAAGGTTTAGAGCTGCAATATTCAGTGACTTGGATATTCAAATAAATGTAAATAAATACTATCGTATAGTGTCTTATTATATAGTGTTTTATTGGTCTTTATGTGTTCTGTGTCTCACATCCGTGTGCTTGAACATGGCTTTTTTAATTATGTTTGCACAATTTTCACTGCATTGTGTTTGTGGTTTGGCAGGTTAAATGGATGAGGCTCATAGAGAGAGAGCAGTTAAGTCAGTCAACACTGGAGGGAAGTGAAAAAAAAAAAAACTAACAATAAACACCTGCAGTGTTTTTCAGTGTTAAGCAATCTGAATGAGACAAAAAGTCTGTATTATCTTATCTGTAACCGTGAGCGTAGTATTGATCAAAAAGGCTGATTACAGTGTATGTCTGGATCACAAAGTATGCAAGTGAGCATATTCATCAGTCTGAGAGTATGAAGTTAGGTTGGGTGGGATGTCCTCCCTGATGTTTAATAGTTTAATATGTTTTTCCTGTAGTATCTTTAACCCTTTTCCTAATAGACCATTCAGAGCTGGTGAAATTAAAGGACCAGTGTGTAGGATTTTGTGGTATCCAGCAGTGTAGTTGCAACTCCCTCACTTCACCCTCCCTTACTATGACGGCCACGAAATATGTGAAACAATATGAACGGTCCTATCTAGACCTAGCGTTTGGTTCCTCCATTCTGGGCTACTGTAGAAACATGCCACTTTTAACGTGGCGACCCGCAGCATCTATAAATAGAAAAGGCTCATTCTAAGGTAACAAAAACAATTCTTATTTTCAGGTGATTATACACTAATGAAAACATAGTTATGCATATTATATTCCATTTCTCCTAATAGATACTCCTTATTTAACTGCTGTGGATAATGAAAGCACTTTGACTGACAGCTTCTATCAGGACTCTGATCACTCAGGTCCTCCCCCACAGAGAACAGAGTCAGTGCATGATTTGACCACGTCGAACAAACTGTCCATCAATCAAACTGGCCGCTACATTTCCATAATAACTGCAGTTTAACAGAAACCAGTCTGAAGCTGACAACAGACGGTTGCCACGGTGAGGCAAGTTTAACCCCTGGTGGTAAAATAGTCATAATACATTTTCTAGTAATTTCTTAATCTGTATGCATGCTAATGCCTAACCCTAGGGCAACACAAGACTTCACACATTGGAAACGCATGGCTGGAAAATTTTTAGTTTGGTATGGAATGACTGGAGGTACTACAGCCTAATAATAAAGAGAAAAACAAAAAGAGTGATAAAAAAAACTGTTTAAACCTGTAAATGAAAGCTTGAAAACAACCAGAACTTAGGAAGTAAGCTCTCATGAAGTCAGAAATGGTTTTCAACCGTCTTCAACAAGTCTCTGCAGAGGACCTTTATTTTGATTGTCGAGTCAGATGCATCTGCACGCAAAATCACACTTCAAGACTTCATCTAAAAATGATGAAGAACATACACAGACATCAACTGTCTCTCTCTCTCTCTTTTTCACACACACACACACACACACACACACACACACACACACACACACACACACACACACACACACACACACACACACACACACACAGAGTAATACACATGGACCCTCAGCTCCCACTCTTTCTCATTATTTAGTCTTTCTATCCAGAGAGGCTCAACAATAACAAGAGAGGAAATGAGGGTGGTGATGTCACAGGTGATAACACACACACACACACACACACACACACACACACACACACACACACACACGGAAGCCCACTGTCATTTTCTGAGTGAGATGACTGAGGTCGCAAGGGAAATTCAGCACACTGGAGGGTAAATAGCTTTCCGTTGGACTGATCAAGACTCACACATATACACACACAAAACACCCACTAAAGTATGGCACGTCCACACAGTCACACAAAGACATTAACAGCAGTGAGTATACAGGCAATCGAACATGTAAAGGACGTCTCATGTCCAAACACACATTAACAGTATTTGAATATCACATATCTCATTGAACTGTGGCCTAAACACATCACAGTATTGTGATAAAACAGCTGAATTAAAAGGCTGAGTACTATCAGTCTGCATTTTTTTGGCACTAAATAAATGACATTCATACTACAAAATATTATTTTTTACTCACACCAAACTTCCGTAATTTAGTGGTCAGAGATGATACTATGTATCTCAATCAATCACTCCAAATATGCCTAAAATTATTTCAAAACTGATACTGCACAGTCCACTATTGGTCACAACAACAAAAAAATCAATGGCTAGTGCCAAACCAGTCTAGCATCGTCAGGAATTATGTCTATATTGGATGATTGCACATTCCACTTATGCAGGAAGTAGTGAACAACGGCATCAGTCACTTTAGCGAGCGTCCCAAAACATTTTATGTTCAAGTGACAAAGCCTTCTAGAAGCTGTATTAACAAAAAGAGGCCCAAAGGAGGAAGTAGTGCTGGGCAGTATGACCAAAACTTGATATCGCAGTGTTTTTAAGATTCTGGCAGTTTCACAGTGTATCACAGTAGTTTTATAGTGGTTTATTCTACTGTCAGGAGAACATAGAATATAAAAATATCATGTCTATATAATAATAATACATAAAGTAATTTTCATTGTAAACACAGTAAAAACGGAACTTATAAACAAAAAAGAAGCACCAACAACTTTAACATTGCCTCCTTTTCAAAACTAAATATTTTTTATATTTATTTTAATAGTTTTATAAACACAATAAACTGGCATAAAATACTAACTAAAGTTAATAAGTATTCAAGGAGATATTTCTCATATGTTTGTGTGCCGTGATGTTAAAGAGAGTTAATTGCAGGGTCATTAATTGTAAAAAGTTCTAACCGTTGGTAAGAAGAGTACACAATTAATATTGCTCCTCTCTCAATACACGCTACTCAGCTTCCCCCTACTGTAGCACTCTTCACAGCAAAAAATAAATTGCTTCCTGTGGAACAGTTACAGCAGTTGTTTCAGCTACGCACCGATATAGCAGTATATGAAAAATTCATATCATACGGAAAATTAAAACCAGCGCACTGGTTCATCCGGTATATTGCCCAGCGCTCGGAGGAAGTAAGGTGACTATCATAGTGAGAGGTAAGAGGAAGTGAGGGTGGATGGATGAGTCAACAAAGCATCGGAGTCCTTTTTATACGACGCTGGGGACACGTCAAACACAACCATTATATGGAGATGACTGATAAAGCTGAGTTGGCCCAGTAGGTGGTCATTGAGAAAAAATACACTGGTATTAAAAAGCTTTTAAAGAACCTGATTTTGACAAATGGAGCAGGAAACAGTTTTTTTTCTTCATACTTTCACACTCTTTTTCCCTGCCTAGCTGTCAGTGTTGTAATCATGTTTTCGTTCGTCTTTCTGTGCATCTCAATGTAAGTTCGGGGGGAGGGGGGAGGGGGGAGGGGAGGGTTCATGTCATTATCCTGCTCCACACACTAATATTAAGGTCAGAAGAGAGCGATTAAGAAAGTGTGTATGTGGTATATTCACGAGTCATACCACTCCAGTGAGAAGTGTGAAAATGTGTGACCATTCAGGAGTGTATATATATTCTGCAGCCACATCACAGTGTTGAAAAGTGTGATTGATGGGCCTCAAACCATTAACATGTCAAGATGGCTGCTGCTCTACCTCCTGTCCAGAATTATAATTATATTGTATGCATGTGATGCAAAAAATAAATAATAGCCAGTTCTTTATACTTAGTCACTTTTATCATTTAAAGTGGTGAGTCACTTCAAATGTGTTGCTGGTTTGACATTTAATTTGATTTAGGATATGAGAGTTTAAAGAGTAAGCTATTTTGTTGTCGGTTGACTCTTAACTGCGGTGTATAGGCTGATAGCAGCAGCAGCAGCAGATTAAGCCATGTCTTTATTGTCATGTTCCAACAAAGTTAATTTTAAGCCTTTATCAGTGATTCCACAATACAGAAATATAGTAAGAGTCAGTTTTGATGTTAAAAGATTGGCTTCATGCTATATTTATAATATATTATATATATTTATTATATTTTTTCCATCTAAAATTGTCCAATGGACTGCATTTATATAGCAATTTAATCAAAAGTGCTTTACAATTTGCCACTTGACCCAGATTCAATCTGTATGAGCCTTAGTCCACTGACACACAAAAACTTTAGGTTGACAAAACTGTGGAAATGTGAATTACACATTCTGCTCCAGCTATATTAATTTATAAGAGATTCTAGGTAGTTATTGCTAATTCCTGTTACTTCAGGAGTTGCTTTGGATTTCATTGATGCTTGATTCTTTGTTTTTATTGCTATATCAGGGCATTTTCATCTAGAAACACTGGCCTTTTATTATTAATCGAAAATGAATCTCTTTTTAACCTTTCTAGCAATTTTTGACAGGCTTCTCTAAATGAACCGAAGGCTTCCCATGAACTAAAGTCTCTCCGCCTCATTAGTTTTATTCTCATGACATCTATATAATTATAATCTGGGGGTCTAATCTGTTTAATCACACTTCTAAACCGAACTAGATGTCCTAAATCATCCCATGCCAGTACACAGCCTCTCAATCATCGAGATTCCTGCCAAGCCTTCTGAATCAAAAATGGAAACCCAATTATTTAAAGAGTGACACGCATGCTTATGAAATGATTGATAGCAAAGTTGGTTTAACTAATTCCAGCACCGCTGAAATAATAGTAGCTTTGTTTCTTGGACGACAAAACAAAGACACATCCTTTAAAGAGCTGTACATTGTACTTTTAGATGATGAACTAACTAATTTTGTATACAATAAGATCCAGCCTGAGATTGTCATGACAACATGTTCATGTAAATCTAGGAAGACGGTGGTTATGGGAGCAACAAATTCTTATTTCCTCTCCTGATTTTGAATCACAACATGTTTAACAATCATTACCATGAATGAAAATGCACCAAACATGGCCACTTTCAACCAAAATGATGCAGACAAACAAAAATCCTCATGTTGCCTTGGTGCAACCGTCTCAATTTACATACAGTTAGACAACAACTAAATCTAAAAGTTGGATGCCGTTAATTGAACCTTGATATATGGAAAAAGGTTTGCAGTTTGCCACTTTGTAGAGAGTAATAGCTATGGTCAGGTTTGATTCATGGCGTTCACAGTGGATTCCAATTATGACAAGTCACCAGTAAAATCCTTTGTGAGTAACATAAATCCAAGCCGACCACAGCTGTCATTCTTACAGTGCTACAGGGAGTGAATGTTTGAAACTCAGAAGACAAATTATGAGTATCAGTTTAAGGTTGGGATAAGGGAATGCATTTGTAAGTCCAAACAATATATAGTATGTGTGTTTGTGTGTGTGTCTACCTGTTTCAGGTCTAGCGTGATAGTCACATAGTGGTACTCCATTCCATTCTTAATAGAGGGACTTTGCCACCAGCGGTTGGTCCCATCTATGGCATATTCAATGGGATGACGCTCTGTACACACAAACACACACACACACACAGACAAACAGAAAGAGAAAGGAAGACAGAGTGAGAGAAAAATATGTTACTATTCAAAAAATGTTTTCAAATCTAAAAATCCTTTTAGTCTGTAATCCCGTCGTTGATCTAAGGGCAGAATGTTCCTTAACACTGTTTTTCTAAAATTCTGGCATTTCAACCATTCAAGGTCAGATATCAAAAGCACATTTTTCTACCTTGTGAAAGAAAGAATAATACTTTTTCTTTCCATTTCAGGTGTCTGAATCAAAAGAATCTCACCCTATTTACAGAATCTACCTCTGGCCACTGTTACTAGTCCACACAAGAGCTAAAATGGACAGGAGAAACTAATGTATTATATATTAATCCAATTTTCATGCATTTTTCCAGTATATTATGGTATAATAGATGATATCTGCATTGTTTTAACATTCATATATCTAAGGTATGGCTCAAAAATGTTTAGGTGCTGCACATATGCCATATAATGGAAGGGAAAAAACCTGCAGAGGTCACAAAGGTGCAACACTTTTATGTATGCTGTGCATGTGGGATTGTTTAGGTGGTAATATGTGTGTGAAAGAGTTGAGATTTTTCAGGCTGATTTGCAGCTGTCAATCACCAGGCTACTTATGTGTGACATTTCTGTTAAAAACCATGGCAACTATCTTTAGCGAAATAGCAGGAGCTTTGGTAAAGTTCCTTTCCCTCCTCTCTTATATAACAGCATCCTTCCTCTCCTCTCGTTTTTTGGTCTTATTTCCTTCTGAGGCAGATAAAGGAACAGAATACAGATTTCTGACATTGCAAGTAAATAAAGGATGTCCAGAACACTAAAAGCCTGTAAAATATATATATATATACACATATATATATATCATTCAGTCTGTCTGCCAGAAATCAGTCAGTTAATCAGTTAAGTAAGGAATTTTAATAAATTAAACAAGCGAGATATCTGATGACTGACTGGTTACTGGTTACTAGTTTAATGACTGACTGCCTCACCGACTTGTTGGTCATATGACTGGCTGAGCTGTTAACTGCATTGTTGATTGACTGACTGTCTAGTTGGCAGTTGGTTTGAATTGTGATCACAGGCTAATCTTTCATTGTCATCTTGTCATGCTGCAATTGATTCATCCGTTAATTCGGTAATTATCATTTCAGACAAAATGATTGGTTAACATCTGGCCAATTGGGCTCTAATTAACTAATCTAGCATGATTCATTATTGTGATCACTATGCCTATAAGTCTTGTGTGTGTGCATGTGTGTATGTAAGTGTTAAGTGTGAATCTTTCTTACCAACTGGTTTTGTACTCCTTAGGTTGCAGATTCGACACTGAGAGTTTCTAACAGGCTGGCCTGGTACATGTTCCACCAGCTTACAGAACATCTCTGGACCCGATGAACCACAGGTAGCATTAGCTGTTATATCTGCCATGGACGCCAGGTTCAACACAGCAGGGAACAGTCCTGGAAAGAAAACAAACAGGCAATTACAGTAAGAATAATAACAGATAAATTGATGATGAATCATAAACTGCTTTAGGTATTAGTTAGACATATAGATCCAGCAGCTTTTCACTTTCTAGAGTAAACAAAACAAATGTTCAAATGCTTGACACACACAGAAATGTTCAGTTCTTTTAAATCCATTAAATATCACAAAGATGTACCTATTAAGTTGACAATTGAATACACACAGAAATTGCACAAAGTTCAGCTTAATTGCGTAGTAAGACCATCACTAAGCACAGGTTCAAGTCCATTCAGAGCAGTTCAAATGAGGTCAGGCTGCTTTCTTCTTCAAAGCAGAGAAACTGCCTAAAGGCAGTACGGTAGGGGCCATTAGGAACATCCAGCACATCCTGCTTTGCATACAGGTTTTGTATTTCATTCAAATCACTAAAATGTTGTCGCTTTCTCTGTGTAGTCTTGTTCCGAGTGAGCCAGCTAACGCTTGTATGTCCGTTGTACTTAGGTTAAAGTAATGACCATGGAACATGAGGAGGAGGGCAGGGGTTTATACCGTCCAAGTTACTTAATCTGGCTGTATTTTCAGTACAGTCTAATGCAGTTAACATCATTTACCCCCCACAGATAACGAGAGCCGTATTCACTTTATCTTTGGATAAAAGAAGCATACAGAGAACGCTTTTGGCCGTCTATCAACTGTGCAGGGCAGTGTAATGCTACCATATCAAAGGACTATTCATTTGCATTATGTTGCTCAAGCATTTTTTTTTTTTCATTTCCTGTTCATGGATATTTAGCACTGCTGCCAGAGAATGTAAACTTGGAGAAAACATATATTATGGAATCTTTTTCCAGGATATTGTTGGAAGCCATCAGTTTTACTATGCAAACATTACTTTGCATTCCTACATAGAACAAAAAATGTCCTTAAAGACATGAAAGTAGCACATCTGAAATTCTCAAAATCTCCATGAGAGAACAAGTCCATTATAATAAACTACTGGAGCCATGTGACTACAACCAAGGGAAGTGTGCTCTAGTCATGAGGGGCTTACTAAAGCAGCAAAATCAGGGTGAACCTCTTCTCCTACCATCCTGGGAAAAAGAACATGTGTACTGTAATTTTAATCAGCCACAGAGGCTGTATTTGCTATTCGGGTTGCAACTAACGATTATTGGATTTCTCACTTATTTTCTCCATCAATTAATAGTACAATGAAACCATAAAATACTGAAAAAAATACTCATTACAGTTTCCCAAAGTTGATATTTAAATAGCTTGTTTTGTCTTACCAACAGTCCAAAACCAAAAGATGTTCAGTTTACGAGAAGACAAGAAACTAAAACCAGCAAAGTTGTGGAATTTATGCTCAAAAAATGATTTTAACAATCAATTAAAATAGTTGCTACCAATATTTCTGTTTACTATTCGATTAATCATCAAATCCTTGCAGCTCTACTTGCTATAGATTAGAAAATAAATATTTTCCTCTTACTTCCCAATGAAAATGTATTAATAAATAAAGTACACATGTATCATATTGTACTAGGAGCCAGAGAGCTCTAAAGAAAACATCACTATTTACGTCCACATGTCATCACCACACAAATTCACCATGAGACTGTATTTTTTCCAGCGTCTAGGCACGACTCCTCTGTGTTGTTCCCATAGTAAAAGCACATTAGTCTCAGAGTTAATGGCAAGCTTGTCAGACTAAAAGTACTGGAATGCTCAACATACTGCTCACATGGTTCACATTTCCTGTCTGGCAAACACACACAGACCAACACGTGCATGTTACGTCACATATCCTAGTCCAGGTTTAAGGTCACCAGATTTTAGTTAAACAACAAGTGCACTAATATGCAAACATAAACAAAGACACAATTATTGTACATACATAAATGTACAATAACTGTACACAAAGGAGACAGACAGTGAGGGGCATATCATACAGAGGAGAAGCACTTGTGAGAGTGTAGATAGTGTGTATGCCCAGATGTGTCCAGCTGTTTGGCCAGGTGTCAACACTGATGAACTGTGAAGAACATCTGAGAGTCTCTCTCACACATGTGTACACATTCTCACACAAATATTCACAACATATACACACTGAGTCACGCAGTGAAACACACACACACTTCTAAACCACTCAGTAATATCTGAAAATCTACACCACTGAGGGATTCAAGATTTCCATAAGAGTTCTCACAAAGGAAAAGTTCTCACTGAGTAAATTTGACAAAAATTAGTTGCATTTATACTTCTACAATTGTGTACAATACTAATTGACTATAGAGCACATTTACATTCACACACTCCACTAATTAATACTTTAAATATTAACATGTCTAATATTATTTAAAGGCACACTATGCAAGATTTTTACCTTAATATAACAGCTTCAAAGTCATTTCGATGGTAAACGAACTCGTAGTATAGCGAATCAACCCGATAGCAAAGCTGGAGAGGGACGCTGCTGGCGGAACCAGCAATGCAAGTCTGAAAGGTGGCGCCCCGCCAAATCTCGCGAGAATCACAAATTGCTTTACGGCATTCACTCAGACGTTACCTGGTCAGTAGACATCTTCGGAGTCTATCTTTGCCTGTTCGATGTCCGAGCTTCCATCCTACTGAACATGTGTGTTTTCAGTGTGTTTTTGCTATTTTTAACTCTTTTCTTACTACTTTGTTCACGTCGCCTAAATACTTTTTTGGCGTTTTTGAGCACTTTTTATTTTCTGTTTGCGCGGGTCTCCATGGCAACGGGGAGTCACATTGTTTACACCCCAGACCAGAAGATTGCCCTGAGGCACCCGAGCATCCTGATTGGAGAGAGACCCTCCATACCGGAGGCGCTGAGGAGGAGACGGCGAGGCTGCAGAGCGGGGGTTAAACAGAGGATGAAGAAGAGGAGGTTTAAAAACTCTACATCCCTGCAGTCATCACTGGAAAAAAACGTGGCTACACGAGCAGATACCGGACTCCAACGTCACCATGCCCGGCATCCAGACAGTTCGAGCCGACAGGGACACCACCGCGACCGGCAACAAGAAAGGAGGGGGACTGGCCGTGCTCATAAACAACAGGTGGTGTAACCCCGGGCAAGTCCGCGTGAAAGAGCGTGTCTGCGGCCCGGACATCGAGCTCGTCGCGGTCGGACTTCGTCCATATTATCTGCCATGGGAACTTTCCAGTGTTATCGCCATCACTGTTTACATTCGTCCGTCTGGGAAAGCAGAAGCAGCATGAAACGTCATCCACACTGTGACTGCAGGACTACAAACGAAACACCCGGAGGCCTTCATCATCATCACAGGGGACTTCAACCATATTTCTCACTCGTCCACATTCCCAACCTTCCACCAGTTTGTCACATGCACCAGCAGAGACATAAGACCTTGGACCTGCTGTACGCAAATGTGCCTGTTTTTTATATATGTATTTATTTCACTCAAATGTTGCTGTGACAAGTGAATTTCCCCATTGTGGGATTAATAAAGTTATCTATCTATCTATCTATCTATCTATCTATCTATCTATCTATCTATCTATCTATCTATCTATCTATCTATCCATCCATCCATCTATCTATCCATCCATCCATCCATCCATCCATCCATCCATCCATGTACCGGTATACAGGGGGGAGGGGATCAGGCCGTGAGTGCAGAGACGCAGAGCCGTATATAGAGACGGCTCTGGTGAGTGGTATTTACGACAGTTAACGTTAAATACAAGTACTCCGCAGCGACTCCAGGGGTAGCTGTTTGACAAAACCGGAAAACTGCATAGTATGCCTTTAAGGGTCCCTCATATTGCAGAAGCCAGGGAGATTTTGCTCACTATTTCATTTTTACGGCACAACACGACAACTACTGAGTTTCACTACTTTTCAAAATTCACTTATGCCTTGATTCCACCAGGCACAGCTCTATGACATTGTGTCTGCTGTGCTGTTTTGGTCCATCCTCCACATGGCTTCATGCACAAATGTTACCCAACAGACGAGGTTATAGTCACTCATACCACTATAATCACAGTGCTTAATTCCCAACTCTATCTTTAAAAAAAATAGTCTAGGAGAAATTGCTCTTTCTTTCCCTCAGCGTGAACATTATAATGATAATAAGGCTGCTTTTTCTTCATGTATAAATAGTCTTTTCACTTCCATCTTTTCATTGTGGAAGCATTTTTGGATGCCTCAAGATTTTAAGTCTGATATTTGGTCCACATCTCAAAGACTCACTCAGGTCATTGGAGAGAGAGTTGAACTCTTTTCACTGCGCTCTTTTGTTCAGTGTATTCCCAATTTGAATGGTGACAGCAGGCAAAAGATAAAGCTCTAAAAAGAAAGCAACAGCATGTAGGACCCATATATACTGATGCCTACTGGATCTATTCCCCCATGCACCTATTACAAGAGCAAACAAAAAGTGTGCACAACCTTGTTGTCATGTTGTTGTCTGTAACCAGACTTTAGTACAAAACAATATCTTAGTTAAGGCCTTAATACAAGATCAAAATAGGTGCTTTGATGAACATATTTTTCATGGTCTTTCTCCACACCGTTTCTAACTACTGCCTCCTGCTTCTGCCAGGGAATCAAGCCAACATCCTGCTCATTCCTGGGTTCTGATCCACAACCTGGAAGAGTCTCCAACCAGATAATGTGTGTGGGAAATCTTTAATAGTGTCATTTTACCTTGATTTGAGATGGCTAATACTTTAAGCTTCATATCAGTCAAGCGTGTCTGATTTCACGAAGGATTCAAATGGGAACGAAATTTGCTCCAAGTGTATCCATGTTTTAGTTTGCACCAGTTCCATCTCTTTCAACCTCGTTGGGACATTCCGGTATAGCATTAAACTCTTGCTCACATAGCACTCACTCCTATTCCTATATTAATGTAACACATATTTCATTTTCATTTACTGAGACATGTGTTGCATTATCTTAATCTCATGGAGAAGCTGATTGCATGCATATTGTACTTTATATTCTGAATGCACAAAGTTACCCCAACCAGACATTCCAGGTTGCACTTCCCTTTTATGTATAGCCTGATAATCAGACTGAATTGACATTTAATTTCACTGACGTTGTGTTCATATTTGTCTTTTTCTGTTTGGGTGCGGGACTTTTTAGTCATGCTAGAGATATGTCAGTCCACCACTTTGTTCAAGGCTGAAATATCTCAAGTATTAGATGGTTTTCACTTAATTTTGTGCAGAAATTAATGGTGCCCACAGGATGAAGTTTACTGACTTTGATAATCCCCTGACCTTTTGGTTGGCATTTATGGTTTTTAGGACAACCTAAGGATGAATCTCCATAAAATTGAGTACAGACGAATTAATTGTAAGAACCTTTCATGTAGCACTACTCTCAGGTCAAGTTTGTAATTTGTCAAATACTTTGGTTTATGACCAAAAAATAATGGCATCCCATCAGCCTCAGCTGTACTTTGTGTTTAGTGCTAATTACCAAATGCTAATGTGCTAAACTAAGATATTAAACATTATACCTGCTAAATAAGCAAGGTAGCATTGTCATTGCGAGCATGTTAGCATTTAGCTCAAAGCAGTAGAACTCTTAAGGCACGATCACACATGCGTGAAATTAACTCCAGCAAACATTCGTCTCCCGTTCACTTCTATTCCACGCAAACAAAAGTGGAAATAAAACATTTGCTTCATGGGCAAAGTAAATTTGCATTTTTGTTCAACTTTGTTGGATTTGACCGGCAAATTCGAGACTCCACTTGCACTGCCCACATTCAGCACAAGGTAGGAATTTCGCACATGTCTTATTTTGCCCTGACCATCAGTAGTGAATGCATAGTTGTCCTACTGACATCATTTTCTGTCTGCTTTTCAGTTCCCTTGCTTAATATTTGTCATGTCAATCCAAAAACTATTTCAATTTTAAGAGTTATTTCTGCAAGTTGACTTAAAACAACCCGAATAGCTGAATTGAATGTGAATTGCTGACAAAATTGGTGATATGGGCCAAATTTCAGAGATCTAAAAATCAGGCTGCTCAATAGAAAGAGAGCCTAAATTAGGTAGTGTTTCATTCAGACTCAGTTGGCTGTCATAGCAACTTCTTAGCATCAACTTATTTCTTGGGAGAATCTGATGTGTATGACTCTGACTTTGGCTACAGATAACACTTTTTCTCTCTTGCCTTTTATGTTGAACAATAAGGTGAGATAACAGCATAGAAATGGAGAGGGCTGGCTAAAGACAGGGTTCAGATTTCAGATTCACTGAATGACAAGGACACAATGACTGTCTGCCTACGGCTCTGCGGCTGCCGCACACACGCACACACACACACACACACACACACACACACACACACACACACACACACACACCCCTACTCAGGTTCATCACCTTCCATTCTTTTCTCTCTGCTCTGATAACCATGGTAACCTGTATGTCTGTCTGTCTGTCTGTCTGTCTGTCTGTCTGTTGGCCTCTCTATCCCCCGTCTACGCTCTGTTAACCGGATGTCTCAGAGGATTTACTGCCATACAGGCACTCAATTATAATACTGTCAAAATGTATAAGTATACCCAATGACAGCTGGGCAATGTCATTGCCAAATAACTTGTTTCAACACCTCAACACTGTTTACAATGCAACACCTTTTAGAAAGGTGGGCGATATATTTACAGACAGTGAAATTATATATATATAATAGTGGCTGTTGGGTCATCACATCTTTCTTGAATGTTCTTGCATGTATCTTCTGAAAATTGTCACATTGTATTATAATTAAATAATTAAAAGTATACATCAATATAAAGATATCTGAGGGGAAGAAAATGCTAAATTTGAGTTTGTTAAACATCAACCAGCTTGAAGGTTCAACCTTGACCTTGTCACAAGATTTGTCTAGAGCTTTCAGCCACATTTTGTGGCCTTCATCAGCACATGGACTTCCTCAAAAACGTGAATCTTGTGATAAGACTTTTGTTTATTTATTTATTGGTCAAAATATAAACTTCTATTTTGAGTTGCTTCGATACCGATACCAGTATCGGAAAATCCTCTGATACTGTCTAAAATGCAGTATCGGATATTGTCAAGTATGTGTGTCTGTGCATAGATCCGATACTGCGTAATTTATTAGCCCCGCAACATGACCCTGCTACTTCTACGTATTTCCCAGGATAGCAAAGTCATGACCTGCCCTGCTCTGAGTCACGCAGAGGGTTTAATCCAGCCAAGCCACAAAACAATAGCAATCATACAGGCTTAGTAGTAACCACTTATTATATATCTATTTTTTAATGTACACATGTCGGATCGGTACTCGTCTAAGAAGGGAAAAAAACATCTTTGCTATTGTCTGTTAAAATAAAAATGTTAAATATTTTGTCTTGTCTTTTACTGCAAACCAAATCTGCCTATGGGTACAAACAAAGTAACCTGAACTTGAACCCCCATCTGTGTGCATGTCCATGTGACGTGCAACACAAATCTCTATATCAAATCCATAAGTTCACAGTGTAAAGTATCTATTAACCCTTTGCCCCTTCCGAATGTCTTAAGAACAATGTTGTGCATTAGAGGGGAGTAATACAACATTCAACAATACACAGTGAGCCTGACTTGAATTGGAACCAGTTCCATATCTATTTAACCAGGGATTTGTTTAAAAAAAGTAACACACGCTTTTCAATTGTAGTTATTGTATTCAAAAAGCACCCTGCACTTCCATCTATATCACAGGTTACACATGCACTACACACACAAAAAATTATGATATTGAAACTTGCTTCTCATCACTGTGGTAAATGTGGTAAGAAGGAAAATAAGATATCAATATGGAAGTTAAATCTTCACTTAAGGAGAAAATGTCCAGATGTGACTGGATTTCCACAATATTCAGGATGGCAGCATATTCTTTTTATCGTATAAAGGCTTCTTATTGCATTATGAATAAAACTTTATTTGCTTTTTCTGTCATGGTAGACGATGACTCTGCACTGCTTTCCCTGCTGTGTGTGTGTGTGTGTGTGTGTGTGTGTGTGTGTGTGTGTGCTTATGTGTGTGTGTGATGGATGTGTTATTGTTGAGTTTTGAGGCTAGATGTATGCTTGATGGAATAAGAAGAAGGTTGAAAAAGACAGGATCATCTCTCTCTGTATCTCTCTCTGCATCTCTCTCTCCCTCCATCCCAAGTAGTTGGGAGGTGTGTGTGAGAGAGAGAGAGAGAGAGAGAGAGAGAGAGAGAGAGAGAAAAAAGATAGAAAGATTGATGGAGATGGATGGAGGGATTCCTAGAGAAAGATAGAGTGTTGTTTAAAAGGGTCAGGGCCAGGAGAGGAATGAGGGATGAGACTGCGATAATCCTGTATACTTTCTCTCACTCACACAAACAAAGCCTTTACATACAGATATCTACATACAGAAGTGTGTGTGTGCATCACAAAACAGTACGCAAAATAGTGACACACACACACACACACACACACACACACACACACACACACACACACACAGGACCGGCCCGTGCAAAATCACAAATAGGTTATAGACAATCTACCGTGTAGACACACACATACATGCCCGAATGAATGCGATACACATGCACACCTCAGACTCAAATTAATTTCCAGCCTAATACATCACATTTCATAGAACCGGATTTACACCAACAAACAAAACACTAATCAGTCCCGGACTCATCCTCAGCTTTGTGAGGGTCTCTCCTAGAAAACTAATCTGCTTTGTTAGCTCAGATGTGCTCTAAACACCTGAAATATGATTTCTCTTCTACCTCTGAGTTTTTCGCAAACAAGGCAGTCCAGGGAATGGGATTTTTAACAGTTTAACAAGGACAGAAGAAGTCGACGCATGTCCAAAGTTGTGAAAATTATACTCGGAATGTCTTTGTGCAAGTGAAACCGACAGAGGTTGTGTCTACTCTCACACTCTCCAGATCATGACTTAATAATTTTGTTTATAATCAGCAGATATCAAACTTGTAATGGCAATTAAAGAACAAAAATAGTTTTCATGACAATTTGTCAGCCTCTGTGTGACCATGATCGGAGTAAAATATCGTCAATAATCCAACTTAGATTCTCACTCAGACAAAACAATCTTTGGTTTCCACTTTGGCTGCACTATAGCAAGCAAAACCAGGCAACATTAATGGGGGCAAAAGTTATGAATTAAACACACACACACGCAAATAAAGTCCCATTATCAAGAAGTTGAGTTGTGATGTCGAGAATATGACCCACCATCACCAATCATAGATATGGAGGCTTTTGGCGACTGCAATATTATTTTTGTTTTTATCAAGCAGTCTTGAGATCAGAACATAATTACCTTGTTATCTTGAAACATCAAACTTTGTTTTCTTGTAACAATTAGATAAAGAAAAAAAACTCAACTACTGTAAAACAGCAAATGATGAAATAATTTTCCGGCTCAAGATAGATAAGACATTGAGATAACACAGTGCAAATAGAAGTATTCCCCCGATAAAGAGCTTAATTATTAAGTATGGCATCAGCACAACAGTCTAAGACCTTACTAAAATGAATTTACTATAAAAGGTATTTAATGACATGATCACAAGAAAACAATGTTTTGTTATTGTTCGGCAGAGATAATCAAATCATCGTATAAGAAGTTTAATTTAATAAATTTGGTTAATGAGATAATTCATCGTGTGTCAGCTCTTTGTCTGAATAATGTAATTTATGCAAAACTTCAATTGTCATCCTAACATTCACAGAATTAGAATTTAATCCGAGAAACAGTAGACAGATAGATATTCTTGAACAACTCCAATGACAAAATGACAAAAGTCTTTAAGTTAAGAATTACTTCTTGAATTGGATGAAATGAAAGGGAAATGAACCAAGGCACGACTACTAGCATCACTTTATAAATATCCTGAATGAAAAGTTTAAATATAGCATGCAATCATTCTTCATCTTAATCAAATCACACGCAAAGACTCACACACACACACACACACACACACACACACACACACACACACACACACACACCTCGCTGTCGACCTGTCCTGGCTGCTGCACTTCATAACATTTATTGATGACTTAAGTTCGGCAAAGCTCACATCTAACAAAAAGGTTTAATATTAGCACACACACATATTATGACAGTGTTCCCTGGTTGCTGCATGTTGTTTCTATGGTAACATAGTTCGTACTGACATAGTGGATAAATGGATGACTTTTCTAATAGATGGTAAATTACATTTGCTGAACAACCGGCTCTGTTTTTTTCTGTTATTCTCTGTCTTGGCACCCATACAAACTGTCATAATATCATTTATGTCACAGAATTTGTAAATGGTGCTAGAACAGTTTTTCTTGTGTTAGTTTTTCTTTTTTGAAACATTCATCCATAGTGGAACTTTGCAGTATTTGTGGTATTTGCGATATCTCTGTCAAAAATAATTTAGAGGAACCGTTTTAGTCGCTAAAGGTTTGTATAAATCCAGTTAAATTAAATTAAAACCAGTTTCTGACATACCAGAAATTATTTGGGCACCATATATCAACTAGTTTAAGAGTCTACAGCCATGCTGGTGGCTCTGTAAGGCTGTTCTTAAAAACAGTGGTGCTTTGAGCTAAATGCTAATATTCACATTTCTCATTCACAATGAAAAAGCTAATTTTTAGCGGGTATAATGTTTACCATGTTGCTAATATTTGCTAATTGGCACTAAACACAAGGTAAAGCTGAGCGGATGGGAATGTCATTACTTTTGCAGGAATCTGGTCATACACCAAGGTACTGGCAAATTCAAATTTTGTTCTGCTGATGGCACTAGATGGAAAGTTCAAGGGATCAATATCAATGTATGTACACATTTCATGTTAATCCATCCAAAATTTCTTATGTTTCACTCAAAACAAAATATAAAACTCCCCAACTAGCCTACATTGCTATATCTTGAGCCATGTCAGAACAGACCTACTATTCATCAGTTCAATTCAACACTTAGTCTTTACATTTGTAGCTATACGAGAAGCAGTTAGACATTTTGAGTGATATTTCAGACTTTATAAAGACTTTCTCTGTCATAATGAGTTTCATTAATTGACACCCTTGAGTGGGCTTTGAAAATGGGTTGAAAATTGCTGAAGGGTTTAGGCTGCAAGTGTTAACATTATTTCAAAAAATATTACCCTGAAATTTCATGCTGAGAAAATGATGTGGTCAGAGTGATGCTGGTAGTGACTCTAAGTGTCTATGCTTACAGCTTCAGTAATGACACTGAAATATTGCCAGCATTTTGGGAAGGTGTACAGTCACTGGACTCCCACAAAAATATAATAAAAAATCACTAAAAGAGCCTCTTTATGTGTCACTCTCTCACTGTCTCCTTAAGCGTCACAATATTAAATTTCAAGCTAAATTTAAACAGAAGAGTGTCATTAGCTAGTGTCAAGAGACAAAGATGAGGAATTGTCATTGTACAATACCTGTACATATAAAATAAATCTCTTGGTTTGCCTTTGACTCACTTTCTCTGTGTCTGCCTTTCCCCTGCTGTTCTCCTCAATATTATCTCTCCACACCATAGCTGTATATAAATATGTACTTTTAGTTTTCTTGTTATTACTTGTGCGGTGCGATAAGACTTAGAAAATATACGTTAATCTATACTTTTGTTTCCCTGCCAGTATCTGTGGCTCTACATCTGTTGGCCGCTCTTCTGTCGACCTCCAGGGGTTTCAGGGAAAGCTGTAATGAAAACTAAGTCAACATCCTGCTCTCACAAGGACTTCCTGCCCCGGGAGAGAGAGAGAGAGTGTGTGTGTGTGTGTGTGTGTGTGTGTGTGTGTGTGTGTGTGTGTGTGTGTGTGTGTGTGTGTGTGTGTGTATACCCATCAGCAATGAAGCTCCAAAGGAAAATGCAAGCAGTCAGCCACCCTGCCTTGAAAGACAGCAATGAATGACTTATTATACTAAGAAAATAAAGACAGAGAGAGAAGGAAAGAGAATGTGGGATGCTCAGAAGGGTAGAAAGGGTCAAGACATCGCCCCATCTCACTTTGCATGTCTCGCTTTCTATTAAATTTCATTTCATGGACTTGGCATGACAAGATCTCCCGTTCTCTCCCGTTATTGCTCAATACCATCCTCTGCTACTGGGCTGATCTTGAAACTGCTGTGATAATAATGCAATGAAGACAGAACAAGACATGCACATTAGAGCCAAACTATACCAATTACAATTATTTTTCATACTACCATACTGTATACTTTTTTCAAGTTTCTCCTTGTAATTGCAATTGCACCCCCATTTCGTGAAATTGAAACCAAACCAAATGTTGTCCTTTTCCAGATGGCCACACACTCATCACAGAAAAGGAAGAGACATGTGGGCTCAACTGTGTGTGTGTGTGTGTGTGTGTGTGTGTGTGTGTGTGTGTGTGTGTGTGTGTGTGTGTGTGTCTGTATGGTTTTGATTTTTTTTTTTAAATGCTGTCCTCTCCCAGACGGTCATAAACTCAGACTAAACAGGAAAACCACAAGATTATAGACAGTTAATCCACTATTTACACACACATACACACAAAGTCACTAAAACAAGCATGTCTGCTGGAGGCCATGGTGATCACTGTGCTCCAGACTTGGGGGTGTCTTAGTCTAAACAGTCTCCCAGGAGGCCCCCTGGTTCTCTCTTTAATTAATTTTGCAGACTTAAATTTAGGGTGAATTACAATATATACCCTCTAATAGTGCAGAAACATAAAGGGCTTTGACAACATAATATTAAATTTACATTCTCTAGTAAACAGTATTTCATTTCAAAATCAAACCTTTTTATTTGACAACTGTCGTGTCACACTCCCCTAGTAACTTACTCTGCATTTATGCTAGTTATCAAAGATAAGTAATATTTTAAACAACTTAATTTTACACAAAATTAAAAATTTCTGCCACAAACGTCAGTTACGTCAGCTCGGCAGTTTGTTGGCAGACTTTACAGATGCAGCTAGCTAATTAACACTATTTTTATGATTGATTAGAAGTTGAAATAATGATATTTCCGGCTGATTTGTTTGAAAAATAAGAACCATGTAAACAATTGTGAAGCTGTGAAAACAGTACTGGATAAAACACAACAAATTCCACAATACTGATTACAAATTTTAAAAAAAGATGATACCATAAGTTACCCAAGATATTGTAAGTACAGTAACAAGAGAGCTGGATTCACAAAAGTATAGACTAACTGTCCAATGAGTTACATTGTTAAATTACGGAACAGCAAGTCCCCTTAGGAAGAACTACGCAGTCATTGATCTGGTAAACCTATACAATGAATCCACAGACTAATAAACAATAAACAGCAGGTCTATGAAGATATTTCGCAAGACAGTTAAATCGCGATACAAATATGTGACGATTCAAATCAGTGAGATGAAAAATGAATTATGATCCTCTTTTTAAACAGCAGGGGGCACTATCTGCTTTTGGCTTTTCTTGTTTGTTGTCCTAAGTTATTTGCGTTAGTAGCTGTATCAAGGCGCAAAGACATCAGTATCACTTTTACAAAAAAAGAAATGCATTTTTTATTTCTATCTCAGATATCTCAAAATTCTACCGTATGCGAAAAAATATATTTTGTAGATTTTTGTCTGAGAAATAAAGGATTGGAAAGGAACTAATTGTAGCTAAACTGTAGTAGTGGTTGCTACAAGCAACAGGTTGTTTAGCTGAAACAAACTACTGATATTACAATTATACAAGAATACAAATGTCTTTGCTTTTAATGTAGCCACATTTGGAAGCGTGACAAGTCACAAAAAGGTGATCTTTCTAGTTAGTATATTGAATTAATGTTCAACTTTTACCAGAGAAAAGACTCTGGCCAACAGGTTTGCCAGCTGATGTTGGAAAATCTTCACCAAATACACTAAGAAGGTAAAAACCCACTACCCTAGATACCCTAGACTGCTAATACTACTGTAGCAACTTGGACCGGTCACTGCTACCACTTGGAAATTTTGGGTGCTAACCTTAGCCAGGTTGCCTTATAGCAGATGAGCACACAGTTCAATCCAATGTTGCATTTTTGGTTTTGTAAATAGAAAATAAAGTATATAAAATATGACAACGCTCTTTAAAGTCTAGAGAGCCTGAGCAATATGTCAGTCGTTCCAATAATGTTAGCCAATATTGGCCTATCGCAGACATATCTATATCATATCAGTATCGCCATATATGTTATTCAATATGAAAACACTTTTTCTCCAGTAGCTATACAATACAGGAAAAAAAATACTTGTGGTAATATACTGGTATCTCCAGTAGAGTGACAAACAGCACAAAATAAGAGAGAAAAAGCAGCTCTCGGCAATGTCAACTAGAATTGGTTGACAATGTATATGTTAAATCATTTAACATGTTAAGTGCCTAGCTGTTGCTCAGTTATCAGTTTGAGGGAGGGGTTTAGTAGAAGGTCAATTGCAAATTGATATGACTTAATTTCAGTTACCCTTTTGTGCTCCTCTTTAGTGATTCGCCAACAACATGGATAAACATGCTGTGTATCAAACTCACTCGCCACAAAGAATAAGTATCTCACGTTCAGAGCTATGAACCATGAGGCACAAGCAAACACTTCCATGATAAGAAATACAGGGAACGGAGGGGCACATGGAGGGAATGTTTATGCGTAATAACTCTTGGATAAGTGGTTGAAGTGATTTAGCTGAGCTCAGACCAGCTAGCAGTAAATCTATCCTGCAATGGACCAACTGCTCTCTCACGCACACACACCCAGTCCATACCTGATGAGGCAGTGATGAGGACTTTGTTAAATCATCCACAAGCACCTTAGAGACAGTGTGTGTGTGTGTGTGTGTGTGTGTGTGTGTGTGTGTGTGTGTGTGGGTGGGGGTGTTGGTGTGGGTGGGGATGTATGAGGTTGTGTATGATTTAGGTAGGAACTCATCGGCGCTAGCCTTGGTTAGTACTTACAGTCCAGCCTGCATCCAAGGCCTCTACACACATACACACACTGTCTGGGGGATATGGCGGATATGTTGGTGTTGGTAATGAAAACATGTCAGTGAGTAGATTTACAGGAGAGAGCAACTTGACCTCTCGCCCTGGAGAGATTTATCACTGGTATAGGATCTAATCTTCTCATAGCTACAACCACTACATTCTGCTCGCAACCCCACAACAATGTAGAATAGACTAGACTAGAAAAGAAAAGCAAACAACAGGTTTTTTCTTGGAAAAATCAGTTTGGACATTTATCTTTGGCTCAGCATTTGTTCCTCCTCACACTGCTGAGTGCTCTTGCTTTAAGTCCAAAGTGTTCCCTGGAGATAAAGTCAAGGTTCAGTGGCTGCTCAGGCTTTTTATAGCATGTATGTGACCTTTATGTTCAAGTAAAGCCAAACAATGAAACATCTCGACCTCACAGAAGCTGAAGCTTTTTCCCCAAATGTACATGAGCACGCTGTACAGTCAGTGGTCACAAAAATGTTATTTACAGAAAGTAATTCACTTTAATGGACATGATTTAAAGACCGTTCACAGGTTCTGGCATTGGAAAAAATTAAACTTCCAGATGGGGGAGGTAATAGACAATCTGTTAAATGAACATGATTAATTTTGAATATTTCTCTCCTGCTGCCAACTGACTTAAGAAACTTGGTCATGTTAACTGAACAGGGGACTCATGGGACCAATGAAGGAGCAAATTACATTAATTTAACATAATGTATTATGAATAGTTAGTTTTACCACGAGTAGTTTAACATGTAGGCCTATGCATAAAGCAATCCAAAGAAAAAGCTACTTTTAATATGATTACAGGTGGTTAACACTGCTTAAGGTTGTAAAACATCCAGTCTTTTTCATTTATGTGTGTTTGACAATAATGATTAACTGCTCTTTAAAAATATTCAATATGTGAAGTGATGTTTATGTCAGACTTTTACAAGGAAAAAGTCATTTTTATTCGTAGTACATAATGAAAATGTAAATGTTCAAAATTGACACAAATGTTGTGGGAGGATAAGATGGAGGAGAGAGCCCGGGTAGAGAATATGACTAAAGGCCTTGCTATGTGTGCAAGACGTAGGTGTGTGTTTGTGTATATGTCATTTGTAAGCGTTTATTTCGCGCTGTATCGGGAGTGTACGGGTCTGCCTATCTTGACTGTGTTTTGTATTTGTCAGGTCAGAAAATAACATTGCTTCTCCAGACGCAGTCGGTGGGGCCACAAGGGATTGTGGGTAATTGGAAATCCAGATGGACGTGCATGAGCTTCCAGGAAGGAACGGTTACCACGGAAATCGAAACTGAATACACACGATGCAACGTTAATGCCACTCATCTCCATCTGTGCACCTCTTTTATTCTTTTACTTTTTCCTCTTCTCCTCTGATTTCACTCCTCTCACGACCTCCTCCCTCTCCTCTTTTCTCCATTCAGCTGACTTATGAATGACACTGTGAGAGACAGGAAACAGTGTACAATTGGCCGAAGAGTGGAGTGGGCGGGTCCACGGGGACTAATCAGCAAAGTATGTACAAAACGAACAGCCAGTTGTCATGAGTAATATTAACCGTAGACGCACACACATTAATCTCAGTTGCCTCCTCTGGGGAGCAACTTCTTCACAGCACTGAAGAGAATATGGCTTGCTAGCCATCAGAGAGACTGATGAAAGCTAGAGTTGCTGCTATTAGTCTCTCCCTTAGTTAACAGAGGCGTAGTTGGCAGTTCTGCTGCAGATCTTAAGATTAGTTCTAGCAGTTTTACTGCACGTTGACAGCAAACACAGCCAACAATCTGAAAGTCGACATGAATAATATCGTTACAGGCCAACAAAAATACAAAACAGATGTTTTGACCTGGTTCTCTTACAGGATTTGTACATGAATGTATTGACATAAAGAAATGTGACAGTGGGGCTTACTCTTCACACTTACACTTAGAAAAAATGACAAAATAGGTATTTAATTACCTTTTCTTGGGTATCATTGCCATATGGTAAAAAATGTGTTATAACTAGATTTCTAAGGGCAGAATAGGACTTCAAACTTCCTTACAAATGCACCCATGGACACTGGAACCATCTATCTTATTGTGCGCACAATGTCTTTGTCGCAGACATTTTTTATAACAACATGAAACCATATTGATTTCTAAAAGCACATTCCCAGCTCTTCTGCCCTCTCACAGGGAGGTCAGAAGTCAGGGTCAGCTACAATCCAGCAATGGTAAAAAAGGATCATACAGAAAGTCTGATCTCCTCTGGTTTGCCATTTCAACACTTTTAACATGTCACTGCAGGGAGAGGACCGGTGGAACTAATAACATTAACACTGAACATTTTAACCACGCACCACACAAAAGTGGGATAAAAGGCAATAAAATGATTGAAACAGAAATGAGCTCACCCGGAGTTAGGTGGTTCTCACACACAGCATTAAATGATGGCTATGGATTTTGACAGAGCTGAACTACAGGTTGCTGACTCATGGTTTTTGACCAGCACTGATGACTACACATCTACTATTAGCTGGCCCCCGGGCTACCGCTAACTGCTCTGGCACAGGAAATGTTCAGGTTAGATTGAGCGTGGCTGAGATGTGTGCTTGACGATATAGAATCCATTACAATGTGTGTGAGAGCTTAACAGACAGTATGTGTGAGCCTGATGCTTTACGGACGTATTCAGTCTCTTATGATTATGATATGGGGGATGTAAATCCTTTTGAGTTGATAAACATTCAGCCTCTTGAGATACTCTTTCCCATTTCGGTGACGGTGCTCACAAGAGAGATTAGAAAGAGAGTGGAGAAGGAGATAAAACTATGTGATGAGGAGAAATAGTTGCAGAGAGAGAAAAAGTATGGATGAGTGAACACAGCATAGCATTGACTACAATGATCATTCATGTAACAGCGTGTTTGTTTTCATTGAAGCTCAGATGTATGGTTGACTATCCGTTACACCGATGCTCATATTCTGCACCTGTACGTGTGTGTGTGTGTGTGTGTGAGTGTGTGTGTGTGAAAGAGATCGAGAGAGCTGTGTGTGTTGGAGTATATAGCATTCATTACAGTGGCGCTACAGACAAACTGCTCCCTGGATAGACATTGATTTTCACCCAATGGATCTCACTGTTAGCAAACCTAATAGCTTGGTGGGTAATGGGTAGATGTTATGAATGAGCCCCTATGGGCAGGAGAGGAGAGGAAAGGAAAGGAAAGGAAAGGAAAGAAAAGAAAAGGAAATGTAGGTAGGGAAAGTGGTATGTTCTCTTCCTATATTTTTTGTAGGAACATGTGAATAAAGCAATGAGAGAGCAGGATAAAAAAAAGAGAGAGAGACGTGTGAAAGAGGAGAGGGAAGAGAAATAAAATACCAGTGGAGAAACCAAGAGGAACAAGGCACTTGAGGGCAATAAAGGAAGACGAGGAGAGAGAGTGAATGGGTCTGAAAATGGAAATAAAGCTGCAAATCGATTAGTTTATCAATCCATCGAAAGAAAATCAATAGACAACAATAATAATTCAATAATCAAATAATCATTTAAGCAAAGTGTAAAGAATTTGTGACGGTGTGCTGCTCATACACGAACAGTAAACTGAAGATCTTTGGGTTTTGGCCTGTTGGTCAGCCAAAACAAGACATTTGAAGTTAGGCTGTGGGAAATTAAATATTAAAATAGTGAAAAATAATCGTGAGCTGCAACCCTAAAAGGAAACAGGGAGAGATAAAACAGGAAGTGGGTAGGGCGAGATGATGGAATTACGAAAGGACAGAGAGATGAAAAAGAGAGGGTAGGGAAGCACTTGAAAAGGAAGGAGAGGACAGAGAGCAAGAAGAAGAGAAGAGATAAAGGACAACCAGTGGAGAAGAGAAAGGGAATAGATCAGATGTGAGTTAGAAGGGGAGCTGCTATTTACCATTACTGCTAATAGGTTTCAAAAGGAAGCAAGTCGTTAGCTAAATGGATAGGCCCTAAATGACACATTACCATGTTAAAGGCTGATTCCGCTCATTATTGGAGCTCTGATTCCTCCATGCATCACCAGCTAGGACTGCGAGCCGGCCACCGGTACACAGATCTGCTGGCTCAGCAAATACATACACACAGACGCATCGGCAGAGAGGGACACGGGTGCTCTGCTCTGTTCTGAATCAGTATGTTAATCAGAGAAACCATAAAAAAAAACAACCTGGGTTGAAAAACCAGCGGTGGTCTTAAAAAAACAAACAAACACACAAAGCAGCATCAGTTTCTGGTTTTGCATCATGAAACATTTTTCTGTCATAGAAAGTAAATGTCAACTGGGGACTGAACCGGTGCCCAATAGCATTAAAATTAAATCAGAATAACACACCAAAAGGAATTATGATAGAACAGAATAGGATGGAGTGCTCCAGATATTTCCAACAGTATTGCTTTCGATTGATGAACAGCTGTTGAGGCAGTGACACACACCATATGTGTGTCTGTTGTGAAACAGATGTAATTTCTGCGTTCGACACACTGCACATTCAAAGTAAGTGTTATTCAATGTCTGTGTCTTGGGTGTGTGAGTAATTCACCAACCACAGACAAGAGCCTCTCTTCTCTGATTACCAGAATTGATTTTAAGATTTTAGTGATTACCTTTAAAAGCACTTTATGGTTTAGCTCCCAGGTACATCGTTTTAATTGCTGCTCTCCTATGAGCCAGAGCGCAGCCTCAGATCCTCAGGCAGGACTCTGCTGGTTGTTCCTGAGTCGTCACTATTATTGCTAGCTCCCATTTTTATAGCTTGGCCTGTTTAATTATTCGTATTTACCTTTATTGTTGGGGGTTTTATTCTATTTTATTTTTGTACTATTTCAATCGCATTATTTTGTTTTAATCCTGGTTCAACCAAGTAAAGCATTTTGTAACTTTGCTTTAAAAACTGCTGCATAAAAAAGTGTATTAATTATTATTATTACTATTATTATTATAAAAATGTCTGTACCTAAGACTTGAGAACAAGTTGGTCCAGTCAGTCCATATCCAGCAGCAGTGAAACAGCAAAAGAACACGCGCTTTAGCCTGTACTTGGTAAGCACATATAGCTGTAATTAGCTCTTTACGGTGACATTTTTTTGAAAAGTGTAATTCAGGGTCGACCTTAACAATCCAGAACTCTTTTAAAACTGTGCATAAACCTTTGAGTGTGATCAAAGGACCTCGTCTCACTCTCCAGATATGCTTACGCTGTTGGTTAAGGATCTCCAGGAGTAAATTGTGATTAATTGTTGTAATCATTTTTCATCCCCTCTCCCCTAATCAACCTTAGCTACCGACTTGCATTTCATTTGGTAGCTTTCTACATTTCCCAGGATGCCTGGAGTGTAGACTTGTTTTACTCAGCTGTTGGTTATGCAGCAGCCTGCCAATAATTTTATGTAGGCCACCTGGAAATTAGCTCCACTATGGTTCCACTGTAACTTCAAAAGTTTCCTGAATGTGATTTCAGACTGATGTTTAACACAGGCTTATGGCATTAGGCTATAACTACACCAAGTCATATAAAATCAACAATAAATATATATATATATATATATATATATATATCGTTTTGGGTGGAGGGTGGGTATTAATAATGGAATATTATTACATTGAGGAGTGTGGTGATGGGGGACCCAATGCAGTCCAATTTAAATGTTCTTCTTGCATTTATTGGCTGGCAAGAGTTGAGACACTCACAGGAAACATGAGAGAAAGAGGGAGAAAAATCCCTGGCAGGAATTGAACCTGGGGCATTGTTACAAGTTAACCACAGTCAAGCCTTTACTAGAAAACTCAAAGGGATGGGGGCCTTAACGGTTGACATTTACATAGTAGAAAGATGTTTAAATTTTGCTATTATACTGCACATTGTAGCCGCTAAAATGAAAGAACAGGACGTTTAAAGATCCAGCCATCATCATCATCCACAAAAATACACAACTGAAAGTGGATAAAGGAACGCATGTGTAGAGCCAAAGGTCAACCATGATGTTAATGTGTGTTACATTTAATCAAGAGCAGCTTCTTCAGATAACTGATCCTACTTTTCAGGAACAGTTTTGCATTAGTTCAGTCAAGACAAATCAAACCTAACTCGAACCTGGACAGGTTATTACACTGAAAACAAACAAAAAAAAAAACAACACACAGCAAAACTAAAATCTATGTCCCACAGCAGAGCGGAGCGAGACCCCTGCAAGTAAAACTGACAGAAGTCTTTGTTAACAGGGTCCAGGCCAGCAGAGGACAATGAGCTGGTTGAGTTGCTAGAACAGAGCAGTGGGTTCCTCTAGGAATATAAGTGCTGACGGACCACCCACCTCCCACCCACAGCAAGAACAAGCCTTGGGCTTGGCTGAATGCTTAGTCCAGCTATTCTCAGTGGGTGCAAACAGGGTCAACAGAGGACAAATAAAGTATGAGTATCACAAATATAAAAATATACAAGGTTTGATAAACAAATGTTTTCTCTGTGCTGCCTATTGTTTTATGGAATCGAGTGTTTGTTCCTGATTTTAGGATTCACAAGTAGTTTGATACTTCACTGATCCTAACAGGGGGATATTCATACTCAACGTTACACACTGGCCCTTTAAATGTAGCTTATAGCATTTGGAAAAGTAGGAAAAGTAGGGTGTTTTGGTTCAAGCTAAGGCAATAAATGTACCCATATTATTCAGTCAATCAGATATTCCAGAGATACGTACCACTGCAGTTAATATATCAAAGGGTACCAAGAAAAGGGAAACATGTAATCCCTCTAAAGTAATGCCGGCAAGATGAATCATTCCTCCAAACTTCATCAAATTGAGCTTATCTCAGTTTTGTATACTTTCCTGCTTAAGGCCAACCATTATAATCTTATTTAAGCACAAAACGTATAACTATCCAGCTACATCTCTGCCAGCCTCATTGTGCCCTGAACAGGAAATGACATTGTGGAATAATTCACTCCATTACAGCCTTGTCCAATCACAGACCCACACCAAAAATTCCCGGGTGTCACTGCTCTATTATTGCAGGGCTGAAAAGGCTCTGTGGCCCCCGTCCATACACACACACGCACACACACACACACACACCATTTTTCACATATTTCATCTCGTGTCAGATGTGAACATTTGCTCTGCATTAGGCTCTCTGTGGGTTTGCCTTGGACCAGAATAATGGAAATACAAAAAATATAATGGAAATGTGAAATTACATACAGAATGTCCGCCTCTCTCTCTCTCTCTCTCTCTCTCTCTCTCTCTCTCTCTCTCTCTCTCTCTCTCTCTCTCTCTCTCTCTCTCTCTCTCCATACACACGCGCACACACACACACACACACACACACACGCACAATATTGATGAGAAAAGCAACTGGAATAATGGAAAAGCAAAAATGTATACACAACACATACCTCTTTCTTCCTCCTTCACTCTACTTCTGCCTCTGCCTGTGTTTTTCGTTCTTTCTCACACACCTGCACACATACACATACACACACACACACACGCACACACAGAGGTGTGTATAAATGTTAAATCCATAGCTAACCAGGCCAGTCTAATAGACTCGTATTCTCTCTGATGCTTTATCAGCTCAATCACACAAACATTCAGCCCCAAAATAATGGCCTTTCTGTTTGCTGCCTCTTTCTGTGTGTGCATGTGTGTGCGCTTTTATCTAGGAGCTGTGCTGCAAAGGGTGTGTGTGCACTGCATACAGATCTGTCAGTAAAGCCAGAAACGGCAGTTGTTGGGTTAGGAAGCCGTAGACTTTCCTTCATTCATTTATCCATCTGTCAGTCAAGCCGGCTGTACGTATTTGATTTTAATTAAAAGTTACAAACGAGGAAAAACTACAGACTGCCAGGTAAAGGAACATTCACCGGTTGTAGCTGTTAAAGTCTAGTTAGTTGAATTTAGGGTTAAGGACCTCCAGTATCTGAGTTAAAGTGGTCATTGTCAGGATAACTACTTTTTAACAGTTACCAGTTCAGTAGTCATCATTCAAGTGGTGCTTTTTCACTGCACCTCCCAGAGATCACTCGTCTGTCAGTGTATCTTTTTTTGTTGCTAAAGGCAGGTTGCACTCTTCACCTCTAGCCAAAAAATGCTCTAGTGCAGCGCGATGAACTATATCTACACTGCTCTGTACATGTATGAATTTGGTGCAAACTATCTGCAGCTCAAGTACATCTGGTCAAACCCTATCTGTATATGGCTCTGGAACAATCTTAGACCCCCCAACAGGGACCACACACCAGGCTGCTGGGGTCATGAATGAATGAATGTGAAAGGTTAGAGGTTGCTTTAACATTGAAGGCCATGACACAAAATCATTACAGCTGGACAACAACACATGCCACAACAAATGTTCAAAGGCATTGCCCAACAATGCCTTTCTGTGTTTATGTCTTACACACACACACACACACACACACACACACACACACACACACACACACACACACACACACACACACATTTTGAAAACCATGTTGTGACCATGTGTTGAACAAGGATGTCGCGGGTGAGGCATTTTGGTAATTTTTGAGCAACCACTAAAGCCAGCCGGTATCAATCTACAGTATACATGACTTCAGAGAAACACCAGTCCAGCAAGAAGTCTCAGCCTAGACATTCTGACCACAGAGGCCCAGAGCAGACCTGCCAACAAAAGTGTAAAAAAAACACATTTGAAACATGATCCACAAAGCATTTTGAAGTTGGTGGGAAGCTGGTACAGTGGGTTTGCTGTCAAGGTTGTGGAGACCCCCTTGAATTATTCTGGAAAGTAAAAATTATTAATATAAATATTTTAACTGTGTCCCCAAGTCTTTTCTATCTAGATTAGTCTTAATAAACTGGGTTAGCAGTTTTGAATATGACTGAATCTGATTATGAATATGATTGAAAATTTGCTTTGGGAGTAAGAACTCCATTATGAAGCCAGAACAAAACCAAAGACAAACAGCTAATCATATTAACATGTCATGATACCAGAATTAAAACTCCTAGGCACACAAAATAGGATACAACGTGCACACAGCGCTGGTACAGAGAAAGGCACTGAACACTGCAGGAGAAGTCGGCAGCAGTGTTTCCGCTGTATACATTTTGCGTCAGTGGCCCGCAGCTGCAAAATTATTACCGCTGCTGCTTCAGAATTTTATTAAATGTCATGAAGTTGCAAATCTGCGGAGCTGTCCGCTCCACTGAGGATGAGCAGGGCGGGGCAATACATCAGAATATTAATTACTACACAACATACCAGATAACAATATCGTCATATTTGAATTTTCAGTGTTTCCGCTGGTTGCCACAGAGGGGTCGTTATATTACTTTATTCAGCCATAAAAAAAAGTGTAGATAAGCTCAGGTTGCAGCAGAATAGTTGCTAAAAGAGTGTGTATTGTGTTTGCTACCACAAATAAGAAATAAAAGGTCTCTGCTTATGTAACATTTAGCATCTTCTTACTCTTCACATCAGAGCTGATAGCTTAAAAAAAAGCCTTGAGGAAACATTGTGGCAGTATTATGTTGTCTTGAAAGTGATTAACATTTTGAAAAATGAAGTTTTGGCTTGTACAAGAGACTAAATAAAATAACTTTGAATTTCATGATTGGATCTACAGTTTCTTATTCTCTGCCTAAAGGCTACACACTTCTCTGCTCCTCTAAAAGTACACAGAGACTCTTTATTAACCCACAGAAACCTTCAGTGAAGCTGATATTTGTATTTGTTGTTAGCCAGCTAATTATTAAGCTAAGACAACAAAGCAAAGATATCAGTAACAACAACTCTGGAAGATCTGAGGGTAAAACTGTATCCCCTAACTATGTAACTTTTCATGCAATTTGTGTCAGAATTTACACCCTTTTGGGCTGTTTTGGTTTTTGTCAGTTGCACGTACATATATACGTCATTACTGGGCATCATTTTTCGTCACTTTTCCTGGGAAGACAGTCTTGGCTAAACATCCATACATCTGCAATTCATACGTACAGTGTAAATAGGAACTGTCATCAGCTAATGCAGCATGACTTTTGTGTGTCACAGCGTTAATAAGATTTGGAGAAGGCATTGTTTTTCAGTACATATGACAGTCTTCAGTACATAAACACAATCCAAGATTCATGGATTCAAGAATTTCCAGGAAATACTGTAGAGGGACAGACCTAGACTTCCAGTATTCAACCCTGGTCACGATTCATCAGTCTCACAGTCTTTTCTGATTATGTGAAGTTGCATCTGAACTCATCAAATTCACGCTTTGAGTCTGATTGGAGTCACACCTCTGACCTGTACAACTTAACGCCTGTTCATTTATCTGTAAAATTACTTACTGTAAAGCCACAATAATCACGATGAACACGATGATCACCTGATTCATCCAAAACCCAATCATCTCTGATTCAAAGAAACAAAATAGGTGCATCACACTGTTGTAGCTGCAAGACCTAGATAAAGCATAATGTGAGGAAAAACAACCCCAGACCAAAATCATAAAACTCAGTTCCCAAAGTTTAACTCAGAAAGAAAAAGCATACACAAACCAAAAAACCAACAAACGAAAGAATTCCAAAATAGAGCTAGGGGGTGTCTGTCTTGCTTTATGGCTGTCTTTGAACTGCTTGTGTCAGACAGATTTCTCCTGTAAGACAGCTTGCTCTCAGTGTGTTCGCTGTGGATAAACAGAGGTTCTGAACTGAAATGATTTGAGTTGGAACAAAACAATAAGACCTCCAGGAACCAACGGTGAAGGAGTAGCAAGACAAACAAACTGAGGCCCGACACTGATCTCAGCTATGGCCGCAGAGGTTGTCAGCGGTATACTACATGGGATTAAAGAGAGATAGTGGAGAGGAGGTGGGGGGGCAGGATATGAGGTGGGAGGGGGGGATGTATGAGGAGGCACAGGAGTGAGGGGGAAAGATATAGAGAAATAGCGAAGCACAGAATGCTTTTGATGGGCAGAGATGTGCAAGGAGTCCATCATCAGCTAAAATCAATATTTACCCACTGTATTATTGACTATTATAAAACATTGAGACAAATATTTATGTCCAGATTTCATAAAACAAGGCAGATATCAGCTATGGACAACCAAAAATATTTCAGCTTTTGCTGATTTGTTGATTTGATATTTCACAGTAGTGCAGAATGTCCTATCAGTCTCTTACTCAATCATAGAATAGTCGCAAAGTGAGTGAAAGAGAGGGAAGAAGAGGTGAACGGAGAAAAATAATAATACACCAAGGAGAAGCAGGGGAATAGATGAAGAGATAAAAGGAGGAAGAGGAGCACGATCAGGAGGCCAAGGAACGAAAGGAGAGAAGGAAAGAAAGAGCAGAGAGAGGACAGGAAAGAAAGAAGTAGGCAAGAGGGGGATGTAGGATTATGAATAGCGGAGGAGGGGAAAGTGTCTGCGAGTGAGTGTGTGTGTGTGTGTGTGTGTGTGTGGGGGGGGGGTTCATTATTGACACCATGTGTTACCACAGGAAGCTCCTTGGGAAAATACAAGCACCCAGAAAGATCAGAGAGCAAGACAGAGATGAGAGAACGACATAGAGAAAGAAAGATGAAGAAACGGAGGTCATTCCAAAGTCTTTGCAGCTGCAGACGTGTCTGTTTGTGTGTCTATCTGTGTGTGTGTGTGTGTGTGTGTGTGTGTGTGTGAGTGTGTGTGTGTGTGTGTGTAAGGGTCAGAAGCCTCTGTTTAAGCAGCTGTACATCTGTATGTCAGGCGTGCAGTGTTTTAGCATCAAGGTCACAGTGTCAAATCCCATAGCGAACACACACTCAGATACATCTATCTATCTATCTATCATAGACATACATAAATATTTTAATTTAAATCTGTTTTACTTAAAGGGATTTTCAGAGAACCAGAAGGGCTGTTACAGTTCAGCTTCTTCAAAAAGTCTACAGCCTTTTTTGTGGGGAAGAAAGGGCTGGGTACCGAACTTCAATACTTTTATGGCACCGACTGGATTGCTTCGCTACTATTGAATACTGAAAAATAACTCGTCATTCAGTACCAAATTTCAATACCTAAGGAGTAAACCTCATCAGCGGCAGTGCGGCAATAAGCACGCAGCGAGCTTACATGTTGTGCACGAGGGAAAAACTCTACATTACACCCCAGCACAGTTTTTACTGCAAGCTGCCTATGTGCACAGATAACTAAGTGAACGTTGCTCCTGTCCAGAGTAAAGTCAAAACTGCCCACACCCGCAAAATTTGCGCTGGGTCCCCCGGGACACACGGGGTCCCAAACCCAATGCAGACCTCTACATGGAGCCGAGGCAAAGAGCCTTCCTGACGTCAAACATGGTGTTGCTAATGGACCAATGGTTTTCTTTTGTTAAAATCAATTGTATAAAATTGGTTTATAATAAGTATCATTCAGTTAGTTGCAGCTCTAGGAGTGTGATTGGTTTAGTTTCGTTTAGTTTAGTGGTTTTTTCAGCTCAATGAAATGCCCGACTGAAATTTAAAGGCTGGAGTTCACAGGATAGGATTTTTATTTTGAAGCCTCTCAACCTGGAGCACTGCCACATTTACTTGAATTATTTTCCATATATATTACAAACACATGATCATTTCTGAGCAGAATGTGGTCTAAAATAAGAAATGTATTCAAACTAGCTGGAAGTTGTAGTACAACCTCAAAAGCTGATGTTTTTCCAAACTATTGTACAATTTTTATGCTCTTTCCTCCAAATCCATAAGGCAGTCTTGCTTATTTTTTAGGCACAGTAAACAGTCTGGGTGCAGTAGCTTGTGCAAACACACATGCACACCTTGTATGAACTCACATGCACACACACTTACCAATTCATCAACTCATGCCCTGTTTCTTTCTGTGTCTAAGCCCAGAGTAGAATGGAGCTGGGCAGAGCAGCTATTGTGTCCCTGGTAGAATTAACTATTGATTTTCTCCTCAGCATTATCAATGCTGTTCTGACAACAAAACAGCTAGGAAACACTCACACACAGGCGCGCACACACACAAACACACACACAAACACACACACACACACACACACACACACACACACACACACACACACACACACACACACACACACACACACACACACACACACACACACACACACACACAGACCTAGATTTTGCTCAGTGCAAGATGTGCTTTGTATGAGGCAGCACAGTCCCCATAGGGAAAAGCACAAGTCAAATATTAACACACTACTGTAATGAGAATACACTATACACATACACAAATACACAAACAGTGATAAATGCATATAATCAAATATGCAAGACAAACTGAACCAAATATTTTGAGTCTTATCACACATGCATTAGGATAAACACTGTCCCATGAAACATTAGCCTGTGTTTATGTATCACTTGTTTTGCATTACTTGTACAATCGGGACGTTGCCTGTGAACATTCGTAGGGCGGATGTATTCTCAGATTAATTGGGATATAGTGGTGTAATTACCATAAACAAATGTCACCATGGTCACTTCAAATATCTTGTTCCAGTCACTGTTTGTGTTTTCAAAATTGAGGCCGTAAACCCCTTGTCTTTCTGGAGTAAAGAGAAAGCTGCTACTTGTTCCACTCCCCGATGCGTGTTTGTTTCCCATTTTCCTGAAATGGAAAATCACATCAAATAATCTTTTCTCTCCCTCCACAATGTGCCGTATCAACAACCTCTAAAAGCTTTACTGTCTTTTCTGCTTGGAAGAACAGCATCCTCTTCTCTTCTTTTTCTTATTTTGCGCCATAACGTAACAAATGAAACTAAAAAGTACCAATGGAGCTTTTGGAGCTGTCCATCATTCTCATAATTCACCTTTTTGTTCACATAATACCAATGTCTCAAACTGAATGGTTTTAATATTCTACATGTAGCACTCCTGATACCTAATTGCGAGTGCATACTTTCCTTTTTGAAATCAGCAGGTATCGCTTAGCTGCAAGCCAGCGTCCTGACCTACTTCTGCCCAAAGTATGACAAAGTGTCAAGAAAAAAAAAAACATACCAACTAAGATTTTAAATGTCATTGCAATCAAATCCCTCTCTCTCTCTCTCTCTCTCTCTCTCTCTCTCTCTCTCTCTCTCTCTCTCTCTCTCTCTCTCTCTCTCTCTCTCTCTTCTTTACTTCTCCAGCTGCCTGTCTTTCTTTCTGACAGGAAGGATACACCACCGTTCCAACTTAGCACCTGGCTAATTTTAGCTCCCAGAGGACATACACACACCTGTTGGTGGTTATGTGATCTGTGTCTTTGGCACAATGTCATTGATTAATTCTTAGCTGCCTTGAAGCCAATGACAACATCACAAACATGGTGTGACAGTAAGCGATACATACACATGCAGGTGCTCTAATGAGCCTAGTCTCATATATCAAATTGGACTAAATGCAATTACTGATAAATAGGTTACATTTATTAAGTGCAAGCAGACTCTCGCACACACCTTGCTTCAAGTACCAGGTTGAGTTTAAAACTCCAAAAAGCCGCATAATTAGGAATGTAAAGATATATCGTGAGACAGTTAAGCTGCAATAAATGAATCGTGGTATCAATCGTGGTATCAAGGGGCCAAAACATCCAGTCTCTCTTCACAACAGGAAGTATGCATTGTTTTGCCGTTTATACCCTCGCTCAGAAATAAAAAAGGATTCTATAAATGAATAAAGAAAATACACGAGAAAATATATTTTGTATTAATTTGTCTTCAGTCTCATTTTGTTAATGAGAAAATCATATCGTGAACTCAGTAGACACCAAGACAAACTTTCATTTCTGGTGGGAGGCCTGATGAATGATGAAGGATAAGCGCTTTTCTAATTCAATAAAAGATGTTCACAGCAAAAACGCCACAGGTACTGAACTGTAGTTGCTTTTCCTGCCTATTATAAGCACTTCAAATAGATTTAGAAATAAAACTCAGTGTCCTTGTACTTAAAATGTACAGCGAACAGCTTGATCGCATTGATTTGGCAACACGTTTGTCCAAAGCAACTTACATTTAATCCCCACATACACACGGAAATGGACTCGCTCAAGGACTTTTTGACTATAGTCTGACCGACGCTGGGTTTTCTGAGACTACGCATGTGAGCCGCAGACTAAATTTAACCATTGTTGAATGAAATAAAGTTGTACTGTTGCTGTTACTTTTTAAAGTGATCATTTTATACATTTGTTTGCACATTTGCATATTTGCACTGAGAAGATAGACAAGACAAATTAAACAGCTTTAATAAACAAAATAAACAACAATAGTCAAGAAAGGAAAATAAAAACACCTATTTTACACATTAAACAGAAAAAAAAAAGTTTCTGTCTTGTTAAGCAATCTTAAAAGACACACATCATTCATACTCAACAGAAACAAAATAAAACTCACCAAACCGTCTTTATTAGTCTTTCCACTGTTCCAACAATCACAAACTCTGGTGACTAACCATGTAACAGAGTTAGACCTGAAAATATTCTACGCGCTGTCGTTGCCTCTCTGATGCCCCCCCGACCTCCCTCGCTCCTCTACCTGCTTCACGCCTCTCCTCTCCTGGCTCGGTCCCCATCTTCCCTGGAGTTATTCTCTTGTTTGGCACCTCTGCAAATCACCTTGTAACTGTATTCCCTGTTGTCAAACTAGTCGAAATAAACCCTTAATTCACTGCAGTTAGAAGTGAAAATACACTCTACAGCTGTTTTCCCTCTCACTTAGTCTTTGGCTCAGTGTGTGTACTGCACCGCTGAATGTCTGTCACTGAGCGCCTCTCAATTTCCTTAGGTAGACCATTAAATTAGCTAAAAGAAAAATAGGCCAAAGAAAACAACCAGCGATGGCCGAAAGCTGATGTATTCATCCAATCGCCCAACCCGATGGTGCAATGGTGGAATGTACATTCACTCAGGTATACTGTACTTAAGAGCAATTTAAAGGTACTTGTACTTTACTTGAGTACTTCCATTTCATGCTGCTTATCCTATACTCCTTAATATTGTACTTTTTTTTACTCAAACGCTCATGAAGAACTGCTCTACCACTACAGCTGCAACATATTATGCTACTTACACATTAATGCGTAACTAAAAATACACACATTTGAATGCTAGACTTGTAATGAAGTATCTTTACAGTAAGAATTGTGTATAATGTATCTGTAATTATTCCATCCCCACTCTAAAATACAGCACTCACATATACATAATTTGCATTAATCTGCATGTTAAAAACCCACATTCTGTATAATGTTTCCTATATAACCTGTCATTACAGCACAAAGCCAACTAGACTAAACCATTGTGCATCCTTCCAATCTTCCTCCTTTCCTTGCTTTCTTCCCTCCTTCTATTCCTTCATATTTTCTAGGACACACTGATTATATTCACTGAATTTGGGTCCCAGGCTGAGAAACTCACCCCTCTGGTGTATTCCATCAAATCCATTCAGCTAAGCTCGGCTGCTTTCACATTAACATAGCAGACTGAGATCAACATATTTTACAAACATTATGACATTGGGATGAATTTCACCTCATAAAAATGTTGATTTCTCTGATGGGCAGAAAAACCAACTCTGGATTCACATTGCATCCACTGCGATACCTCTGGTGAGTTCACTTCACATCCCATTCAGCCTGGCTTGTTTAAATGCACATTACCATAAACTTATAAACACATCTGTAGTTACTCTGAAGAGACCTTTTATCAACAAATTAACTATTTTTTTTTTATATTTTCAGCATGAATCCTCCAAAGAAGAAAATACTTCATAGGATCAGGCTGCACCTTTGATTATACCAAAGTCCGATAAACATCAACAGGGAAATCAATCCGTTCTCTCACCCGTCCTGATATGTTTGTGTTTTTTTTGAAGATGCAGTATGAGGTTTCTGCAGGACAGCGATAATATGAATAAGTCACATGGATTTGCTAAATAAAAATGTTGATTTCTCAGTTGGTTTATAAGCCTTTTCTGGATTCATTCCACACTGGTGTCTCTTGTGAGTACTTCATATCCATTCATGCAAATCAGGATGGTAACATTCACATTAATACACACATAACTCAACAAGAACCAAACAAGTCAACTTTTCTGGCAACTTCTCAGAACTTTTAAAATGTCCCCCAGTGACAGCCACAGAGTCTTGACATTTTACTAGCTTTTATCAATATGGTTGTTTGCCTTGGCTCTCGAGTCTCATGCATCATACTGACTCTTATCTGATACAAAGTCAGAGTTCAAAACTTATATTGCAAGAATAACCATACTGATGTGCAGCATATGTAACAAGGTCTTCACAGGGGCAAAATATTCACACTATCCAAGCTATGTTTTAGCTTTGTTTGTTTGCTGCTGATTACTTGTCTGGCCTTATGATGAAGTGTAATTAGTATTCGACATAACATTTACTGACTAACACTGGCAACAAACCAATACGAAAGCCTTAGTTTAGGGCTGCAAATAATGATTATTTTAACTATCAATCAGTGTTTATTTTTTAATCAACCAGTCTACAAAATGTCAGAAAATAGCAAAAAAATGCCCAACAACACAAGATCCTAGAACCCAAGATGATATCTTTAAAGTACTTATTCTCTCTGACTAACAATCAGACACACAAAGATGTTTAATTTACAGTGATACAAAACAGAGAAAAGCAGTATAACCTCACATTTGGAGACTTTAACCTGCATGATAAATGATTTGAAACTCCAAAGTATTACTCTATAACATTACATTTTGTTACTAAATAAATATTCATTAATCAAGTGGTCGCATTTAGATCTGCCCATGTGCAGCCACAGATAACTTTAAGTCACACATTATTCACCTAACGTTACAAGCAAAATTGCGACCAGGCATAAAAGTAAAGTTTGGACATTTGTCAAAAAAGTAGACAAAATAAACGTGCATTGCAAACTAGTATGTAACCTTAAACGTGTGTATCGAACAACCAGTCCTATGATTGACTATTTGCAGATTAAGGAGAATACAACAGAGATGGCGACCCCTCCTCACCTCAGTTGCTAACGTTAAGTGTTGTGATGCTACCGACAAATGCTGACTGGAGATATGCTCCTGTTAAACTTCCACAGTCTGATTGTTGATCCGGAGGACAAGCTACCATTACAGCGAACAACAACTACAAGAGTGAAGAAGATGTGTGAGGAAAGTGTGGTAAATTGAAGGCTGATAAGTCCGAACAACATATAGCCTATGGGCCAAGATGGCTGCTGATGAATACGGAAATTACTTAAGTTGCCCATCCATAGTGAGAAGAGCACAGATAAAACCAAAATACACAAAACCTCTCATGTGAACTAACCAAAACTGTTGCAGAAAATGTTTGTCTTTATGTAGCCTTCCATCATCGTGACGATGAAGGTTTAAGATAATTCAGTTTTCAAAACTGGTGTCAATTTATTTTCTGTTGATCATACTCAGTTTATCCATCCATTCTGCAATGAGGTCTGTTAAGATGCATTCATGGTGTTCGGTACTGAGCAATCTTTGTGCCCAACTTGCTTGAATTTTTGTAATGTTGCCAGAAAAAATAAGTATGTTTTCATCACTGACAAATATTTTTCTATCTCAACCAGCATAAAAACTTGTGTTGAGAAACTGAGGAAAGTGTCTCAGAAACTTCAATTTCCATTCAACTTTGTTGTTTGTGTATACTTCCAATCCCTCAATAACTATATCTTCAACTCCATCCTCTCTCTCGTGTCCTCTGAACCCTCCATCTACCTGTTTCACCCGTCCTTTCTCTACCTTCTCTTGATGTCTCCTCCAATGCCTAATAACTCTTGAACGCACCCTTTTTCCTCTCTTCTCTCTCTATTTCAGGCCTCCTCCTCCTCCACCTCCTCCTCCTCCACCTCCTCTTCTCTTTCTGATTATCTCCTGGTGTCTCTCTGAGCTCTGTCGCTGATAGAGAGCATGCCTGCTTGACACGCCTGGTAATGAGGCTCTTAATGCAGATGGCCTCTCCCGCCCTTCTACTCACTTTTTCTCTCACGCACACAATGCAGAAACACACACGTCCCTGACGGCAGCCGCCGCCACCGCAGCCTCCCCTCCTCCCCTCCTCCCCTCTGCAGGAGGTCCAAAGCACTTCTGGGTTAAACAGTAGCTGGAGATGTTTTGAAGAGGATAAATAGAAAAAAGCATGACGAGCACTAGATTTGTCTCATCTTTCAAGCGACCGCCACCAACAATAAAAATCCTCTACAGACACACACACACACACGCAAACAAACCCTACACACGCTCGCTGTGCACTGGAAAGAATTTGTTTTCATCTTCGGAAAATGTCCTTTTCTACAGCATCTTTGTTATCAAGTGGGACAGTTTGACTAATAATAAGAATCTGCATTTTGCATGAATATTTTGACTCTTATTGTGCACCATGTTATATTGATTCTGTCCCAGCTGTCAATCCCCTCTCTGCTCAGGGCATTGTTGCTCATTTTTCATTGTTGACTAAGTCAAGTCCCCACACACAAAAGCACACGATTGATTTTTAAAATGGTTGATTCACCTATGACATAAAAACACAGAATATTTTCTTTCTTAAAGCAGAGTAATGTGGTTTTATTTGTCGGGGTTTTCGAGAGATTCTTTTGAAATCAAACATTAATTTTGTTTGTGGTGTTTAAGGCATTAAAAGCAATCAACGTGTCTTTCCAGAAACACACTGTGAACAGTTTTCATGGACTTTTTATTTGTGGAAAGAAAATTCCACAGTGAAGTGATGACAGTGAGGTTTGTGGATGATCCAGAGAGAATCATGGAGAGATGTGTCACACGTTGAACTTTTTTAAATGTAATTCTCAATACTTTAAGCACCACAAATAAAATACAATTAACCTCCATTGTACTGGGGTGGTTGCAAACAGACCCTTTAAGTCAGGTGGTGACTGATGGTTAGCTATGTTTAGAGGAATAGGAGGAGGCTGGCACAACACAAAAACGACATACAACACTAAAGTCAACAAAAGGCCTGTGAATGTGTCCTTTGCATACTTTAAAAATGGAAATCTCAATCATAATTAGGACTTTATATCATGCTGAAAGTGACACCTTGCACAAAAGTCAAAACCAACTTGGCAAACGGTCAAAGGTTAGTATAGATAACTTACTGTTTGCCAAAAATATCTTTTGATGATCTTTAACAATGCAACAGAGCCGTGTGGCGTTTCCAGTAGCATACATATAACTGTGTAGTGTCTGATGTACTGCAACTATGTTAAAAGTTGAAAAACAGGACTCCCTAAGGGGGGTAGATGTATAATTTGTAAGAAAATGACATACAGTGCACAGTGGATAATCATTAACTCTGTTGATCAAGCAGCAACTGCAAAGAGGCCAACCCCTTCACTTGATTAATGAGTATAAAAATCACAACACATCCAACTGAGACATGCATATCTCTGACCCCTGATGATAATAATACTTTTTCACATTGTTTTCTAATTGCAACATGACAACAGAACAACAGTAACCAAAAGCACTTCTCTCTCTCTCTCTCTCTCTCTTTCTCTTTCTCTCTCTCTCTCTCTCTCTCTCTCTCTCTCTCATCTGTGCTCTCCTGCCAGCTGTTTTTCGCCCATTCACAAGTGTGTGCGGAAATCAGGTTCAACAGGGTGGGTCTTTTCACTTGATTTGCCCTCTTCTGTTAAACTTAATGACACAAAAGTAAAGAAACACTCAACAATAATTTCAAGACAGGAAAAAAAAAATTCTCATTGTTGAGGACAACTTCTTGCTAACCACACGAGGTAAAATAAAAAATATATATCCCTCTATTATCATGTCTCTGTCCAAAGGTGAAGGTAACTTAGCTGTTGCCATGATTAGCTTATTAAGAGCAATGAGCTACAGCCGTGAGGGACGGACACTGAGCTCATTGGACTGTTGTTCTGGGGTTAATGACTCTAGCAGTGCCGTGTATTGGCGTATCGATCCGTAGTCTTATCTATCAGTCTCTAGGGAGGGGGGGGGACTCACCTCTCTGCTGGGCATGGCAGCATTGCCATAGCAACGCGATCAAAAGCACGAGTCGCTTCATTTCGTCCAATCTTGAAGTTTGATACCGCACCGCGCGCGCTGTGCTCTCGCGCGGCTCTGCGTTGCGTTTAATGTCAGAGGAAAGTTTCGTAGAAGTTTGACCCAAACTCTCTCTCTCTCTCTCTCTCTCTCTCTCTCTCTCTCTCTCTCTGTCTACCCCTCCTCCTCTCCCTCGCTTTCTCTCCTCCTTCTCTCCAGGTTTTAAACGTGGGCCGGAGGGAGGGAGAAATTGATGGAAAACACATGGAAGATTTGAAAAGATAGATAGATAGATAGATAGATAGATAGATAAATAGATAGATGGAATATAATACCATATAACAGGCTATATAGTATGATATTAACCAGTAGCCTACCTATAACTGTCAAATACATATGAAATGGATTGAAATGTACAAAATCTGCCTCTAAAATGGAAGTAAGAAGTACCATCCAACTGAAATACTTACTTAAGTCCTTAAGTACAGTTGAGTTCATGCACTTTGCACCACTGCTAACAATTGATTAAATCATGTCAAATGTTTAGTTTTTACTTTACATCCTGGGGAGCATATGGCAGCCCTGAATTAGGATAATCTGTTTACTTTTCGTTGTAGTCCATTGAGCGTGTAAGCAGTATTGTAAATAAACCTTCCACAGCTGGTACAATATTATATGAGTGTGAGGCAGGTGCTAAAAAGCTGAATGATTTAAAGGTTTTAAAGCATACATCAGTGTGCTGTTTAAATGTTGGAAATAAAAAAATTGCTTGATGGTACAGAGCAAATGATATGTTGCATCAACACAACTTTGACTACCATGAACACAGAGCATTGTGGAGAAAGGGGAAAAAAGAAGAGCTGAAAAGAAGTAAATGGAGCACAGAAAAGTTCAGAAGTGAAGAGAACAGAGTTGGACAGAAGTTACACAACTGTTCTAGGGCTCCTCCTGCTGCCCTGCACAACTCACCACACTCTGGGGCAAAAACTGAAGCAGCCAGGTGTGAACATTCATAAAAAGCATAGCCGAATGTTAATTCAATTAGACATAACTGTTAATATTTTAGGTTTGTTTCTAAACTCGAAGCTTCTAGAAAAGTTTCCAAATCGAAACTAGTATCAAGTTGATTTTGACAGGAGTGAGCGATGATGATGCAAAGGTTGCTAAATAATTACACAATATCAAAAACACAACCACCAAAGTCTGTAGTTAAATTCTTAATTAGAGCATTTTGTAATGTGAGTTTATATTTTATATCGGCGTGTAAAGGTGGATACATTTTATTCTGCTCAAAAATAAAAGTGAATTAAACAAAGTTTGCCCTCCACTATATCCATGAGTGTCCTTATCTACAGGCCATTGTAGCTGTTTACTTCTTCACCGTTGAAAACTCTGGTATATTATAATGTTACAGCTCACCAACTTGTCAGTCACTTCATACACCTGTGAATGTGTGTAGTTATGCAAGTGTGTGTGTGTGTGTGTGTGTGTGTGTGTGTGTGTGTGTGTGTGTGTGTGTGTGTGTGTGTGTGTGTGTGTGTGTGTGGCTCTCGTGTTTGTGCAGTTTCTTTATAGGCAGGTTATTCCGAGTGTTGGTCTGGATGAGAATTTGTGTATGAGTATGTTTATTTGTCCAGTGTCAGTCAAGCTCCCTGCAGACCCTTAGACCTCCAGGAGCAGGGAGGCTGACTCTGCAGACAGTGAGGCTGAATATGGACTCTCCTCACTGGGCTCGGAGCTCTGGGCAGCCCTGGAGTGCTGCTGGGTCTCTGTGGGGCTGGGCAGTGTCGAGGCTACAGCTGGACTGGACAACAAGGTGAGTCACATCATGGAATATGTTAGTGTTTAGATTTATTTTTGTATTGATTTACATACTGAAATATTCAAATAATATTAAAATATAGATTTATAATATATATAATATATATAAATATAAGTAGGTGTATTGTCATCAACAAAGCTATATTACGTATCATGTAGAGTATCTGCCAAGTTCATTCACATATACTACCTATAGAATCTTTGAATTATTTATAATTATAATTAGGTAACTGATTCATAAACATTAACCTGTGATAAACATGTGACTTCATGCATATATACACATAATTGGAAATGTTTGTTTAAATAGCAATTTCCTTCAGTAGAGTCTCAAATTACTTTAAAAGTCAATAAAAAACACAATTGGTCTTATTTATATATTACTATTGTTGGTTAATATATAATATATAATAATTTATAATTTAATAGCTAAACTCCACTAGATTCTGACAATTTACCCCAGCATAGTGATATCTTTTTGTGGCCCCTCAAATTAAAGCAGACAGCAGCCGCGCTCAATTCTCAAACTCATTATGTTACGTTGCATGTGAAGGAACAGCAATATTGTTGAGGACTCTTAGAACTTGATTTTCCTCTCGCACTAAGAAGATGCCGTTTTAGTGGGTGAGATTGCAGAAACCATGAACTCAAACGTTAATGAAGTGGTTTTGATCAGCAGGTTCTTTCAGGAGGATGAAGAGATGCTGATTCTGACCCACAGTGATGAGTTGAACACAACCTATGGTGAGGAAAACAGATTGCCTTTTGACAACATCACAAACAAAAATAATACAAGCTGTGATGACACCAGGAGAAACAGACGGACTGAGCAAGATAATCCCAGTGTGAGGGAAAGACCAGCTTCTAACCTGATGGGATCCACCAGCAACTCATGGCAGAAGAGTCCTGCTTTTAAAGAAACCAGAGCTACTGTAATCTCCTCTGGACCCAGTACCATCACCATAACATCAGCAGTTTCCCCTGCAGACCCCCTTTGGCTCAAAAACACCAGACATTATGGCAAAAGAGTAAGATCCGCTGAAAAGAAAGCTGACACGATGGGCAGCGACAGCGAGGAGAACCCGAGTTTCAACCAGAACCAGGGTAGCAAGAGAAGATCCTTCCAGCTGGCTGGGCTGCTTAGAGGGAATATGCAAAAACAGAGACTTTCTAAAGATAGAGAGGAGAAAATTGAAGGAGAGGGAACTGCAGAGGGGACTTCTCAGGTCGGTACCAGCTTTGAAGAAGAGCGAGCAGGGATGATTTTAGCTAATCCAGTTCAGAGCCCCAATTCCGCCACCACAGGTCTGAATCCTACGGCCACCATCACTGCCTGGGAGGCTGGCTGGAATGTCACAAATGCTATACAGGTACACCTATATAGTATACATGCATGGCAACTTTCACATTTTAATTTAAAGGATGATTACAAAGGTTTTTCATGTTTTCGATACCACCTTTTTTAAGGCCTATGAGTACGTTTTACTCTCCAGCCATGTATATACACAAAGGTATCCCTCCCTTTTCCTGCTTCCTTGGCAAGACACATAACCCCAAAAAGTCATCTTGGATATAAATCTCTATTAAATTATGTAGTTTTTCAATAGAATGAAACCTGCTCAACATAACCAATCCATGAACCTGTAAGTGTCGGTCAGAGTTATTTCAGAGTTTCTGTAACCTCAATAATTGTGAAGCGCTACTTGTTTCAAATTTTGAGTCGGCTGCTGAACAGCAGTCTTCTGATAACATAGCTCATGTTTATTGCAGCTGCAAACTTGCAATTAATTATTTTGTCGGTTCAGTTTCAGCACTTCATTCCTCCCTTTTCACCAAAACTTCATGTCTCTCTCTCTCTCTCTCTTCCCTCTTATAGAAGACAAATGCAAAATGTAAAAAGCATTAAACCTGCAGCCTATTTAATCTGCTCCCGTTGTGTTTTAATATTACTAAAAAAATGCTTTGTGGTCCTACTTTGTGCTGTTGTTTGTCAAGCACTCTACAGTCTTCATAATCAAATAAAGCGTGAATCAAATCATTTAAAAAAAAGAAAAGCTCCCAGTCACAGTGTGCCCTTATGGCGGTAATGCTAATAGCTTATTATGCTGTAACTGCTGCGCCGTATTCAACTGCTGTACTCATGTAAATGTGCTCTTTCACTGAATAACTGTAGTGTAATTGAACGCCGTCTCTAGGTCCGTAAAGAACATTATGACATTAGGGCATCAATACAGCATACGCATGCATACACACAGACATACACACACACACACACACACACACACACACACACACACACACACAAAGACATACACACACACACACACACACACACACACACACACACACACACACACACACACACACACACAGTGACAAATGAAAGCATGCATGCAAACGTGTTCCTTCAGGAGCTGAGGTGAATTTACATGCTTCTGCGTCAGATTGCTTTAAACACGCAGGTTTTTAATCAGTGTTAGCACTGCTATCAGAACATAAATACATATACCAACACATTATATTTAGTAGATAAACAAGTACTTTATGTGCTTGGTTTATTGATGTTAGTCTATCTATCTGTTTGCCAGAGAGTTCCAGTTTTCATTAGAGACCAAGTTTCTGTGCCAGACAAGGCACAGAAACCTGGTCTCTAGTGAATCATGTTACTGATTTTAATTGCCTATTCAAATCTATGATTTGTTACTTCTGTAACCTCAATACTTCCAGCTATATTTTATTCATTTGTCCCTAAAACCATGCTGTGATTTGAATAGTTCTCATTTTACAGTTTTTTACTGCAGCATGTTTTTTCTTTTTTGTAAAACTCTGCTGAAACAGTGTCAGCTTCTTTCCAGGACTGTGGGGTTGGTGAATGTTTTATAGGTTATTCATTACCTGCAGCACACTGTAATCAGGAACCTTAACCAAATGGATTGCACTGTAATCATTTTCGTTGAGGTTACAGATAGGTTAAGCTAAGGTGACTGCAGGATGACTAATGTAGACAAAAAGTATTTTTATTGAAGGTGTTTAAAATCTCAGACAGTGATGGGTAACCACTTAGTAAAGATAAAGGACGCAAAATGATAATCTGATTCAATAATGGCTGATGCATTTGTAAAGGGGCGAACAGATGTCTTGATAATGGAAAAAAAGAACAGCAGTTTTATCTCCTATCAAGGCTAAAAAGAAAATATGTATTTTCCGGTAGTGGTTTATTGATGCCAATATAACTGACTGTCTGCCAGCTTAATACAGTTTTTATTAGAGAGCAATTTTGGTGCCAAAAAATGCAAAAACCAGCTCCAGCTCTCAAGGCTCCCGATTTGGGAATATTATGAAACTCAGATTTAATTCTAACCTGACCGTTAATGAGGCAGCTCCAGTTTGTGATTCTTCATTGCAGATTAAAGTTGTGGAACTTTTGTTTCTGACACTGAAAAGAACAGATATTAATTTAACTGCCTATGGTTATCAGTTTTTTTTCCATGTCTTTTTTTTTTTTTTACCTTGAACTGGTTTGAAAATTCAAGACCCAAGTTCTGAATGGGTTTTTCAAATTCAAACACAAGAGTGGTCCCTTTTTGTTTTGGAAAGATTGCTGTCATATTTGGTTCATCACGCTGCCTAATAAGACCCTGCCAAAAAAAAAAAAAAGTGCTTAAAAAGATTAAAAAAGTAATCTTCCACCAGTTGTTTGGTAGATCACCTCCTCTATCCTTCTCATTGTTATCTGCTATCAGAGAACTTGCTCCAAGGAACTGTTTTCATAATCATCCCTTACTGGTTAATCTGCTGATTGTTTTCTCAATAACCCGTTAGTTTATGGGGTCTTTTAATTGTCAGTTTTGATGACAAACCGCAGCAGCTGACCACGATACTCTCACAAACATATAAAAACCCAGTTAAGCTGTAGAAAATCATCATCATTAATTATTGATTAATCCATTGATTTTTCTTTCCTATTAAGTAAAGGGGCACTTCACTCATCACGCAGAGTACTATTAGCCTGTAGAAGCAGCCATTTTGACTTGAAACAGTGGGGTAAACAGAGGCGTTACCAGTGACACTAATTAAGGTTCGGTTCTATTCAGGTCAAACTGAGTCAGGGTGCTGCTATTGTGCATGTTGGTTCACTCGAAAGGCTCTTCCGCATTTAATTTAACAGAGCCTTAATTAGTATCATTGCTAACACCTATATTTACCCTATTTCATGTTAAAATGGCTGCTGGGAAAAAGGTCTGCTGTAAACCTCACAGTGCTATAACACCTTTTATGATCACCATCAAATGAAGTAACAGTCGCTAGGATCTCAACACATTTAATGAACACTGATTTACACATTACTTGTGCACAGAAAGTGTGTGAAAATTACATTTGTACATGGTGAAAGAATTATGAGACGAAGGCACAAATTGGACACATCCTTTTCAGAGTTTTTTCGTTTGAACCAGTTAAACAAACTTTGATTAAACGCAGGAGTAGAACATTTGTCATGTGTACAAAAAACCCACATCCAGTTATTTAAATGTCAAACCTGTCCGTTTGCTCCACTTTATCCCCTCATGGTGGGGAAAAACATTTCTCTATCACTTTTTGTGCATGGGGCATGTGCTTGCATAAAATATTGTGCATAACCTGAAGGGCAACAGATGAAATCTTGCACCTGGGAAGTCCAGACAGGAGCAGTGAATAATCTTTTTTTTTTTTTTAGCATAGGTCACTGCTGCTTGGTGGCCAATATTGAGAATGTAAGGTATGAAATAAAAAGCATATATGTGCTTGGCCAACATCCCTTGAATAAACTAATTTTAAAGGTGTCTTGGGTGTCAGATGCAGAACAGAATAATCTTTTCCATCTTCTTCAGAGTCAATCAGAGATATATATTTTTTTCTCCCTTATTGTACCCATTTGTGATTGGGAGCTGCTTCAGGTTGTGCTCAGAGTAACCAATGAGGAATTAGCTGGCAAAAACACAGAGAGAACGAGGAGTGGAGAGAGAGAGAGAGGGGGGAGATGAAATCAGATACTTGAGCGTCAGATTTCTCTCAAACTGCTTTCATCCCCAGCAGCTCCATTTGAACATCAAAGCTCTATCAGCATATGCCTAACAGACACCAGTTACAAAATAGTAACTTGAAAGAGAGAGAATGTGTGCTTGTCTGTTTATGCATCCACAATGTGTGTTTGTGTGCGTGTCGGCCGGGATGATGTGCTGTGATGTATTTCCATAACTCTCCCAGTGAGTCTCCGTGTTCCAACACTGAAAACACAGCAGCTCCATCAAAGTAGCTTGTTGTCTCCTCTGATCTCCTTCTCGTCCTCCTCTTCCTCCCTCGAATCTCCTGCTCTCTGTAGCTATGAGGTCACACCTCTCGTTCCTCCTTCTCTCCTTCTACCTCATCCACCTCCAGTCCCGCTCATCCTTGCTCCTCTCTCTGGCAGTCGCTAACGTTTGCTTCCCCTTGGTGATGGGCCAAAGCTCGACACTCTTCTTCCTTCTGCTCCCGCTGGTCTCCTTGCATGCTCGAACTCTCCAGGCATGTGGCCAAAAAATCTCCTCTCACCTCCTCATCTTCCAACCATGAACAATCCTCTCTTCTCTTTTCTCCTTTTCAAAGGTCTTCCTCATTTTTTTCTTTCCTATTTTCTTTCAACAAAGTTTGAGAATCTTCACATTTCAATGATTTTGGGCTAATTATTTCTCATGAAAACACGTTTTAACTGTGGAAAATGAGCATCATGCAGTATGTTGACTTAGAGATGTGTACTATATTCTTTGTATGCTGTATTGTTGTACAGGGGGATATTCTTGTTTACATATCAACATCCTTTCTCCCACCTACTTTTTGCACTTATTTTGTTTTATCTTTGGTTTGACTAAAAATTGTATTGTAAAGTTTGACTTACAACTGTGACAAAGGCTGTGACAAAGGTTTTTACATTTCTTTTATAACTTAAGATAAAACTTTATTCATCCTGTGGGAAACTGCTGCAGTACAAAGAAGGAAAGAGTGCCAGTATAAAATATAAGCATGGGTGCAAATAATAAAACGCAAAAATACACACAATGTCAAAAATATAAAGGTTAACGGTAAAGATCATAAACATATAAACTGGTTAATGATATTATATAATGAAAAACTGCCAGCCAGCCAATTTACATTTATCCATTTAAATAAATTACTATTGCACAATAAACCAATCCAGTATAAGTGATCTAGTGGAACATAAGGGAAAACATCAAAAGAAGTGTGGAGGATTAGAGAGAGTTTCTTTTTAGCATCAGTGTTTTTGCCGTTATTTAGTATAGAGACAGGAAACACAGGGAGAAAGAGAGATAATGACACGCTACAAAGGTACCCAGCCAGAATTGCACCATGGTTTCATGGTCTGTGTTTCAATAGCAGGGCGCTCCATGAAAGAGTTTTAGAGGGTTTGAGGGTCTCATGTCTTATCTCCCTCATAAACCTACACATTTGTGTTCATTCTTTCCTTCTCTCTCCTCTCCATCAGGGTATCTTCGTGTTGGGTTTACCCTTTGCTCTGGTCCAGTCAGGTTATGTGGGTCTTGTTCTGCTGGTTCTGTCGGCCTGGATCTGTAACCACACAGGGAGGATCCTGGTGGCCTGTCTATATGAAGAGGAACAAAGGTAGGGTTTCTGCTCTATGCTATTCTATTCATTTGGTTTCAATTAGCCAACTGTAATATCGCTTTACTACATTTGGCTTTCTGTTTTAGTGATAGCAAAGATGTACCAAGCAACTAGTTTAACTTTGTGTGTCTGGGATGGGTTTTTTTCTTGGAGTCATTGTTGACTAAGTTTGAGTTTCTGCAGATAGTGCTCTCTTCTCTATTTTCTGCAATGGCGACTATCATTTCTGACAGCAGAGTCATTCTCATATCTATTCCTTCTATTCTATTCAGACTCCTCGGGGGGAATATAGACCCAATTGTGGTATGAACACAGAGCAGAGAGTTTTTAGAACCCAAATACACGTTATTCAGCAGTGGCGAGCCTCGGAAATATATTACTGCCACAGCTAAAAGAAATGTGAATGTGTTATGTTCTGTAAAACTGTGGTATTTGTCTTCACATTTGCCCTGTGGGGTTCAGTCAAATTAAATTCTGATTCAGATTGGTTCAATTGATTTTAAATATACATTACTAGCTATTAAAAAAAAAATTGAACATAAGCTTCAACACAGCTTATAAAACTATAACATTTTGAGTGAAAACCTTTTGCAAAATATGTAGTAAAAAATATGTTCATTATGGGATGCCCTATAGCTCACCTGGTAGAGTTGTCGCCTTATGTACAAAGGTTGAGAGACAGATCGGTGTATGCTCATTATTTCAAAGACAACATGCTGTAACTTTAAAAACAGCGACAATGGTAAAAACTACATGTTTGTGTCTTTTAGTGGAGGGTCTGGCTCGGTGGCAAAGATCCGAGTCCGACACAGTTACCAGGACATAGTGGAAGCGTGCTGCAAAGGACTGTGGCCCCACTGGCCTGGACTGGGGGGGTGGATGGTTAATTTGGCTCAGGTAACACACACACACACACACACACACACACACACACACACACACACACACACACACACGTCTAAACAGAGTCTTGAAACTTGAAACTTGAAACCAGTGGAATTACATAATTCTTTTGGATTATTAAATAGATTATTATTTTGAGACTTCATACTGGACATTAAAGGACTAGTGTGTACCATTTAGGAGGATTTATTGGCAGTATAATGTATAACCTGAATATAGGAAGTGTTGTGTTTTTGTTACCCTAGAATGAGCCGTTTTAATCTAGAGATGCTGACACTTATTCCAGGTAGTGGCGTTGGTGTTTTTTGTGTGTTTTGCGGCCACTTGGAAGGGGAGGGTGAAGCGAGGGAGTTGCTATCTGCAATTACACCACTAGATGCCACTAAATCCTACACACTGGGCCTTTAACTTATGTAGATTACTCAGGTGAAAAGAAATGTCCTCTGTTTCCCACAATACACAGTAAATGCTTTAAATAAACACCTTTCTTTTCACCCCTTTTTCAGATGATTGAACTGTTAATGACCTGTACCCTGTATCTAGTCGTCTCCACCAGTCTGTTGTCTGAGAGTCTATCAGGAATGGCTCTTCCTAGATCCGTGTGTTCTCTGGTGTCTCTGATGTTCCTGCTGCCCTGTCTGCTGCTGACTGATCTCAGACCAGTCTCCACCCTCAGTCTGCTCTGCTCCCTGGCTCACATACTGATCAGGTGATTTGATAAAAGTAGCATCATGTTTGTTGTGACAGAAAGACGCTGTCAGCTGATCAGTACCAGCTGACAAAACTCACCAATCATATTAAATCAAGACAACAAGGCGCTTTTTATAATCTGCTCTCATTCTCACTCTTGTGATCATTTTGCAGCTGCTGCTGGTTATGCTGTCTGCTCCCACCTGCTACCCACCGCTGTTACGGGTTGTTTGATTTATTTCTCATGCCAGGTGTCTTGCACGAGACAAGGAAAATTGAGCTGGCTCTTGAAGTTCTCCTTCTCCTGGATCCCTCTGATCTCTCAGAGCGTTTCTTTCGCTATTAAGTCATGTGTAAATACACGTTAGTTCTCAGTTTATTCCCTTACAATTCAAGACTTAAGGAGAGGGGGAAATATTTTATTTGTACCTACTTATCTAATTTAGCTGAATCTCTTGTAGCTGCTTGAATTAATTGGGACACCCTCAAGAGCAGAGATTAAATCAGAAAATAAAAGTAACTGCACAATAGTAATGGTGAACACAACATTTAAGCAGTTTAGTGAAAAATATCAGTAGTGTCTGTAGGATATGCCTCAATTTATAAATTTGTGGCAGTATTTCTGGTTACATTTATCATTTTTTTTCAAATGAATAATGGCCCAAACATCCAACAATTGAAATTATTCCAATTCTATAATTGCAAGATTATTAATAAAAAACAAACAACCATGTATCTCGAAAATGTCAAAGAGCAAAGAAAAACAGCCTTGTTTTCAGCTTTGTGCCAAAACATTTTTCAGCTCACACAATTAGTTTTAAATGCACTATTTAGCTTAAGAAGTCGGAGGATTTGAAACCATACAGGAACAATTAATTGGACTGTGCTGTACAACCAAATGTTGAATGAATGAATAAACAAAAGGAATGGTTTTAAATTAATTTAAATTTAAGTCGGGCCTTATTTTTTCTCATTTTCTCTCCTTCTGTCTCTGACCCTCTGTCAGCCTGTTGGTCATGCTATACTGTCTGAGTCGAGCCAGCAGCTGGTCCTGGTCCTCTCTGTCCCTGTCTGTGGACCCGGAGGACTTTCTCGTCTCGGTGGGCGTCATCATCTTCTCCTACACCTCGCAGATCTTCCTCCCTCCTCTAGAGGGCAGTATGGAGGATAGAGGGCAGTTTGATGCCATGCTGGGGTGGACTCATGGTGCCGCCTGCATCATGAAAACAATGTTCTCATTACTGGTTAGTGGTTCAACATCTAGCTGAAAATGGCAAGTGAAATCAAAGGATGGGAGGAGGAACAGAAAATTGGAGTGATTGATTGACTGATTGCTTCCTCCATTAGGCTGTGGTGACCTGGGGGGCAGAAACCAGTGAGGTCATCACAGACAACCTGCCCTCTGACCTTCGACCTCTCGTCAACCTGTGTCTGCTGGCTAAAGCCCTGCTGTCCTACCCTCTGCCATTCTACTCTGCTGCTGAAATACTACAAACGTGTCTGCTTGGAGGTGAACACTACCGACATTGCCCAAACCACTGACTTTACCCAAAGTATACATGATGTACGAATTCCTTCAGGCCGTCTATTTAAAAGATTGTAAGTTGATCTAAGGTGTAATGATTAAAATTGAGTGTAGATCTACATTTTATAAGTTCCAATGAATTATATGTAGACCACACATGGCCCTGGGAAGCTGTCCTTTCCTTTACATATTTCTACATACTCTGTAGAGCAGCAGAAGCCTGGAGATGCAGGCACTTGGTGGGAGGTTTGCCTGTTCAAATCCCTGGATGCTCAATAAAAATAGTATTTAAGAAAGTGAATCAGTGACATTTTTACTCTTTCATACAACCCAGTATCCCTTGAGCTCCAGAGGTCACCAGTAGTAAACTGTGTTTAGACTGGGAAGCTTCTTGTGGAAAACCCTGCAGGTGTTTCAGTCTTGCAGGAACAGAGAATGAGCTCTTATCTGACTTTCGATTAAAAGTTTGTTTAGCCCGCAGACCACCACCTGCTGGCATCCACCCCTGAGCCCCCATAACTACCAAAATTATGGTTACCAAGAAAGATAATGGAAATATATGTTTTGATGAAGTGAACATTGTTTTAAGAAAAGATTCAGCCCAGATATTTAAATACTGGACACTCACTGTGTTTTCACACTATGAACAACATGACTGACAAGTGTCCTTTATTCAAATTAGATCACTTCCCCACGGGGGGAAACCTGTTTGATTGTCCATGCACAGTGGCAAATAACAGAAGAGGCATAAATAAGACATGAAACAGCAGACACTATATGAAATACATACTCTCAATACAATAGGAACACTAACTTAGATGTTGGTGTATCTCCGACATCAACCTAGCCAAACAACCTAAATACAATTAATCAAAAATTATATAAAAGGACCTAAAATCAAGACCAGGGTCAAAATATGAAATGAAACCTAACGTATTATGTCCAAAAATACAACCCAGCAATAATAATAAAATAATAAAGTACAACAAGCAAATATCACGTCATTTATTTACATGATAGAGCTGAGAGATCAGGGAAACTTTGCTTATGTGTTGAGTGTCAACACATTCGTCACCATGCCTGAACTTGTCTTAATTATTGACTGTCAACAGTCATGAAGTCATCAAATTATGATACTTCCAAAGTGATGTGATGTAGTTTTAAAAAGAAAAGATGACTTTGGTCATTTAAAGCTTCCCTGCCCTCTACAGCTTTTATTAAAAAAAGGTGTCAGTTCTTGCAGTAAATAATGTTGCTTAAGTGGCACTTAAGTACTGCCTTATTAAAATGATGTCACACTGTTATGATTTCACAGTTTTAAAGTTGGAGGCTGATGACACGTCTACATAGATGGAAAACAATGAGTCAGGATAGAGCGTCCCGTAAACAGGAGTGGCTCGCAGGGTCAAAACTAACTGCCACTCTCTGCCTTTCTACAGATGCTGTTGTCTCATCCTACTCCAAACACGGAGGTCGAGGTGTGTCTCTTCCGGCCCTGTTGGTCCGCTGTGCCTTGCTGATGACATCATACCTACTGGCCCTGCTAGTCCCCAGATTCTCCCTATTGATGGGTTTGACAGGCAGTGTGACCGGGGCGGCTATGACGCTCATACTGCCTTGCCTGTTTCACCTCAGACTGCAGTGGGGCCGCCTATCTGTGAGGACTCGGCTGACAGATGTGTGTATACTGAGTCTAGGGGTCATCTGCAGTGTGTCTGGTGTGATTTGTTCAGTGAAAAGACTGGTGGAGGCACTGTAGGAGGATTGGATGATGGGTTGATGGATGGATGATAGACGAATGGATAGATGGAAAATGATATGTGTGGTCAGGCAGGTCATTTTAAAGAAAAGGACAGGTGCAAGCTCTTCTTTGTAACATTTTCAGTATTAAAATACTGTATTAGTGCATGATTACTGTAGTCCTTAAAGCAGCAATGATCAATAGTTTTATATAACAATGGTTAAAATGACTATGAATTAGAGAATTGTAACCAACTGTGCAGTTCCCCTTATTTCTGTTTAGAGTCTTTCAGCTCATAGTTTTGGTTTCACAGTCCACAATTCTTCTGTTTTTGCTCACTCTAACTGCTCATCGGCAGGATTTTCAGCAGGCAGTGTTTTCCCTGTCCCAAAAAGCATGTTAACATAAAATAGACAGCCAACTTTATTACTTCTTTAGCTTTAATGGATATTTATTTTGAGTTGAGTTTAAGAATGAATCAGCAATGCAAAATTAAAATCTGTATGTTGGCCACATGTTTCTTTGAGCTCCTTATGCATTCACATGTCACCACCGTAGATGTTAGTGGCATCTATTAAAGGACCAGTGTGTAGGATTTAGTGGCATCTAGCTGTGAAGTTGCAACTAACTGAACACTGCTCGCATCTATATTTGACGACACAGGAATGAGAACAGGATGTGAAATGTGTAGGAAAAACTACAGTGGCCTCGAAACAGCAGAAGGCCCTATCTCTAGCCAGTGTTTGGTTTGTCCATTCTGAGCTACATGGCGGTTCAACATGGTGGACTCCATAGAAGATGACCCATGGCATCTGAAGATAAAAACAGCTCATTCTATGGTAACAAAAGATTTAATGATTCCTATATTCAGGTAATTATACATAGTTATGTATATTATGTTCCATTTCTGCCCATAGATCTTCCTAAATGATACACACTGGACCTTTTACTAAACCATCAAATCAAAATATTTCTATTTTTATTTATACTATTATATACTAAGTCATATTTTGTGATTGCATTGGACAGCTAAAGAGGACTGTAACAAAGCTGGTAATACATATAATAATAAATAAGGAGAAGTGCAAAATGTGCTCTATTCTATGGTGTTGCTGTAAGACAAGATAATTATGGCTATTAGTCGAACAAGCTGAACTATATAATGGTTCTATTTTTGAAGATTTAATGTCTAGATGAACATTTTTGCTGTGCAGCATTATTTAGAAAATGTTCTGTGAAATAAATGTGCGAACTTTGCTTTGCTGTGAAAATCGTCTAATTAGCCTTCAAGGGAAATAAACATAAAAAAATATAACTTATCTTCTTCTCTTTTGGGCCGGAGAGATTGAGTGATGTTTGTCTTATCGCTTGTCTTAATTTGTATTGTTAAAATATGTGTGGAGTGTGTGTGTGTGTGTGTGTGTGTGCGTGTGTGTGCGCGTGTGTGTGTGTGTGTGTGTTGCTCGGCAGGTGGGAGTAATTTTGGCTTTGGTTCTGCTTCTGTTTATGTGCTTCCAACGCACTGTGGAAGTGGGTTGGACCAAACTAAGAAAAGAACAAAAGAATTACAGAAGAGACTTAAATGGTTTCATTTTTCACACTGTTTAAAATATCTACTGAAAATGTGAAAAGTGAGAGGAAAGAAAAATGAGCAGGAAAACGATAAGGCAGAGAAAGGGCGAAACAAGAGAACTGAATCACAGTTGAATTAAAGAAGGTCAACAGAAAGATAAAATGGGAGAGGAGATATTAAAGTTTTCTGTTTTTCCTGTGGGGGTTTGATGTAACTATAGATGATTCAGGCATCTGTGGGGACGCTATGTTCCTGCTAGTCTCTAGTTAGGCAGGTAAACACATACACACACATGCAGTGCACACAACAATAACCTCCCAAATGAAGTCACACTACAACATTTACTGGGATGATTTTTTTCTGCCGAGAAAGCAATGTGGATTTGCAGTGCCAGTCTCTATAACCCAATAAAGTTTTATTTGATCTAGTGCAAAAGAGAATGAGAGGCCGAATGACAAAAAGAAGGGTGGAGATGTTAACCTGACTGTGCCAGATTACATAGAACCGTCAGGGACGTCATCTTTGGAAACATTTTCAAAAAATACTTGACAGGTGATTGGCTAAACCATCTGTCTATCATCGTATATAATTGATATAATTTTCAATGAACTGGACCAAAAGAGGTTGAAGTAATTCAGCACAGCCCTAAACACAAACGTGTTATTTTCAGCCGTTACTCTTTTCCCACCCCTATTCTTCATTCCTGAAGCATAAAAGGTAGGAACAGCATGAAACTACAGAAAACAAAAAACCAAATCCTTTTTGTTTTTAGTCCATAAAGGTAGGTGGGTGGGTCAGAAAAGCACAATATAAAGTTAGATCAACTTTTTTTCCCAGTGATACCAGATATAAAGCACTTAATATAAAGCACGTCATTAAAACACTAATGTATTCTTGAATATATATATATAGTTTATAGCAGAAGACAGATAAACACAATATTAATATTGGGCAGTGATAATAAGGTGTTACCAAAATGTTGGTCCATCCTTCTTTCCTTTCTTCTTTCTTTCCATCTTAGTGTTTTTCCACTTTTGTCAGTTTTTTTTGGTTAGGATTAGGCTTACAGACTGTCTGCCTTCTCATGTTACAACCTCTTTCAACCTAAATAACACACACACACACACACACACAGTTGACAGGGTGACAAAATCTTTAAGCCAACACACCTGTCACCTCCTTACAGACATCATTATAAGACGTGTGTGTGTGTGTGTGTGTGTGTGTGTGTGTGTGTGTGAGAGAGAGAGAGAGAGAGAGAGAGAGAGAGAGAGAGAGAGAGAGAGAGAGAGACTGAGGTCAGTTTCATATCGTGATCTGACATGTACACAGCATGTCAGTCTGTCAGCTGTCCATGGTTTTCTCAACCGTTCTCTCTCTCTCTCTCTCTCTCTCTCTCTCTCTCTCTCTCTCCCTCTCTCTCACACACACACACACACACACACACACACACACACACACACACCTTAAAATGGCCTTCAAACCAAGATGACAGATTCAGACATTGGATGCCAGCTCAGGTATTTTTTTGCATAGTTGAAGATGAAAAGAGGTCTGTGCGTCTACTTCACATAAAAACATGGTAAAGGAGCATCATCCTGTTGTGGATATATATATAATACCTTCACCCATGATTAGTTTTCACCTGACTGTGCAGCAGTAGGACAGGGATAAATGAAAGGACATGTATCAGATTACGTATCATAAGCAATGTAAATACAATGTACAGACTGCTATGATTGTTTGAAAGTTGACTGTAATAAGTAATTATGATTACATTCTGGTGGAATACGTAATGTGTCCAACACTGCTGAAGTGTTTACCTGTAATCTGGCCGTCAGGTCTGATTTATTTATTTAAACATATTGGTTTCTTCTCTTTCAGGGCCAATCCACAAGATAATTCAGAGTCTAGAGTCTAAATGACACTTGTATTAGTTGAGTCTCTTCAGTGTGACCCGGTGGTCAAATTTCACTCTGATCAAATTTGTACAATGTCACATTTTTAGGGTCAGTCTGACCTTGAATTGTTGTATGACTGGATTTGTGCACCGTGTCTCTGCCCACCTGGGGACATATAATGCACTTCCTGTTGTGGAACAAACAGACAAGGCAGTGCCTTAATAAGGAATATTTATACTATGTACCACTTTGTAGTATTTAAATATAGTTGTTTTATATATTGGTTATGGAATTAAAGTTATAATGGCAGACAAGAGATAGATAGAAAAATAAATGACTTGAACAGCAAAAGTCAATTTTAAAAGAGATGGAGAATTGATTAAAAAGTGTTTCATTTTTACCCTTGTTGACCTTTAAAAGTGACCATTAAACACAATATAATCGGAGTAAAAAAAGTGCACAAGACTATTATTTTAATGAAAAAGCAGTGACAGAGGAAGAGTGTAATTTCACAATTTTTGCAGTAACTACAAAACACCAATATCCATGTACACAAGTAATTTCTTTTGCTTTCATCTTTTAATCATTTCTGTACTGAAAACGGCATTAAACTACAGCCAGGAAGCTATACAAAAAAGAAACAATGTTCCCTCAGTTCTGATAACGTGGTGACCTCTGGGCCAAATGATTTATCATAAAGCAAACCTAATATCTTGTTATTCATCATTGCTACAGTTGTCTCCAAAATTGTATTCACTATACCTGGAGCTGTACTTTTCAATGATAAATGATATTATTTATATGCTGGGCTCTTGCCATACCTTTTGGTTTAGTGAATTACAGTAATAGCACTTAGGAGGTGCACCTTTTTGGTGTTTGATTTTCAGAGACCATAATCGTTTTGCAGAGAGGTCCTCTTTGAAAAATTGTCTCTCGGTGTCCAGTGTTGTACAGTAGGCCCTTATGCTTTGCCACCTAAGCTCTGAGATCACCCAATACTTACACAGGTACAGTATTTTTAGACCTTATTGGCTCCGATTTAGCTGGAGCGTGGGTTGGGTTGTGCAATGTCAGGTGGGGTCAGGTTGGAAGGTTGTTTCAGTCAATCCCATCGGAGCCAATTATGCGCAAGATGTATGCACTCACCACACTGTGAGCTGCTCTACATAAGAGTATCCGCTGTGTGACATATGGCAATAACAATGGCTGTCCTTCAACTGGGTGACCCAGATTTAAACCCTTGTGTTGGCAAGCATGTATACTTTAAGGCCCGGTCACACCAGAATTTAAAAGAAATGTGCAGCATTTTGGGATATATGCGTATTTGTTTCTTGCTGGGAGTTAGATGAGAAGATCGGTACCACTTGCATGTATAACGACCTAACGACCAGCAGCCAGCTAACTTAGCTTAGCTTTAAGACTGGAAACAGAGGGAACAGCTAGACTGGCTCTGTCCCAAGGTAACTAAATCTGCCTTCCAGCACCTCTAAAGCTTGCTAATTAACACATTTATATCTCATTTATTTAATCCGTACAAAAACCAATTTGCAAAAACGACAATTCTCCTCTGGTTGCCTTGGCAACTGGTCTTGGCCTATAGTAAATGGGGAATTTTAACACGTAAATTTGTGGCATTGACCAATAGGGGATGCTGTCGTAGCTGGTTAGCTGTGTTGCACCTTCAACTTTTATTTAACCCTCTACTGCCAGAGTGTAAAACCAAAAAAGGGAGCATGTTTGCAGACAGTTATGAAAGAGGAAACAATGGCATAAGCCAAATGTCTGAACAATGTGTGAACAAGTTTCTGTTCATGACCGAGCTAACAGCGTGCTAACTGACAATTTGCAAGCGTGTTACCTTAGAGAACTTTTTCACACCTCTTCAATAGGACTTTATTGAATGAAATGATGTGCAAAATACATGGGGGAAAGTCAATGTCAGTATGCGAAAAAACAAAAAAGCTTTGGAAGCTATTATGATTGACAAGCGCTAGTATGTTCCCAGTTGGCTAGTGTATTAATGGCTAGTATGCCAGCTACAGTAGTTCACCAACTGCCTGTGAGTAGTTAAGGGTCTTGGACCAAATATTCTAAAAAGACGTGCAGATTTCTGCTCTGCCACTTTCTGGTGTGACCTTAGTGTCTTTAAACAAGATTCTGAATCCCTACCAGCTCCAGGGTCAAACCAGCAACATTTAGATTTACCCAGGTAAGTCTGGGTTCATCTAATAGCTTCAAATATTCACATTCACATCACATTGACATGTTTTTTTTATCAGTTTTCATGACGTCAGCCATCTATCCTGCACCTTTATCAGCACAGGGCTTTTACCGCCAGAGGCACGGAGTGCTTTCCAAGACAACTTCACCTGCCTGACAAAGAAAATCAAGCGCTCCTGCTGGAACTGAAAGCAACAGAGGGGAAGAAAAGAGCAAGGGGTCGAGAAAGAAGGGAGATGGGGGTCAAGATAGGCTAGATATGAGAAAAAGGGGGGATAGAAAAGATGAGAGAGACAGGAAAAGAGAGTGATCATAAGGTGAAGATGGAGACAACGATTGGCGTTAAGAAAGAGAGGCAGAGGTAGCGTAGTAATGTGAATTAGCTTCAGTGGATAAAGAGCTCTGTGCTGACTGCCAACTTTGCTAATCCTTCTCACATCTGGCTGGCAAAGACACTGTGTATACACTGCGTATATGTGTGTGTATGTGGGAGTGCCATTGTAGAGAGTGCGTGTGTGTATGTGTGTGCGAAAGTCTGCATATCAGCTCAGCTCATATGGCCATGCATGTTCATATATTCTGTGTGGGTGTGTGTATGTGATTGAATGCGTGTGTGTGCAAGTTCAAGTTGAAATATCAGGGATGAAACTGAAAGGTTTTAAAGGCTTTTAGTACAGGAACTACAGTATATGTCAAGTAAAGTTTAATTTAAGCAAAGTATCAGTATCAGAGTACCTTGTGGGCTTTGCAAAGATATTAAATCATTATTTAATATGTCAACAATAATACCAAATCACAATAATACGCATATTAGGCAGTAATCTATAAAGAATGGAAATTGGCAATAACAGTTCACATACTGTATAAGGCTGGGTAGTGATAATAGGTTTGTACTATATTCCTTCTCAAGAGCTGGAAAACTATTCCAAATACAGAAAGGCTGTTCTGTTATTTCTCTGAATTGTCAAGAGCTCTGCATTGTGGGTTCAGACAGGCTTCAGATGGTGCAAGTCTATGTAATGTTATGTCAGCTGGAGTGCCTTGAAATTGCAGCAAATGCAAGGAGGTCAGGACAGGGCTAATGTGGTCATCTTTTTTTCAGTCCAGGTTCACATTCCAGCTGCTGCAATTTGGGCCAAGCTGCTCTTGAACCAAAGCTACGTTTTGGTGAAGGGACAAGAGTGTTCGGATCAGATGGATGTTGCTTGTATTTTGCATTGTGAAGGTCAGCAGTCTTTGTAATGTTGATTATTTTCAAATTAAAGTATCAGGGATATTGCACTTGGATGTGTGTACTTTGTGTACTGTGTACACTGTGTGTTTGCAGCCATTACTATACTCATTACTATAAAAGTTTATTCCTATATGGTATGAATTTCATATAATTGTGGGAAGCCTGCTGGTTCTGAGGGGAATATATTAAACTAAAGGGATCTAGTGGAGCATGCTTGGTGGGCTGCTGAGCACCCAACTTGGCCTGCACATTATAATAAAACCACTTTGGTCAGCTGCTGCTGTCATAAATATTAACGAGTTATGGGCAGTCCTACAAGTCTATCAGTGCTGTACTCGCTCATTCATCAGACCAACTCATCTGCAAATCCATCCCTGGCAAGACTCTGCGTTATCTGAGCTCACCAGTCCACATCTCCACCAGCTCCAGCAATTTTCCCCCTCTTGCTCTCCTCCTCCCCGAAGCTCACACCTCCTTTGGCTGTAACCCACTCCACTGTGCAGCTGCCAGCGACTGCAATGAGTTCCAAAATCCCTAAAATTGATCTTTTCATCCCAGCCATATCCTTTAAAAATAGGCTAGTCAAAACACTTTCTGGTTCCTGCACCTGCTGCTTTTCTTAGATTTCTAAACCATGCAGGCCTTTTCTTTCTCTATGTCATGTGCTTTAATCGTCACTCGCTTCCTTTAATGTACACTCTACTGTACATTTCTGGTTTGGATTCCATCTCGAGCCTGTCTCTATTTTTTTTCCTCCGTGTGACTTGATCTCAGCCCTGCCCCCTAGCTTGCCTGTCACTGCAAATAAGAATTTATGTCCAGCTATCCTACAAGGTTAAATAAACATAAATAATGAAATAATAATATCGCATCACTGGCGGTCGCAACATAATGAGAGCATTATGATAATTAAACACTCTAATAAGCCTGGGTCAGATTTAATCTCTTTGAGCTTGAGGTCAGCAGATGTGGAGGATGCCTCATCATAGAAACGCCACTAATAGTATGAACCTAACTGTTTCCTGTACAGTGAACAGAGAATACTTGTGATTACACATCTGAATCAGTTTAACCTTGATTTTTTTCCCCCACGAAGCCCCCTTATGGATCCATTCTGTTGAGATTTAAAATGTAATTTTCCAGTTTGTAAAGTCTACTGAGGCCCCTGAAAGTCATTAATCAACGTTTTAATTTCCTGAATTGTCTGTTCTCAACTTAAAATTTTGGCAGTTGGATAAAAATTGTGTTGTCAAGCTGGTAATAATGTGTTCTTTCATACCAGTGAATGGAGCAGGATCAATATATTGGCAAGAGATATCAGTGGGCTGTTGCTAAGGATGGATAAGGAACTCTTTTGTTAGATGTGAGAAAGTAAAGGTCTGGGAAATGAGTCACTCTTCAGGAGAACACACATCTTGGTAAAAACCTGTTGGTAATAACTGAATGGGGAGTAAGCATCAGATCAAAGTAAAGGCAGTTTTCTATCAGTTGAAATGTTCAGTCATGTTTCTGTCTGCCAACTCTGACTGTGTATTTTAGTGTATCTGAGAAAACTCAAACCACTTCAATTCAAGAGAATACACAGAGTAAAAAAAACAGAAGCAAATGATGACAAGATATTACCCACTTTGTCATAATTAGAAGAAAATGCTTCAAATAAATAAAACACAAGCAAATAATAAAACAGGTTCACCAAAAACACTGCAAATAAAGAACAAAATAAAGAGACCATAACACAAAAGAGGTTTCTGCGGACACTAAAAATACTCACTGACACACAAGTCGACCACTAATTTGTTGGGTGAGAGCCAAAAATGTCTATTTTAGTTTTAACAGTCCAACTGTATGATTGTGATACACACCTAACATTGGCATTTTACTGTTTAGTGTCACTAAGAAACATCTGTTGTGTGTTTTCCTATGTAAAAGTGCATTCCCGTTCGCCGTGTGTTGTCAGCTTGTGTGTATTTTAATTTGCATGTTTTAAATATTAATATTTGTGTTTGCCACATCATCTTAAAAGGTCAACAAAATCGTCCAAGAAATTGCAGGTTTGAATAGACCGTCTTGTTGCAAAAGTTGCATTGTATTGTACATTGCAGCGAGCAGAGTGAATTCTGCTCCATATGTTTTCCCCGAAGCGTGATGAATGATTAAGTTATTCATAATATTATTCATACTATTCAACTATAATCATAAAGCTCTACTACCTGCCCTGACTCTTGCTTGACCCCAAACTCCCCCATTAGTATATGCTTTGGTCTCAGTGTTGCTCTGGTGAGGTTTTCAGCAGTGAATCACACAATACGCTGTGTACAAATTAGCCATTCTCAACAAGAGCAACATACTTGAAACTACTTAAGAAGTACTTTAGTTCTCATTAGTCATGGGAGGCTGCTGGAGACATACATTCATCCTTCCCTGATCCTCGGTTTTCATTGATTTGTGAAAATAGTTGTCACATCTGTCCTCATTTTAACCTTGTTCCAAAATATGTTTCCTAATGGCAGGTTGCTTTCAAATGTAATTTATGTTTTCATTAGTGCTACAACACACACAGACAACAGAATTACTATTATGACAATACTAACAGGTACATTTGAAAAAACCTGGTCTATTCTAATTTTTCCAAGTTCTATGCTATGGCAGCTGTGGTGTCGACAGACAGATGATGATTAAAATTAATATCATGAGACACAGATCACATACACAATGACCCACATCTGACACACACTCACACGCACATACTGTATAGTACATGTGGTAATACACAACACACATGCCGCACTGATTAGTAGCCAAGTCTAGTGTGTGTGAGAGTGTGTGTGTTTGTTGTATATTATGAGGTCAGTCATTAGTGATATTGGTTCTCAGCAGCTGTTCATCTGCTCTGTTTCAACAGCAGGATACAGGATGATCTGAATGTGTGAATGTGAAGTGAAAATGGGGAACATCTTGAATCCCCTGAACAAACTGTATTTTAGAATTGTATCACAAACACTGTTTGCTTGATTGTTGTTGCATTTTCTGACAATAAAATCTCAACATCACACTGAATTACCTATGTACTTATTACTATACTCACTGACATACGTATACTACATTTGTAGTAGGAACAGAACTACATGCATGTCTGCTGTCCGTGTGCACAGTGGTTTTGGAGCATATCTGGCCATTTAGTGTAGAGGTTTAGAGGTAAAGGTATAACCTCATTGCTCAACTCTGCTAACGACCCTATAGACATTTTATCGTTGTTATGGCCGGCAGTTTTATGTATTTCAACTTTGTTTCAACCATGTTGCCATTCTAACATAACGGACGCCTCTAAACACATCTAATACCCAAAGGCTTCGGCTGCAGTTGCCAGTCAGAGGCGCAAACCACACTGACAGAGAATTCAAAATGTTTCAGTGTTGCAGATGGAAACAAAAGATGGGACCTAGTTGCTGAATTCATCAAGTTGACAGTGTAATCTTTAGCTTCCGCTTGCCATTAGCAGTGCCGAAAATTTTGTACCTTCAACTTTTGATCAAAGATTGTGATATTTTCTAACTCAGTTGTTTATCTTTTTGTACTGATGACTCAAGGGGGAGAGTTTCTTGGGCATCAGCTGTGATCACATATATTTACTTTCGTAAAAGATCACTTACTATTAATAACCAAAAATGAATCATTTATTTTTGTCTACCACATACACAAACAGAAAGTGTAGCAAGAAAAGTTAACAAAACAAACTCACCTCAAGGTCCATTTAGCACTGAAGTTTACCAGTTGTCATGGAATTAAAGATCTTTAAATTCCTTTTTCCCCCTAAAATGTTTAATGAGATATTTTTACAAGTTGTTGTTACCAAGTTTTTTGTTTTGTTTCTGTTCATGACAATACATTTTACAAAATATCTAGTTTTTACTAGATTCAGTTTGTGATGGTAACATTTGTCCTTGTGAAGAGAAAATTAATTCTAAAGTCATTGTGTATGACAAAAAGAATTAATGAAATGAATTGTGGAATATAGAGGAAACATTAACAATATACATTCCCACTGAATTACCTCACTTAATGTAGATTATTACTGCTCTCAGCTTCCTGGTTAAAATGAGCTGAATGTGAAATGTTCATGGGGCTTATAACCCTTAAAGAGGGTGTGTCTGCACGTGGACCTTCATATTTTTGCTGCTGGGCAAAATAAAATAAAAAACTAATTCAAGATTAAAGATGAACAATTCCATATTTAGATTTTAAAAAATGACTGCATTTCCAAAAATCTAGAGGGTGGTATAAATGAGTTTCTTGGGTCCAGAGTTCTCACAGGGGTCACTGGATTTAATCATCACACAAAAGACCATGTAACTTTTCAATTAAAATTTTATTTTATGAAAATGAAAAGCCACAGTGGGAATATAGAGTCTACATCTGAGTGCTTCAGTGGAAATAGCTCTGCATAGTTTCTGCTGGAGATAAGGCTAATGTGGTCATTCTTGGGGGAAGTAAAGGCTCTATGGTAATTTCCTGTAGAAATAGCAGCTTCCACAGGCTGTAGCAGTTAGTGAGATAGATGGTCCAGGAGAGAGGTGGAGAAACTACAACTCAGCATTTTTTACTTTATCTATTAGAGCAGTAATATTGCATGATCAAGTGTGGGACACATTCACTCACACTCTCACTAACTCTCTCTATGTCTTCCTCCCTCTTCCTCCCCCTCTCTCTGTCTGTCCATTATGTTGAGTAATGAGTGCAGAGTTTCCAGTCCATCCAATACTCACTGTCCCTCTTAAAGGGACAAACCGAGCTCCAGGTGATTGATCCTGCTGGTGTGTTTTATGTAAAGTGAAGAGGACAAAGACACCAGGGTGAAACAAGAGGTTATACTGGACAATCATTGTCCAAAATATAGCATTACCTTTTAAACTTCTGACTTAAGTCACAAATATGACTTTGTTTACTTAACTTGACTTGACTTAAGTCAGACAGGTAACTTAATAAACTTGGTATTATCACACACATTAAATACAAATCAGTGTGTTTCCTGTGGCTGCCTCACAATAAAAGTCATCCTTGCCATTTGAAGGAGAAAGATGTTCCATTGGCATAAGAAGATAAAATTATCCTGGATGAAGGATGAAAGCAGTGTGCTGGAATGGCAGACCCCGCCACCAACAACTACTATGAAAACTGCTATAAAGACATCTAATTACATAATGAAAATACACTGAATGGTTATTACAGAAAAATTCTGATCATAAACAGTATCAAAGACGTGGTTCAATTTCATAAAGATCTTAATGATTCTAACTTTAAATGATGTGTCCTTTCAAAAGTCAGCATTCAGAGACCTGAAAGACTTGACTTGCAATTTTCTTATATACACAAGGCTAGATTTGTACTTGCCCTAAACAGCTCTAATGTTTTAGTCAGTAGAATATTATTTTTGTCCGAGAGTAGAGCTAGTCAACCATGCAGTGCTGTAGTAGTCCGGACCAAAATCCATCTACAGTGGGCACTGACATTGGCTACCTGGTAACCATGGTTACCTGGTTACCTAACCATGGTTATCAGGTGGCCGGTGTAAATCCACGTCACTTGCAATAGTATGTCTGGCTGTCAAAACCCATCTCATTGGAAACGCTAATTTTGTTTCTGTCTCGATCTTGACTCTGCCTCTCTCATTTGGACTCAAACCTCTGTGGACTCGTTCTTCACTTGGTCTCAACTGGTTCTGGTCTTGGACTCGATAAAGGTGGTCTTGACTGCAGCACTGCAACCACCATTTAGGAATTTACCAGTTCTTATACCAGCTAAAACCCTACAACAATTCATTTGAATGATTTATCCTCCTCCTCTGTGGGTGAAAATGTATTAGTCACTGAAATCATGTGGTTTAATCTCTGGCTGGAAGGGAAAAACTTGCCACAAACACATTTTGAATGAAATGAAACATCATTAACTCAACAGAACTGATGTAACCAAGCTTATCTCTGGAGCAATTTCACGAGAACAAATATGTACCATATAGATCTATTGCAGTTATTTGTAGCTGTACACAGTCGTGTGTCACCTGTGTTAGATAGATAGATAGATAGATAGATAGATAGATAGATAGATAGATAGATAGATAGATAGATAGATAGATAGATAGATAGATAGATAGATAGAATGTGTGAACAGAGGATGGATAGAACAAACCGACAATAAGGAGATAAAGACACTATAGTTGTTATGTTGAGATGAATATGTATCCTCTCCAGTGGAACAACAGACAACAACTAATCTTAACCCGGTATGGGATTTGTGTGTGCATGTCTGCGCTTTTTGCATGTTGCCAGCCTAATGTCTAAATTGTAACTGAATGTGTAGTGTTTGTATGTGTGTGTGTGTGTGTGTGTGTGTGTGTGTGTGTGTGTGTGTGTGTGTGTGTGTGTGTGTGTGTGTGGGTGATCCCAGTCTGCGTAAGTGGATTAGAAACAATGAGCGCTCTGTGATGAAAAGACAATAGACTTGCATTCCCGCTGCATCCCTCATCGCTCCCTCTCTCTTTTTGTTCCTCCTCCTCTCTTCTTTCTTCTCTCTCTCTCTCTCTCTCTCTCTTTCTATGTCAGTGTCTTTTAATTCTCTTCTGTCAAATTCTCAACAGATTGCATTTCTGTTGACCTACCTCTGTCCATTTCTGACTAATTTTCTGCATAACTCCCATCTAAACATAACTAGATGAAGATCCTGTGTGTGTGTGTGTGTGTGTGTGTGTGTGTGTGTGTGTGTGTGTGTGTGTGTGTGTGAGAGAGAGAGAGAGAGAGAGAGAGAGAGGGAAAGAAAATAGATAGAGAGAGCAGTCCAGTGGTGGTTATTAATCAGTAATTAGTGCTCTGCGATGTGTTGAGGATTAATTTACTGATTCTTCTTCCTCCCATCTGCTGTCTCCACACGCACACGCACACACACACACACACACACACACACACACACACATTTTAGACAGAGTGAGAAAATACAACCAATACAGAAAGCCTCTCTATCTTTTGATAATAGTCTTGTCTGATTCCACGGTGTGTTCCGCTGATCTCTGATCAGTCTGGTCCAGCTGGACTCAGCCTCCCTGCGGCTGCATAACAGAATCATCCTAAACTCTTTCTCAGACGATAAGCAGTGTGTCGCCTGCAGACCCACGCAGCCTCTCTGCAACATCCTTGTTTCTCTGTGGGAACACTAAGAGAAGGAAAGGAGCAGAGTTTCAACTAGCTCTCCATTTAAAGGCCCTAACTGGCAATAACATTATCATTATTTTGAATGCACTGGTGTTAAAGTTGTAACACTCAAAATGCTTGAAGTCTGTTGCCACCTTTGGCGCCGTCCAATCTGAAGACATGTTGCCATCGAATTTAATGTTGATAAAGAGTGCACTCTTACAGTTAATGCTTATTCAATTCACCTTTCATTTAGTTTATATAAACTCAAAATACACAGAATACATCCATTTCTGTGTTGGAAAGAACAAAACTAACTAAAAGCCTAGTTTGAATCATGATTGTGTTAATTGCAAAGTGACTGCAAAGAAAACATTTTTATATATTAAAGTGTCTCTGACTCTTACTTGATGCAACATACAGTATATAGCATAGCATTTAAGTTTAGATTAAAGTTAACATTCTGGTCACACCAGCATTACAACTGCAAAAGTTTAGACAGAAATCAGTTTTTTCTTGGAATTTTAAAGATTATTGGATTCGCTGCTGAAGACAAAGTAAATCTATGCAGAGTTTTCGCTGTGTGACAGATGAAGATTTTAAGATCTTAATCTTAAAGAGTTTTTGCTGTGTGACAGGTATGCAGGTATACACACTGCGGACAATATAACCTGATGCTTATCACTGTTACTCTGCTGATTTTTCTGATGGACTTTTTGCTCTGTTTATCGGCATAAAGATTTATCAATTAATCTGAAAATTGAGCAATAGATGAAAAAACAATAAGTAATTGTAATTTCTTGCAGCCCTGTTGACCTACCTCTGTCCATTTTTGACAAATTTTCTGCATAACTCCCATGTAAACATAACCAGATAAAAACCTGTATGTGTGCTTGTGTGTGTGTGCATGAGAGAAAGAAAATAGATAGAGAGCAGTCCAGTGGTTATTAGTGCTCTAGCCCTATATTATCACTTGAAATGTCAAAGTTCACCTGATCTAGGGTGAATCTATCTAAGTAATGCTTGACTGCTACATAATGTTATGCCATGAATTATAATTTCGTCTATATGAATGCATGATTTTCTTCATATTTTCTTCACAAAAGCTACTTTAGTCTTGCGACAGATTGTCCTTGAGACAACAATATACTTGTATTTGCAAGGTATGACTGTATGTACAGACAACATAAAGGACTGCACTTCTTGGCATTCATGAATCAGACAATTGTGGTACAGTACACACATCAGGACAAAACCACACACAGCAAGAGTTACCTTTTCTTCTTTGACAGAAAGATCATGGCTGCAGAGTCATTGGTCAAGCACAGTGTTGTGCGTAGACGGCCTCAAAGACCTTGACATGATTCACATGCCGTTTCACAGCGGTTTCCATAAGAAGGAGCCCCGTTACCTGCTCTGCCTGCCAAGGCTGCCCACGGCTCTGTTCTCAGCTTTCACTGGAAATGACTGATTTCTCAGTGGTCGTCGCTTACAATGTGAAATGGCCACAAAGGAGGCGAGGTGGTACCAAACAGTGAATTCGTTTTCTGACTGCAACTCTAAAAGCACAGCTCTGACACTTGAATGATTTCAAGTGTTTACTAAGAAAAAGAACAAGAAAGTAAAGGGAAGCTCTGAATAAAGTCCAAAATGAAGTTGTACATTTTCATTTCAGCTGGGATTGTGTTGGAAGTATTTGCACATACAGAACATCGACTTATAAAAGATGGACATTGCATCTCCACTTCCTGCCACTTTACAAAAGTGAATCCAAAATATCCCCGATAAGGTCGCTGCCATCTTGCGGTGGTGATGTAATTTGGAGCCAGAGTCTGCACAGCAATGATTGGGGTTGGAGCCGCAGAATCGCAGTCCTGCGTGTGCACCCGGTCGACTTACTAGCAGGGCTCAGCTGTCAATCATGACGTGCAAATCCCCTTTTTTATGGCTTCAAATAACTACTTAAAACCAAACGTATCAGAAAAAAGAAGACTTGAACACACATAAGCATGATTAGAAGTATCTAAAATGACAGAAAGACACAAAAGATACAAATCTCAATCAGTTATATTAATGGCAATGTATTTCCAAATATAATAGCACCAGCTTTAGCTAAAGCAGCAACATGTTAATTACCTTGCTCAAGGGCACCTCAGCAGCATATTTACAGCCAGCAGACAGTGTTCCTACATTCATCCGCCTCATGTATTATCCTCTCAACAAAAGAAAGCGGGAGTAAGGCGTTGCTCTTTGTAATAAGAGCTTCTCCAGAGTAATGAAACTTGTCTGGAACAAAGAGAACGGTTCTAATATCAAACTGTGTCCTATTACCATAATAACTGACCTTTCTATTGGCTGAGAAGAGGGACATAGCCTCAGCTCTGGCCCAGTCCAAACCTATCGTCTTAATAACAACCTGGAATTAATGCCCGGCATAATGGAGTGCAGGCAAAAGAAGGGAAAGAGGCGGGGGTGGCGTGGGTGGTGGAAGACATGTCTTTACAAGGGGAAAAAAAAACACACACACACAACAAAAGGAGAAGGGTGCTGACGGGGAGACAGGAAAGGAAGATAGGCTGGATGGTGAGGAGGAAAGACGTCAGGAGGAAAAGAGAGGAGGGGAGGAGGAACGAGTGCAGAGATGTTTCGACAAAAGGTCTCATGTTGAGAAACACTCGTTCTCCCTCACTTTCTCGGTTTCCCCCTCATTATCCCTCCACAGGACAGAGGAGGGAGGGAGGAGAGGGGGGAGAAATGACATTTTCATTTGTTCTTTTAAGGGCTCCTTATTATCACCTTTCAAGAGGAACCCTCTCTTTCTCCATCTCTCTCTCTCTCTTCGTCTCCTTCTTTTTTCTCCCGCTCCCCCACAATAGATTCAAATAGAAGTTTTTATACTCTCTCTCTCTCTCTCTCTCTTTCTATCCCCCATGTCTCTCTACCTCATCTCTTGTTCTCTCTCTCTCTCTCTCTCTCTCTCCATTCTGCAGTATAATTGCATGTCTGATTAATTATAAGGGAATCAGTAAGAGTGAAAAGAGAAGTTGGCATTTCAGCCTACAAAGAGAAAGGAACTCTGCACCTACACACACACACACACACACACACACACACACACACACACACACACACACACAAAAACCACCAACAACAGGTTTTTACCTCTGCATTGTCTTATAAAAGGATTTTTGTCTCCCTACATGCAACACACATACAAACTGTCACACACACACACACACACACACACATTCCAGTTTTCTTAACATTTTCACTCTGGGTTTTAAAGAGTTCCTCACACACACACACACACACACACACACACACACACACACACACACACACACACACACTAAATCCATAAATATGCTCTCTGAACTGCTGCCTTTGGTTTGAGGCAGTTTGCAGCCCACACCTGAGGTATGTTGAAGACCATATGGGAGAACATCTCAGACCTGAAGCAGGACTTCAGTTTTATCGAGATCTGAAATGGAGAGAGGCAGCCTGTAGGTGAAAAGAGCCATGTTAGCTCATCATAAAAACTCCAAGATTACATTCACAGTAATGGTGAACATCCACTGATGGAAAAGATTGCTCCTATCAATTTCTACGGGACTTGAGTGCTTCGTGAGTCTGAACAGCAACGTCAGACAAATAAAAATATATAACTGATTTGCCACAAAAATTGTGAATGCAAGAAGTTTCTTGTCAGCCCTGGAAAGATGCTTTTTTGGGAATCCTCTTTTCCTAGCTGTCAATATTATAGACACGATCAAAAATAAAGTGCTGCTTGGCACAAAGTCAAAAAATATATATATGTTGCTTATTTTCACAATGATTGCTACAAACTTGTAAATGTTACCACACCCAGAGCGACGGTGGAGTGGTGGAGATGGAAATTTATTTGCTTTCAGTCAGTCTTCAGTATAAGGCAGATGAAGCTAAAAAACAGTTTACATGTGAGAACAACACTAGCATTTGTTGTTGTTGTTGTTGTTGTTGTTGTTTTTAACACGTTCTCAAAGCACACTGACAAGCCAAAACAATAGAAAAATATCTAAATTCTTTTTCTTCCTCCTTTGTTTTTTTGGCAACCAAACCGCTGCACTTAGATTTTGATCATCCTATTTCCGTTGTCTCGTGTGATCAGCTGTAATGCCAATCAAAATGTGCAACCACTGAGAAAGTTTGAGGCAACAGAATTTTTAACATGACTTCTATAAAAGAGCCCAAATGTATTTGAGCAGGCATACATAATGGCTTTGGGAAAAAATCCTAGAAGAACCTTCACATCTTCAACCCAAGGCCTTCTTTCATGGATTTATTAACTCTTGAAAATTCATCTTTGGAGTGTGAAAATGCAGGTTTCGAGTGGACAGAAGGCCAAAACTGAGAGGAAAGGATACAAGAGCAAATTTAGCCAGTTCATTGTGGACATTAAGTCTGAAGTCTCTGCAGTTAGTTCTCTCATGAATATTCATAACCAGGTCCTGGCCAGTTGGCAGGATGTCATGAGCTGTACTCCATTTGCCAAGCCAGTCATCAAAACAAAAAACGTAATGATCATAGCATTGCATTAGCAATACTCAGTCTGTACAAGCAGTGTAATTCTGTCAACCAAGCACTCATCCTCATTCTTTTAAAAATGTTTTTTTTTTATCAAAAAACATAAACATAATCTTCAAATGCTCCCAGGTTTATCGTAGTAATAAAAGTGTGTATGGCAGATACATAAGATTCATGATACTTGCATGTTTGCAGCCTCCTTCCTCTTTCTGTTATTACAAGGTAATAAACCCGTGCACCAGAAACAGTCAAATATGTTGAGACCAAGTTATCTGACATTATAAACGGCTCACAAAAATTCATAGCAGATGTGTGAGTCGGTAAACTGGTTGTGTATAAAAAGGCCTACGTGGCTTGGATGGGAATCTCAGAGCTCAGGATGACTGTGTACCCCGCGGGGGTGTTTTACCTCTTAGCTTTGCCTCTCCAAGTGGATCAATTCCAGAGGATTGATGGAGTTTTTTGCTGCAGATTGATGTTGTCGATGTTGCTGCAGAACTTGGATTCTGGGGAGCCCTAAATCTCCCCCCTTCTATCTCTCTGTTCCAGTTTGTTGTTGTGCCTCAAAATCAGCAGCTTTAACAGAATAATTTTGGGATTGTAAACATCCTATGACTCATCTTTGGGTCAAACCCAAGTCGTACTGATCATTCTGTTTTATATTTTTCTCTTTTCCTGCTCTCTCTCTACCCTTTTTGCACAATTGTTCCCGATCTGCGTTTTGAGTCTGTCTGATGGTTTTCTGTTTTTAATACAGGGCAACCATCATAATGTACTGCATCTTACCGTTACATTGGTTTGTATTTGCACATTTGTCCCTGTGTGTACTTTTTGGGATGTGTGCATTAATACCTGTATGTTCCTTTTTTTAAGGTGTATGTGTGCGTATTTGCGAGTGACTCAGTGCACATGCATCCCTGATGTGATTTGATCAGACACCAATAAAAGCAAATCTCATTAACATCAAACTGCTTTAGTACTAATCAGGTTACCGAGCAACCAGCCAGCCAATGGCAGCTACTAATGCCATTAAGTCAAGCAGTGATTGGATTGGGATCTTATTTCAACTTCCTGAAGGCTGCCAGCGTTTTAATCAATAAACACAACCGCGGTGATGTCACAGTCTGTTAGAACGGCGAGGCGGTGATGTCACAGCTCATTAAGATTGTAAAGATGGTGGAAGGGATGAGCAGAGTGGATTGAGGTGTTTTTATCGCACAGCCGAATGTGAGGAAACTCCGCCTACACTCCTAAAACGTGTGTGAGGCTGCATATAAGAATTGTGAAAAGGCAGAAGCACAAACGCAGCACATCCTTTATGATAATTATATGGTGTTGGCAATGTGAAGTAAAAATGCTTGATTGGAAGGAAGAAGGATCAGGGAGGAAGAGTTGAGGGGGAAGGAGACAATGTAGTAGAAAACCAGACTGTATTCAGACAGAACACAAGGCGAATTATGAATCTATTTCATAAACATAAGTAGATAAGAAGAAAGACGACTGGAAAGAACGGGAATTTCTGATGAGAGATCAGTGAGAGACTGAGCTCCCACACAAACACACACAGGAACACTCCCACAGACATGGTTGGTGCGTTCTTTTCAAACTAGCTTGGTGAACTAAGTTGGTTCACTGGCTGTTTGGGGCCGAATCAACACACTGCAGAAACTGTCCAGTGCTGTAATGGTGGTGGTGTAGAATGACACAGTTTACATTGCTTTTGTCTGAACACACCTTTGGTGTATGGTTACCATCTGTAAAATGCTCTGTCCCTTCAATCAATATGGGACGCCGTTTGTACAGCATCAACATCAGCATGCAAAAAAAAATGACAATGCTAATATGCAGATGTTTAGCAGGCATAATGTTTAGCATGTTCACCTTCCTAATTTAGCATGCTAACATTTGAACATTATAACTAAACACAAAGTACACCTGAGGCTAATGGGAATTCCATTAGTTTTGCAGGAATTTGACCATAAACCAAAGTACTGGACAAAGAAATGGTACTAGATGGAATATCAGAGGATCGCCAAAGTGAATATACATCCTCAACCTTCATGGCAATCCATCTAGTAGTTAAATATTTCACTCTAAACCAAAAATGTTCCCGGTTGCCAGAGTTGCAATGTGGATCACCAAAGATATTTTACATTTGACCTGCTGGTAGCCCCAGAGGAAAATTCATTGTTATGGCCAAAGTCATCGTGTGTGGACCATAAATGTCTATTCTAAATTTCAAGGCAATCATTCAACCGATATAGAGAAATGGATTGAAGGATGGAGGGGGGATCAATGGAATCATTCATGCTCAAACTTTGAAGTGTCTCTTTCAGTCCAAAACATAGTTTGAGCAGTTTTACATTCATGTTTCAGCAAGAAAATTTAATTAGAATAACATTCAGACAATTTCCTCCTTAGAATTAGTTCATTAATTCTGTTCAGTAGATTAGCTGTTCTGGGTAACTGAGACTAAAATAATCCTCTTTGCTGGTTTCATGGATTTCACTCATTCCATTTTGTGTTTTCAAATAAACTGAATACAATGTCATACACGACGGGGCAGAAAATGGCCGCCTTTTCAGGCTCACTTACTGGACCTGTGACATTAAGTTAAAACAAAGCATTCTGGACAGTTTAATCCATTTAACCTGGGCAATCCTGTTGTGGTCGCTCCATTCACTGTTTGATTCTCTCCAATCGTCTCAATTTAAAGGCGCAACCATGCTCCTGTCTCTCTTTCTCTCTCTGTCTGTCGCTCTCTTTCTCTTTCTCCCCCGTCTCTTCTGCCTCAGATCGATGGCGAGGGCGAAAAGCTAATGACCCATCTCAGCAACCAATTCACTCAGCTCTGCCACACTCAGTACCTGTCTAAACCTATGAGGAGAGAAGAAAGGAGAGGAGAGGAGAGGAGAGGAGAGGAGAGACGAGAAGAGAAGAGAGGAGCACTCATCACTAGTTGAAAATGTCTAGTTGTCTAGTATGTCTTGTTAGCGGTTTAACCTAAACCTCTTTAAAAGTTTTATCTCAATAACTGTTAGAAGCATGAAAAAGCAAAAGATGTGAAATACTGAGGGGAAAAAACAACATAAATTTGCTAGCAGCACATTATTTTTCTTCTTTCCTTTCCCGTAAACCATCTTGTGATTGCTCATATCTATCTTGCAACCCCTTGTAGGGCACCCCACCCCCAGATTGGGAACCTCTCTAAAGGCAGCATAACCTGTAACCAACATTTAAGAAGGCTTTTAATGTGTCAGAATTTAATTTATTCTGGATAATTGTTATTGTTATTACTAGAGACTGCAGCTCCGCAATTCTGTACTGTACTATCAGGCTCTCATCAAATGTATTGATTTGAAAATATTTGTATTTTTTACTGTGTGTTCTCGTGGTATCGGAACACACTCACACTTTTTTTTTTACTGTACACACTAATGAAAAATTACCAACATTTTCATGCATAAATGGTTATTTTGTTACACTGAAAACAAAGTTTCCCCGCCTCTCTCTCTGTCTCTTGGCCTTCCTCGCTCTTTATCCATCTATCTCTCTCTGGCCCCCTCCCTTAAGTTCAGCTTCAGTGCCTATCACATCTAAATTCATTAGTGCCTCAAGAGATGTGTGTGTGTGTGTGTGTGTGTGTGTGTGTGTGTGTGTGTGTGTGTGTGTGTGTGTGTGTGTGTGTGTGTGTGGGTGTGCATCATCAATGCTAAATTATTATAAAGCATAGTTATTAAAAAACTGCCATAATTGCCATGCCTGTAGCAAAAACACTCTGATATGAATTTACCTCCTCCCCTCTCCACAGGCAAAGACACACACCCCAACACAAAGATACTTATGATAGTGTACATGTAAGCGCACACATTTATGGTGACACACAGAGAGACACACATGCACGGGGGAAAGCAACGGGACACATACACACACACACACCTCTCCTCTGGCAAGAGCAAACTATAACACAGGCTCCAAAGCTTGATGTAATTTTTCATGTTCCCCGTCCTTTCCGGCCTGCTGTGAATGTCAACTATAAACCTTATGACCCCAGGTTTGGGGACTTACCCCTCTCTTTATATCCCACAGGGTGACACATGTTGGTGCTCTCATGGCATTTGTATTAATATCAATATTACACTAACATCTTTGCAAAAGCTTGAAGGCAATATTGAAGTTTGAGATTATGAGATCATTTCACAAACAAGGAAGACTCTTGTTCTCAAAAGATAAGATAGGCTGCAGTTCTATACCATAAACTAATAAACAGGTTTTGCAGAGGAGTGTGTTCACACTATAAAAGTGACAAAATTAAGTAAACTTGAAAAATTCAGTAAGCAAATCAAAAGGTGCTGTGTTATTGCTCCATTATTTTATTGTTTTGGAAAAAAAGTTGCTTTGAGAGCAAAATATTACACTGTATGTTTAAAATAATTTTGATGTTGAACATATGTGACTTTATTCTCAAATTGTAGAATTAATGGCCCTAGTACTCCATCATAGTAAACACAAAACATACTTCTGTTGTTTCTTGTATACCAACAGCAAAAACAATATACTATGACAATTAGAATATACATATTGTATTTAATTAGCATGTGTTATACAAGGTAAAACATCTAGTGGTGTAGTTGCAGATTGCAACACCCTTGATTAATCCTCCTGTTCCGAGCACGAAAGAGAAACTAGGGTGGCCAGGAAAAGGCGCAAAAAACAAGAACAGTGCTCTCTAGAGCCAGTGTATGTCCTTTTTGGGCCACAGAAGAAACACGGCCGATCATCATGGCGCCCTCCATGAAAGGTGACCCGTAGCATCTGTCAATAAGGCTCATTGTAAGGTTTTTATTTACAGGTGATTATACACTAATGAAAACAAACCTATGAATATTCAATTCCTGCCAATAGATCCTCCTAAATATTATGCACTGGACCTTTAACTAGAGCCTCAGTCTTCTTGTGCAGCAGTCATTGCATAATTTAACAGTCCAATTACAACATTTTTTGCTGAATCACAGTCTACACTGGTTGATCTAGCAGAGTAAGGAACTATTTAAATAATGCACTCAGTTTAATATGTTGCAATCTGTTGACTCTGGCGTCTGATGCTTTTTAACAAATGCACACACCCAACTCCCATCAACAACCTTGGTTCAATTGTTGCTGCTGAGCTGTTCAAGACGAGTGACACAAGTAAGTCAGATTGTCAGTCACAAAGGTTCCTTCACTGTAGTATTGTGCCAGGGTCAGAGCTGTAGCTGTTAAAGGTATCCTGTGGAGTTTCTGACCACTATTAGTGCTATGGAGCAATGATTTTACATGTGGTCTCCCATATTTTTGTATCGTGCTGTAGCACAAGGACAGACATGAGGTGTGTAAGCACACAAGCCATGCAAGGTATTCATTCCTGCCACTCTTGTCACGCTATTGACAGTTAGTAGCGGTAAGAAACAAAGGATTGTAGCAATGCACCAACAAAGGTTTTGAAAAACAAGACTACAAGCAACTAAACACAGATGTAAACAATGCATAATTTAAAATATTCAAAAAAGAAACTGACTGACTTTGAATTCAACATGTTTCTTAGACTGCAAAGATATACACAACGGGTTTTGGTGGATGTAAGGAAACTCTACGGGCATTTTTAATGTCAAAATTCTGGTTTAATGGAAACCTATTTTAAAATCAAACTATTTAAAAAAAAACCTGGCACGCTTCACAGAACAAGTTCAAAACCCAAAGGCACAATGAATCACATCCTTGCTGAAAGTTTGAAACCACAACATGAAGAAGCAGGTAAAAAATTGTAGTACTAATTTTACTTGTACTGGTATTTGTACTCTGCAAAATGAGACAAAGAAAAACAACCACTCAGACAGGTCACTCTCACTGAGTGCTTGTGTCCCTGCTTCAAAATGCTTAGTTGGCAGAGTGGAAGCTGATAGGAGCCAACTAGAACCAATGGTGCTGGACTCTCTCGAGAGCTACAGGCGATGGTCAGCCACACGTAGCCCATGATGGCCAGCTTTTACCTCGGTTTGCCAGGGTCTTTAAGTCCTTTCAGAGTCGTGTGATGGATTCACAGTCAAGTTAAAGATGTCGTAAGCCCACCCTCACAATTTATAAATCGATGCTTTTCTAAATATCTGGAAATGAGTAAAAAACACAAAACTCAGCTCAGTTCTGTGCTGGTTTATTCTGACTCCTGGAGTCTCAATGTTTTTGGTTTATCTGCTCTAAAACAGACACAACACACACACACACACACACACTCACTCACTCCCACCATCCACCTGTCGTCACCAGCTGGCAGATACACCTGGTTCACTGGCATCAGCCAAAAAAAATGGAACGTTACCATAGCAACCATATGGTGTTGGCCTGGCATGGTGGGCATTGTCATGGTAACAGCAGAACAGACAAGTGGGCAGTGCCAGCCTTATAGGCCAAGCTGGACCAGGAACACACACACACGCACACACACATACACACACTGTTCCTTGATAATGCTGATTCTTCAAAGCTCCATACAACAGCTATTACACTGCAGAATAACACCTCTTAAAGTAATAATCTCTCACATTAGCACGTCAGTCAGTGTCAGTTTTGCCACTTTCTGTCTCCCATTGTTCAAACCTGTAACAAGATCCAGAGAAGCTTGTATTTCCTGTATCTGCTGTTCTAAACAGTGTTCAGTCTGTACTGCATACTGCCTATGAAATGAACAACTGAGTATGGCATTTCCAGGAGACTGTTCAAACTGAAGTATACACAAGCAGTACGTCCTCTCTACGTCACATGACTGTTCTGATCACAACATTATTTTGAACACAGCCTAACCTGGAAAAATCCTCTTTTATGGTCAGCAATATGCAACAAAACCGAGCTCTGATCTTCCAGATTATCACTTTAAATACAAAAATACAACTGTGCATGCCTTGGCTAAATCTGTGAACAATGTGAGAAAAATGGCATCAGTTGAAGTGTGGACGAACCCTTCCCCCTCATGGCTCAGTGGAGAGGCTCACATAGATGGGAATAGTTTATGGTAAATGGTGGTGAGTCATTAAAAGCTGTGATCAAGAAATATGAATATGTTGCACAGCAACACACAATATGGATTTTTTTTAAAGAAGAGCAGGAAATGATAAGAGAAAGTTGCTCTCCTTCAGAAATCCACTTTTTGTGTTCAACAACAATATCACAAGGACTTTATGTTCTGGATTACATTTAATATTCTTGGCCATGTCTTTTGTCACGCGGTTTCTGTAGGCATGCACATATATTGGCAGACACAGCACAGAAAAAAATGGAATAAAACTAAAATAAAATTCAGCTGCTTCATAAAAGGCCTCCATTATGTAGACAGGCTTAGTGGCCAAACTGCAGAGTGGGATCCTCTCCAGTTCATCTAAAATATCTTGTTTGTTTGTGTTACTTGCAGGGAATCATGTCTTTTTCCTTCTTCAAGCATCGCCAGTGTGACGCTAACAAACCAAATGTGCAAAGACATTGGCGGTTTTGCACTGTGCATTTGTGACTCGATATATATTTGAATTCGGTTTCATTTTGGGAAGGTTTGTTGTAAAGATACACAAGCTGATGAGAAGTTCAGGTTCTTCAGGAAAATCTCTGAAGCTGCACAAGGTGTGATTTTTATGTAAAAATACTTATCACCACAAACTGAGATGAACTAATGTATTTCTGGTTTTGGTGCAGGCTATTGTGGAAAATATTCTCCTTGCACAGAAAGAAGCAAATCAAAGCTGTTCATTGGATCTTTGATTCAGATTCAAAGAGGTGGTGACAGAACGACAGGTTGGCAGATATATTCGTCATAAAATATTTTTTGTTTTCAAAACAATCTGGGAACCACCTTTAAAGGGAAATATTGTCATGATTGTACAAATGATAACTGGTGGCTTCATCTGAGTATCAGGTTGCATTCAGACACAGATTTCCTAGTTGTTGGACAACTCTGCAACATCTGTCTGCACCAGTGAGCACAATGCCCAATGTTGAAGGATGAGCTGAAAAACTGGCTTCAAGTATGTTTCTAAGCGTGTGTGTGTGTGTGTGTGAGTGTAGAAAGTGTGCAGAGTATGCAAAAGTACATATTTGTGGGCATGTGTGTTTATACACTCCCACACCAGGTTGCATACCTCAGACCTGAGTGTGCATGAGAGAAATATTGTACACAAACTTCTCTCCCTATCTGCCTTTTTTCAAATATAAACACACACGCGCGCATACACACACAAACACACACACACACACACACACACACACACACACACACACACACACACACACACACACACACACACACACAGTATTTTCCTACCATAGCTGTGACCTTGAGACTGAACATGAACATGCATATCTCTCACACACAGACTCCAAATGGTTTAACTCTGTGTATGTGTGTTAACATGGAGCTTTGCCAACTCTGTGTACGAAAAGAAACCATCTTCTCCTCTCCTCTCCTCTCCTCTCCTCTCCTCTCCTCTCCTCTCCTCTCCTCGTTCATGCAGAATATTCTATTGACGAGAACAGTTATAGAAATATCCCTTTGAATTGGCAGAATAAATAATAACATAGGTCACACAATTTTGAGACTTAAAAGCAAAAACATTGTCTTACTGTTAAGTTTTTACTATAAAATGTTGAAACAATGCTGTAAAAAATTAAACAGCTGGTCTTTCATTGCTACACACTTCCAAATTAAGTTATTGAGGCTATGCATTGAAAAGATTTGGTCTCACTTAAGTAAAACAAAACACTACGAGCACACAATGACAAACAAGACCACCTTACTATTTCATTGGAGGTTTCATTCATATTAGTGGATGGAGTGGACGGAGTTTGTGCAGTTGTCTTGGAAATGGATATGTTAGCGTGTAAACTCAGGCGGCTGCACTTTTACGACTTCTTAAACTTGAAGCATGAAAGTTCATTCTTGACCATGGCAACTTACAGGCTTTCTCTGGAGCTTTGAGCAAAAACACACCATCAGTTAAGAGTCTCTTCAGGCCAACCTTATGTGCTCCCAAAAGAGCTTCCTTACATGTCTACATGTTTGTGTTTGTCAACAGATCCATCCCTCTATCTGAGACTGTGTGATGGAAAAAGCTAAGCTGACCTTGGCTTTGGATTGTTGTGTCAAGCTGCGACTTCCAAAGGTCAAGAATGAACTTTGATGCTTAACACAGCTTCGAATGAAAAATTTCATTTTCATCAGAAGCATACGGAGACCTGAAGGACTTACAGTTCACTTGGACTTGCTTTGACAAGACTCTAAACTTCAGAATCTGACATGCCTCAACAAACGTGCTGAAATATCTGGTAAATGCGTCTCCTCTCTTAATAGAAACTGATTAATAATTATGGAAAGCAAAATTCCTTAAATGTTATTGTATGAGAGTGAAAGGATCTCTGAAAGTTTTTCAAAAGGTGACCTTTTCTTCATGCCTGCTCAATAGACTTTTTGTTTTATTTCTGTTTATTAATTCTTTGACAGTCAGCAGGGTTGTTTTGTCTTTATCTTTTACTTTTGCCGTAGTATTTTGGTTTTGTTCCTGCTTTCCTCTGTTTGCTGTGCTTTTCAGGCATTTGGCCTTCAGGAGTGAAAGCACATTGACTTTACACTTTTCTTCTCTTTTTTTTCTTTTCTTTTATTCTCATCTGAGGTGAGAAGGGCTGCCATCCTTTCCCAAACACAATTTCGACATGATTGACAATGGATAATCAGCGCTAAACCTGCCTGCCTTTCTCTGTCACATCTGTGTGAATTGCAGGGGAGGGTGATTTTTAAGGAGATTTATATAAACTGCCTTCTTTGAATAGGTTCATCAGTGTATTTTTTTCGCATCATATATTTTTCTTCATTAAAGTGTGCAGGCTACATCTCATAAAGTGGCATGCTACTTAGACAAGGGCACTGTGTCCTTTTCCAAAAATATAAGAGGTCCAGTGTGGAGCCTGAGGTGAATTTCAGCCCTCATTAATACACAATAATTCTTGATTATTCAAACTCACCAACACATAAAAACACATCCTACAGCCCATTTAAAGTTCCTTTAGGAGGATCTATTGGCGAAAATGAAATATAATATTTAAATGTATGTTTTCATTAGTGTATGATCACATAAATAAAGGAATCATTGTTTTTCTTTGTTACCTTAGAAGGAGCTTTTTATATCTACAGGTCACATCCCATGGAGTCCGCCATGTTGTAGCCCAGAAGAGCACACTGGCTCTAGCATTTCGCGGACACTGTAGTTTCTCCTTCGTGCTTTGATGGGGAAGGTGAAGCGAGGGAGCTGCAACTACACAGCCAGATGCCACTAAATCCTACACACTGGACTTAAGAATATTATGTTCCATTTTTTGCCAATCAGTCCTCCTAAATGTTACAAACTGGACCTTTAAAGAAACACAATTTTCATAATCCTTGTATTTATCTTGTTGCTCTCACATTAACAACCATGTTGTGTATCTCCATGTTATTTCGCCATTCATTGGTTGTTTGGTATGTCCTGATGTGATTGTATCAAGGGCATTCATTATTTATTTGTAGGCGCCCCTTTGTGCTTTACAGATTTTGTTAGATCTTCTGATCATATTTCATCTGTTTTGACAAACAGCTTTAGAATCAGGGGAACATCCAGCGTCAAATTCTCTTTTCATTTAGGAAGTTTGTTTTTTGTACGTGGTAATTCAAAGATCAAAATCATTTTTGCATTGGAAGGCCCCCATAAAACACAATGAAGGTTGCACCTTTAACAAAATGAATTTCTGCTTCAATTTAGACCATGAATGGATTAAAGCCAAAATCAAATGAGATGACCTTGAGTTGTGCTTGGTTCTTTTCTTTTTCAGTCCCTTTATATCAGCCAAAACGATAGTTTTTGTTTCTGTGGTTTATGAAATTTGCCATTAAACACTCAACACCAAACACTAAATTGACAAATTTTGACTTTTTTAAATCAATTAATTTCTATGACTCAAACATCTTGTGACATGTTACAGTTCAAGCTATATTCATCTGACTTAAATGTGCCCACATTTACTGTAAAATCTCATGATCAATTTAATGAAATCCTTCAAACTTTCAATCCTTTATCATAAACTCAATAAGCACGTCTGTTTTAAGTCAAGTCATATTTCTTGGTATCAGAGTCAAACCCATTTAAAGGTCGTGTGTGTTACATTTAGGACGATCTATTGACAGAAATGTAATATAATATTCATAGGTATGTTTTCATTAGTGAATACCTGAAAATAAGAATCTTTGTGTTTTCGTTAGCTTAGAATGAGCTGTTTTTATCTACAGATGCCGCAGGTCAGCTTTCGTGGAGTCCGCCATGTTTCTACAGTAGCCCAGAACAGACAAACCAAACACTGGCTCTAGATAGTGCTGTTCGCATTTTTCGCGCATTTTGCAGCCATCTTAGTTTCTCCATCGCAATTGGGAAGTGAGGGTGAAGCGAGTCAGTTGCAATCTGCAACTACACCACTAGGTGCCACTTAATACACACTGGACCTTCACAGGGATGTGACACTTCCAGGCTTTATCCAAAACAGAAAGGACAATTTAGGGTATGATATACAGTCTGAATTCTGCATTCCCAGTTATTGATAAATTCATCTTCTTTTTAAAAGTACCTGAACCCAGAGGACAAACTCTGTCTTGACTTTTTCTTTGTCTATCTTTAAATAAAGCATACTGTATGACAGACAGACAGTGGTGGAAGAAGAAGTTGTCCTGCCTTAACAGGTGGAAATAACAGGAGAGTCACAGAACTGTCAATCAACCAGTGGTCAGGGAGGGACAGAGAGCTGCATGAACAGCTGGGCCTGATGGGTATGTCAAATTTCAACAATTCCAGTAATTGCAATACATTCTCATACCAGATCTTTAAATACATAACAATAAATGTGATTTAGGGATCCTGATTTGGGTTGAAATAAGGGTTGCAAGTCTGACTTGCAAGTCACATTGCCATTACTGCGTCAACAGGTCATGTACTTAATGTAATGAAAAATAAAACTTCAAATGATTTTTGGTTTCACACAGGACACAAATCCCAGTGTCCTGGGTGAGTCCTGTGTCTGTCTCGCTCTTTCCACATCACTGGAGTTAGATGATAGTCCACTGTGCCGCCAACTGACCCTAAAGGGTGTTACTGTATGGAGACACGGGGGAATGAGAACGGGCTGATAGTTGTCAAGATAGTTTTTTCGAAATCACAAATGTAAACCTTATTGTGGCGCTAGAGGCAAAAGTCAGGGGATCACCAAAACCATTGTCATAGGCTACATATTCTGGGAACCATTATGTCTGAATAAAATGTGCCATTCCGTCATGTTGAGATATTCCCCTGGATAAGTGAAAACAGACTGGGAACTATAGCGATCCATCCAGTTGTTGTTGAGATATTACAGTCTGGACCAACGTGATGGACTGACATTGACATCCATAGAGCCTTGGAGCTACTGTGGCTAAAAACATTGCCCTTGAACAGAAATAAATACATTTGTCGCTTAACTTAATTCGGGGGGTTTGCAAAAATCGTCCAATAATTTACATTCCCTTCTGGTGATATGGTTGGTCTAAAAACACAGAAGCCTCCTCTGCCATCCATCCCAGGCTGTACACTGGATGGAACATTTGGTCTCAAAATTGCATTGAGCTACTGGTGAGCTCAGTGAGTGCTGTGAGAGGTTAGATTGCTGGAAATTGCCTGCACAGGAACAATGTATCTGCATCGGGGGTTGAACAGGGTCATCCGATGGTTCCAAATAAAAAAATCTATTTATGCTTGCTGTCCATTTCCAGCACAGAGATTTTTCTGTGTAGACTAACTTTCAGTCTACCAGATCTGTTATTACACAGCAATGACTACCTGCCATGTTTTTCCTCCACCTGAAGCCAGCTAAGAGTTGCAACATGATAGTTTTGTTTGATGTGAGTGAGAAACAATAGTGGGAGGATTACAAACACATTCAAATCACTGCGGAGCAGAATTCATACTGTGAAAGACAATGTTTGGTAGAATGGCTTTTGAAAAAAAATACAAGAAGCAAAGAAAATGTCTCCACATGAAAATCTAAGTAATAAAATCCACTTTTAAATGTACTTTACAGCACACGTCCATCAAATGTAGCACTGAATAGAAGATCTGTACATATCACAGTCATTAAGAGAGAATATTCTCTGCAAGAAATGTTTTTTTAAAACCTAGTTTTATCTGTACTTCGGATGCATATGACAGCTGATGAACACTTTGATATTTAGACAGACATCCCTGACTGCAGAGTTTTATCCATACCCATGCAAAATCATTCCCAGGTTGAAAGCGCAGGTACGCTCAGACGATTTCCACCCACTGTACACAAACCCTGCAAATGTAAAAGGCTGCCTGCATCAATGCATACAAAAGTATAGCATGACAGCAGTGTGTACGAGAAAAATAACTCCAAATAACAACCTGGAACCTGCAACTTCAGCAAAAACACAACAGTTAGGACACACTGCTGTCTGTAATGGCAGGGTACCAACACTGTGTAACAACAGCAAATTCCCATTTTGAAGCAGAGTAGTAGCTTCAGAGTGATACTTGGTGACAGGACACCCGGGATTATTTGCAGGACATTTACAATTCCAGGCCAGAGAGTCACATTTACTGCCAGGACAGAAAGAAAGCACACTGTAATTACCAGCACACCAACAAGCCAGCAACCCTGTGAAAATCTGTAAACTGATTTATTTGTCTCTGCAGAGACCGAAAGTTTGCCTATGTGAATATCCCTGTCTTTCACAGCTTGATACTTGGGAGAAGACATTTTTCACAGCTTTAATGTGGGAGAGGTGGCACTAAAGACAGACAAAACACACTTAGAGGATACACTGCGACTCCCTGCTTGTACATTTCCATCCACACCATGTATTTTTAGCTCAGCTGTGTACCAAATCAAAACATCTATTTTGTCTTTTTGGCAGGCCTGTCATGATGTCATCTAGCCCCACTTTGACACACGCTGCTGTCACCACTGTTGGCAGATGGTATAATGTGGGCAAATGATTTGTTTTTAATTGTGGAACACACAGAAACTGGTGCTAATAAGTTAAATAATGCACAGGTACCCACATAATACCCACATAATACCCACACATGTAAGCTGCATATGGAGAAAATGAGTCAAAAATTTGCTATATGAACTAAATGCACTTTTCTGGTGATGGATTTTGTGGTCTGAAACCAAGGGTATAAAATTCATCCTTCAACCAAATGCTAAAGTAGTTTAAATCACGTTTTGACAGAAAGGTTCAAGCACAAATAAAAAATACAGTTATGTTCACAGTCCACCAACTATCCACAAGGTCTCCTTTAAATCAAAAAGAAGCACCTCCTGGCGGTACATCTTGATGACGTTGCAGATCTAAGCCCTGGTGCTCCGGTAAATGTCTTTGAAAGAATGTGATTTTTGTCCTGCAGAACTCTTTCTTGTCTCTACTGAATCTGTCTTGAATCTGAATCTGTGCTGTTCATGTTAGTTCAAGTTCAATTTACAGATATTAACATTAACACAGACATTATCATATAATAAGACATAGCATTTTAACTTAAACCTGTGGAGGATATGGGTTGATTCTCTTCTTTTGATTTCTATTCTATTCTCAAGGGGTGCTATTTGGGGAGGAATGTAAAGCTGCAATACCTCGATTTTCATGGCCGATTGGAGGCGGTGGAAACAAGTTGGAAAAACAAATCTTTGAGATGTTAGTGTGTAACATTTAGGGGGATATATTAGCAGAAATGGAATATAATACTCATAGGTATGTTTTACCTTTTTGTTACCTTAGAATGAAACATTTACAGGGAGAGGGTCCTCTTCTGTGGAGTCTGCCATGTTGAATCGCCATGTTTCTCCAGTAGCTCAGAACAGACAAACCAATTAATTTACACATCCAGCAGTAACAGAGCAACATTATCATTTGAAGTTGTGTTTCTGGCCCCCTGGTGAACAGTCCAGTGTTCTCTTTTAGCTCTATTTTTGGTCTCTACCGACTCCTGAGAGAAATATCTGGCTGTTAAGCTGCTAAATACTCCGCCATGTTTACCAGCTAGTAGTTAACTGTTGCGTGGCTTTCATTGGTGCTGAGCTACCTGCTGTGGCTGAGAGCAGTGAGAGTGAACCAAACAGTAAATGTATGGACCAGGCAGCTAAACAATGAGCTGAATTTTGCTATAAACCTAAATAAAGCTGTATATTCTGGTGATAATTCTCAGTAGCTTAATCACTGAGCGACCCCTTTCACACTGTCACATGGTTTTTATGCATTCATTTGACGGATTGTTCATCAGACAAAATAAGCAATTTAGAGACATCACCTTGGTCTCTGGTGATATTAAATAAGTTTGTGTGAGTGTTTTTGACATTGTATTGATTCAGTGAATAATTGGTTAGTTTAAAAAAAGGCAGACACATCTACATTAACTTCATTAATATAACTGCTCAGAGAGTTTATGTATGCGTGGGGGTATTCTTATGAAAAGATAAAGGTCACGCAGATGATGAATGAATCCAGCATCATCTATTCAGCCTTTTTTTTAATCTCAAATTCAAATTTGCTTAACTAGTATGATCATAATTAAGTATAATATTCTCAAAGCAGGTTTTTGAGCGTTTATAATGAAATTATAATTGATAATGTCACAGAGGAGAAATGACAACAAATGATTTGTACCTTTCGATACTGTTTTAACTGTGTTTACACAACACAGCACTACACTGTTCAACCTACACAGTATAGCTATAATACAAGAAAACTAAGTGTTACAAATAAAGCATTGATAAAATCAAAGTATATACAGTGGTAGAAGAATCCTTGTAAAAGTAAGCAAAGGTAGCACAATGTAAAAAATATTCCATTGCAGGCCACCATATAAAACTTGACGTTATAGTAAAAGGATTAAGTAAAGTAACTAAAGCTGTAAAAAAGTAGGCTACTCATTATGAAAATTGTCAATTTTCAGAATTTTATGTTGTTATACACATTCAATTTGTAGATTATTGTTACTGATGCTTTAACATGTAACCTTACACTTTACTATTTGATTTGATTTGATTTGATTCAACTTTATTGTCATTGTAAGTACAGGCACAAACAACGAAACGCAGATAGCATCAACCAGAAGTGCAAAGTAGCAAAGTGCAATTTACAAATGTACAGAAATATGTAATGAAAAAGTAATAATAACATTATAGATATATGAATATGAATATGCTGGCAAGATTCACATTATGGCAAGATATTAACATTATGAACAGTATTAACAGAATAAATATATACGGCAATAAATTAAGATATATTTGATGTAATATCTCTACAATAATATAGACTAACAAAAAAGTATACTTTATAAACTGGAATCTGAAGGTTAACTAGTAACTATTACTGTCAAATAAATGTAATGAACTAAAAAGTAGGCTACCAAAAAAATCCTATAATCTAGTGAAGTATATAAAGAGGAAAAACCCAGAAATATTTGAGTAAGTACCTCAAAACTTAAAGTCCACCACCAATCAAGGTTTTTTCTTCTTGTTCCTACAGTTGGACGTTTGATCTTCACTGTGCAGGATGATGTCTGTGCAGAGTTTGACCCTAGAAGGATGTTTTCACATTCATCTGCTGAAAGAGGAAAGTTTCTCTGTGCTCATTGAAAATTTAAGGGGCGGGGCCTACGAACATGATTTGTGACATCCAAATAGTTTGTTCTTATGCAAGTGTGATGTGGAAACCTGAAGCCACCAGTGCACACCCACTGAGAATGGACTTTACAGTGAGGTAGGAGACATCTTGTGTCCAGAAGGAAAATGTAAGGAATGAAAGAAATTTGCATATTCATAGATTCTGTCATTTTTAATTAGGTAGAAGGAGATTATTTCTTAATAATCATTGTAATGTGGAAATTGTACTTTTTTGTGGAGGAAAAAAACAGCACTTCTGGAGGGGATAGGTATATGAAATATAGTATAGTTTACAACAACAACAACAACAACAACAACAAAAAGCGTCACAGCACACTACAACAAATCCACGTTTAATTCCAGTATTTCTTTTTAATTTGCGTTTTTTTTTTCTTCCCAATCTACTCCTGCCTCGTGACGTCACGCACTTTCTCTGCTGCGCTCGCGCTCCCCTCCCCTCCCCTCTCTCTCTCTCTCTCTCTCTCTCTCTCTCTCTCTACCTCTCGCGCTCCCTCACTCCGCGTGAAACAAAGTGTAGTGTCCGCGAGAGCCCCGTAGGAAGCGAAAAAAGAGAGAAGAAACCCGGAGAAAAAGGGAGAGAGAATGGGGCGGCTGAATCCACAACAGCAGGAGGAATAATAACCCTTAAAGACAGAAACAACTGAAGACGGAGGAGGAAACTCGCAGGAAAGAAACTTTTCGTTCGGGGGGGGGGGAAACTGTTACGGACTCAACAACACGGCCACGTTTGGGAAACATGGATACACTTTTCTCTGTATTCCTGGGACTCCTGTTTCTCTTCTCGTCTGTTGGTAACGTCTCCGGCCAGATACCGACAGGTAAGGACGAACAGACAGTTTAGTGTCTGTTTTTTTGTTGTTGTCTGTGTGTTGAAATGAAAGTTTGGAGTTTTTTTTTCTCTCTTTCTCCTCCCTGTTTTCCACCTTGTAAACGCGTACCAATTTCCCGACAGGTGTGTTGAGGTGTAGGAGAAGAAAAGTTGCCGTTTGTGTTTGAAATGTAGCGTCGTGCTTTGTTTGATGTCTTGTGTGATATCCTCAGATGCGGGATGTGCAGGTTTAGTGGAGTGAAGATGCTTTTATTAAATAAATAAAAAAGAAAGGTTCCTCTTAACGACATTCAAACCCGTGTGAGATTGTCGCCTCTTTTTCTGAATTCAAGTCTGTTTGCCAAGTAGGTTGGCCTTACTGGCACGAATGGCTATCACAGACCTAATGATTGTGGATTGTGAAGTCTGTGTTGAAGTTGTAATTTTTCAGTTTGGACTCCGGAGTATGTTAAAAACGGCGTTTACTCGCAGTAATAAGGAAGAAGGAGGCTAGTACAGTGTCCGACATTCACAGCTTTTAATGCACGCTGTTGCACCGGCAACCTCATGCATTATAATCGGAATATAGAGCTTGTATGACAGTGTGGGGAGACATCGTTCAACCCGCACAGCCTCGCAAAACAGCGCATGAATGGAGAAAAAGTTACTGTGTGCCCGCAGATCACCCCCTTAATAACTATAATATCTACGTATTATCACAGCGATGACTTATAATGTGTGGTTATTGCTGTGATCTTGTACTTTATGGGGTTTCCAACCTATGTTTCTCCTATGGTGCCTTGTATTCATGTGGCATTCAGTAATTATATCCGACTTATATTCCACTTAAATACATGCACCGTTGCTGTGTTATGTATTTGATGTTCTTTATAGCCTGCGGTGTGTTTGTAAGTCTTTCAAAGTGGAGTGTGGTTCTTGTGTGCGGAGCTATCGATGGTCGATCCGGTCCGCAGGCGCCGTGAGCTTTTCCAGCTCTGTGCAAACCAAATGATCCTCTTCTGCTCCAACTTTTATTCGCGCTGCATGCACAAAAACCCACTAATGGTTGGGGATGTATAGCCTGTACGTCGATACGCCTGATCGATAAAGTGAATATTGTTCTTGCACCGTGTGATTTAACTTGGAAAAAAGAGGAAGGATGAAGTAAATCTACTTTTTTTTCTCTCTTAAGACTCCGGTTTCATTTTTTTTTTATAACAAACTGAATCTGTGGAGATTTGCGGCGTGATTTTAATCTGCAAGGTTTCAGTTAAACTACATGCAACCGTGTGCGTGATCATTGTTTAGATAATGAAACGACCGTGACATTAAACTCGTCCTCATTTTGCTACAGATGCATGGAAAACCCTTTTACCCTGGACTTCAGGTTGCTCCAGTTTAAAGAGTCATCCGCATCGCAAAGTGTTTGCATTTGCTCCCCTTTCGTCCGTGTAGTCTGCAGAGAAACACGTATGCACTCCGTGGAGGGGGGTGGATAAAAAGCTGCAACAGTGCTGTTTGATGCGCTCCGGGACGATGCAAATGCAAATGAATGAACTCTGGAGAAAGGAGTTATCCTATAGCTGTTGCTGCTGGTGCATGACTGGTCGGACGCGGAGAAAACAAAGTCCTCATGTAGCCTATTTTCTGCAGCTCTCGGTCTCCGCGCAAGCAAACTCTCTCTCTCTCTCTCTCTCTCCCTCTACCTGTGTCTCTGTCTGCGTGGCTGCTGTGCGTTTTTATTTCCGCATTCGGCAGTTGATCGTCTCTGAACTCCAACGCAGAGAGAAAGAGAAGGGGAGAGAAAGACTCACACAGCTGTGAGACAGCTGACCTCCAAAATCACACTAAACCCATATACGGTTCTGATAAAGGACGCCGCACGCTCCATTTAAGTGCTGGAAATAACCAGAAACAGCATAAAAACGCTCCTTCTCTGCCTCAGTATTCTCGTAGGCCTGCTAATGATTTGCATAGAAATTACACATTAATTACCACTTCATCTGTGAGCGTTTTATTGCCCCCCTCCACAGCCCTATACCCCATAACTACCGCCCCCCCCCTTGAGGCCATTTGGCCCTCCGGGTAACAAATGTGTGGAATTTCTTTGAGGCCTCTTTGGGAATCTGAGTGCTGTTAATTTGCAAGTAAATACTAGTGACTAGATGCTAAGAGAGCCGGAGGGGGGCTATAGTCAGTGTGGAATAGGGGGTTTGAAAAAGAGAACTTGAAGTTGATGGTGCTGCAGAATAAATAAAAAAAGGCATATTTTAAATAAAATCAAGCAATGGTAACAGTAATTAGTAAATCAGATACAGGGAAAAGGATGCTTTAATGGCAATGAAAGCACCCAATTTCCAGGAATACATAATTGCCATGCCCTTTTCTGCACACAGTGTGAATACTTGATGAAAAATCAGAGTTTAAGAAGAAAACGTGTCGTTCATCACACCGTGACGACAGGAACTTGCATTCGGTGCAAAGAAAGTGCAGATCAGCACAGTCATTTTGATCACTGACAACCGTTTTATTTGGTCTCTTCAGTGAAATGTCTAATCGATGAGGCTGATAGGGTTAATAGGCGGATCATTAATACAGCCAGTGCGAACCGTCCCTGAGAAAAAGTGGTGATTATTAAATCAGAACTCAATAATGAAGGAGAGTTATGTTGTGGTGCAGCATCAGTAGCTGCTGCTTGCTGAAAATCAACCACAAGGACGAGAAAAAAATCTGTGGCAAGGATTTAAAATTGTCCATCATATTTGAACAAAGTCACTTTGAGTTTGTGTTAAGACGTCTTTTTATTCAAAATCTTTCTCATTTCCTTCTTTATCTTCTAGTTTCCCATTTTGAAAGTCAAAACTATAAATTATGGCATTTATATAAATCCGTCTCTCTTTTATCTCTTCTTATCACGCTGTTTTGCAGCAGTTTTGTTTTGGCCTATCACTTACAAAGTCAGTGTAATAAATGTGAACGCGTGTGTGTGTGTGTGTGTGTCTCGCTGCTTTTACGAAGTCAGTAACTGAGTTTATGTTAATTTGACAACTTTCTAAATCTGTCTCCTCTCTGATCGAACTGTGACACAGATTCCAGGCGTCTTTAATCTTAATGAAGTGAAATAATTGTTTTCCATTAGTGTCTCCAGACGAATTAGAAGGCTGCCGCTGCTACTGAACACCACATCTGAGCTGGTTTAATTATAATTGTAAATTATTTCAGTATTTTGAACATTAGAACCAAGTTGCTTTAATTATAATTACTTTTCAGCAAGATGAAATAAAAATTGTGTGTTTTCCCGGAGAAAGGCAAGAGGAAGAGAGTGATAGTGTGACAACGAGGAGAGGAGGAGGAGGGGGGGGAAACAAGAAATGCAACCAATGGTTTTTGGCCGTGGGCATCTCCTCCACTCAAGAGACTGTGAAAACGGCAGGAGGGAGTGTGTGTGTGAGTGTGTCTGGCTGTGTGTGTGTGTGTGTGTGTGTGTGTGTGTGTGTGTGTGTGTGTGTGTGTGTGTGTGTGTGTGTGTGTGGAGCAAATGTGTGTCAACTCATGTGTGTTGCTGTCACTTAAAGAGAAAGAGGGAGGCCGATGGTTTTAAGCCCTCCGGAGTACAGTGGTACAAAGATGAGCATGTGAAATGTTTGCCTCTCATTTAGATTAATGTGAAAATGCCTTCGCATTCTACTCATGCCATGTAAAATGGCGCCAAATCAAAGGCGGTTTTATTCATTTTCTGGTTAAGAGTAATGCTTCAGTCCGCTGTCCTTCAGATCTATCTTAATGTCTTCTCTTCAAATCAAACACCACTTTGCTCAGAGCCAATCTGTTACTACGGATTTCAATTTAGTGATACATTTAAAAAACCCATCTCTTTGAAAGTACTGGCTCATTTCTTAAGTCGTTTAGGGATGAAGCCTGCGCACACACAAGCGTGTGTGTAAAATGTAATTAATCTGTTGAGAGAATTCATTAGCTAATCCCTCATTAGACCGTGTGTATGAATGAATTTGAGGGTTTGTGTTGAAAAATGGATTATTGACTCAAACAGCAACCTTTTAGCTGTCAGAGAGTTAAGAGTGAAAACGGATACGACTGACACAGGTTGTAATCCAGGTTTCCATATGCCATGCTGTAAGGAAACGGTATTTACTAGAACAGGATGCCTGCTAGCCAAAAGAAGAGTTTCAAATAATATGTTTCATGCTTATTCTTGAGATTTTGGCAAAAAAAACATGATTGAGTGCAGATTATCTCTGTGATGATTACATTATTAATCAAGCACCTGAAACACATCATTGCTGCTTCCCAACTACGATTAACTAACGATTATATTTTCATTATCGTTTACCTGACAGTTATTTTATCAATGAATCATTCTGTCTTTAATAGACCATAAACAATTAGTCGATCAACAGAAAATTAATCTGTTATCATTTTTGCAATCAATTAATTGTATGAATCATTTCGCAGGCAAAAATGGCAAACTTTTACTAGTTCCTGCCTTTCCACTGTAAGGAATTTATGTTTTACATGATTGTAAACTGAATGTCGGACAAAAGAACACATTTGAGGACGTCATCCTGCTCTCTGAAAAATTGGGACAACCATTTTTTTTACAATGTTACTGATCATGTAGGCGCTGACACCCCCACTCTTTTTTTTTAAGTATTTTTTTTGTCTTTTTATTGCCTTTATGATAGTGACAGCTGAAGGTAGACAAGAAAGGGGGGCAGAGAGAGAGGGGATGACACGCAGCAAAGGGCCGCAGGTTGAATTCAAACCTAGCAAGGACTCAGCCTCGGTACATGTGTCACCAGCTCTACCCACTGAGCTAACCGGGCGCCCACCCCCACTCTTTTTATTCTTTTTCTGGTGGAGTAAAGGCCCTGACACACCACACCGATATCAAAGAACAAGTGGTGACCAAAGGCTACTGTTGCGTTGCATCACTTTTTAGCCAAGGCGCCGCTGTATCTTGGCTAAAAGGTGACGGACCGACTACAGCGAGGTAGTCTGCATTCATCGTAATAAAAAAAAACACACCAGAAGACCTATGACTGTACATATAGACAAAAGCAGCACCATGGATGTAGGTTTGCCCACTCTTGCTACTTGTTCTTCAGTTTCTTCATTCATTTCTCTTACTGATGCCCTCTGCTGCCGATTCAACATCATTAGTTAGTCGGAAAAGTGTCAGACAAGGGTCGGCATTTTTTGTTAAACACACTGCAAAAATTAGGACTGTCCTGGGTGCCCGGTGGGCTCAGTGGGTAGAGCTGGCGACCCATGTACCGCTGCAGCAGCCCAGGGTTCGAATCCGACCTGCCCCCCTTTCCTGTCTGTCTTCAGCTGTCACTATCATAAAGGCAATCAAGCCCCAAAAAAATCAGGACTGTCTGACATTGGCCGACGGTTTGTGTGGTGTGTCGGGGCCTTGAAAGCATGTAACAGTGAGTAGCAGCATGACATGTGTGCTTTGTGTTAAGTGTGAGAAGCAGAAGCAGGACCTGTAGCATCAAGGTATATATGAATAATCTATTACCGTCAGCATCTATCACAATGTTTTCACCCCAGGCAAGCTGATACACAATATTTCAACATTTTCCACTCAGGCATTTTAATGCACAAACTTAAACATTTGCATAAAACAGGCAGATGGAAATATCCCTAATGTCGTGGTCAGGATTAACCTTTAGATACTGGTACATGATGGGTGTAAATCATCAGTCATGAGGCAGGAAGTGAACCAAGAAAGCGTTAAAGTCCCATTGGAAATGAAGGGAGGCAGCACGTCCAAAAACAAATCCCAAATCCCTGAAATATCACATCCCTGATGAATGATGGTATTAGTCCAGTATCATCAATCTCTGCTCTGCCCTGTTTGGCTCTGGTCACAGCTGTCGGTACAAGGGGGCCTTGAAACACCCTGCTGCCTCGCATACACACTCATACACTCTCTCACACACACACACACACACTTACACACATGGTTGGCTAATGACAGATTAAGTAATCAACACTCTCTACTGATTAATTACATTACAGTGCACATACACACTCTCTCTTTCCCGCACACTCACACAGACACAGATGTGAGCAGTCTCAGCACCCGTTGTGTAGTCTAGTGTGTGGTGATACTCATATATATATATATATATATATATATATATATATATTTATATGGAGACATGGCTGGTGTGTGTGAGTGTGTGTGTAAGGGAGAGAGAGATTGAGAGATGTGGTGGCAGGTGACGACAGTCTTAGGATAATGATTATTTTTAGGGTTAACATTGGGGTTAGGTGAAGCAGAGGGTAAAGGTTGAGGTTGGGCATCTGTTTGCGTGAGAACATGGGCAAGTCAACAGATTGTCCTCACTACTTTTTAAATACAGATTTGTGTTATGTGTTTCCTAAAGCTGTTGGTTCATTTGGTTGCTGCTGCTGAGCTGAAATGTGTACATTAAAGCCAGATGTATGCTTGACACAAGGGGATAATGGCAATCCAGCCATATATACCTGCTGCAAAGGTTTTGATTTTTACTATAACTGATTCTACTTATCCACTGAAGCCCTTATGTTATGAATACACAGCTTCTCTCTTAGATGTGACTCTACGCCTGTGCATGCTATCCAATCTAATTCTGTCTTATTATTTTCTGCTTTGCTTCGGTTGGACCCAGCTCACATGGGGCGCGCTGAGAAGGGTGAGTTACAAGTGGCCAGCCAAGAGCTGAGCTTCATCTGTTGTAGTCATCATCATCGTCGTCTTTGTCATAGTCTCTAGTGTCGTCATCATTAGCCCGTAGTTCTCACCTTAACCGTCACTTAAAGCTCCCCCTTTTTCAATGTTTAAATAACAGTTTTGTCATCCCATCTTAGAGCTGTTGTGTCTTGACTAACATCCCATTTGGACTCAATGCTCATTTATATATGTTTTTGCACTCTCGCCTCACTAGTACAATGTTATTTTGGAATAGTACCTACACTGTATTAAGCCAGTATTAATGTACAGTATGCCGTGATATTGTGTGATATATTATTTCTGTAGGACCATGAACTATTTGGTTTTCACTAGAATTTGAATGGTTTGATTAAAGGCTGAAAAAGTTTCAGTGATTCATAGAACTTTGAGGCCAGGTCTACAGCTGTTTTGATGCAAATTATTTCTTCAACGACAAACCGAATTGATGAAATATTTTATTAAAAAGTGCTCTCAGACTTTTGTCTCTGCCAACCTGGCTGTCAGTTAATCTATTTGCCATTTGTCTGCATGTCTCCCCTCTGTCTTTTTCTGTCTCTGTCTGTCTTTGTATAGTTAGACAGCTGTCAGTAGGTTTGAATTTTCCAGGTGCTGTTTGTTCAGTTGAGCCTGGTCTTTAATAAAGGAGTTCTGAGTAACTTTTGTTCCTGCAACGTCTGAACACACCCCTTCTTCTCTTCTCATAGCCGTCCACTTAAGCATCCACACATCCTCTCACTCTGTCTCACACATATTCTCTATATTTCCTTCCCCCCTCTGTCTTTCCTCTCTTTCTCACACAAACACTCAGCAGATGGATGTTAATGAGGGAGTTGTTTTTTTGTTGTGAAAGTGACAAGTTAGTAAAAAAAATACACTGCAGAGACTTACAGAGTGATCACTGTGTAACTGTAGAGTTTGGTATCCCACCAGGCTGTGTGACAAAATCAAAGCAAGTAGGATGTTTAGATTTTTATTTGCAAAAATCAAAGACAATAAAAGAAACCTTCTGGTTAATCCTTAAGACGAAAAAAGAAGCTTTGATTTTTTTTTTTTTTTTACTTTTTTTTTATGTGTGTGTGGGAGTCAAACATAGGATTTGGAGTGCTATGCTCCAAAACACAAATTATTTAATACAAAAATAAGAGAGATCTAATGAAAGCCCAGTGAGGCAGAAATACTGTCAGTTCATATTAAGCAGGACAGGTTCTTGAAAATGGTTTTGGCAGGTTCTACATGAGCTCTCACTAATCTCTGTAGATTACACTCAATCAGTCCCTGAGACAGGATGTGTTTGTAACTACTACAACTTTTATTGTGCCGTGAGCGTCTGTAGTTTGTAAATGAGGTAGAAATTAATAAACGTGTAGTATTTGAAAGGATCGGTTCAAAAACATCAAATAAATGTTTTTTACTAGTAAAAAATAACCAATAATTCTGTTCACAGTCCTACGCACTAATATGAATAAAATAAGCAAATAAAAATAATACGTAGGCCTTGTTAGCCATAATATTGATTTCAGGTGGCTACTTTCTGTATTGAGTTAATATGAGCCATAATGAGTCACAATAGCCACATATATGGGAAATACACCAGGCTGATATAAACTGGAATTTCCCTCATGTAACTATAACTTATAACTTATTATGAATTGTTTTACATGTATTCACTTTTTCAGTCTTCTTCTGACAAGGCTCTCCACTGCCATAAAAACTGTTAAAAACCTAATAGCACAAACAACTATTAATACTATAACATTTACATTAACATGCTATTGAAAAGGTTTCATTCAGTGAGCCTAAAGTGAAGAGCTCATCGTGCATCTGATCCAAGTGTCGACCTCGGGGCAGTAAATCTCCAGTTTCCCTGTTGTCACTCTAACCAAACCCTGCCATTGTCCCACATGTTAAGCAAATGGTTCAGGATACTGTGGTCAAGCCAAACTACTGACGACAAAAACACGACGTTGGGGAATTCTGGTGACTCAGTTGGCTAAAGTGTAACCCATCATCCTGTGACTGATGCCACAACCTCACACTTCTTTTTTTCTCACCCTCTCTTGTCTACCACTGCTTTCAACTACCTATTACAGACAAACTGGCTAAAAAAGATCTTTAAAAGGAACATTTTAATGGGGAGATCATTGGAGGTATGACTTTTTTGGGGCATGTGCCTTTTAGTGTCCTTGCCAGGGCTATTTTTGTCACCCTCAAAGCTCTACAAGGGACACTTTAGACAAATTAAGATAAGAACGTATCTTAAAAGAGACATCAGAATTAGTCCAAAAAAAAAATGTCGGTAAAAAGACACTCTTTATGTTTTACTTAAATGTAGGCGGCAGTTTAGTTTGAAGGACAAGAAAGCGTGTGTGTGTGTGTGGGTGTGTGTACTGTGTATGTGTATGAAACATCCTCATGTTAGCCTTCAGGTGGACTGGATTTATACACATGGCCAAAGGACTTTTTTTTGTCTACATGTGTAGCTATAGGCAGTGGCTGAAGTGGTTTCCATTAGTCCAGTTAAGAAGACATCTGTCATGAAGCTGCACTGCGCACACACACACACACACACACACACACACACACACACACACACACACAAAGTAGCCATAAGCCATCTCTGTGCAGTATACCATAACAAGTCTCATTCCTGATCTCTGTGTGTAGTCTCATGATAAAATCCCAGAGGTCATTCTGCTGCAGTCACTTTCAGCCATACAGCTACACTATGTATGTCCTGACACTATTTTTACTGGTCTCACAGTAATTTCCAATAACCCTTTTCTCTGCTCTTTAAGCTGATTTCAGTAGAAAGCAGTAGAAAGCTTTCGAGATATATAAACCCTCCTGTGTGTGTGTGTGTGTGTGTGTGAGAGAGAGAATCAGGGGCTCACAGACAGATGACCAGTCCATTAAGATTATCATCTCCATCCCCGACCATGTATCTTCACATCACCGCGATGCTGGTGCTCTGTCTGTCTGTGTAAGCAGAGATTTAAATCTTCTAGCAGATATTCCAGAGCTATCTTTTTCCTCTAAATGATGTTACACAGTTTTTTTTATCTGTCTGTCCACCATCCTAATCTGTCATTTGGTCTGTCTGTCTGCCTGCCAGCCCGTGTGTGTCCCTACTGTCTGCGAATGACTACGCGACTGCAGACACATGGTCAGCCTGACAGCAATTGCGTACACGTATAAGCACCTACAGTCAATCACTAACAGACAGGCCATATGTGGGCGTGTGGGAGACAGACATTTAAATGTTGAACATCTGTCTGTCAGGGTTGGTCCTCCTCAGCCCCGATTCCTGTCGGTAACACTGTCGTTAACACTGTCGGTAATAAAGTCATATATTAGTCGTTCAGTCCTACACATAGCACCATAATGCTGTCTTAATTGTCAACTCCAAAACAAGCCTTATTTGTATGAATAAAATATGAGAAAATTTAGCTGGTAACTTAGTAAGCAGGTTAATATATGAGGATCATTAATTTGATGTGTGCGATATTTAATTCAGCATTAAATATATTTTACAGACGGCAGAGCCACAAGGAACTTTTAGTTGATTCTGGTGGCCCCTGTGGACAAAAACTGTAGTGTTTCAACTGCTTTGTTTCATTGATTTCAATGGGAATCCGACCAAGTCCAACCCAGTAGCAGGCTTTAAGAATAACTATATAGAAATACTCACCGATGATCTTGTGTGCTTCAGGTGGCATCAGTATTCATTTGAGATTGTTTCATAACCAGTTGATTGTTTAATAGTCGTTTAAGTTAATGATCAACCCAAAATGTCAAACATTTGCTGGTTCCAGTTTCCCAAATGTGAAGATTTTGAGATTTTCTTTCTGCTTCATGTCATTGGAAATTGAATATCTTTGGGTTTTGGACTGTTGGTCGCACAAGCAACAAGCAATCTAAAGACATTAACTTTTACGATGAGAAACGGTGATGGACATTTTCACTGTTGATATTTTATAGAGGGAACAATTAATTGTTAAAAAAGAGAGTTTGGTCTTAAAACAATAAACACGCCCATGTGTACATTGAAAGTGTCAAAGAGTCGCTGCAGTTGTTCCTCCTGTACTAGCTGTGAAGAGATCCCCTTTCCTACTTACATGATTTTAATGGAAAAGATTGGGTGTAAAATGTTCCGTCCTCGTTCTCGCCAGGAATTTAATTTAATGTAATGAAAGCCTTACCAGTATTACGGCGTCTTGAATCGGCCGTTACAACTGAAATGCATACTTCCCCGGGGATTAAAGAGAGCTCACAAATGATGGGTAAACATCACAGCGTGTTACTGGCTTACATCAAAATTAAAATACGCAACACCACCAACAGTTTCAAATAACAGAGGGGCCAACTTCATACCTCTAAAACATTCAGCTGTTCAGATTTATTTCCATGCATTCATGGAACCAAACAAAAGTTTTTCCACGGTTTCAATAAATTATAGGGTGAAGACACCTACTGAGGCCGTATTTCTCCTGGGCACTTCTGTTTATAATTGAGCAGCACTGAATAAATCCTTGTGGGAAACACTGACCATGAGTTCTGCTGCACCGATTAGAGCACTGCAAAGTTTTCTTATACAGTGCAAATAGTGTTTCCACCTTTCCACTGGAAGTGATAAGAAGGGCAGTGCTGTGAAATTCCCAACGGACTCACAGCTGTACAGCAACATGTGAACCACGAAAAAACACCAAAATAGGACATGTGAGGTTTTCATGTTGGAGGTAGACCTTGAGATTGTGAAGGGATTTGATTTTTTATGTTGATACTCACGAGTGCAACACACGCACACGTAGACGCACACACGCACACACGCACACACGCTCCCCGGCGATGTTGATACTATGCAGACTCCACCGTGTCTGTTGGAGTCGAGCGAAATCAGTCAGCATAGTCAAACAAACTCTCCTCTCCTCTCCTCTCCCTTCGCTACTCCTTCGTTTCTCCTAACGGTTATTTTACCTCTTACCCCTTCTTCCAGTCCATCTCCCTCCCTTTCCTTGGAATTTATGACCCACTAACCTAAACAAAGCAACACAATGTTTATCAAACCCTCCCCCATTCTCATGTATTCCTTACCCCCCCTTACTTGCTCTCCTCCTACTCCCACTCCCCCGCCTCCACGGTCCTTTCGTCTCCCCCCTTTTCATCTCTCCTCCTCTCCTCCCTGTTTCTCCAGTTTCAGTGTTTCCCCCACCAAAGACCCACAACAAGATCAAGGGTGGGATTTTGTGTTCCCAAATCCAGACTGAATGGTGTTGCATTACAGGGATAAAGCGTGTGGATTCTGTTAAAGGTGGAAATTGTAATTGTGAAGGCAGCTATAGACAGTGCAACACAGGAGCAGCATGGGAACAAGAGGAACATAAGAGGACCATAAAGAACATATAGAACATAATACAGTACTTTTAATAAGTTAAAAGAGAGTGAGGGTTGGACAATAAACCTCATTTATTGAATTACAGACAATATGAATCTCTTACTAACCTAAATTTAATAGCTAAAACAACCACTGACATCTAACTGGACGTTCGACCACCCAATCAGCCAACAGCCCAGTGTCCTAAACTCGTCTTACTGTAATTAAACACAACATATTTAGCGCTTCAACGAATGATTACTTTCATTGTGGATTAACCTGCAAATTCTTTTCTTTATTCCCTTTTTCTTTTCGCCTAGACACTGTTAGAAAAAAAGTCAAAAATTTCCATTTCAATTTCCTAAAGCTCAAGGTGAGGTCTTCAGATTGCTTGTTTTGTCAGACCGACCCTCCAAAATCCAAAGATAATTAAATTTGCAATGAAAAATGAATATTTATTATCAAAATAACAAAAGTAATTGTAATGTGTTCAACCATTGGCAGTTGATGTCAGTTGCTGTTATATGGCTGCCAAACAAAACAGTGGTGTTTCTGTATTTTTTTTTATCTGATAGCTCATGAAGAACAAATTCCTCTCTACGGTGTCATGCTGGCACAAAACATCCTCACCCCTTCGTCTCTACCTCACCCCCTCCTGTATCATGTCAAGGTCTCCCTCCCTCTCTCCTTCTTCTTCTCTCTCTTGCTATGTCTCTCACCCACTTTCTGGAATGCTTTTGTTAGTGTTTTCTCTCTCTGCTGTGTTTTCAGTTCAGCCAGATTTATTCTGACTCACACACGCACACACACACACACACACACATGCACACACACACACACACACACACACACACACACACACACACACACACACACACAGACACACACACTCGCTACCCCCTTTGAATATAAGTCTTTGTAGAAGAAACTGTCTCTTTGTATTAAGTGGCTAGGTTAACTGTCACTATGTCTATATTGGGCCAAAGGTAAATAAAGTGTCTGTGTGTGTATCTCATGTGTGTGTTCGTTGTGTATGTGTGTGTGTGTGTGTGTGTGTGTGTGTGTGTGAGCCAAGCGAGCTGTCTTGTTGGAGTAACGGTTAGCAGATACAGCTCTACCTCTCCATGACATAAACTGTCTCTTACACTCAACCTCACACACACAGACACACGCACACACACACACGCATGCACACAATACTACCTTAACACACAGTGTCGCCGCTCTGTCTTGTAGGGTTAGTCCCTCACTACAGAGTGAACTATATGAAGTTAAGTACAGGTTTGAACTACTGTGTGCTGAGTTCTGAATGGGAAATAAATGTGTTGATCTTTGAGATATGAATGGATTCTTTCTTTTTAGAGTTTCTCTCATGCTTTTAATCGTAATTATGCCCACAAATGTTAAAAATATTGCTCATCCATGGTCATATATACAGAGATTTTTTAAAAATCTCTCTCCAGAGTGAATGAACATTATGGCCACATTATGAGGTCCAAAAACATTGTTATTTTCCTTTAAGATGCTTGTCTCAGTATGATCATGGGACACTGTGCTCCCATACACTGTTTAAACATTTGCGACCATGTGCTCAATATTTATTTATCACCCACATGTGACGTCACATCCCGTTTCCAGGAGTTGCCCAGCCACTTTGTTGGATGGAAGCTAATGTGACTGTATCATAAAACGGTGATTTGATCGAGGGTCGGATAGTCAAGCAGCAGCCCTGGAATTATCATTAGCTGTGCTTAAGAGTCACCATTTATCTCCCACAATGAAAGTACTGATGTTGTCATCTGGCAGTAAAAGCAAAAATATATACAGTGACACCCTTTATATTTGGCTGTACTGAAACTAAGAAGGTAGACACAGAAGAGAGATTTGAAACATTTAATATGCTGTAGCTTACGTAACTACCATTTTGTATTTGTTGTAACTTCGCCCTTGAGCAAAGCACTTCTGACTGATCCAGTGGCACCGCAGCAGTGGCCACCAGTAGAAAACTGTAGTTACAGTGGGGCAGCTCCCGAGCGGCTAACCTTGTGAATGTGTAGCAGCATGACTACAAACAGCATGTCTGCTCGACACAACTTTTTCCCTGGATAAATTAAGGTTAAAGTCAAGCCACGAGCTTGCTCTGCCTCTCCTTCTGCCGTTTCGCTATCACACCTCCCCCCTCCGCACACACATGCACGCACACACTCCAGAGGCTCACATACCTCTGGATGGAGCGAGTGAGAGTCAGCCACATGTGGTTTCGGTTAGCCACACTTTTCCCTCACACAGGCCCCAAACTAACCACTTCTACTTTACCATGGTCAAGTACATGTGTATATCTCCCGTTCAGCGTATGCCGCTTAGTGTCGGTTTGTAAATCTGCCTGTCTGTACATGTGTCTTTGTCTGTGTTTAGTGTGTGTGTATGTGTGTGTGTGTATATGAATGCATGTCCCAGCCTGAGGCAGAGTACAGTGAGAACAGTGAATCAAGGTTAGTGGTCCAAAGAGAGCAAGAGAGATTGAAGGAGGGTGGGAGAGACTTTAATTGAGGCAACAGAAGTGGGAGAGGGCGTGAAATAGGAGAAGGACAGCACAGCAGGTTTTTTTTAGTGAACTCACTTCTAGCTTTATGTATGACTTAAAATATTTCCTCGCTACTGGTGATGATGTTGAGCTGGTGATGTTAGAAAGCTTAACAATGTGGACTAAAACAGGTCATGGCAGGGATTTATTTCACGTAGGCTTATAGAAAAAAAATCTGCTGTTAAAGGATCTATCTTCTGTTGCTAATAATAGGCTATAATCTATTCTAAAGTATTTTTCCCGTTGCGCCTTTTCTGTCATATAGAACCAAGAAGATTCTCCTGAACTTGTATGACACAACTACAACTGAGTGGTGGTGGTTTTCTTCTTACAGTTTTCTTATTCTATTACATTCCACATAGCTACATTCCACTAGCCAATTCATCCATAATGAATTGCAGTTTGCATTTGTTGAATATACTCAAGATTTACTTGATTCATCTTCTGCTTTACATGGACCTGTAATGTGTAACGTCATAGATGGCAACACCACACTTAATAAAAAGCACCTTCCATTCCACCAGTGTTTGCTGCCATAAGTCAGCTCAAGGGTATATATAGGCTACATTTCTGGGGGTTGATATGACCTTTGATGTGCTAATTTAAAGTAGTTGAAGTTGCTCTGGTTTTATCCGAAGCTCTGCCTGTATAATGCGAGAAATCGGACACTTCTTTTTGCTCTTTGATATATTCTTTCTTTTCAAAGATGCCAGATTTCATTGAAGCTAAACTGAGGATTTTTTGAAGTTCAAAAGTTTGGGCCAAGCTTAGTGATGTTTTGTTTGTGCTTCACAAAGTTGTGACTGACGTGTAAGTTAGTAAAGAGCTGCAGATTTTTAGAGCTTTTGGTGCCCTAACATATATTCAAGGCAATAAAAGTGTTGGTGTGACTTTTTTTAAACAGAAGTCTTGATTGTCTTAAGATTGTAAATTAAATTGACTGCACAGTTTTAGTAGATGAGGCAAAATTCATTAAAAAATAATTTATCTTATTCACTAAACCTCTTGCAGTCATTACATACATGCAGCTAAACGTCGCTCAAAACCAAACAACTTTATTTAAATTCTATTTTAAAAGTGTTTTCAAAGATACCAAATATGTCAGGCTGAATTTGAGGAAAATGTGTCTAAAACAAGACTAGATCTAGAATATTTCTATTTGATTGATCTATGAACCATCATAGAAGACTTGAAACAAGCTGATACAGAGTATAAATATGTCAAATACTGATTTTTACAATCTTAAAGCTACTAAAGAAGAAAGAGAGAAAGGCTCTGTAAAGGGGTTAACTGGATCCTCAACGTGCCTAAACTAAAATGAATAGTTTAGTCTATACTGAATATTTGTATGATGATTTTGCACCAGAGAAAAGCGACTCAACACGTAGCTATCTCCTCTGGGATTCCTCAGAACATGAGTCACGTCATGATACCGCCTGGTTTTTATTAGAATCACAGGAAAATCAACAAGCCTGTTGCTTGCGACCAACGCATCTTGGAACAGTGCAAAACCTCCAACTACTTGTGAGAACAAACAAGCCAAAATTCTTCTAAATGACACTGTGTGAACAAAGAGAGAACCCGATAGAAGACAGTTTTGAAATATTTTTATACTCCACGGTAGGGGTGGGCGATATGGACAAAAAATAATATCTCAATATTTTTTGGGATTTTGGCGATAACGATGATCAGTCGATATCCTTTAAAATGTGATTAGAATTGTCTGAGCTGGACTTGTGTCCACCAAACGCGTTTGCAGCGCTGAGAGAGCTCAAAAACTCATTTTCCGAGCGCCCAGCGGTGTTAAAAGTTGAACAGATTTCAACTTGAAGCGCTCTGAGCGCTGCGCTAAAAAAAAACCGTCTCCGCTGACATCTTTTTACCGCTGAAGGCGCTTAGCGCTCTGAACGCTGAAGCCCATAGGACCCACGTCTCGGCACTAAATCATCTGACATACCGGTAGCTTCAGGGACTGGAGGTGTTTGCATTTTCTCTCTACCATCACAACGCGCTGCTAAACTGTTGCAAGGAGGATGCTAGCGAGAGGTCACGTGATCACGTCATGTGATCACGTAGGCCCACTAGTGGTGTGACTGAATCCTGCCATGCTGTAGAGAGCGCTGCTGCACCGTGTATTAATGGATGTGAGGAGTTTCCGCGTGTGTTTCATTGTTTTTGACGAAGTAATTTAAATACTCGATAATGGAAATTTGCACATCGTCAAAACAACAATGACGATATTATCGCAAACGATATATATCGCCCACCTCTACTCCACGGCTGTTATTACAAGCGCACTCTGTCCTGACTCCTTAAGTGAATTGTAAATCATTTTTCTTGGCTGCTGTGATATCAATTTAGCGTGTTATTAGAGTATAATGAAGCATGGGTTAACAAACTAAAGTTTAATGTATCTTGGGACTATGATAGCATTTTTCTTTGTTGCTGGCTTTTTCAGCAAGTTTATTTGGAAAGTTTTCTCTCTAAATGTGTCCATTTGTGTTCAAGGATGATTCATAGATCTGAAATTTCACCCTAAAATTATTTTAAGGCAATCTCTTAGTCTGTTTTGGCAGCATTTCTAGTTACCATGTACTGAATCAGATCATCTTAAAATCAAGAGCCCTGTAAATGGAAATTGAATCCAGTGATGATGTTAGCTGCAATTTCTTACCATTTTGCAGTTAGCTAGCAGATATACAGATACATGTTGTTGGATTTGATTTACAAATAAGTCTTAAAAGAGTTATGTCACCCTTATTTGGTCTTATAGCTTACCTCATACCTCTGTGTAATTTCTTCTAAGCAGAATAGAACAGAGTAGACATAAAAGAGCAGATTGACGTAGACGGCTTATGATACTGATAAGAAGTTATTTAGATGTACGTTACAGGCCCTAACCTGAGCGACACAGACGGACTGTAATCCTTGACAAAATAGAGGAGGTTGAATTGGGAGTAAATGATACAGAATAGAATTGGGCAGAGTAAAAGTGTGTGGGAGAAGGAGCAAGAGCTGTTTGAAGTGTGATAAGAAACTAGGCAAGAACAGAGCAGACTGACACAACAAACTCTTGCAGCTGCACTCTTTCATTCCTCACCCCTCCATATTTGCTGATAACAACAGAGGAGCCAGACCGACAGAGGGAGGGAGGGGAAAGTTATGCCGGTTTGATAGGATGCAGAGCTGGGATTTTCTTGTCTCATCTTTGTCTGCAAGGCGAGTTTTTTCCTCCTCGTAAGTCCCGTTATGGGTTTAATGCTCAGACACACTCCCTGCTACCATGTGGAGAAAGGAACACAGAACGCATTGCCTTTCTTTCTCATTTGAGCTTGTAGTTATGTTACTCTTTGACCAGCAGAAAGAGGACAAATGCAAGTTGTTAACCCATATTCACACAGACAGGGGCAGAGACTTGAGGGATGGACTTTGTTCCTTGTTCTCGTGTGTGTGTGTGTGTTTACTTTGCTAACTGGCTGAATTCCTGTGCAGAGATTGATAGGTTTCTGCTCTGAAATCAGTCTGTTTGTTTTTCAGGGGCCTGTTTCTGTTTCACATTCTTCAGCTTTTGACTGGAGCCACTTAGATTTAACCAGGGAGATGTAGTGGAGGGTAAAATCTCATTACTTCAGTCAGTTGACCCACTTCATTTTCACATTTGACCCAGCTTTAAAAGGTGGCATAAATCTTAACCATGCAAATGCATTATATACTTATGTGAAGTCGTACCAGCCTAAAGTATGTTACACAGAGATCTGGATTGGGTGGCACTAAGTTTGTTTGTAAAGGTCTTCCTATGTTAATTTGAGCTACTAGAAAAAGTACTACTACTCCTGAACTACTACTAGTTTCAAACCAGCCGGTGTAACATTCTTACTTCACCAAAAGTAAGATTATACTGTTTTCCATTCAAAATTTACTTACAGTTACCATATTTAATATAATAAATTATTGAACTTGCTTGAGCAATTAGCTAAATTGTTCCTGACATATTCCATGTTACGATACAAGTAAAACCAATTAACAGTATCCTGATATTGTGCACCCCTAATTGTGATGTGTTCAGTCTCTTCTCTCATTTTAGGATATCAATTGATATGACGAATCACACCAGAAATTGACAAAAATGAAGTGAAATAAATAAAGTTAGAGAGTAACTTGAACCTGATTTCAGACTGACAACGCTGGTGTACATTTTTATATGTCGGAAAACTGACTTTCTCTTAAAGTCAGTCACTCTTTGGTATGTCTTATCAATCATCCAGCAGGATCAAAAACAACCTTCAGACACACAGGCTGCCTTTAGATGTGTAATCAGTCATTATGAAAAAGATATTGATACATCCTCCTCCTCCTTTTCTGTACATCTCTTGTCTTTCTTCTCCTCCTGTCTGTTCTCTCCTTTCCTCTATGTTCTGTTGCTCATTACGCCGATCACTCAACTTTCACTGACACACACTAGTCACACCTCATTACTGCGCGCGCACACACACACACACACACACACACACACACACACACACACACACACACACACAAGTCAGTGAACCTGCATCACTGCTTAATGTGATGAGGACGGATGTGGACACTCACTTGCGAGCAACTGGCTGAAACAAGATTTTGATGTTGTTTAGCTAACCGGACGACATATATGTTGCTTGTTATAGTGACAGAAAAAAAAGTCATTTGTCATATATTTAATTAACAGTGATGTGAAAAGAAAAAACTACTCTTCAACTGTGAGAAGCTGGAACAGGCGACTGTTCTGATACTGAAACACTACTCATCATTTTAAGCTCTTTGACATTATTATCTCTAACATAACCAGAAACAATATTAAAGTTCTTCTTACACAGATAATGGATCAGTAATAATCTAATAATAATAAAATATAGAAAGCTAAATAAGGGTCACAAAGGCTTTTTTTCTTTTTACTTTTACAAAACAGTTTACTTTGACATGGTAGTATCTCTACTTTTACTCATGTAATCTTAATTCCACCACTACTCAATACCAAGCACTGTAATTAATCGTCATGCATTTACTTTAGCACAAATAACAACCGAAAATAAAGGGAAACCAATGAAATCCACATATGAATGAGTCTCCACACGAATTTAAGTTAAAGTGTGAAGTGGGTGTGTGCGGGGCCAGTGACTGGTGAGTCGTGGTGAGTAACACGCTGGGTATGCTGATGCACACTGGCAGATACAGTAGCATTAGTTAGAAAGTGTGTGTGTGTGTGTGTGTGTGTGTGTGTGTGTGTGTGTGTGTGTGTGTGTGTGTGTGTGTTGCGTGTTTATGACAGGTAGTTAATTATACGAATGTGTTTGTCCATTCGTATATGTTTCCACACACACACACACACACACACACACACACACTCGCTGACCACAGGCCTGACAGGCAGTTCTTAATTAGTTGCCACGGCTACTGATGATGTGTCCTGACAGTAACTGTGGTGATGACAGAATCTCCTGCCTTGGAGCAGAGAGGCATGCTGGGATTGACACAGGGTTCACTCAGTCATCATGCTGTGTGTGTATACTGTATGTGTGTGTATGTAAAAGTTCAGACTGAAGAAAATGAGACAGTTTGTCAGTCAGGCAGTTACTTTCTTGTTAGTCAGTCAGTCAATTAGTCAGTGAGGAAGGGATTAAACTGAGAGGCACACAGAACACTCGCACACACACTATTTTGTGGTAAACATAGTGAAAGTAGGAAATTGCTTGGCCATTTCCAATCTGTAGGTGTGAAGATGGAATGACTTCAATCATCACTTTATTCTTCCCTCTTTTCATCAGTAACCCTCTCCAACCCGTCCTTATTTTCCTTTATTCATCCCAGGAGGCTGCAGGAGGGAAGAGAGAGAGAATATTATGAAATGTGTAGATGGTGCGTCACAACAGATCCGCAGAGAGATGGTCAGCTGTACGAAAAGTGATCTATGCACTTGACTATCGAGAGTGTTTGGTTTGTCCGTTCTGGGCTACTGTAGAAACATGGCAGTTCAACATGGCAGACTACAAGAGGACCAGCTCACTTTGTAGACATATACAGTTTATTGTAAGGTAACAAAAACGCAACAATTCTTTATTACAGGTGATTATACACTACCGAAAACATAGTTTTATATTCCATTTTTCTGCCTCCTGAATGTTACACACTGGACCTTTAACAAAGAGTTTGAAGCCAAATAGGAAAAGCCACAAATGGGTAGCTTGATCTAGCGTGAGCTCTCTGGGGTTTTTTTTCTACCACTGCTTTAGTGCTACAATTACTGCATTCATTATGCATTCAGTGATTTAAATTAGTCTAAATGACAGGCGAGAGACAAACAGAAGAGGAAAGACAATTGCTGCACTCTGACAGAGAGACCGCCCTCGTCTGATTGTGTGTGTGTGTGTGTGTGTGTGTGTGTGTGTGTGTGTGTGTGTGTGTGTGTGTGTGTGTGTGTGTGTGTGTGTGTGTGTGTGTTTGGTTTGCTGGTAGTGAACTCCGAGATGAATCTTAATGGCCATCATTTAACCTTTCACCTCAGCTTATAAGCACACACACAGGCGCAAACACACACAAAGAGCTAGTTTACTGGATGAGGGATGGAGTGGTGGTGGAGTGCCGAGGATATTAAGTGGGGTGTGTTTGTGTGTATGTGAGTCTGTGTCTGTACGTTTGTGTTGTTTGTGTGCATGAGTGTGTGAGTGAGTGAGATGTTGATCAGGGTCAATAGACACAATTTATCTGTGAGAGCTTTGCAGGATCCACTCTTAACCAAAATAAAAACCTGATGAGTACCAGAGCTCAACTATACACGGTGCTGTAAAGTAAAGTAATTTTAGGAAGTTTTCATGTGTTCTAATCTGTTGACAAGGATACAACAATAAGTCATTTAACAAGTTAGTCAATAAACAAAACATTTATAAGCAACAATTTTAATAATCTATTAATTGTTTTTCTATGCATAAATATCAAAAATTCTGTGGGTTCAGCTTCTCAATTGTGAATATTTGCTAGTTCTTCTATGAAAGTAAATGCAATACTTTGGGGGATATGGACTGTTGGTTGGACTTCAGTACAATATGAAGAAGTCACTTTGGGCTGTGAGACATTGCAATGGACATTTTTCACTATACTCTAACATTTTATTTTATTTTGAACACTAAATTGATTGCTTGTCGCAGCCCTTCCGCAATGTGTGAAAGGAACTTTGTAAAATGGATAGAAATCTTGTAGAACAATTTCTATCCATCCATTTTCCATCAATCTTAAATCAAATTGACTTAAATTGTGGCTGCACTGCTCTCTATGGGCTGAAACAGTTAGACATGTCAGTGATGTTTCAGCAGGTGTTTCCCATCTGCAATCAAAGGAGAAATACCCTGCTTTGATGTACAGGTATATTATCAACAAGATGTCTGTGAATTAGTAGATAACTGTTAAAACCAGTACCATAGAAGAACAAATCGGACCCATTTAATTCAAAGAGCAAGATTTAAAGAACCTTGTAACTATTCATTTTGTTGAATTTTGCAGAATTGGTCAGAAAATCTCACCTTCCATGGCCAAAGCATCATATGTTTCAGCTTTAAAGTGAGAACATTGTGTGTGGAGTAGCATGCAAGCAGGAACTGCCGAATTATGGTTACATGATGCTAGTGGGTGGAATCTGTCATTTGTGTGTGTGTCTGTGTGTGTCCATCTGGTATGACCCCCTGTTCAACTCCTCCAGCATTAATGCACATATGGACTGTACACACACACACACACACACACACACACACACACACACACACACACACACACACACACACACACACATAACAGCACATACACACCCATATGAGGGAACAGCTGAAAGAAACAGCCCACCCTTCTACCCCTTCCCCCTCCTCCTCCTCCTCCTCCTTGATTTCTCCCTTCCTCCCTGCAGAGCCCCAGGACGCATCCAGGTGTCCACTTTCCTCCTCCAGCTTCTTTGCTCTTTTTCCTCTCTTTTCTGTTTTCTCTTTGCTTCCTGTTGTATCCATGTATACAAAAAACCAGTCCTCACATTCAGTGTGATAACTAGTCACAGCAGAGAACAGTAAAAGAAAGAATAAAATCAACTTGAACAGTCGTGGTTTTACTCCTCTAGGTGCTGTAATTTACTCTTCATCTCGTCATCATAACTGTTTGATATCACATCCCTCAGAAAAATAGTTCTACATTTTGTGAAATATCCTTTTATTGGTGTCTCGCTGAGAGATTGATTAAAGGCGTAGCTACAGCCAGTATCCTATTACCATAGCTTAGATTAGCATAGAAACTGATAACAGGGAGAAACAACTACCACGGCTCTGTCAAAAGTTAGCTTAATCCGCCTACCAGGCCTTCGAAAACTCAAATATAAGTGTAAAAATGACGAAGTTCCAGTTGCTTGACATTTATGGACAGATATGAGTCTGGTAGGCCTATATATTTTTTCAGGTAACTCTCAGCAAGAAAGCAAATGAGGGAATTTTGTCAAATGTCAAATTATTCATTTTAATATTAATATAATGTCTTTGAAGCATTAATATTTAATTGCTTGTGTAATTTAGGCAGAAATCAATTGCTTTTAAAATTCAGTGTCATCAAACATTTTGAAAGTTTGGGCGTTTCTTTAGCCTGCAAACACACTACTGTTATAGATTATGTTTAGGCACTTTTCTGGTCAGTGTCCACAGCTTTAGCTAGTGATGGTCACTGAATGCAGTAGCCACTGGTTTAAATCTTGTGCAACACACCTACTTGCTTCAAGTTACTCAAGTGATTGTTTGCCTGAAGGATCAAGGAAGAAAAGCAGGACGGATTGAGGGTCAAGAAAAGAAATTAATCGGGGAATAAGGAAAGAGAAAGTAAAGAGAAGAAATTAATAAGTGTTCAAGTAGAAGAAATAAAGGGAAGGAGCCAAGAAAGGGAAGAAGAAATGGCGACAAAGATGGCAGAAAGGCAGAAGGAAGAGAATAAAGAAAAAATTGAAAAAGGACCAAAGGAGAGAAAGAAAGAAAGAAAGAAAGAAAGAAAGAAAGAAAGAAAGAAAGAAGCTCTAGTTTTGTGCAGGAGTGCAGTTTCAGCTTCTATAAACCCAGGAGCTCTGAATACTGCTTATTAAGCAGGGACCGTGTGTGTGTATATGTGTGTGTGTGTGACAGGGTGATATATTGAAACACACCTCTGTGGAACAGCTGCAATGATGAGACAGAGAGTAGGGAGTAAGAGGTGTCGTCTACCTTACACACACACGCACACACACACACACACACACACACACACACACACACACATTCATGCATGCAGACGCACAGAGCCGAGCCAAGTTCTTTATTGTATTACTGTGGCCAGCTTGTATCAGAGGGAGAGCGAGCGAGAGAAAGAAAGAACGAAGAGAGAGAGAGATGAATTTGTTGTGACTGCTCCGGTGGACTCAGCTTTTTAACGCAGCACTTCTTCTTTTTTTTCTGTTCTCCCCTTTTCCCCCCTGGTTTCTCTCTACTATCCACTGCTTTCTTATTCCTCAACCCTCTTCTTTTCTCATCTGTGTGCAAACTTATTACATTACTAAGATAATGAGACCGATACAGGGAATGACAGAAATTGAGAAAGACAGACATAGTTTAAAAAAAAAAAAAAAAAGGCAAGGCTCTGGGAGAGAGAGGTAGAATTGGGGAAAAGAAATAAAGAGGAAGAAAGGGTAGAGAAATGGAAAGGGACCGACAGATAGAAAGAAAGAGAGATTGAATAGATGAATCTGATTTATCTATAATGAAATCAGCTTCAGTCTGTATGGAGGAATGTGCTCCATTCAGCCTTTCTGCTGTTACAGACAGATTTACCCGTTTAATATTCGAAAGATCAGTGGGAGGAGATACACGTCAACTATTCGGGCGCTCGGGAGGTGCAGCTACTAACTGGTCACACAAACTTATCACTTCTTACCATTTTAGACTCAGTGGAGAGAGTTAACTACATACAAGTCAGGGTGGATACAATCATTACGGTTTACCAAAAATACAGATTTTCCGCTTGGTCCCACCTCTCCTCATCTGAACAAGGGTTTGACTTCTCTCTTCTGAGGAATTTGAATTAACATATTTTTCTGATAAATTCTTCTTCTCCAAATTCATCCGAAGAAGGGAAAAATCAGGCCACCAAAACTACTGATCTAATTTATTTCTGATCATTTTTGATCAAATGTCCATCGCTCTACACTCTCCGTTTCTTTGTTTAATAGTGCTACAAGAATTGGTTTATTAATCCACTAATCAAGCTACATACATTAATCCATTATAATAATTAGTTAAATTAATTAGCTTAGGTTATCCCTGTAAATTGAATATCTTTTTTTTTGGTGACACAGAATCAATCTTAAGATGTCTTTTTGGCCTCTTGGAACTTGTGAACACATTTTCTCCCCAATTTTCTCACATTTAATTGGCTAAACAATTCATTCAAAAAATATTCTACAGATTATTTGAGAACAACATAATCATTTGTTGCAGACTCTCTGTTTAAAGCTGACTAAGGACATTGTTTGCATGTAGTTAGTTACTGTTACCTGAACTAATACACTGTAGAACAACGAGTTAAGATCATGAGTAAGTTGGGCTGTGTATTGGCAAGAATATGATACGCATAATGATACAGGGTCTATAATTACTGTAAGCAAAGTGATATATTGCAGTATATTACAGTATAATGAACACACCACATGCATACAATTTGAATAAATAAAGGTTTACTTATTTGCAACCATCCAACATCATAGCCCTCAGTTTATATTTATAACAATGATACCCAGCGTTTGGGGGTTTAAACACAAAGATCAATAAAATCAGAAAATTTCAGAATCGATACAATACCACAAAACAAAATAATATGATACAATATTTTTCAATATTACACTACACTCCTGTGAGTAAGTGGCTTAAATATCACTTATAATGAACTGATGATAAAGATAATAAAACTCCATTTGTTGTTAAAAATCACCCACAAAAACAAAAATCTAAACCCAAAGGGGTGAAACAGGAATAATCCTCTCTTCTCACCTCCTTCGACTTGGAAGATAACGAAAAACTCTGCTTCACTTCTCACAGTGATCATGTGTGTTTGTGCGTCTGTGTCTTCCAGGTTCATACTGAAGATGGGTACATTCAATTCTCTGTTTGTTCATGCATCCATACATGAGTACTATGGCAAAAGGCTTTTCCAGTTTGCAGTGTGTGTGTGTGTGTGTGTGTGTGTGTGTATGTATGTTTATGTGATGTGTGTGTGTGTGTGTGTGTGTGTGTGTGTGTGTGTGTGTGTGTGTGTGTGTGTGAGTGTGCTTGTGTGTGTGTGTGTGTGTGTGTGTGTGTGTGTGTGTGGGGGCATGCTTTCTGTCTCTTTCTACCTTTCATGTCCATCCAGGCATGAAGCAATCCACTCCTCACACACTCACACACTGCCCCAGGCCAACACACACACACTAACACAAACACACACACACACACACACACACAAACACACACACACACACATCCACCACATTGCCGATGGCTACGCATTCGGTCCAAGGAAGCTGTTTTTTACTCTTCAAGTTGTTTGTTTGAGTGGATTTTACACAACGCCCTTGGCATAACATCACACACATACACACACACACACTCTCACACACACACGCACGCATGCATTCAGAGAGATATGTGGAGACTGTACGGACTTCTGCTCCTTTGGGCATGGCATAATAGCACACACACACACAAAAAAACCCTGCACACACACTCGTATACATTTTCTGGTTGCATCTTTTCCTATTGAAGCAGAAGCCATAGTCAGAGATGCTGCCCAAAACCAACAGCCAGATCATTCTAGCACACCTGCCAGAGACACTACACAGTCCAGTTATTCTGTAAATGTGAATGTGTTTGTGTGTATGTTTTTCTCAAATAGCATCTGCTGTTACGGCAAAAGTTTTTACATCAGCTCCTGTGTGTTTCACTGATGGGTGTAGATTTGTTGTAAATCAAAGGCTAGAGCTGCAACAGGCCGCTAGTTGATGCTTTTTGCTGTAATATTGTGCAGTGATTTGGGAAAATTACAGTCCATCTCAGGGGTTTTATGGAATAAATGTTCAGTAAATGGTCCACATTGTGCATCGCTGGGGGATTTGTTTATTCTGAAAGGATACAAAAATATTGTGATGGTGAAATCCCAGTTTGAGGACGAATGGGCTGTTAATGCTCGTAAAGTGGGAAAACTGGTTTGATCTTCTCTTTCATCACATCTGTATTTCCTGTCTTTTCTCTGCCTGTGCTGTGTCACTATCAGTTTCCCTGTCTCCTCTCCCTGTCCCTCTCTCCCTTCCCTCTCGCCTGCAGGACAGGAGGCAGAGAGGAGTGGACAGTTAAAGGAGATGATCCCTCGCTCTCTCTCTCTCCCCCGGCTCTCTCCCCCTCGCTCTCTCAGCATTACAATGCCCCTTGTCCACTTTGATTACTTACATTAACGTGAGCAAGAAAAAGACTGCACTCTGGATTTGGCTGTGCGCGCTATAGTGAAAGAGAGTGACCGGGTTTGTTTGTGTGTCTGTGTGTGTGTGTGTGTGTGTGTGTGTGTGTGTGTGTGTGTGTGTGTGTGTGTGTGTGTGTACGTGTTCAGCCCAGACACAAGTCAACAACCAAACAGAGCAGTGATTGTTGGATTGTTGTATAACAACCAATGGTTTCCTTGTGCGACAAACCGGAGAGGAACGAGCATTTTCTGCCTGCCTGCCGTGAACGATGGCACTGACATGGAGGGAGGAGGAGAAGGAGGAGAAGGAAGTTTGTGTGTGTGTTTTATGTGTGTTCGTGGTGGGAGGGATGAGTGATCAAGAGGAGGAGGCATGGAAGAGGGATAGAGGAGGGAAGGATAGAAAGATGGACATGGATAGATAGATGAGATAAATGAAAATGTGGCCAGTCTGCACTTGTTTTCCATTATCATGGTTCCAAACTGCTCACAGAACAAACACAAACAGCGTTAATTGCTTGGCACACATTGTGGCGTACGTGCCGCAATGGGAATAAGGGCTTGTGAATGTGTGTGCATGTATATAACACAAAAGGAAGAGAGCGTGTATGTGTGACAGAGACAAGGATATAAAGGACAATACTGTGGGAAAGTTTAAAAGATGTGGGGCAACAGTCACACATGGGTGGTCATAGGCAGTTTCGTGAATGAGAGTGGATCTTTTTTGATCATCTGTAATTGGCGAATAACAACATGTATTTTATAGGAAAATATTTTGTAATACAAACATTTTTACATAATGCACCATGAAGCTGGAAAAATGTCCCACGTATCAAGTCAACTGATTTCTCTCCAAGTCACCAGATTTTGATTCGTTTCACATATGACATGAACAATCCCTCGTTGGTTAGGTAGAGGGAACTGGAAACATGCAGCTCATATAAATGAACAGCTCAGTAATTAAATTACATCAATTTGCCGAATACTAACTGATGGCCTTGATCCATTTGAGAGAGAGAGAGTGATTTTTTTGTTGTTGTTTAAATTACTCTAAAGAATGACACTGCTCTCTTGCAATTTTTGAAAAGATGGCTGGCTTTATGGCAGCATGCACTTCTAAAAATGAATATACCCATATAAAATGAACATGTTTACACTTTTAGTCTGAAAACAGGAATGGAAACGAGTCTGAAAGTTCATTCTTGACGCTTAACCGTAAGACACTGTATACTTACATGTAGAACTGCTGAAATGTATTTTCTTTACCAGCTTCAGGCTTTTAGTTCTGCATCTGAGCTTTCCCAGAATTACCCACAAGGGTCAATAAAGCAAGCATCACATTAGATTGTTCCTCCCCTACCAAAATATCTTGGTTAAAAAGCATATTTACAGGAAAACAAGTCTCCATACAGCTTTATTCCTCTCTTAAATTAATCTGGTTAGAGGTAGAACAGGAATGTATGCAACTCATGACTAGCAGGAGTCTTTGTATGGGAAGCATAGGCATCCTGGGCTGCATAAATGAAATGCTATGGAAGCAATCTATGCTACTATGAAAAGTACATTGTGAGCTGAGTTGTATTGTTCGCTTGTGTAGCTTGTTGTGTTGTTCGTTTCTGGGTCTTAGGTCATGGAATGGGTGTGTATGCTCCCTCGTCTGTATCTCCTCCCACGTCGCTGACATTAAAGGGTCCGTCTTAGTGTGAGTCCATGCTTCATAAAACAGGGTCTGATGCCCTGGAGCAATAGGCCACAACCCCTCAAAATGTGCACACACACGCCCCATGAAATGGACATTTCAGGGTCAGCTAGATGTCTGACATCCTTGAGGAAATATTTTCTCTATCCGGTTTCTTTATACTTTATATTTCAGTACATTGTGCTCACTACAACATCATATATTCAAATAGAGTTCTGCAGTGACAATCAATGGGTCCCTTTAATTCAGTTTTTCATTCATACAGTTTACAAATGGAAAGATTGCTGTGCATGACATGCTGTCAAGGCCAGGCAGACTCTTTGTATCTGTGGAGTGTTTTTTTTAACTTGGCATTTTAAAAATGATTGTATTTTTGACATTTTGCATCACCATTTCCAGAAAGACTCATTCATGCACTGCTCTCCCCAAATCAATGGTCAGGCTCTCCGTCAAGGTCAAGAAACATTTTCTGCTTACAGGAGACAGTGTTTGTTTGCTGTCAGTTGGAGTAAAAGTGACGATGATATCTGTACACCACTGACAAGATACAATTCATCTACTAACTGCGTAGGAAAAGGATCCTTTTTTCAAAATGGGAATCTGCTGTAAGTAGATTTACAGTGTGTCTCACAGGGTCGCCACTGGTCCCATTGTTCCTGGAATATTACAACATTTTGCGAGATAGATTCCTGGCAGTTGAGGGAGTCTGATAAATTACCTGAATCATTTTCAAAAATTTGAAAGTAGAGCCAAAACAATGAATTGATTAGTTGATTGACAAAAATAAACAAATCATCAACTATCTTGATAACGGATTAATTGTTACGTCATGTTTTCTAGTAAAAACTAAAGCCATTCTCGTTTTTATAGTTCTGAGCTGTATTGCACAAGTTTTTTTCTTCCTTTGACAACCAAACAAAAGTCAAGTCACTGCTCTCGGACATCCAAGGCTTCAGACTTTTTCCTGAAGAAAGGCTGACAGGATTTCAGTGACCCTGAGTTCATGGTGTTCACTCAACACCACTGACAAGTGCTCGGTACTCAACAGCTGAAAGACAGGCCTCTGGTTATTGTCTGGTGTTGTGTGCGTGCGTGTGTATGTGTGCATAGGGATTCAAGCCAGTGACCCTCTAGTTATGTCTCTGACCATTAACCCTCAAACTAGCCCATATATTTGCCTATCGACCTCAATATGTGCAGACAGAGATAAAGAAACAGAGGGCCGGGACACATTTAACAATGGTGTCTAGTGTCTAATAGTTTTGTACATGATGTTGTGTCTATGTGTGTGTGTGTGTGTGTGTGTGTGTAAGCCTGAGGCCACTAGTGCTCTGTAACCTGAATGTGAGTCAGAAACCGGTTCGACTCATTTCCTCCTCAGAGTTTTGTCATTTAACAATGGACACACACATACACACACACACACTCACACAAATCTATCTATTAAAAGACCACTCCCCTGTAGGTAGCTGGCCTCAGCCTCCCATGAGCCACTCCTAAGCTCCAAGACACGCATAGAAACATAAGAGTTTGTATAACTAGACCTGGTGAATTGTTGAATCAAGGTGAGTTCATATAATTTGCTCATTTTCCAAATGAGCCCCATTCAAAACATCTTTAATTTTCCTTATCATTGAACTCACCCAAGGACACAAGTACCAGTACATGACCATAATGTCTTTCTGTGAAAACTCACACACACACACACACACACACACACACACACACACTAGCTCACATACAGTATTTCCCTGTTGTAAAGTGTAATAACAGCTGTCCTCGGGCCAGTTACAGCTATCGTAAAGAGACGACAACTCCCAAAACTCATTTAACACACACACACACACACACACACACACACACACACACACACACACACATGCACACGCCGTGAACCTGGAGGGAGGAGGAGTGGAGGTCTCTGTAGCACTTATTTTGCCCTCTTTTTTTTTCTCTCTCTCGCTCTGTTGCTGTCTCTCTCTCTCTCTCTCTCTCTCTTTCTGTCTCGCGTCTCTCGTTTTTCAGCCCGTAAGTGACGTTTGACCACATTTTACAGCTGAAGGTGACAACGTACACACTCATATTCATGCACACTCTGCAGTACGTGTGCTCTCTCTCCAGCCCCCCCGGCTAGTGTGTCTGATTGTGTGTTGGTGAAGGAAGGAGGGGAAAAAAGACAGACGAGAAAGTAGTAGTGTTGTTGTGTGTGCACATTCCTTCTTCAATTGTGTCTTGAAGAATAGCTGATGTAATTAAAGATGCCACACAACTTGTGGGTTAGGCGGAAATTCTGGTTTATTACAACTGGGGTGTTTCTATAGTTGTAACCATACTTTCTATCAGTACTGAGAAGGACTGGTTTCTGGTACTGTGCAAAACAAAACAAAAAATATCTTCTGCTGGAAGTTGAACCAAAGAGTCTCTGTGTGACTCAAGACAAGGCTTGGTTTTTGGGAGGATACCGCCTCAGGTTGGCCACGGTCAGACCACAGACTGTATAATCAAAAATGGATGTAGTCTCTGTGACATCACCCGTAGGTCTCTAAAGAGCTGCTGTGAATGCGTGGGGCTCTGACTGTCACCATCTTGGTAGTCCTCCACCGGCTCCCAGCTAACCCAAAACTGGGCAAAGACGTGGAGCCTTATGGAGATTGATCACTTCTGTAGCCGGCGTCAAGTGGCTGTTCAAGGAATTGCAGTGTTTGTAACCTTGTTTTGGCTTCATTCGGCAGCCACAGAGGTTTGCCGCTTGGGTCAGACCTGTTAGCGTGAGTCAGTGCAGTCATTGCCTCCCAAAAAAAAAAAAAAATCACTGTAATTTGTAATGAACTCAACAGTTTGGGTAGATTATCTAAAACCAAAAGTACATGCACACAGGGTCAAATTTGAACCATAAAGCTCGTCTTTAAACTGTTATAGATGTTTATAAAATAATCTGCACGCTCATGTTTCTTTCCCCATTTGATGTCTTTGTAGCAATGTGGAGGTCTTCCCAGATGTCAGCAATTTACTTGATGAGAGCAATGTTATTATCACTGATTGGAATGATGGCCAAAACAACAAATCTAACACAGAGGTTGCTTTACACAGAATTCCCATTTAATATACACCTGCCTTGGAAAGTAAACCATATGACCAACATGGTTTACGTAGCTGTAAATATTGTTTCATGTTGTTTTTACATTTATAGACATGGTCTTGGCACTTGGGACGCACATCTATGGGCTTTATTTATGCCTGTTATCGTTGCAGACATAGTCTTTACCCTCAGCACAGCCACCATCCTGACAGGCTGAACAGAAATGTGTAATATATGTTTAGCTCTGCAGACAGTCTCAGAACCAGGTGCTTTGGTAGTTGTCTGGCCTGCTATCATGTTATTCCCACTTATATGTTATTCCCTTTGTTTGGGTCTCTATGGTTTCCACCGCTGTGTAATGTGCTCTTTTTTTTGTGCTGGCAGTGAAAAGTAAATTTCCTCCAGGACAGTAAATGCTATCGTTAGGTATCTTTTGTTGTTCGACAGAACTGTGTCACAACCACAGATGAAAGAACTTCTTTGACACATTATTTTTTTTCTATTTGAGATATTTTTTTCGTATTTGATTTTTATTGGTTTCAGAAGTCCCAGAAACATTTTCCAATTGTTATTTTAGGCACTTTTTTCTTCTTTGAAGTTAGGTGTTTTAGAGCCTTTTTTATGTGTTTATTTGTTTGTTCTGTCTTTTTTTCCCCTCTCTTCGTCTCTGTCGGCCTCTCCAGTATTAGTGCTGTTTCAGGTTGTTCTTTGTGTGTCAGTGTGGAGAACTGCTTTTTGTCCGACAGACTGAACAACAGAAGTGCTTCTGCTGCACAAACACAGGATAGACTAAATCCGACCCGCCAGTCAGTCAGTAAATCAGTCAGCCAGCCTTTGAACCAGCTTGCTGGACAATTGGAGAAGTCAGCCAGGCAGTTCAGTGTGTCACCAGCCTCTGTGCTGACTTGCTAAGCTAGCTGCTTCAGATTTAACCTGCTTATAGCTCTCGGGTGGGATTTTTTTTTTCTAAACTCACACTCAGGTTTCTTCCTACTTTTCTGACTCTTTCCTTTCTCTTTAGTCTATCTTTCCTCTCCTTTACCTTTTGTTTTCATTAAATGTTCTTCTTTTCTTTTTCATTACTTACCTTGTGTGTCTGCTTGTGTGTGTGTGTGTGTGTGTGTGTGTGTGTTTGTGTGTGTGTGTGTTCATGTGCTCTGGGGGTTGGTGTTTAATGTGTGTTTGTTCTGCTCTTATCTCGTCCACACCAGACCTGCTTTTCAGTCCAAAACCTCAGCTGTGCCCCGATTGGCTCAGAAACAAACTGCCTCCTGTCTGCTCTGTGATTGGCCCATTCAAATCCTCTACAATGGATGGAGCATTATTTGATTGTATTCTCCTGGTAATTTATCAGTTAGCTATCAGGGAACATGATGAATGGTTCAGTGTCACCGCGTAAAGAAGCCGACTGCCTCTGGTGGCATTTGGGTACATACAGGTGTCGGGCTCGCTATTCCACCCAAACACAGCCCACCAACCGCTAGCAATCATTCTGACCCCATTCTGTCCAGTATTGATCCCCTAACAGTCCAGGCCTCTTTTGTATAACTCAATGGGACTTGTCCATCTAGCCCTGTTCACATTGTGTTCATCTAACAGAGCCGTACAGTAAAAGTGTTATTGCTTACGTCTTTACTTTCAGATCACTCGCATGATGTTTGGATGCTCGGCGAAGAGCTCTGCAATAAATTATTAATTGCTTCCTAGATTTTTCCCACTTTGAGCCATAATATGGTTAAAGTTTATACAGGCTGAGTGTCTGTGGTGAGTCAGCCAGTCAGCATTTTTGAGGTCAAGTGTGCGATGAAGGGTGGAGAGAAGCAGCCAGTTGAGACTTGTTGTTTGGGGATTTTACTTAAAAGAAAATACCAGCTGTGCTCTCAGTTCTGAGCCGAGCTGAGTGCCGTCTAAGGGCTCAATAATTACTCCCCCCTGACTCATTGAGAATGACACACACTGACATGGGATCTGATCGTGTGGATGGTTTATGGGTAAGTCTTTCGGTGACGTTATGAACAACCAATGTCTTGGGCCATCTTAAGGCTTAAGTGTCAGCCATAAAACTTTTCGGTTTCAGTTCGGCTCTCATTGCAAGGGAAGGAAAGAAAAGTTGACCTATCATGTTTGACAAAAAGGCTGAAGTGTGTCAGTGTCCACAAAGCACTATATTTTATAGTGAATTGTTAAATGGGCACCTCCGGTACCAAACTGTATTGTAACCTACCGACGGAAACAGAAAGAAAGGGGTGGACAGGGAGACAGTAAACATAGAAGTGGGTGTGGGGAGAGGTAAATGGGTGAACAAACGCACAAAAAGAGGAGGAGATGGTTCAGCTTTCCTGAGAACGAGTGAAAACTGACTCCCTCTGGGGCTTATGGGAGAACTCATTCACAGACGTGGAAGGGGGGAGGGAGGTAAAACGAGACGGTGAGGAGGATTTCCCAATTTTCTTTGTGAACGACAAGCTCTCCTCTCCGACTCTCTATCATCCCCCATCCTTCTCTCCTGTCCCCTCTTCTCCTGTCTTATCTGCCAGCCAGCCAGTCAGTCAGTCAGACAGTCAGACAGTCAGTCAGCATGTGAAGTTGCTTTAAATGTCAGCATTTGAATAGTATTAGAGATTAACGATGGAGAGATAGACAGAGAGAGAAAGCACAGGAGAGGGGTGAATGTCATAAAGATAGCGTCTACGGGCGGTTTCGACCCCTGCTAACAGTGCTAACAGCTATCATTGGACACACGCGCACACACAGACACACACCCACAGACGCACTGATTACAGTGGTCAGACAAAGAGAGAAATAAAGAAAAGATATGGAGAAAGGAGATATTCCCATAGAGGTGTGGTGTATTTAGGGTTTAGGTGTCATGTTGACTGTCAACAGGTCATGTAGGTCGTTGAATTATGTCGCTTCCCTGAGGAATTTAGAGCTGCATACAGTATTTGGGCCAGTGCAGTTTGTTGATTTATAGATTAGTTAACCAACAAAAAGTTAATTGACAAACTTTTAGATTTTTTGTTTTTAATCACAAGCAAAAATACCTAAAAACAATACCGGTGAATGCAGATTGACAATTGTTAAATTAATCGGTAACTATATTTATAATGAGTTCATGTTTTTGAATTACTAAGATTTTAGCTTCTTAAATGTGAATATTTTCTGGTTTCTTTAGTCATCTCTGACAGAAAGCTGAATATCTTTTGTGCCGTGGACCAAATAAGACATTTGAGGTCGTCGCCTTGGGCTTCGGGGAGCAGTGATTAACATTTTTCACCATTTTCTAACATTTATGCAACAAACAACTAATCGATTAGTTCCCATTCCTACAGTCGTACCGCGGCTGGCAGGTCATTAGTAAGTCGTTCACACCTCATTGTCTGCTGATGGTGCTTTTTGTTTGCGGCCGTCCAAGCAGAGATGTGTTTTCAGGTGCTACATTTGACTTCCTTTGTCTTGCAACACAGCAATGAGAGCCTCATTCGACAGCACAATTTTACAGAAGAAAGCACTCAAAATACAGTGAGGGTGCAATTTTTTGGCAACGACTTCTTTTTTAAAGAATCACAACTCAGTGAAGTTTAATTGTCAAAAACATACTCCATCCACACATGTTGGTCAGTGAAATGCCAGCATGCAGTGTTGGAGGTCATGGCTGCCTTTCACCAAAGAGCCGGTACAACCAAATCATCAGTTTGTGGAAAATAATGTGGCGCTTGAAAACTGCTTGAGTTTGAATTTGAATTGAAAAGCCGCATTAACCCCAAGAGAGGAGCGGGGTGAGATAGTCAGGGATGGAAGGACGGAAAGGCTCCTCACAGAAGGAAAAACACACATTTCTGTTTTACTGTTACTGTCAATGGAAAATCCTGAATCAGCTGAACACACACATGCACACACACACACACTCACACACACACACACACACACACACACACACACACACACACACACATACACACACACACACACACACACACACACACACACACACGTCTCAGATTCAATTACAGCATTGTGAGATGAAGGAGAAATTCTTCAGCCTTCAGCACTTCCAATTAAACTACAGCTCTGAGTGTGTGTACGTGCACGCCCGAGTGTCAGTGTGTGTGCATGTGTGCGTGTGTGTGTGTGTGTGTGTGTGTGTGTGTGTGTGTGACAGTGTGCACGTGGCTGGTAAGTCGTGTGTATTTGGGTGTGTGATTGCGCGTGCCAGTGTGTATGTTTAACAGGCGAGGTGTGTGTATATGGGTCTTGGCTTTGATGGCGTCGCGCTGCGCTGCAAGGGCCACTGAGGCGTGACGAGTGAGAGTTTGTGTGTGTGTGTGTGTGTAAAGCCTCTCTGATGTCACCTTGTATCATTTCAGGCTAATTTCACCTATTCTCACAGAGGGAGAGAGAGAACAAGAGGCAGAGAGAGAGAGAGAGAGAGAGAGAGAGAACAAAAAAAGTAGAGACGACACAGAGAAAGTAAATGATAAGGTACAACTTTATTAGTGTCCTTGAGGCGGTCGGAATCAGGGCTACTCAGTGATGCACACACACACGGATTAAAAACAACAAACACAGCAACAGGAGCCACAGTACAGAGCAATGCCAAGAGGGCATTGTAAGGGACAACATATAATATTATAATACAGTATGATTGTGTATGATTGTGACTATACCATTAATTCATCTCCTCCTTTTCCTTCTTTTTTAAGCCTTCTTCATGCATGTGAGCCAAAAACTAAAACAGTTGTAGTGATTCACTGGTATGTAATGTCCCACAAAGCCACGTATGATTAGAAATCCGGGTCAGCAAATGTAATTATTAACTGGACTCCGCCAAAATTGCTCTGATTTGGGGGGAAACAGTATTACTGGTGGTTGGAATTGGATTTCAATGATGTAAATGTAATTATTGTCCTTGAAAATTATTTCTGTTTCGCAAAATGGAGCCTCTCTTCTTTTCTCTTCTCTTCTCTTCTCTTCTTATTAATGCAGGAAAACAGAGCGACAGGAATAGAAAACACAACACAAAAGGCAGCTGAAACAAAAGAAAAACAACGCGTGTATACGTGTTTATGGTATAATAAAGTGAATCAACAGGCTTAGACTGATCTCCCGCAAATTAATTTCTTTTGCACCCTCCTTGTTCCCCTCTCTATTTCTTTGTAGTCACCCCCCCCCCTTCACCCTCTTTCACTCATCCTGTCTTATCTGCTCTCTGGTGATAATATCTCTGCCTGCAGACTGAAACAGAGCACTGCTGATAAATACTAGACACAGTCAGAAAGAGGGAGAGAAAGAGAAAGCGTCTGTACTGTACGTACATTAGAGACAGAATGTGTGTTGTTTGTCTGGGGGGGATGAGATAGTGTTTATGCTTCCTTCAGATTTCTGAGCAGATTTACACTGTTTGGCCTCAGGGCCAAGATGTGATGATGTTTTCAACTGACCCGTAGTAATGTAGTTATCTAATATATAGTACACTGCATTCATACGGGAATTTAGTGCAATCAGCTAATCTTTTCATTAACGTAAATATCTCGCTGGCGTCGTTAAAGTTACAAAAGTTATGCTGACATTAACGCGATTCAGTGAACTTACCAATCTTTTATATCTCACATGACGTACCTGCATATCTTGCATGCAGAGCTCTGTGACCGTATATCTTTCCAGATTGAGTGCCTGGAAGTACTTGTGTTGTCTTCAGTCCAAACAAGGGAAGACACATTCCAGCCTACATAGAATAAATGCAGTTGAGCCTGACTCTTAAAAGATTGAGAATTCCTCAGAGCTTACTTTAAACTCTGGTACAAAGCTCCTTTAACTGTGTGTTTAAGTATTTTAACTATGATTCAGCTCTGAGCTTAATACAGTAGGGGGACTTACATGTTGATTTGGCACATGAGAGTTGATTGACTTGATGAGTCCTCAAACTATATTACCACTATATTAATTTCACAATTCACAGGACTGATTGCTTTCTTCACATTAGCTCATTGTCTCGTAAATAAAATGCAGGTTATGAACATCCAGTTTACAGAATAGCCTTTTAAGTCCTTTTTGAGTGCTCAGTACTACTATCTATCTCCTTGGAGGACCCCTTAAAATGCTGAGTTATAACATTTATGCGATTAAATGTATAGTTCTTTATCATAATTGTTAACACCAAGGCCATGCTACGCTGTTGGGATTCTCTGATATTGTACTACTTTACAACTGAGGAGGAATGTTCTGCACAAGGGCACAGGTATTGACTTGGCATTCTTAGATGCGATAATCAGCCGTCTCTTGGAGTTTCTCTGTCATAATAGATTTTCAGGAAGTGTCTAGAGAAAGAAAAAAAGCACCTCAGACCTTTATGTGATTTAAATGTGTCCCAGGGACTTCTATCTGAGCAGACTATAGCTGTTAGATCTGATTTAATACTGCCTATTCTGCAGATCAGTTAGATCACATTGGAGGAACAGGAAAGCTAATCAAACTAGCTATTGTTATACATTCTTGCCGTGTTGCCAACTAATAATCTTGATCTAAGCTAATAACTGAGAAATGAACGTGGTACTCTTTTTTTCTGGTGATACCCTGGGGGCTGTCTGCACCCGTGTTTCTGAACAGTTTCGGTCAAAGCACTTTTGCTTGACTCTCCTCCTGGAGGTGGAGGTCAATGCAAATCACCACAAAATGATTCTGAGTGACGGTGGCAGATGTTGCGTCTGATGCCATTCAACAATCTTTTAGAAAAGACCGGGGCTGTCCTGTGTCACTGTGTGTGTGTGTGTGTGTGTGTGTGTGTGTGTGTGTGTGTGTGTGGCTCCTCTCTCTGCCCTTGAGCCTTTATCAAGTCTTCTAATTATTTTATTATGCAAATGAGTCGCCATTATTTCATTAGCGAGGCAGCCAATCACAGAAGCTGATTAGGAAGTGATTAGCATGCAGTCGGTTTCTGTCTCTCTCTCTGTGTCCTTGTGAATGGAGAGGAGGGGGCCAATAATGACCCATCTGGACACACACTCGTGCATATAGTTGGAAAATTGTTGAAGGGATTTGTTATACAATATAATACAGTTAACACATGCAGGGAGACACAGTAAAAATACACACTGGAACCCGTGTTAAGTGCTTATAATCGATTTTTATTTTGTAACGACGTGTCCAATGACTATGTAAGACAAAGTTACAACATTTGGGCAGGACATGGCTCATTACTAAGTCTTTTTCCCCAGCAGAGGTAAAATAATAGTTCAAGTTCTGCTCTTCTCATTATTGGCAACAATGATTAACTGTCTGATGCATGTGTCTGTTGGTGTGTGTGTTGGTTTAAGTTGGCAGGACATTGAGGAAAGGGAGAAGTGTTAACTGAGAACGTGGGCGAGCTAGCGTGAGGTTTGTGTGGATGTGTGTGTGTGCACAGTTTCACACATATTTGGTTTCTGCAGACCCCCCTTTTCAGCAGACACACACAAACACACAGCTACTTTGTTTAGTATGTTAGCAACTGAAAGCAGTGAGAATGTCTATCAGAGGTGCACAAACAAAAACAGAGGAATGCTGCACGATTGAGAAATGTTCTTTTAAACCAGTCAGTAAAGCGGAATTTAAAACAAGGACATGTTTTTCTTCCCTGCTAAGCCAAGGCAAAATACCCCTTCTACCACGGCACTGTGTCAGAGCTGAGTGGAACTCTGTGTGTGTATGTACACAGTTAAAAGCTCACAGCACATATTTTAAACACTGTGGGTTTAAATCCAATGTTGTTGTGTATACTGCTTTCAAAAGCAGAAATTCCGGAAAAAAAAGCTTTGGAACTAAATGGAGCTTCTGTATGTATTCTGTAGCTTCAGCAAGGTTAAACAAGGCCAAACAAATGCTGTAACAGGCAAACCAAGGCTAAGTACTTCTGCAATGTCAAAACAGCTTATCACTTCAAGAAAACACTCTTTTCAGGCTTTACACTGAACTGATACTCACAAATACATAAGTGGTATCACATTTTAATTTCCAGCCACCAGTAGCAGCAGTGTTGCCAACAGTATAATACCAACTGTTTTTTTTCTCTTACTTTAAATTACATAAGACTGACTGCAAAAGGAAGTTTTTCCTCGGCACAGTCTGTGTGACAGTTTATCTTTGAATGCCCACCATCCATTCAGCACCAGCTTCACATTAAATTTCAGCGCTTTAGCAATCAAACTTAATATACTGATGCACGACAGGTGCTTGTCTTATCTCGTCATATATTTCAAACAAATCAACGACCATATTCATTAAACAATCAGGGCTAGTATTAAACATCCTCACCTTGTTAATTAAACTTGAACATCATCTTTACTGAACAGTCTGAATGACTGAGCCATTTGGAGGTCATTTTGGAACAAAGATACTTTAATTGCACCAATACTCTTACAAAGAGTACCTCTGTGCGTGAGGTCACGTCCACAACCCATCAGGAGAATGTGTGTAGATGGTAATGAAAGCCATTGCTTCCATGCCCATTGAGACATTTGTGGTATTAGACGTTGTCCTGGCTTCAAGTACAGAAAATATGTTTTTTGAATTTTTCTGTACATAACTCACTTCCTCTACTCCTGATATCATCACAGTCACATGCACGCAGATTGCAGCTCTGCAAAGCCATCAAAAAGTTGCATATATGCATCACAGTCACATCAGACTATTTATTATTAAAGCGAAAACAATTACTGAGAGATTACATAATACAGAATTATTCAAACAAACATGAAAACCAGCATGACACTAGAAACTGGTTGCCCAGTTTTAACTATCTACAGTTGGGAGGTCATTTTCTGTACTAAGAAAAAAGGACATTATTTTATCCTTTCTGTATTAGAGCTGCAATAATTAGTCAATGAATGCATTAGTTGTCAACTATTATGATAATCGATTAATTGTTGTGAGTTATTTTTCAAGAAAAAATAGTTTCTTTAGACCTCTATGACTGAATAAACGGATAAACTGGATATCTTGAACAAAACAAGACATTTGAGGACATCACTTTAGGTCTTGGGAAACAGTGAGCAATATTTTTCACCATTTTCTGACATTTTATGGACCAGACTACTTTTTATTAATCCTAGCCCTATTCTGTATACAAGCGGTTGGTAAAAGAAAACATACTTATCTTCTGTTTTTCGATACTCATTATTAAAATGTCATATATGTGATATTCAGCTCAGAGTGTATAACTGTGTAGCAGTTTGTCTCCTATTTTTTCATACATACCAGTTTGTTGCACTTCCATATAGATGCACCCCAGAGTTACACACTTTGCTCTTTTAACCCATGCAGAGAGAACTACCCGGCAGCAAGATGTAAACTGACACACACACTGTGGGAGACAGGAAGTCATGTCGTTTTTACAAACACACACATACACACACACATACGTTCATCAGCATTTGTTAGACACCAGTAGAAGTTATTTTGATTCTGTGCATTCAAGTTGAGTTTATAATACAATGGTTTGGAGTAGGAAATGTTTGTTGTCGTGCTGTACTTCGTGCCCTCTACATGTTCCAGCATTTTCTCACATTATGACCGGAGGTAACTCGCTGTGACAAAGACTTAATTGAATTGAATGGGAGAGAACTCAATTGCACGAAGAGAGGCTGATTTAAAGAATGACGCCGAGAGGAATGTGATCCAGTGCATCTCTGAGGCTGTGAGTCACAGCCAGCCATACAGCCGGCAGCCGAAGACAGTCGCTTAGTTTGATGTTAACTTGTTTCTCCTCCGGCGGCGGCTGTCACCTCTTGGTATCCCTCTGTAGCAGCAGCTCAGATCAGTGGGGTATCTGAGGGCCTGTCGTTCTGCTCTCCATCACAGCCGCCGCAGCTCGCTCTAGGACACAGGTAGCAAAGTTGTACCGCTAACTGAATGCTAGGAGATTTATGTTGCTGGCAGTGCTGGTTGCTGATAGTGCTTCATGGTGGCTTGTGCTCGTACACCTTCTTTCTTAGCGGTTTCTTTGTAGTTGTGGATATTGTGTGAGCATTTTTTGTATCCAGGCTTTGTAGCTCATGCATGACTTCCACTTTAAAGGTGCTACTGCACAAGAAAGTTCCACAATGAAAATTATACATTTCACAAGAAAGAAAAAGAAATGACAATGTTGGGTTATGTTCTTGTTTAGCCAAACTTTTCAGTACTATCTCCAACTTCAATTGTTCAACATTGTTCTTACTAATTTTGGCATCAAGACTTAGAGTGACCTATATTTTCCTTTGAAAATTTGATGTGGCCAACAAGATCAGTCCTTTCAACTATGCTGGTTCCACTATAAAATTGATATTGTAATAAACGATTGATTATCGTCTTGGGTTTGAATATTTTAATTAGAGCTGAAGTATTTTTTTATGCAAAAGATCCACAAAATCACTGGTTCCAACTTCTGTTTTGGACAGTCAAAGTAAAACATCTGAAGACATCGTGGAAATTGTGAGGGGTGACATTTTATAAACCAAATATTAAATCAGTCTAGTGAAAACAATTAGTTGCAGCCCTAAGTATAATGTTGAGATTAAATGTAGTCTTTTCTGCTTCTTTAAGGATGCATTACAGTTAAGTGATAACATTTTCTGAGCTTATTTGCTATTGCTCAATGGGGAAAGGGAATAATAAGGCACAAATAATGATCCTGACATTATATTGTCAATATTATCCAGTTTTTATTCCCATTCATCTAGTATATGTACTGTGTAAGTGTATTATAATCATTATCATAAAACTATACAGAAGATTTTATCCATATCACCCACTCCTTCTTAGGCCAATGTCAAGAGGGGCACAGAGGACACATCTCTGTGACCACTAACCACCAGTGACTTGAATCAGATGGCACTGTGGCTTTTCTTAGCCATATCTCTCCTAGCCATTTTATTAACACAAGCCATGCATCACTTGTAGGTCAATGAATCAGATAGCAGTATGCTATTTCTATCAGCAATATTGCCAGTACAAGCCACATATCATTGCAAGTTGATTATCTCAGTTAGCCGTCAGGGACAAGTGGCGTCTCTCTGTATTAGAGCGACTTCCTGTTTAGGCGGGGCCACAGGCGGCCAGCTCACACATGGTTATCCCGAGGCCGTGGTGATGGGCTCAGATGATCAGCTTGAAGGCCCTGATGGTTGAGTCAGAGGTGATCCTGACTGGCCTTGAGTGATGACTGTTGGAGCTCAGACTCCTGGTGGTTTATTAATGAGCTGAGACAGGCACGCAGAAAGACAACATACAGGAAAAGAATGAAAAGTTTACTGGATAAGACAAGAGAGGAATTCATGTTGCATTAAAAATAGTTAGATTTGTTTAATTCAGTCAATCATCATTGATCCGTATGACGTGAACCAAACTGTGTTGTGTTTCTTTCTCTGCAGGGAGCTGTACGTTTGATGAGGGCTTCTCTCAGTGTGATTACCAGCAGGATCCCTATGATGACTTTGACTGGACGCACATCAACACCCAGGAAGTGCCATACGTCTCACCAGACCTGCCACAAGGTGAGACTTCACTTCAGTTCTTCTGTCTTTGTCACCTCACAGTTGGGGAAAGTAGCTAAATACATTTACTCAAGTACAATTTAGAGGCACTTTACTTGAGTTTTTCCATTTTATACTGCTATTCCCTTCTACACTACATTTGACTGTTTATTCCACTGCATTCATTTGACAGGTGTATTTATTAGGTACTTTTCAGTTATCATAAAACAAGATGTGATAAGCATATAAAATACAATATAATGTTAAATATTAAACCCGTGGCTCCCAACCTTGTGACCCCTTATAAAAAAACATTGTCTAGTTGGCCTCTTGTCATGTTTCAGATGTCTATGAGCAGTTCTACCAAAGAGATATTTCACCTCTAAACTTCTGTGATGGTTTAATTTTAATAACTGCTTGAGTACAAGTTTGTGTAGTAGAACTTTGTTTTTGTTTTTTTCCCCCCATTAATCATTTCACAACCCTCTAGATGTATTTTGTGACCCTCTGCAGGGGGTCCCACTCCTAGGTTTGGAACCACTTGACTAAACTTCTAAGCTATATATAAAGTAGTCTAAACTAGCTGCACCTCGTCCAGCTACAGCAGTAGAATGTTTTTTACACACTGATGGAGAGGATTAAGTATTAACAATCTAATCATGCAATATATATCAGTCACAGGGGCCATTTGTCTGCAGAACCAGGACTTTTCGATACTTTAAGTACATTTTGAACATACTGGTATATTTCTACTTAAAGGTTATACTTGGATGGAGTATTTTTACATTGTTATATTTGTACTTTTACTTAAAATAAAGGATCTGAGTACTCCTTCCTTTGCTCTCCTCTCCTCTCCTCTCCTCTCCTCTTTAATCAGTTGTTTTTTTCTCCATGATGATGATGAAGGGGAAATTAAATCTTTCTGCCTCAGGGCTGAGGGTCTAATTAACAGAATATGAGGTCATTAATCAACGGCAGGGAACAGGGAAGGTTGCCTACTTTACAATGTTAAAAGCAAAATGTTATAACAATAACCAGCTATGCAATGTTGAGACAGTAACTGGCTTTACAAAATTAAAACCACAGAGTAAGAATGTTGACTGATGGATGAATAATGGCATTAACCACAGTGAAGAAACCATGTTAAAATGTCACAACCGTGCTTGAGTTTGCCTCTCCTCTCCTCTCCTCTCCTTTCCATTCCTCCAGATTAGTTTATTTTCCTCTTGTTTCCTTTCCTCTCCTCTTGTCTCCTCTCATCTTCTCTCCTTTCCTCTTGTCTCCTCTTCTTTACTCTTGTCTCTGATTCTTGTTTATTTTCCTCCTGTCTCCTTTCATCTCCTCTCCTCTCCTTTCCTTTCCTATTATCTTATCTCCTCTCCATACCTGTCCTCTCATCTCCATTTGTCTCTTTTCCTCTGATTTCTCCTCTTATTTGCTCTCTCTTCCTCTTGTTCCCCTCATCTCATGTCTTCCCCTCTTGCCTCCATTCATCTTGTATCCTTTTGTCTCCCTTCCTCTCATCTCTTCTCCTCTTGTTTCCTTTTCTCTCTCCTCTTCTATCCTCCCTGCCTTATAGTCTCCTTTCCTTTCCCCCTTATCTCCTTCCCCCTTATCTCATCTCCCCTTATCTCCCCTCCTCTCCTTCTCTGTTGTGGAAGATTATGACTTTGTTGCCATGACAATGTGATGCCATTATTTATCTCTCATGCTTATCATCACGACAACCCAGCCTCGCTGACATTTAGAGAAAGGTTCAGTTCAACACCAGCTCTTTATGATTTTCACACAAAACACACATTTCTTCCCAAAGTGTGTGTGTGTGTGTGTGTGTGTGTGTGTGTGTGTGTGTGTGTGTGTGTGCTTGTGGTCTTGCACTTGACAGGTGCGAGAGTGGGGTGCCTTGCCCAATGGTATAGAGCCAGAGTCTAGCATTTAGTGTCATTAATACCAAGTGGTGTCACTGTGCAGAGTGGGCAGAGCTGGCAGTTTGAAGAGGTTAAATACCTTGCCCAAGAGCGCAGAGGTAATGTCTGGCATTAGCATAGCATAACACCTGTAGAAGCTAGTGGGATGAGCAGGGGCACTGGGATGGCAGTGCAGGTTAATGGTTTGGAGATGTTGATTTGCTAAAGGGGGTTCAGAGCGTTGCCTGAAGGTGCGGGAGCATGAACTGACATTTGATGTGTTAATAATGCCAGCGGGGTGTGGGGCAGTGGTGCTGTTGATGGGAAATGAGGTTGCTGGGGGGTGGGTTACAGATACAGCACTTGGCTAGGTTTTGTATTTGGAGGAAGGAGTAGGGTGAGGGGATGAGTTGGTAGCTTTAATGCCTTGCCAAGGGACACATTGGTAATGTCTATTATTAGAAGTGCTGTTTTCTCAGGCAATCAGTAATTTAGAAGCTGCAGTCTCCCCCGAGGCCATGTCATTCTTTAAAGCATAGGCACTAAACCTTTTTGACTTTTGACCCCTGAAAACAAAGAGATACCTACCCTCTTTGTTTAAGTGGGGTTGTTAAGAGTGTTTGGCCTCTCGGAGACCTTCGGGAGTGAGTTCATTTAGCTGATTAGTTGTTCAGAGTGTTATATATTGTCAAAGGTACTGGCAGAAGAAAAGAAGTCATCTAAGGGCTTTACGCAGAATGGTTTTAGAGTCATTGGTTAGCTCAGCCAACAAGTATACTTTTGTTCCTTATAACCCACATTGATTTGTCACAGTTGCTAATCACCATTTATGCTCAAGGCAGTATTGAGTGTGGAGGGATGGTTTGGCAGTTTTTATAATAGAGATAAAACTATTCTATGTAATCTCTCTGGGGGTTGATGTTGGCACTAGCCACCGTGGCAGGGTCTAGATGCTACGCTGGCAACGTGCACTGTGCCAGTTGAACATTCATGGGCTGGAGCTCTGTGGCTCAGTGGACTAAAGCAGATACTCTTGACTCATAATGTTGTCAGCCAGTACCACTCTAAAAAAAAACCCATTTGGCATGCCATTCTCTCTGTGTGTCTCTCTTTACTCTTGGTCCTGTTTCCACAGTGTACTGTCTAATAAGGGAGGAGAAAAAAGGGCATTTAAACTGCAAAAGAGCTGGTCTCTTGTCAACTGGATGTTTTGCTAATGAGTGAATGATGATAGATACAGCAACACCAACTGTACAGCCTTAAAATTACCATTCAATCAGACCTCTCTTACAGTCTCTGCAAGATTTGAACATTAAGGTTCACAAAATAAGTATTTGATGCATTGGATTCAGTTCAAATTAAACTGCAAATCCTAGATTTACTGTGTCTGTTGAGCATTTATATTAGGAAGGCACGTCAGTTTATTCACAGAGCAGTTCAATTGAAATGATTAGTTAATGAATCACGTTTTTAAATAATTTTCAAGAGAAAATGGCAAAAAAAATTTCCCTCCATTCCAGCTTCTCAAATGTGTATGATTACTTTTCTTTGTCTTAATGGAAAATATTTAGGTTTTGGGACTGTTGGTTGGACAAAACCAGACATTTAAAGATTTCACTGTGACAAATGATAAATTATAATTATAATAATCTGGAACACATTTAAAGCCCTTTTATGAGAAATCAGAAATAAAAAATAATAAAATAAATAATAAAAAAGGAATGATTATACATAACACTATAGAGTATTTATATTGGTAAATATAGTACCTACACAGTACGTGTTTATAGTGTATATATGAATTATAGACTTTCAAAGGTTGTATGCAAATGTTTTTGTACTTGCTGTGACTTCATTTCCCTGTGTGGGATCAATCTAATCCAATTATTTTTTATCTTATCTTCAATCATGCAGTCATATTAATGTTCAAAAACCAAAATTAAAAAAATAGATCTTAAAGACAGGTATATAAAAATACCAGTGAAATTAAAAGATTTAATACCGAGGGGGAAATGATTCTCCAGTCTGAAAGTACTGATCACCGTTGGACTTTTAGCTGGGAAGTGATGGCAGTGTTTGGTTAGTAAATGTTAGAGGCCTGATCATGGAATACAAGATGAGGAGACACAAGCAGCTTTGGTTCATGCTTTAAAAAAATAATTAAATAATCCTAAAACCAGTTCAGTGTTTGTGAACCACAACCATTATAGTACATTTCTTACCACCTTGTTTCTTTACTGTGCACCCACATGTATTTTTTATTGGTATTTTACTCTAGAATGTTAAATCAAAGAGCCTGTCAGGTATTTTGGATCCCACCTAAGATAGTTGGTACCATAAAAAGCAGAAAGTAAAACTCCCCCATTAGCTGTTATCCCAACAGTAGGCTGTTGCTGTTTTTGCTGAAAAATACTATCCTCCGTCTACCGCGCTGCTGCTGTTGTTGTTATGTGACATATCTAGGTCTTAAGACTGTCACAGGGGGTATTTTTAGCCTCATCGTTATATTATGTCGTCATTCTATTAGCGGCCATTTTAGACTTTGGCAGTTCAAAGACATCAGCCATTTTAGAAACTGGCAGACTTCAGGTGTCAGATGTTCTTGGCATTACAAGGTCTGCTTTCTTAGCATGGGTGTTGTATCAGTTTCATGTACTGTCAATCTTTTATTACTCATATTTCCCGATTATATTTTTGTCTCAGCTTAGGTGTTGTTATTGTTCTGTCTCTGAATTGCATTATTTCTAAAATATTATTGAGTATTATTTTAGTAACCACGCAGGGGTAACACTATAACATGTTGGACATTGCTGTGAGCCCTATTTACCAAATATTATTCAGTTATTTTTATGCATGCCTAATCCATTTGTTGTATTTTTCAGAAGGCAGCGTTATGATTAACTGTAGTGCTAAAGGTTATATTTTTGCCATGTGTGTTGTGACATATCTGGGTCTCTGACTGATAGGAGTATTTTTAGCTGGCACACCATCTTGGCAGCCATCTTAAAGGCACTTTTCTCATGTCACCATCTTAGTATCAGTGCCAAAAATGAAGGAATAGGAGTGACATCCATCGTGTGTTCATTTTGGATGGATTTAGATTACAGATTTGGTGATGGAGAATGAAGCTGGCCCAGTCTTGTGTCTGATCTGATTGGCTATAGTCCAGTTTGGATGTTCTCATTTTCTGTCTTGTTGGTGACATTCAGAACCAGGAAGTAGGATTATACTGCTATGGCTGAAATAGATGAGTGTTTGTGTGTGGAGGCAGTGGTGGGGTGGTAATGACAGAAAAAAAGAGAAAAGAGATCAAGAGAGAGGAAGGGCCAATCCAATAACGAGGATACAGTGTTTGGTTTTGAAAAGCTGATGTGTGTGGGTGCGTGCACGCTCATGTTTCGGGTGCACTATTTGAAAGCCTGTTATGTTGCTGCTGTATTCTGCAGAGAAAAGTGTTTTCTCACAGTAGATTAGCTAAACAATAAGTGATAATCACCATTGTCCTCCTGCTCATTGTATAGAACATATTGTGTATGGTATATTATGCAAATAGAATTTACCAGTTCGGATGGAGGGCTGTGTTTGTTTGACTGGAGCTCACTTATCGTGCTGTTGTTATATTGCTTTGTATTGTATTGTGTTCTATTCTAATCTATTCTACTAGTTCTGTTCGGTTTTGATTTGTTATATTTGACTCTATTCTCTCCTCTTCTATTTAGGGCTGCAGCTAACAATGTTATTGTTTCCATCACTGATTAACCTATCAATTATTATTTCAATGACTCGACTAATTGCTTAGTCTATAAAATGTCAAAAAATATCTATCACAGTTTCCCAGAGGCCACAGTGATATCTTCATATTGCTTGTTTAGTCCAACCAGCAGTCCAAAGCTCAAAGATATTCAACCTACAACGTTTTAAAACAGAGAAAGCCAGCAAAGTCTGACATCTCAGAAGCTAAAACCAGCACGTCTAGCATTTTCGCTTGAGAAATTACTTACATGAGTAATTGTTTTTCAAAGATTGATAAGCCAGTTAATCGACATATTGTTTAAGCTCTAGTTCAATTCAAATCTATTCCGTCCTTTGCTAAACATAGAATTAAACACCACCATGGCTACCTTCTCGCTGTGTGTGATGAGCTAATGTGAGATTAGACATCAGGCAGGAAAGGATCACATTTCATCATATTTCACTGAAACAACATCTGGTTGAGGTCTGAGCTGATTACTGGAACATCTGGATGGGCTGACTGACTGTCCTGTCAGCATACCCAGATTATGTTTTATTCCAGGCTCCATTTCCTGCAGTCAGCTACTATAGGTACAAGGTACAGTACTCAATATTGACAGTTGGCATAACAAAGTACCCAATGCCAGTTTTATCATCAGTAGTGACCTACGATCTACCATGGTATTGGAATAACAAAATTAATGTATTTATATTTAAATTCAGCAGAAAAAAGAGGAGGAACATAACCAGAACAACATAGGCCAGAGGATAGATATAAAAATTAATCATGTGACACTGCTGGGTAGTTGCAAGTAATAATATGTTGCAAACTGTGGAAATATTAAATAATGACGAGTGTGGTTAAGGAGCCTGTGCAAACTTCAGAAACTCAACATGTTGCTGCTTTGGTTAAGTTAAACAGGAAATAAAGAGAATGTGTAATTTCATAAGAACATCAAATGAGAAATATAAGAGAAAGAAGTAGCTTTTCTTTTCTTTTGTCTACTTTTTTCTTTTCAATTTCCTGTTTTTATTTGTCGTTGGCTTGCTGAGAAACAGCCTCAAAATCACAAAGGAGAAACAAATGATACAGTCGTAGGAACAGGGGTTTGTTTTATGTGTCTGCTGGAGGGGGGACTGATGACTGATTCTTGTACTGTAAGCCCAAAAGGAATGAGAGGAGAGAGAAACAGAAGCGAGTGAAAACATGCAAACATAAAGGGAAAGAATAAAAGCTCTTTGGGGGTTTTTGTTCCCATGACAAGAAAGTTGCTGCTTTAAAATGTCTCTGTCGAAGAGGGAAGGCCACAGTGGGCATCCTACTGTCGCGGGGATGGGAATTAAACCATAACATGAATCTCTGACAAAGTTGTCAATGTAGAATTGCAACCGAGCGAACGACTGAAGAGTGTGCAAGCACTCTGTCACACACACTGACAGTGCACATACAGCAAGAAGATGAACCATGACAGCGACATCTGAAAGCCTAATACTAACTATCAGAAAGATACATACGGTAAGCGGAGATTTAGATTCGAGATTCAGTGGTTTTTATTTGCCATATGCTCACTTCAGTGTCACAAAAGACAACAAAACCAACGTGCAATAAAGATAAAATCTAAATATTCACTAATTAAAGGGCCAGTTTAGGACAGTAATAAAATATAATATAAATGGAATATGATATTTTTTGGTATGTATATAGTATTCATAGGTATGTTTTCATCATTAGTGTATAATCACCTGATAATAAGAACCATTGCGTGTTTTCTACATTAAGCAGTTTTCGGACAAACGAGCTGTATTCAAATGATTGCAATCTGCAACTTCACCCCTAGATGTCACTAAATCAAGTGGCCTTTAAAAATGTGCCAGGGGAGGAGTTAAAAATAAATAAATACTATATAAAGTTATGTAAAGAAAAACTGAAAAACAAAGGGAATGAGGAGCTGTCTTTCTTAGCTGTTCATTCTTCTTCAATGTGGATTGTTTTTAAGACACACAGTAGCAGAAAAAGTCGGTCTACTCATGTAGGTACATGACACAGCCTACTCTTTGGCAAGTTCAGTCATAATACCCACTAACTACCTCCTCAGAGGGCACTATTGCTGGTCTGTTCAAGCAGTGAAATTCAGCAGGTATGTGGTGTACAAGCACAAACAGCTGCAAACAAGAATAAGCTGATTCATGGGTCTTGATTCAGGTCAGATTCACAAACACTGAACCCGATCTACCTGGAATTTTATGTGATGTTGCTTTTTTTATATCTTTATCTCTCTGTTTCCAGGTTCCTACATGTATGTGGACGTCTCTCAGTACGATGTTGGGGAGAAGGCCAGGTTTCAGCTGCCAGTCATGAAGGAGAATGACACTCACTGTATCGACTTCAACTATCTTCTCACTAGCCCTGACGGCTCCAGCCCGGGCACCCTCAACGTCCTGGTGAAGGTAATAAGAATAAACACAGGAGAGAACAGAATATGATAGAGGTTCTGGTTAAGTTTATATGGTATAACCTGCCCAGTAAACAATCTGTCCTTCACCTTGTTAGTTTTGAGACATAAACACCATTACTGTTAACAAACAAGACAATCTGAATGCCTTAACTGACCTTTGTATAGCAGTTTATACTGTGTGAGGTAAGGTTTGATTTCATGAGACACAAGCTGGTTTGCATTATTTTATTATTTTACTCCACAAGGCCACAATAGCCTCTTTAGTTAAAACAAAACAGGATTTATGGGAATTGTGGTCTGGATTTTGTGAAACACAACCCAAAGCTATGAAGCTAGCATGCAATAGCGGCTGCTGCCTGCCTTGCCATAACCAAGAGTTTGTGTAAGGTTACCTAATTAAGCATAAACTTTACATTTTACAATAAAACATTGACTTTTCAAATCAGTCTTTGTGCTTAGATTGATGATACAAAATGACGTCATTTTGTTGGACATCTATGATGTACAAAGTGTGGAGGACAGACTCAAGATGAGCATATCCTAAATTACCCAAAAACGACATCCGCTCCTTTTCAGTTGTTTCCACAGCACTCCTGTCTTTTCATCCCCTCTCTTCTCATCCTGAGTTTTATTACAATTTGTGGAAGTGGTTAGAAAACACATTAGCGGAAGATTGCCATTTTACTGGTTCTAACATTTCTTGGTCTTGAGCAGCAGGGGAGCATTATGAGTAGGGAGAGTGTCCTTCAATTTAATGGCTCAAAGTTAAACCCACATTGCTGTAGACATCCTCCCTGCAAAACAGCTACCAGCCTAAAGGGTGACCTCTGACCTCCTTTTTGACAGGGACAAGCTCCAAAACATGATTTACAGTATATTATAATCTATTATTATTTCCTTTTTTTTTACAAATCAATATTTTTTTGTTTAATTGAAAACATTGTAGAATTACTCATCAGCCATCAGGGAATGCTAATTTTGTGCCTGATATGTTTTACATTGTGCTCTTTGTTATTTCTAGGTAAACAAGGGTCCACTGGCCAACCCAATATGGAACGTGACGTCATACACTGGTAAAGACTGGCTCAGAGCACCCCTCAGACTCTCATTTCATAACTGATTCTGACACAGTTTGTGATTTGTTTATTTGCTAAATGTTGTAATGTTGTCTCTCAGGTAAAGACTGGCTGAGAGCCGAACTCGCCGTCTCCACCTTTTGGCCCAATGAATATCAGGTAACTCCTTAAATAACAACCAACGGCCGTGTTCATGCATGAATTCTTTATCATGTACACATGTCCATATTTCCACTTCATGTGACTACACAAATACCGCACAGAAATACACACACATGCTGTGAGGCAGGCAGCTGATTTATTTGTGTTGACTGAGGCTCAGGAGGTGACGATTAGGCTAGAAAGACACTGACACACACTATGTATGTATGTGCACGTGTGTTTGCATGCATGGGGTGTGTCACCATGCTGGACATTGACATTATTATTATTTTTAATAAACACCTGCCTGACACACTCTCAACACCTAAACATTATGAGATTCACAGAGGTAGAAATAATTGCAGGACTGTCGAAGTGGATTCATTCTACTACACGTGTGTTTGTATGTTTCTTCTTCTTTAAATTATGACAGTCAGCGTGTGCATGTTGTATGATAGCTTGTCTCCGAATGTCCTGGCAGGCATAGACACACACACACACCGATCATGTTAACACACACAGCCTGGGGACCCTATAATATTACTGTAAGGCGAAGTGTGAAAGCATCCTCCAAATGGCCCATCTGGAGCCCAAATGGCCCTCAGTGACTATGGGAGGAGATCACCAGCATGAAACTCGTGTGTCAACATGTTTTAATTGAACATAATCATCCTGCTTTGCTGAGGCTTATGTAGGTTTTTCAGGCCATGAAACAGGTTATTAGATTTGAGGTTATGAATCTATTTTTTCATGTTCAAACATGTTTCTGTGTTAGCACTTTAGCTTGAGTTGTAATGAGACTGGTTTCACAGGGGAAGACTAGGCTCATGCAGACTCATGTAGTCACGCACACTCACACAAGAATTGATGCGCACACAAAATGCACACAAACGCCTAAGTAGCAGTATTTAAGTAGAGGTGGGTGCTTTCAATTGATGAGTTTCTTGTCTATCACTGGACTGCAATACAGTTAACCGACCTCAGATGTTCATTAATCAGTTGATTCATTTATTAGTCGATTGACAGTAAATTAATCTGAAAATATTTTGATAATTGATGAATTATTAATTTCATTCAGTTCACATTTCATAGAACAGTTCACATTGAATCGATAATAAAAAATCATCACGAGTTACAACCCTTTCCTTATTTTTTTATGAATTTCTGGCACTGGCAAGATTGTTTTTGTTTTCTATCACTATTATAAACCTCACTGTTGTTTTGTTCCAATAAGCCTTGGGTTGTATAAGTACAACCTTCTGATAATGAAGTTAAATTGCAATGTGTTTAGAGACAGCAGGTGCGTAGACGTGGCTGACATTTGCCATGACTGAGAGGATTCCAACTATGAACGCTCCTTGCCTGCTGATTTAGACATTTTTGATTCAGTGCCCATACACGCATACATCAAAGTGATATATGTGATTGGTTGATAAGAGGATGTACGCTATCGTCCATCCCCACTCTGGAGTGATTATGTGTCAGTCCTCAGCCTTCAGCGTTGCAGAGTTGCTTTGCTCATGTTAGAACTTGTGAACCCAAGCTATCAGTAATCCTGCCTCTCACTGATGACACCAGTCAGTCAGTAAGTTTGACACCTGCATGATCGAAATACTATCCCCTCAGAGATGACCAGCATTTGATCCACGAATCACAAAATAGAAAGGGTTTCATTTGATCATTAAATTCTACAAGGAAACAAAATGTGCAATGACTTGCATCCACCCTCGGCATTGTGGAAATAATTTAACATCCACTTTTTCAAATGCATAATCATTAACAGAGCAATAGACTTGAGTCTTGGACTTGACTGCTGTGAAACATGACTCACTTGTGATTTCACTGCCAAAAGATTTGGCTTGAGATTTGAAAACAACAACAAAAACCAATTCAAATCTCAAGTTCATATTATATTAAATTAATGATTAAGAGTCCCTGAGTAATGAAAATAAAAAGACAGCCACAGGCAGGCGTTGCAATGCCACACTGTTGATGTCATTTATTAAAAAAAAAGTTTGAACAACGTGTCAACAACACATAATTTGTTAGAATTGAATTGAAAGCAACCTACATAACCTAGTCCTAAAATGTGTTGTTGTAGTTGTGTCCCGCTTATACACTGTGAAGTTGAATATGTCATTAATGAATACATTTTTAATTTCGTATTTGTTAGAAAGTTTGTTTCTAAATAAAAGTCACAGCTCTAATCGACGCAGCTTGAAAGTGAAACATTAAGAATACTTATTTTGGTCTCAGGTGTAATAAAACACACATTTAAATGTTTTTACACTTGTTAAAAGACAATAATTATTCAAATGAATTGTCATTATATTGCAAATATAATAAGGTATTATTTGCTTATGGCTTGGACTTTGGGCTCTCAGGGGTTTTAGTCTTAGATTTGACACATTTGTTGGACTTGAGTTAAAAACAACTCTTATTTTATTAATAAGTTCATGAAGTGGACGTCTCAGACATATTAAACTCACTAATTTTCACACATACATGTCCACACAAAGGGAAGGAAGTCCTTATGTCATGTTATGGCTACCAAAGCAAACATGGTTATAATAACAAGCAACGATTAGCAGACAGGCAAGCCGGTCTTCACACAGACAGAGATGAAGGTATTAAAAGTCAACTGATGTCTTTCTGCTGTGCTCTGCAGTGAGCTATGAGTGAAAGATGATAGGAGAGAGAGACAAGATAGATTGGTAGGGGAGGGAGACAGAGGGGGAGAGTGTGACAAGCAGGGGATGATAAGCTATGGGTAAACAGTTCACGGCAGATTTCCTCCTACAGGTGATGAATGACAACAACTGCTCACCCCCTCACTCTGTTTCTCCCTCTGTCTCTCTTTTTTTGATAGCAACCTCCTCTCCTCCCTCCTCTCCTCTGTTCATTACAGAGCTCCACTCTGAGTAAACACTGTTAGAAAACAGAGACGGCAGAATATAGGGGAGAGAAATGGTTAGAAAGAGGACTGATAGAAGAAATAAAGAGTGGAGGGAGGGCTAACATATGGACAGGGAGGATGGTGAAGAAGACATAAATGAGGATGAGGAGGGAAGTTATTCAGACCATGAGTTTATGAACTGAGATGGTGGTAAATGGAAGCAACTGTTGAATGAAATAACACTCATAATATAAAATGTATTGAAGCAGGTGGAAACAACAAATATCTTTTAAATATTAAATATATTAAACATAAATCAAAACTAAGGTTTATATTTTCATCATTCCATTAAAGATAAAGAGATGCCTCATTATTCCTACTATGGTTTCTGTGTGTTGACATACAGATAAATTAACTCAACCAGAAATTGAAGTAAATAAAACTAATAGACATATTAACATTCTAATGTTTAGTGTAGGTGTGTAGATAACATATAGGTTACATTGTTCAACATCTTTGTTAAGCGCGTTAGCATGATGGTATTTAGACAATTGATGCTGATGGAATTTAGTTTTTTATTATATATTTGGAAAAGTATTGGATGCCAGAGCTCTGGGGAACATGAACGTTTGTATACAGTTTTATGGAAATCAGTCCAATATTTCAGTCTGGACCAAAGTGTTGGATTGTCGAGATTGCTATCCATAGAGCCAATATCGCTAGCGTGGCTAAATAAAATCTATTTCCACATGTATTCTTTTTTGTCATTTTCACTCTTTAAACTAATAACATCAACATTAGTGCATTGCTAATGGAAAGCACACTTGTTTAAAAAGCCAGCAAATCAAGAAAAGAGGCAGCAAGAGAATGAGGAAAAGACACAGGGATGGGATGTGAAAGAAAAACAAATACATTCTCTCATTCTCTACCTTACCACGCTTGGTTTCATTACTTATTATCATTTTTGTGGCAGCCATTTTATGTGTACCAAAGGAGATTACTATGATCCAACAGGAAGTATCTCATTTATCCTTCCTGGCTTGTTGGCCAGAATGTATAAATCTAGCAGTCAGGATGGCAGCTTTGTATTTATCCAGTTTAATGCACACCACTGGCGGTTGTCACCGACTTTCTATCTATCCTGTGACAACTTAGATTGGATCCATCACTTTGACAGCAAATTTAAATGGCAGTAGTCATACTTCCAGTGCACTCAGAATGCATCTAAAACTCAGTTCAGAGGCACTGTTTCTGATTTAGTAACAATACTAAAGAGGGTTTATGATTTGTTAACGGTGCCATAGAGGGTTTGTGATGTGGAAGCAGAGCATTTGCAGCTTATGTAAGTTTTAGTTTTCTCCTAGGAACAGCATCGCCAATGTTTTCGCTGTTTTATTTTGTTTTTCTCTGCATTTCGTATGCTTGACCTGTTCCATTTAATAATACTTTAATTAAGTAATCCTTATTTTGAAAAATACATTTAGCAGAAATTGGATCAAATAAAACAACAAACAAATTGAAAGGGTAAATTAAAAACAGAATAATATTTGATGCTCTCATTTATTTAGAATGTTTTATACTCTTTAAACTGTAATTGTTTTGTGGAAACTCTGTTGTTTAAATAAAGGATTAGTAAAAGATGCTCTATAATATTCATAATAATGAAGAAAATAAGAGATCAATCTCTCTCTCTCTTTTCTCAGGTCATATTCGAAGCAGAAGTTTCGGACAGCAAAGCCGGCTTCATCGCCATTGACGACATTCAGGTGCTCAGCTACCCATGCGGTGAGTCATTAGCATGCCAGCAATTAGTCCTAGTTCGCTGAATAGACGCTGATAGCTTTGGCCACTAATTAGACTGTACCTGGGATGGTTTCTGTTGCAGTTGAATGGGCAGATAAGTGGGAAGGTGACACAGGAGAGGAGGGATGCAGCGAGAAGAGAAAGACAAGTCGTAGAGAAAAATGAGAGAAATAAAAAGGGAGAGAGAGATTGTAAGAGGGAGAAACAGAGAGAAAGAGGGAATAGGAGAGAGTGAAGCGGGAAATGAGACAGTATTAGGGCAATCATAGAGAGAGAAGATTCTGACCACTCAGCACTTTCTCTTTCTCTCTTTAACCCACATGCGCACACAAAGTTGCACATACACACACACACACACACACACACACACACACACACACAGAGCGAACAGTAGCTGTGTTGTCTCATACTGACAGGAAAGAGATGAGGACTGCGATCCATTTTAAATTCTCGCTACGTCCAAGTCTTCTTCTCTCCTTTGCTTGAGTGTTTCCTTACTTCTAGAGGCCAAAAAAAAAAGAGTTGTGACGACAAACTGTTACTGTTAATGGAAGGATTTGTTCATCTAGAGCCAAAGGCACGCTCCTGGAGGGTCCCTGTGTTGGAAAGGAAGCAATTACAACTCCTTTTGGTCATCTGTCTAGTAGCAGCAGGACAATTTTGTTTCTTAATAGATTCTATCGATTACAAGTCATAAAAATAAACTGTCTTGCACCATCCTCTTGTGCAGTTTGTGAGGTCCTTGTTGTCCCTGTCTGTCAGAAGTCAGCGATATGTCTGCAAGAAATTTCTAAACATTAATTTAGTCAATAAAGTGACCTGAAATCTGAGAAAATATAAGGGCCCCGGTCTTTTAAATGCAGAGGAGAAGGACTCCTAATAGGAAGGAGCAAGTATTTGCAAAGGAATTAGTACTCCACAGTGGAAGCATTCATTCTCACAGCTGCATTTCTGGACACACACAAGTTTGTGTGTGTGTGTGAGTGTTTGCATGAATGCATGCGTGCAAGCTACTGTGTGTGTGTGTGTTTTCATTCACTATAGTAGCTGCTATCTATGATTGCAATCACCTCCCCAGAATAAAAATGTCATAGCTGAACTGCATCTTCAGGGTCGAAAAAGGCTTATTTCATATCTTAGCATGATAGTTAAGACTTGGGAGCTATGTGAATTATATATACCGGATGTGTCATTGATGTTACCTTCCAGTGGCAATGCAGTACTGTGCTTTGGTTTCATCTGACTCCAGTAAAATCGAATCGCTGTAATAATGAACATATTCCTTAGGGTTAGTCTTTTTGTGATAACCTGATCCATAACTCCCTGTGGCTCTGTCACCTCATTTCCACCTTTAACAGACAAATAAAATGAAACCAAAAGCATTTTAAAATACAAATACATATAACCTCGCTGTAAACTCAATCTAATTGTCTTCATGCTTGACTTCATTTGCCGCAGATAAGTCCCCACATTTCCTGCGTCTCGGGGACGTGGAGGTGAACGCCGGACAAAACGCCACTTTTCAGTGTATCGCTACAGGACGAGACACGTCGAACAATAAACTCTGGCTACAGGTGAGGCTATATACATACTGTACATGTACACATTTTAATACAAAACCATGTTTTAGTCTACGGGTATTGTGTGAACAACAAAGTATTTGTCCTGTTTGTGAGATTTCTGCCTGCGCTCAAATAAAATGGAGGTGAATGAAATTGTATTTGTGTTGCTCACAGCGCTGAAAAATTACATTTACAAAAATTTAACAGCATCTCCTTGTTGCAGACATAGTGAATAATTGGTTGCTAGATAATCCACAAAATACACTGTGTACTGTTTTCATTGGAACTGCTTTCAACCAGGACAAAATTGTCCTCATGAAAACAGTTGACAGTTTTACATTTTCATTGCTTTGAGCAACACAAACGGAAAAAAAATGTCAAATAAAGTTTAAACTCACATGGCCAGATACCACTGTAAATTATAAAATGTGTTTTCTTATCATTTGGGTGAGCCAGTAATTTAACTGGCATGGTTATATCTTATTATTATATATATCAACATTATAATGTTGATTAATGTGCGCACAAATAAATACAGAATACATATATATATATATATATTTGTATGCCTACAATATGATGGTGTAGAAAAAGGCAAACACAAAGAGATGAAACATTGTAGTCAGTGTGGGACCCTCAGGACTGGTGTGTCCAATAATAAAGTGTCATCCACACACACACACACACACACACACACACACACACACACACACACACACACACACACACACACACACACACACACACACACACAGCGACTCCAGGCCATACATCCTAGCAGCTAACATGATTAAGAGTTTAATAGCTGCTGATTTCATTATGGCTCTATTGTAGTCATGACCTTCAAACCTGCTGTCAGCGAGGCAGGGTTGGAGGGGTGTAAGTGTGTGTGTGTGCACGTTGGCGTGTGTGGTCCAGTGCCGCCTTGTCACCTTGAGCAAGGCAGTTAACCCTCCACCAGCCTCTGCAGCACCTGATCTGTCTGTGTGTTTGTTCTGTGATTCAGAGGAGAAACGGAGAAGATATTCCTGTGGCTCTGACCAAAAACATCAACCACAGACGGTTCGCCGCCTCCTTCCACCTCAAAGAAGTCACTAATCAGGACCAAGATCTGTACCGTTGCGTCACCCAGTCAGAGCGCGGCTCCGGGGTGTCTAACTTTGCAGGTCTTATCGTCAGAGGTGAGGATTAAAAAAAATATTTTTTCAGGTTATGTGATTGTTTTCCTGTTTTCCTCTCTGATTTAATATTTGATGTTTCAGCTTTTTGGAGATGTTTTTTTCTGCTTTAGTAGATTGCTTTCAGTGGAAAGTAACTAAGGTGGTTCAGTATTTTTCGGGAGCGAATTTACTGTTCACTAAGCCCCGCCCTTAGTTACCGTTGCTATGCCTATTAAGCTTTCCATTCTCACACAGCATATGATAGAGTTTACAATGATAACAGTGACACTCAACATTTTTTGTAATTTCTGAAACTATGAGTCCTTGATGTCAGACAGAGGTACAATAACAACAGGCTTCTCATTTCTAGCTTTCAACTGTCAAATTTTCCTGCTCAAATGACAACCATAGCAATTATTATCAGCCATGTTTCTACAGCAGCCCCAGAATGATCAAACCAAACACTGGCTCCAGAAAGGGCCTTTTACGGTTTCTCCTACACTACATTGCTAGATGCCACTAAATCCTAAACACTGGACCTTTAACATTACGTTAGCTTAAACTCTAATAGGGGATCCAGGATCAGCTTACACACAGTGATTAGGCTACACAGGGGATACGCTATCGTTAAGATAACCCTGCATGACCCTGTCATTGACCAAAGTTATTCTCTTGACCCATCTTACATATTTTGTCTTTTTGGTAACTTTTTATTGTGTTTAACTTTTGAAATGTCAAATATCTTTCCAATCAAATTCACTTTCACTGTGTCTGCCTGATAAAATGTAAGTCAGTAACACAATATAGACTAATGAGGAGAGTTTGTGTGTGAGTGTATGCAGATGTGTGTACCCCAGCCTTGTGTTTGTATGTGTGTGCAAATGCTCTGTGTGTGTGTGTGTGTGGATGCGTGCATGGGTGTGAACCAGCGGCATTAGTGTCTATGTGTGAATGTGTGTGTGAATGGAAACTGTGTGTGCTCCAGCTGTCATGTGCAGCTGACATGTGGTTAATAAGGTGTCACCAATGTGTGTTTGAGATGGGATGCTTTATTCATTCACATCCAATAGCTTACATATTCAATTCATCTCCCAGAGAGAGAGAGAGAGAGAGAGAGAGAGAGAGAGAGGAGGAGGAGGAGGGCAGAGAGAGGGTAAAGGCGAAAGAGATTCAGGAAGAATGATACGGGAGTGACAGAAAGGGGGGGAGACAGAGGAGTGTGAGCAAAGAGAGAAGTGGAGATGGTGAAGAAAAGTTAAATGTAAATAGTCTGCTCATTATCCCAAGAATATCAATATCAGAATCAGGAATATGTCTGAATATGTAAACAGCTGAGCAGAGTCATGTTTATTATTCTGCATAAGAGATGGCAGAGGAGAAAGAAATGAGGAATCAAAGCAGAAGTGAGCACCATGAATATGAATATTAGCTGGTGTGGCTCAGATAATGGAGCTCTTCTGTCCAGTTGTGGGGTTCAAGTCTCTGTGTGTCTCCGAGCAAGACACTACCAGTGCCAAGATTAGGGTTACAATCCCCACTGTGAATGAAAAGGTTTGTTTTCTCTTTGGTCAAGCGTATATGGGGGTTTTGGACTTTTTTTCCACAGGACCTTGCTGATTTAGTAAGAATACATAAGTGGCTAATGTTTATTTATCAAGAACATCTTTTTTTTTAATATGAGAAGGCACAGAGGAGAGAGATGAGGAAGCAGCAGGAGACATGTCTAAACATAAATAGGACCAATCTACATATATGAAAATAGATTCAGGTTCAATAAAACGCATTGCACTCTATGTGTTTCATAGGCATGCATGGGCTCGAGACCCAGTCCTTTTTTACAGTATGTGAAGAGATGCTTTTGAAGCTCTGAGGGATATTGGTGATTATGAATATTGATCCAGAGCCTGGTTTTTAGAAAGATATTACAATAAAAGAACGAGGACTGCATGTGTGAATGTGGAAGGAGAAGAACCTCATGTTTATTTATTAGAAATATCAGATGGGAGATGAGAGCTAGAGAGAAATCAAAGGAACAGGAAATATGTTTATTTCACTTCTTGAAAAGTATGCATGTTGGAGATTTTAGGTTCCTGCAGGACATTGACGACCATGAATATGGACATAATTTAGCTGCATTATTAATATTTCTAGCTGAATATTTTACTTTTTAATATCTATTTATATTGTGAAATTGAAGAGAGAGGAGGAAAGATGAGTGATGATTACTGGAGGGATCATGTATCTGGCAGGAATCGGATGAACAGGAAAATAGTAGAAAGAATCATTGGGATGTGGATATGATTTGTATATATGAAAAATGTTTTGGCAGTAGGACAGTTACCCAGGTTTCATTTCAAAGCCTGAAAAGTGGTCCGCCGGTGATGTGAGATTGCCTCGGTGCGAGCACGCACAGGCCTAGTCTATTGATATTTACAACATGTAGATGACAGAGATGTGCCATTTCCGTCTCCCTGCGTGTTTGCTGGGGCTGTCAAGATCAGAGGAAAGAAGCACATTTTGCAGAGACAGAGGTGCATCACGGGAGCACGAGAGGTGTGGATTACCAGATTTCTCTCTTCCTTGAGTACAAACAGGATTGCTTTATCAATTAAACTTTCGTTTAGTGTACAAAATGCCCGAGAGCACAAAATGACAACTCAAAGAGTAGAGATATTCCATTCATAGAAAGTTATGAAAATCTAGAGGCTGCAACCTGCATTTGTGATAGTTAGATTATGAAAATAATTGCTAATCAGCCAATCAGGGTTTTTGGGCCAATCACCAATCGCTTTAAGCAGTGTGGACCGATACTGACTATTTGAAGTTTACTACTACTACATTAATATGCTTTTCCCAAACACACACATAGACACCTACACCTCTGCCTCACACACTGGCTTGCCCCATCCTGCCTCTTTCTGCCTCTCTCTCCATGTGTAGCATTTAGCGGCACATACCGGTGTAGTGATATGATTTCCATGTTTCTGTACCGATACCAAACATGACTTGTATTAAATATTGTAAAAGTGTGTGTGTGAGAGAGAGAAGAGAGAGGAGAGAGAGAGAGAGTGAGAGAGTGTGTGTGTGTGTGTGTGTGTGTGTGTGTGTGTGTGTGTGTGTGTGTGTCACTAGTCGTTTGGCCAGAGCCGAGCTCTAATAAAGCCTTGCCCTCTGGTTCCTACGGTGACAGAGCGCATCATCACGCCAGTTCGTATCACACTCATACACACACACTCACACAAGCACACATGCACAGATGCACGCACACACACACACATGCACACACACACACGCCATGCCAGCTTGCATTACACACAACCCATGGCCTAAAAAGCTCCTGCAATATTACTGTCACACTCATGCACACAAACACACACATAAGACTCACGAGGACGCACAACTGACTTGAATTTATACAACCGTCTTAAACCTGTAAAGGTCCACTTCTAAAATGTCCCTTTCTCCTTTTAACCTATCGCACACACAGACACACACACACACACACACACACACACACACACACACACGCTCACTCTAAGTAATAATGACAGGTGAAGCTTGAGGCGTTACAGAACTATAGAAAACCTACTACCACTGTTGGCTGTCGATACGACTGAAACACACACATACACACATTCCTCCCTTGTTCTGGAGGTCAGTTGTCCTCCAGTGAGTTCCGTGGTGATGTCAGCAGCAGTTTGTGAAAACTAAAGTTTATTGACAAGGTTGCTGACGATGGACAACAAAGAAGAACATGCCTAGTGGGCGCCAGTCACCAACACAATATCTGTCTATCGTCTTTCTGTCTTTCTTTATGTTGGTCTGTCTGTCTCTGTCTTGATGTTTGTTCACTATCTCATAAATCTTAAATCAGAATACCAAACCCTATACCAATGCCTCAGGAGAAATTAATCACGCAGACGAGTTAGGTCGCAAACGACACACACATTTTGAAGTTTTTCCAATGTTGATTTGTTTTGTTATTATCATTTACATTTGACCCAAAAAATGAGGAATGATGAGAGGGTTCACACGTGATTAATAATAAAAAAGATGATGACAACAAAACCATCGCAAAACAACACCATTGATGATTTGTTATAGTTTTTTAGGTCAACTGTACAAATGACAAGTGATGGAACAAAAAAAAGAAGAAAATCAAAAGCATGAACCCGTTTCAGCTCTTGTTTTCTCTGGAGTCACATAATGACCCACTTACATTCCTTACTGTTCTGTTCAATGCCTATTATTTATCTTTTAGATATTCAATGGCTTTTTAAGTAACACACAAACATACATTCAAGTTAACACACAGGCTGCAACAGACTAATCTACTGTTTTGCATGCTTGAATAAATGTATCATTTGGATTTTTTTTTGCTTCATTTCTTTGTTTGTTTGTTAATCATCAAGTTGTTTACTTTGTTTATTTTATGATGTTGCAAGCTGACATGTTGTTGACGTTGGTTTTCTGAAGTCACTTCAACATTCATTATCTGGATTCAACTCTGTCTGCATGTGTTTGTTTGTGTGTCTGTGTCTCTGTGTGTCTGTCTGTGTGTGTGTGTGTGTGTGTGTGTGTGTGTGTGTGTGTGTGTCTGTGTATGCGCACACATGCATGTGCTGTCAAACTACAGTGTTTCATCTGTTGCTAAAAAGACACTTCCTAGTCTGCACATCTCTGACAGCCATATTCAACACACACACACACACACACACACACACACACACACACACACACACACACACACATAGAAATGCCAACAGAAACACACACAAAGAAAAAAAGAGGTGACAGCAATGCAATATATAACTATTAAAGGAATAACACACATGCACACAGATACAGTATCATTTAGATAATATTTACTTTGATGTGATAGACGATGGATTTAAAAGAAAATCAAATTTTTTCCTATCTTCATACTGATAACAATATTGCCTGGCGGTGTGTTTAAGAGCGATAAAATCTGTATGATTTACTGTATGTGGGATAGACCACAGTGTGTGTGTGTGTGTATGGGGAGAGTGTGATTAATTCATGTGTTGATCTGTGTGTGTGTATATATATGTCAAACAGATAAATCTTTGATGCAGTGTGTTTTAAGGTTTTGTGTGTAAGTGTGAGTGTGTTATGTTTTTGGCTTGTCAGTCACAGATGTGTGACAGCTCTGATCTGACTGACTGGGCCTGAACCATCACACATCCATCACATTTACATACAAGTGCACGCACACAGTATTTATTCACTGCGCATTTTGGCACAATTTCAAGACATACAGTACAAGAAATCAATCAAATTATGTGTAAAATAAAAATGCATATAGTTTGGGTTACATATACAATATTTAAATGGCACTTTTTATGAAATACACCCATAACCAAGTACGTAAAGGTGCTTATCCATTACAGTTTCCCTTTTAAAATCTACCAATCAAAAATGAGGAGACGTAGATAAAGAGAAAAAGACCAATTCGAGAAAATTTGGTAGAGTTGTTGTAAACTTTACCTTGAATGGGGATATATACAGTAATGGCACTGTGATCAGAAGCTCTGATCCTGCCGTCACACTGTGCATCTAAATCTAGATGTATGCCTATGTATGTTGCAGTCAGCAAGCAAATACTAACCGAAGCCCCTTTTAGAAATGCGACCCAAACATTAATCTGATGCCAATTTAACATTAAGGTCTCATGTCTAAATAAGTGCCTGAATCACTTGTAGGTAAAGGTCACAACAGCAGTCTGGCACAAGTCAGAATTGAATGCCGCTAGATTAACTTGCTGTGAAGGCTGCAGCAGGTAAGGAAAGAAAATAAAATAAAATAATTTTAATAAACCATAAAACAATTTTAAGTTGTTGAGGAGATCCTTCTTATATCTGACTGTTCTAAAGAAAATTCAGAGCGGGCAAAAGGGGCTTACTAGCTTCTGACTGACTGTATAAAATAGGCGGCAGAAATCACTGTTTAACAACATTAAATGGTGAAACTGATGGAAAAATGTATTAGAGGCTTCACTTCAATAAGTTATAATATAAACATACGTTTTAAAATCTTTCTCTCATGCAGCCTGCAAGAGGAAAACAGCCTTCTTCTTTCATATAATTACTTTATAAACTTAGCACGCTTCTTCGGAGGTACAGCCTCTTCCACCGGATGCAAAATATCACACTTGCATTGCAGCTCTTTTGTTGTAAGGAACATTTACATAACAGACACCAATTCCATTACAGGAAGGCATTACTTTAACAGACAGATGAAGCCGGAAAATTAACATATTCAGTGTCTGAAAAAGGCTCAAACTCTGGGTCACTGTGGTAGACACTTTCCAAATAAAAGCCTTCCAGTTTCTTGTTTTGAAGGTGGAAGGCGTTTGATGTGAAGCAGCTGCAAAAGGCGTGTTTGCATTCATATTAAGTTCATTATATGTTGGTGCGTGAAACAACATTGGCTTCTAGCTGTTTGATGAAAGTAACTGTATATAAAGCTTGTTTTGTGAAGTGTCTTTGAGCTAGAAAAGCACTCAATTCATAAAATGTAGTAAAAAAAATTAATTCGGAAAGTAAGAATGGGAATACAGGACTGAAACAAAACTCCAAACAACACAGATACACTGAGAACTAGTGCTTCCTCTCTACTCCCCTTCATGACCACAGATGTTTAGCCAATTAGTTCCCCATGACATTCACGTAGCTTGGTTGTCACAATATTGCAGGTCAGTGCATTTCTTACTTGTTAGGATGGCGCTAATAATCTGTGCCATTAGTATAGTTGTCATTGTTTACTGGTAGTTTGTTTAAAATTTTAATTTGAGTTCATAAATATCACTTGTCAGACGTTACACTAACAAGGCTTTGTATCACAGTGACTTCAGTATGTTATCCCGTGTGCCGCTACCCTCTTCGGTTCTGCTGTGACCTTGTTTTAGTGTGTTTCTTTCATCTTGTGAGGTAATTTGAAACCTTCTTTTATGATCTTGTTAATTGTTTTCTCTCCTCAGAGCCCCCGCACCCCATCGCCCCACCCCAGCTGCTAGGCGTCGGCCCCACATATCTGCTGATTCAGCTGAATGCTAACTCCATATTTGGAGATGGGCCTATCATCCTGAAAGAGGTATGTTCAGGATGAGACATTGTATGGTTTTTAAACAAAACTTGTATGTAACAACATTGTATGAAGCCACTGTAAAACAGGACATCAAAGCCTTTCACTTAAAGTGGCAATAAATACTATATAAATACCATCTGTCCTGTATTAGAAATTAATAGAATTACTTATTAATACACTTAATTGCTTTCATGCTGAGAGTTGGAAGCTAATATATATTTTTCCAACTAAAAGTCGAGCTATTCCTTTCAGACAGATGAGTACGTTTCTTTCCCACAAGATGAATAGTTTCTGAAAATTATATTTAAATCAGGATTTGACATTTACATTGATATTGAACTTAAATTCTGATTAAAATTTAATAAATAATTGTAATATGTCATATTTGATTTTTGTCCTTTAGGTTGAGTACCGTATGACATCAGGCAGCTGGACGGAAACTCACGCTGTCAACTCTCCCAACTATAAGTTATGGCATCTTGACCCAGACACAGAGTACGAGATCAGAGTGTTACTAACCAGACCGGGAGAGGGAGGGACAGGCAAACCGGGACCACCACTCATTACCCGGACCAAATGTGCTGGTAGGACATAACAAACAAATGTTATGGCAAAACTAATACATTTTTTGATTACTTTAAGGAAAACAACCATATGAACACTGTCCATATCTTTATATGTACACTATATCCTCACACTTTTAACTATAATGAATTCTGTGATAGTGGATCGTTAACATGTATGTCCAACTAAAATATGATCAATTACATTCTGCAAGAAAAAGGTAGGTGGCAACTTTAGTTGAGTCTGCTTGTGCACACAGCTTTTTCTGCCTGTCTGATTGTCTATCGATCTGTCCATCCACTGTTGTTCTTTTTGTCTTGCTATCTATATTTTAGTTAGTGGAGTGATATTTGTACTATGAGGCAGGGAGAGGAGAGATGTAGCGAGAGATAGAATTGGAGAAGAACGGAGGGGAAAGCCTGAGTCAGTCTGTGGTTGCTCAGTGATCTGAGAGAAAGAGTGATTAAAATACTGGAGGCTCTCGCCACCTTTCTCACTTTTTATCATGCTTTTTCTTTCCTTCTCTCACCTCATTCCTGCTTTCTTGCTGCCGCTCCTCCTTTCTCGCATATCTCCCATTCCTCCCTCCATCTCTCTTTCTACTTCGTTCCTTGTCGCTTCCTTTTCCCCTTTCTCCCCGCCTCTCTCTCTCTCTCTCTCTCTCTCTCTCTCTCTCTCTCTCTCTCTCTCTCTGTGGATCAATAGACGGAGGGCAGAAACACTGTCTGACATTTGTAGAAATAAACGACTGAAATATAAACACAGCTAGCCTGAGGGAGAGAGACGGAGCAAGCGAGAGAGGGCTGATATGAGAGAGAAAGAGACAGAGAGAAAAGCAGTGAGCTTGAATGAGAAACAGAATAAAGGAGCGATGGAGAGATGATGAAAAACAATAAGGCTGGAAAAGAAAGAGAGGAGAGAATAGAAGCGGGGAAGGGGGGGCATGAGAGGCAAGAGAATGATGAAACTGGAGAATGAAAATGAAAGAGAGATGAAAACTCATAACCACAGGGCCTGACTGATGTCTTGCAACCTGTGTGTGTATGTGTGAATGAATCCATGTGTGTGTGTATGTGTGTGTGTGTGTGTGTGTGTGTGTGCGCCTGTGTGTGTTTATTGACAGAGAGGAAGGCATAGACTTGTTCAGGCGACTCATGTATTGAACAGTTTCCTGTTTGACAGGAAGAGGAAATTAATCTTCTTTTCCTCGCTCACGCAGGAACACGTTTGAGTTAATAACTCATTGTAATCCACACAATGTGTAGATATCAGACCAAATCAGGGAAATATGCTTATGAATTTAGAGAATTACATTAAATCATTCTGTATATCTGAATATTTTTTGACCACTGACTGGGAAGTAGTCAGTGTATCAAGGGTCTTTAGAGGGGTTGCTACTCTAATGCACTTTAATTATTGACACTAGTTGACAAGTTATCTTGTTTTATTTTCAGTTTGTTCAATTTCTTGAGACAGTACAGAATTTTCTCCCTCTTTCTCTTTTCTTGTTTAACGTGCCTTAAAGGAATAGTTCAACATTGTGGGAAATGCTCGCTTCTCAGCTGAGAGATCGATGCGAAGATCAATACCACTCTCATGATTTATGGGTTATGACACTGACTATTCCTTGGCTGGGTCATGGATGTATTCCAGAAAAACTGGATGTTCCTATGAAAGTTGCTCACTGAGCGCATATGCCAAAAAAGGCTCCGCAGGCTTTTCATGCTTCTGCGTTTTTGCCTGTGGAGAATGCGCACTAGTCCTTCTCCTGCTGAGCTGGTTGAGAACATTCGTGTCCAAGACTTCTGCTTGACACACGAAGGGGATAAGAAATTAATCATACGGCTTTTCTAGCCTTTTGTAATTGCATTGGTATGTATTGTAAAATGCATAGATAATAGATCTGCGCTGCTGCAGATAACGTTTTCAGTCACAGATGACTTGAATGAACAAAATGGCGCCCACGCATAAGAGGGATGTTCTGTGTTAGTATTTTGACCAAATAAATTAAATGAACCTGCAGTGCAAGCAACATTAAACTTATCATTTCATATCTTACATATCATAGAACATCTAGTTTGACGATTAACCATTTGCACATTAAGCACAAGGGGCTAGCTGTTTCCTACGGTTTCCGGTCTTTATGCTGAGCTAAGCAATATACTGCACATAGATATCTACTGAAAGTAGTTATTACTGGGATGTATTTTGGACTTTATTATTATTGTAGTGATATCGTCCCACCTGTCAGTCTCTCTCTTTGTTTTCACTGTGACTAAGGTCATTCACACACACACGCACAAGCACGGACACACACACACACACTTGGAGCAGGTCTTGTGTGTGTTTGTGTTTGTTGAGAGAGATCTAGAAGAGAAATGTTATTTAAATGGTAATGATTCCTTTGCTTTTCCTGTTTGGTTAGGTTTGTCTGATCCCACCACCTGTAGTTTACTGAATATTTAGTTCAATGCAAAATAATGAAAACATGCACGCACACACTTTCACGGGGAAATGTGTGCACAAACGCCAGGCATAAACCCAAGCATGTCACCACACAAAACACTGTTTAATTAAAAACCAATAAAGTTAATAAGATACAGAGCAGAAAACACACACACTGCAGAGCAATTGATATGATAACAGGAAGGATTTAATCTCTTCCTCTCTGCTCTTCTTTTCTCTTTTCATCTCTTCGTCTGCGCGTTTGTGTTTCGTTTCTATCTCTACTTCTTTCCCATGCTCCCTCTGTTTCTCCTTCTCTCTCCCATTCTTCTCGATTTTTCTTCTGTGGTGATTTATTGCTCTTGTCTGAAGGGTGAAAAATAATCAACTTGAAGTGAAGAGTTAGTGAGTGTGTGTGTGTGTTGTGTGCACTTTTGTGTGTGTGTGTGTGTGTGTGTGTGTGTGTGTGTGTGTGTGTGTGTGTGTGACAGAAGAAGGTGATGAAGTAGCTTTTAATCCAAATCCTGAATTTTCTGCCGAAAACCTCTTGGTCATGGCAGGTTAGACACACACACACACACACACACACACACACACACACACACACACACACACACTGACACACACTGACACACACTAACAGGCATAAGCACACACAGAAAAGAGACACTAAGAGGTATAGAGATGGAGAGAAATGTACACACACACACACACACACACACACACACACACACACAGTTCAAAGAGTCACAGTATTTCTCGTATGTTGCACAAACTCAGCATCACTTGGATTAATGGAAGAATGGAATCAAAAAACGCACATTTCCAGACACACAAGCACAGATGTCGTAGGAATCACACACAATATATCACATGTACTTCTTTATATATATGAAACACACACACACACACACACACACACACACACACACACACACGCACGCACACACAGTCAGCAGTACGATGATTTAAGGCCCTTAAAATAGTAGCCAAGAGATTAACAGACACAGTACTGACTGCGGTGTGTGTGTTTGACTCAGTCAGCTTTACAGTTCTGTTTTTGTGTGTGCATGTGGTAGTTTATGGCAAACTCTGATGGTTTTATTGAGTTTCACGGATTTGGTTTAGGGAAGAAAAAAACTTGAACCTCTAATATATACATATATTATTTTAAAACATAAGAAAAAATATAGTTCAAAGACAAACATGACAGCTTCTCAGAAGATGAAATAATCCATTAATAGGAAATGACCGCAGCTGTGGCCATGAACTTAACAGAGCTGCTAACCATCTAAACAAGGCAATGTGATTTTATGTATACAGCACATTTCATACAGAAACTCTGTGTTGGTATAGATTTATAGTTCAGTGTTTGATTTCCCCCCCGCGACGAAATATCAAAGTCTACCCATCTTTATCATATATTTATTAGAACCAGTGTTACTCCCTTCCATGTCTAAACAGAGAGCGTCATCACAATCCTCACCAGATGGTCCTTTTAACTTCGTAGTTGCAGAAGACGCGACCCCCCGCTTATCCACAAACACATAATTAATGAGGTTATTATAAAGACCGGCTGTATGTGTGATTAGAAAAGAGTATGCTTTGTTTAATAACTCTCAACTCTTTGCTTGTACCTACCCCCTTTTGCTGTGAATGTTTTTTTTTTATGTTTCATATGTTTTATTTCTTCTAAACTTATCTGAATATCTGGACAAATTCCACCACTTTACCGACATCTATACCTCCGATTGCCTGCCTCATAATTAGCCTCCGCACAGGCCAATCAGTGTCAAACTCAACGTAGCGCGCAAGTTGAATGTAGCAACACATACATGCACCTTTCATGCGCTCAGATCTGGCTCATAAAGAGACAGAGACACGCGGAGAGAAAGCGAGGGTTAAAGACAGAATGAATAACCAGAGTTTCATTTGTCTTCCTCATGACAGTGGAAGGATTACCAGGAACTAATTGGACAGATTAACTTGGATTTAGCTGCATCTCCTGTCAACCTTTTCTGCTCCTCCACCCCCCCTCCTACTCCTATCCTCTCCCCCTTTCCTTACCTCTTTTATGCTCTGCTTTTCTTTAAGCTTCTTTCTCCAGCTTTAAGGCCTTTTTAATGTATATTTCTTGGCTCTTCCTAATGCTTTATGTTGGGGAACAGGGTTATTTTCCCCCCGCCCTAAGCATAGTTCTATTTAATTTAGTTTCATTTCCTTTCCCTTTGTTTCCCGTTCTTTAATTCCAACCTCTGGATTCAGCTGATATGAAGCTCGCCGTCCTTGGTGTTATTGTTGGTGTTTATTGGTATTGTTGTTGTTTTCAAAGCTCCATCTGTGGAGAACAAAGCCTTTTAGTTCCAACATGAATCCAGCCGTTTGTCTGTCTACCGGAGGAGGGGAAAGGGACAAGGCAGCCTCTGTGGTTTACCGTTGGACCTGGTCCCGCTTGACTCTGGCCACGTTCCAAACTAGTTATCGTCTCTCCCCGTTCCTCCTCTCGGCCTCTCTCTTTCCCTGTCTCATCTTCCTCTCCCATTTCTCTCTCTGCTCCCTTTATCAGTCTCTCTCTCCCTCCAGCCCCTGTTTAATTTTTCCACGCATTGCTTTGGTTATACACTCTTCTTTACTCATTTTCTACGCTACTCTGTTTGCCCCGTCTTTCTGTTCCCTCTTCCTTCTGTCTGTCTGTCTTTTCTTCTACCTTGCTCTCTAGCCTCTTTCTCTACCAACAGTAAATAGATGGAGATAAGCAAAAATGATGGGTCAGGAGGGAAGTGGGGTTTTGGAATGCAGGTTAGAAGTGTGTGTGTGTGTGTGTGTGTGTGTGTGTGTGTGTGTGTGTGCGTGCGTGCGTGCGTGCGTGCGTGCGTGCGTGCGTGCGTGCATGCGTGTGTGTCTACATCCACACCACAACATTGTGTGTGTGACAGGCAGCTAGTCGTATATTTTGTTGAAGACCATCTCAGTGTTAGTGACAAGAGACCCTGAAATCAATACAATTTATTACACTGCCCTAACTGTGTGTGTGTGTGTGTGTGTGTGTGTTTGTGTATGCGTGTGTGTCCTAATAGCCAGGTTTATGGTGAGGATCACAAGTATTGATTGAAACAGGGAGAGAGACAGAGAGGAAGAGACCAAGACAAGTGAGGAAGAGGCAGGGATAGAGGGAGAGACAGGCAGAGAAAGCAATAGGTCTCCATCTCGCTCTATTTAAATGTCAACCATCCAATAACAGGTTGAAGCAAAAATGAAATGCTCTGACCCCTCAGCTATTAACACACACACACACACACACAGTTGAGCAATAATATTTGCTCAGCAGACAATTACCTGCCCGGGTATCTTTACAACCTTCTTTCCTTTCTGTCGTTTTTCTGCCTTTCTCATTTTTTCTCATGTATCTGTGTGTATCTTATTAGTTGGCTGTTTACATCTAAATGACTTAACAAACCATGTTTGTATTTCACTTACAGCTCTGGGTGTGTGTTGAGAGTTGTGTTTGCCCTTGACGAGGCGTTCTTATTATGAGAAGTTTTATTGAGACGAGCGCACACACATAAACACACACCTATACATGCTCTGCCCAGATTTAATCTTGATTCTGTCACAACCTGAAGCGCATGTGTGTGTTTGGGTAATAACGGAGTGTGAGAGTGTCCGTGCCTGTGAGTTTCTGTGCGTGTGTGTGAGTGACAGGCAGATAATGGGTTGTCAGAAGAAGCGACAAGTTTGTGTCCTTGTGTTGTCTCCTCTGAGAGAGAAAGACCTAGAGAAAAACAGAGAGCGAGACAAGGAGGGGTTGGGGAGAGACTTGAGTCTCTATTTAAGGTGAGCTGTTTTTATTAAAAAATCCTGGAAGGACATGGGGAAGCAGGTGGATTACAGCGAAAGATAGAAGAGGAAGGGACATCAGCAGGTGATCGAATAACTGTGAATGAAGACTTGTCAGTTTATGACAAGGAACAATAAACAAAATGTTTAATTAAACTTGCTCTGGTTGCCCCGGAATTGCTTTCACTTTTAGTCTGGGGATGTCCAGAGCTAATATCCAAGATCAATATCGGAGTTAATAACGGTGTATTTGGTATTGGCTGTATTGAGCTTGATCAGATTTTTTTGTACCTTAAATGTGCTCTCAGCTGTCAAAAATATCTAATCATCTTCTATTATTGATGGGAATCAAGAACCAGTTTCATTAGAGAACTGGTTCCACCAAAACCGTGTGCCACCGAGCTTATCAATTCCTTTTATCAAAGCCAGAATGTTTTTCAGGCAATTAACAAGCAAAACAATGACATCAAACTACATCGCTGGACTGCTAAAACACTTGTCCATTCAAAAAATGGATCGGGAATCAATTAGTAATAAGCAGAATTGATTGTGGTATTGCTATAAATAAAATCTTTACAATTTCCATTCCTTCTTAAACTTCAAAATAGCTCTGTATATGACCTTTTTTTCCAACGTATGCTTATGTTGTCACTACTGTGGTGGGATGTAACTAATTACATTCACTCAAGTGCAGTTCAAGATTTTACACTAAAAACTTATAACATATAATGTAATGGTACAGATCAGACTACCTAAAAGTATATTAAATAGATCAAATGAGCTCCATCTCCAGCAACTACACCATCACTGGAATGTTACTTGAACACTAATCAATACTCTGGTAATGTGACATTTAATATAATAACACTTCCAGGGGCCATTTTACTTTTACTTTTTACACTTTAAGTACATTTTATTGATAATGCTATGGTATTTTAATGTAGGTATCGAATGTGATGGAGTATAAAAGCAATAATATCTTCCGGTATCAGACACATGTAAGAGAAAACACAATCAGCTCACCTCACCTTCATTCGGTCTTCATTCAGTATCTAAATTAAATAAATTACACTTATGTAGCCCCAGAATGTAGTCCCATTTTTGAATGAAAGATGCACATTTACATAGTTGTTGGACACCCTGACGCAGATGTATACATTCTGCTTTAACCCTTATAGACCGTGTGGTAACTACTTTGTGAGTGATAGAGTGATATATCTTCTGGAGTAATAACAGCCTTCTTGATTGAGTGTTATCTATTCTAGTTAGAGAGGGAGTTTTCTTGTGTAGAGGAATAACTCTTCTACAACAATTTGTAGCTGCTAAAGATTATAGCTTTCCGACAGAAAACAGCAGCTCCTTCTGGTAGATGGGTAGCCACAGCAGCTTGAGGAGTGCCTCTTCTGTCTGAAGGGTTGTGGTACACCCTTAGTGTTGAATGACTTGGGAAACACAAGTAGGTAAACAGTAATGAGAATGTAGTGCTTCAAATATAGTGGATTGATATGCAGGCAGAGAGAGCAGATAAGGAAAGATTTGGTTTTGCATTTGCCTGTGAACGTGTGTGTGTGTCTGTGTGTGTGTGTGTGTGTGTGTGTGTGTGTGTGTGTGTGTGTGTGTGTGTGTGTGTGTGTGTGTGTGTGTGTGTGTGCACGTCTGTGGAGGTAGGTGGGGTCTTGGGGGTTATTGATCCAGTTAAATGAGCCAGTTAAGGTAATTAAAGCCCTGGGCCAGCAGGAGAGGAGGTAGATTATATTGACAATAACAGTTCTGAATACACATAAAAGATAGAAACCAAAGACGTGCCTTGTAGAAGTTATTGCATTTGAGTAATGGTTGAATGGCAGTGAGCAGCCGAAATAGAAGTTCATAAAAACGCTCTTGTTGTATCTTCGGGGGAAAATGTTGACTCAGCATTCTTGGCAACACAAAGAACATTTGCCTCTTGTTCACACAGTGCACCAGAAACCTCTTTCACTTAAGTTCACTTAATTACAATTCATTCATTTCCACACCAGTCTTTGATGACTGTTGATATTGGTGTGATGGAGGGGACAGAAATCTACTCCTCACCATTGTGCTTTACCTTCTTTCCATGTGTGCTCCTCCTTTTCTCCAGAACCTATGCGGACTCCTAAGAGGCTAAAGATTGCTGAGACCAGGTCTCGTCTGATAGCGGTGGACTGGGAATCGTTGGGTTACAACATCACACGCTGTCACACCTTTAACGTCACCATCTGCTACCATTATATGACTGCCAGCAACCGCAGCAAAGCTGATTGCTTGGACATGGATCCTAAAGGTAATACTCGGTTTAACCATTAATATAGACTTTGTTACCATTACTTATTCTGCTATTTTACTGTTACACATTCACACTATAAAAAATACAAGATTTAATTTGTAACTGCATTATGAGTATGATTTTTAATAAAATACTAATACAAATGAAGCAGACTGAGAACTGTCACCTCGTGTAAGTGCTGAAAAACTGTCAGTACAGAGGATACTTGTCATTATTGAGTATTCCAGTGGGAGACTACCTAATATCTGCAGTGTTAGCATGTGAACACATTTTTCTGGGGTGTTGGTTCTCAGTGGGATTAGCAGTTGTACCAGCAATTGTTTCATTTAACATTTGAATTAATATTAATATCAGAAAATTGAAAATACATCACATTACATTTGAAAGTGCATGCAACATTCAAGCAGTCCTTGAAAACGTGTAACCAGATATTGGTGGAAATTTTGTGTACCTAAACTCGGAATGACCCGCACTACTGTTGAATGACATGTACTGTATGTTTTCAGAGACAGAGCTATAGGTTGATTAAATGGTTCGTTGATTGATAGAAAAAGAAGCTATTTTGATAATTGATTACATGTTTAAGTTTGTATTCAAGCACAAACTTCAACCAATGTGAGGATTTAATGCTTTTTTTCTTTTACTTTTTTTTCTTTGCTATTTTTGACTTTTTATTGGCTAAACAACAAATAAAAATAATACGAGAAAATTGATTACCAATAAGAACAATTCATTAAATAATAAAATGCATTGAAAATGTTAAAAATTATTGTTATTGTTTTTTTTCTTCTCAGCACCACGCCACCTGGTGGGAAACCTGCCACCGTACACCAACGTCAGTCTGAAGATGATTTTGACCAATCCAGAAGGACGGAAAGAGAGTGACGAGACCATCATACAAACTGATGAAGATGGTATGATACACAAAACACACTTTTTAAAATTATTTTTGTAACCTATTTATTTGTTTTCTCATTTAAAAAAATATGTAGTCATATATTTATTGTTTGAATGTTAGCTTTCAAAAAAAAGGTTAAAGTAAAAAGTAAATGCTTCTAATGCTGTAATACTTATGTACAGAGGGTTTTTTTTCTTCACATGTACTTAGACAGTTAAACTGACAAACAGCCTGTTGAGAAGTGGAACAAAGTACAAATGAAGAATCTTGACTAGCACTACAGTATGATACATTTTTGGTAAAGCTGCATTAAATTGAGAAACTATCACAGTGGGGTACACGGATCACTTCAACATGTCACTGTTGTGTGTATTTACTAGGAACTTCATCCGGAGCGAAGAATTTTACTGTTAGTTTTATTAGCATTGTATAATTGTGTCTGTGCCTGTGTTAACAGTTCCAGGCGCAGTTCCCAGTCAGTCACTAAGAGCCACTCCATTTGAAGACAGAATCCTTCTTTACTGGAAGGAACCGGCTGAACCCAACGGAGTCATCATACAATATGAGGTACTATTAGAAGAAGCAGTCGGGAAAGTAATCGTAGGAGGCAAGCTATCACTATGTTCAGTGTATAAACAAAAGTTCTGTCTCTTTGTCTCACCTCAGATTAGCTACAGCGGTGTGCGTTCATTTGACCCTTCAGTGCCTCTCCAGCGGCCGGGGCTCACAGTGTCTCTGCCCTCGAATGCCACCCATCACCTGTTTTCCCAGCTCCACCCAGGTGTCACGTACCAGCTCTCTATACGCGCATCCACCTCCAAAGGGTTTGGTCCTGCAACCACGCTCAACGTGACCACTAATATTTCAGGTAGAAAATAAGATTTATGTTTTATTGTCACACAGTTTTTCTGTATCACATTTATATTAGTTAGTAAGATGATGCATGGACACTAATAGACACATGTGCTCTTTCTTCAGCCCCGACAATAGATGAGTACGATGGGTCAGAAGCCTTTCTGAATGAAACTGCAACAACCATCACTGTCCTGCTCAAACCTGCCCAGGCCAAGGGAGCACCTATAAGGTATACAGCATACATAACATACCCCAAACCCAGGCTTTTATCACACCGTCCTGTATTTGGTTAGAGTCCATATTTCTTACTTTTAGTATGTAGTATGTTTATATTTTACAGTTAGTTCTCTACTTAATGTAAAGCAGCCAGTGAGCCCCTAGAAATAAACATCAAGTAGTTCTTCTTGCATGTATATTTGTGAACAGTGCCAAGCTTGAACATGTGCTTTGCAGTACAATCAGTTATTATTATAATTATGCCAACCATGTTATTTTCTCAAGGAGTACCATGAATCATAGGTACTCCTTGACACATGTCAAAAGCAGTTTGATAAACAGTAATTAAATCAGCAAGGCCAAATAAACATGACACATAACTACACAACCTACTTTTGAAATCACACCTTAGAAATATTTTTCATCATGAGTTTATTAATAAAAAAATATAAAACTCAATTAAAAGCGTATTTGAATTGTCTTCTTGTCCACAGCGCGTACCAGATCGTAGTTGAGGAAGTGAATCCTCAGCGGACACGTCGTCAGGCTTCCTCTGACTGTTACGAGGTATTTATTAAACTGTTCTAGGAATATTTAACAGAGCCAAGCCTTTACAACTTATAAAATATACACTTATTTTTTTGCTAACATAAATTATGAATAATTTAATCCTAAAAAAGATCAATTTTACAGTAGATATCCACCATTTGTCTCTATAGACCAATGGACTGTTGAATTTCAGCTTTTATAAAGCAGATGTTTTATTTACATTGTATTTGTGAGTCAGATTTATAGGCATATTTTTTTAAATGTAAATATATCGTCTTTCCCAGGTCCCAGTTTCCTTCCACAGTGCGTCTAGCGGTGGATCTCCATATTATTATGCCGCCCAACTGTCCCCCAGCAACCTGCCTGAGCCGCTCCCCTTCACTGTGGGAGACAACAAGACATATCAGGCAAGCCCTTTTTATCTAAACAACGTATTCTGTACGTAGTGCAGCAAAAATGTCAAGTGAAAAGATAAATCAAATACAGTTCATAATAAACTTTTAGCCTATAGAAGTTTAGGGATCAAGGTAACAAATGGGAAATAAAGTTTAAGTTGACTTGGGTTGTTATAATATCCTTTTATTTATATTATGTTTACCGTATTTAAACTTAAAAAAATCAAATATACTGTAGAACACATGCAGTATGTCGACCAAGGCTGCAGAATCCAAACATTGAGAAATGTTCATTTTGACTCAGGATACTGGTTTACATTAAAATCTGGCACATTTATCATGAGCTATATGCATGTGCCAATTCCTTCATTTGCAGTAGTGGTGAAAATGTACATAAATGCCTCTGTTATGGTCCCATCTTTCCATCAGATTGAATGGTTGTACATATTAAACAAGCAATATATATTGTGTTACTTTGTGAGAGGCTTTAGAAGTGCTGGTAAGCATATTTTGTTACCTTTGGTTCTGCTTATAGTCTGTTTTGTAAGTTCTGCAAGAAAGCAAATAAGTGTTTGAACTGAGCTTCTCTTTTAAAAAGATTTAAGATCCTGCTAACTAACAAGCAAAGAGATAGGACAGAAAACACATCTTCTTTAGCATAAGTAAAATCACAAGCTGACAATCTGCGTATATTTAGCTTCACATAAAGTTGATGATCTCTTCCTTTTAATCCACAGGGTTTCTGGAATCCTCCACTGGCTCCAAGAAAGAACTACAACATCTACCTTCAAGCTGTTAGCAGCACAGAGAGGGTAAATAAATATTTATTCATATGAAGACACACTAAACACACAGCGAACTTACAGCTCGCACCTGCTAGCTGCAACGGGTAAATATGTACACATTCAGAGAGAGGCACTAATGACGTTTGAACTACATTACAGCTCCTACCTGCAAGCAGTTATGACTTCTGAGAGTATGGGAGTCTAAACAGAACTTAAAGCACACATATTACACAGTAAAAGCAACTGAATATGCAGCACTTGTTTTTCCTTATAGTGTAAATACATGTGTACAATATTTAATATACAAAGTCACATTCTTTTGGCTACTTCTGTGGCGTTCAGGACCTAAAATTCACAGTCGCTCTTATTGTGTCTTTTTTTCTTCAGGAAACTAAGACACAGTGTCTGAGGCTGGCTACTAAAGGTAAGAAAACAGTCTCCGTTGATACCACTCTCTGTCAAAAAATACAAAAAGACCCTTGATTAGTGTTAACTTGACAACCAGATGCAACTCAAGTGGTAAAAAACTAAAAACAGAATAAATGTTTGGACTAATGATAGCTCATTAACTATATTTTATGTATTTTGTGTCGATTTCAGTTATTAAGTTACTTACTGTCCCTTAAAGATTGATGTTAATCTGATGTTATTATGTGTTGATGATATTACAGATTGTTTTGATACAATAACACTGTATTAATAATCGGATCAGTCCCTTATCCCAAGAGTTCAATAGAGAAGGGTATGTTTCTGTATTATGAGTATTAGTGGGGACAATAAACTGTTTTGCATTGTAGAGAGAGAAAACATATTCATGTGTTTGTGTGCATATTCAGCCGCAGTATGCGCACACAGTCTAAATGTCATGTTTTTACTAGCGGCCATATGTTGATAGATTATCAGACTGGTTTTAAATGGTGTGGAGTTAATCCCCGGGCAACCACACACACAAGTGCACACATAGTGTTTTGAGGAAAGATTTTCAGACGCTGATGGATCAGAGTTTAGCTGCATGGAGTAAGAAGAAGGATAAACAGAAAAATACATTACCATGTTTTCAATGAAATTGACAATCCTGGTGGCTGGTAGCGTTCAAAGAACAGTTAAGTGTTTATTTGCCTAGTAACGCAAAACTAGAAGGCAAACAGAGGTGAAATGATGAATGAAAATAGAATATTCCCATTTTTGTGACTGATATTTTCAGCCGGCGCCATATTTGTATTGTTCTAATAATGTAAGCAATGGTAATGTTCATCTGACAAACAAGAGTCAATTAATCAATGGATCATTTTCTCTGTTAAACGTGAGAAAATAGTGATAAATGCGCAGTACAATTTCTCACAGCTTGAGGTGACATTGAAATTGCTAATTTGCTCCAACCAACAGTCCAAAACCCAAACATGTTCAATCTATAAAAATATGAAGCCTAGAAACATAGCAAATAATCACATTTGAGGAGCTGCAACTAGTTTCATCAGTTGTATTCATCTTAATGTAAGGATTTAATTTCAATATAAATACTTATGACATGCTCAATGTACTGTGTAGTTGACACATATCCACAATTTGAGACAATAGGTGTGAGATAAAAACCTATGAAAGGACTAATATAGAAGGTTGGAGTCATACAAAACATCCAACCAGGTGTGGTGAGCACAGCATCAAAGTACTTGAATATTGTACTTGTAAGCCATCTTATTCCTACCGCAGTATGGGTGGTAAAAAAAAATCACTTTCTGCAGCTAACTGTGGGTCCTTGCTTTGACCTTCTAGTGTTGAAGGATCATAAAACTAGACAGTAAAAGTGACATAATTTTCAGCACAATCAGCCACAATGATTGTATAATTAATCACTATGGCCGATTGAGTTGTGTATTTTTATAACGACCTACGTAGGGACGGACACTGCAAAAAAAAATAGCGTAGGTGATAAATTCTGTGGCATGTGGCATTGTTCCACGCTATGAACTTCTCCCTATAAAATCTAACAATAAATACATTTAAATAAAATAAGTTGAAAAGAGACAACAGGAAGAGAAATATCCTGTATAAATATAAAATTCTGCATCCACATAAAATAAAATCCCTCCTGTTGATAGGAGTTCACCTATTTTTCTTTGTAGGTCACAGAGTTCAATGCCACCAAGACATGTAAGCCTCATAGGAAATCGATCCCATGGGATAGATCAAAGGTGTGGTTCAGTGCCTCCAGTGCCTGTAAGGTGTCATGTTTCTAAAATAAGAGAAAGTGGGGGGAAGTTGCTGTTTTTCCAGCGTCATCATATTTCAAGAACTACTGGTGCTTGTAGTCACTAGAACAGGTGGTTACTTTGCCAAGGGCTGCTAGGAGGAGATCATTCTCTGTCATTTCTAGCCCAAGGACGTCTCAGTGAAGCTAAAAGACTTATTTGAGTTTGTTTTTTTAATAAGTCTGAAAGACACACTAATGGACAGAGAGGTCAGATGGCCGTCCCCTCCTCTCTCTTTCCATCCCTCATTGTGTGTGTGTGTGTGTGTGTGTGTGTGTGTGTGTGTGTGTGTGTGTGTGTGTGCACTCAATCGTGCATCCGGGAGGGAGGATTAAGTGATGGTGGTCCTATTAGGTCATCTGGGGTATTGTGTATTGTCATTGCTGCCTCAGGGTGTTTTGTGTGTGTGTGTGTGTGTGTGAGTGTGTGTGTGAGTACTTGTGTACTGACCTGGATAATTTTTACAGACATTAAGAGCTACCGCCGACATTATGAGGTCAGACTCAGAACCTTTTAAAGATTGTTTTTCTTTTTTGTTACGTCTTGTTTTGATACCCTTTGCTCATTGATTCTTGGTCTGACAGTCATTGAAGAAAAGTAGGTGAAACCAGTAAATGTGGTTTAGATTTGTGCCATTAGCCTTAAAAAAGTGTGAGGGAAATTTCATACAGTCACAAATGCAAAATGATTTTTAGTCATAGAGTCACCCTAGTTTAACATAAAACAATACATTGGCGGTTGCGTAATATTTAAGACCGATTTGACCTATGACCGTTTTTTTTTAACTGCGTAAGTAACATACATAGCTTTTTTTCATAAAATCATAATAAGCTAATATTGGACGATATATCGGTCTAACTCTATAAGCTCTAAACTCAATGATATTTATCGGTAGGTTCTGCTGTTGCTTGTATTCAAAGTATATCACATGTTACTGTTATATACTCTCTTAACAGTTTAAAAATGATTAGGTTTATTCTTAATGAAAAATCATATTAATTGTATTTCATGGTCTCACGTTTTACTAATAGTCTTTGATTAAATTAAGAATTTCCACGATTTCGTGAACTTGTGGTAAAAGGAATCCTTAAATAATAAGATAGTAATACTCTATATTTTTATTATTGGCAACAAATCCCAAAGACCAAAACCAGCAATGAATTTAACCCACAGACTATGTAATCTGATATTTCTAATTCCTCTGTGCCGTAGACCTCAATGGTTGAACAAAAACTGTTATGCACTGGGTAACATGTTGCTTAATTACCATGAACATGGGCATTGTAGTTTATTTTAAGTCAATCCTACTTTTACTGTTTTTTGCTGTAAATGATATAAATGTGTATTAATCCTATGTTTAGTCCTGTTTGAGTGACGTTTGCTGAAAACTACAGTGCCCTGCCATTTTAGAAAATGATTTCCTTTTATAAAAATGAAACTATATATTTGTGATTTGTGTTTTTAAAGGCTTAGGGCTGAGTGACACAGACGGAGAAGGAAGTCAGACAGAATTGAGAAAAACATTGCTGGGTTTAGTCTTCTTGTGGAATTTGCTGAGAAGAAGACAAATACAGAATAATGCCAACCTTATTCTTTCAAAGCAACATTTTGGCTGACACGTCCTTACTCATTCGCCATCTATCAGTCTGAGTCCTGTGTTTTAGTGTAATATTGTTATATAATGACATGAGGCTGGATTTTCAAAAGATTTCAGCAGCAGAAACATTTTATAACAAAATAATATGTTAAGGTCACAAATATTGAAGGAGATAAAGAGAGAGAGGAGGGAGATTATGCTTATCTTGTTGATATTTAGCATTAGAAGTGGATTATTGTTTGATAGCATTATAGTGAGTTTTGTACATATTTCTTTTGTGTTGGATTATTTGGATTATCATAATGCATGATAATGTTCTTACGTTGCAGTACCAACTATTCTGCCGTTATGGGATCAGATCACTAAGCTTAGGAGCATGAAAACAGATGCTCACTCTCTTTCTGTTGACTCTCTGTCCGTGATCAAACGGGGATGCAGCTCCACTACAGCGTGCACTCTGCCTCAAACATTTGTGAATTATATTCCAAACAGACGAAATCAGGGAGTTCAGTCAATTCTCTGAAGTCATCAGGAACAGAAATGAGTTTGAGTACAAGTAATACATGTGACATTGGTGCAGAAACATTGGACAGCTACACTCAAATTGCATTTCAAAAGCATTTCCCAATGAGAGCATGACGCCAAGGATAACCTGAAATACACTGAAAAGACACAGTGCGAGACACAGTCAATTGAGCATTTGTGTGTGCGTTGTCAATGTCGGGTTATTTTTTTTATGTTTTATTTAGCGTGGTTGCCGCTGGGACTAGGGAGTAGGAGTAGTGAGCATGTAGAGAGTTCACTGATTCAGTACATTTACCATCAGGTGATTCAATAAAATGAATCAGAAGCTGGAATCTGTGTAAGATGAGTGTTTTTAGTTCAATTGACCCAGCTCCACAAGATGCAGTGCAGGGGTAAACACTGTCAGTTTCCTCTGATGCTCTGTTAGTCTACTTTTACATGTTTTTATCTTTACAGTTTAATAAGTAAATGCAAGTTAAATTGTTAAATTAACTAATTTCTCGTGGGTAGTTTCTAGCCATGCCAGCATTGTGGCAGTTTGGTCCAATTATCTCAACTACTTGATGGATTACCATGAAGGTTTTTTACAGTTTTTTCCTCGAGTCCTAAAGACTTTGGTGATTCAGGGACTTTTCATCTAGCGCCACCAGCTGGTCAAAGTTTTAACTTTTATCCTGTGACATATCTTAACATCTACTGGATTGGCTAAGAATTTGGAAGAGACATTCAAGACCCTCTCACAGGATGAATTGTAATCATTTCAGTGACCCCCTGCCTTTTCATGTAGCGCCACCATCAGATCAACAATTCTAAACCAAAGTCTAATCCTTTGGTTTATGTTCAAACACCTGCAAAACCGCTATATTTTTACTACATGTTTTGTGATAATTAGCAAATGTTATCATGCTAATATGCCAAACTAAGGTGTACAGGGTAAACGTTATACCTGCTTAACATGCAGTGTGTTAGTCACTTGTCATTAAGAGGCTGTTGCTTTTAGCATTAAATTTCGCCTCACAGAGCCGCTAGCATCTCTGTAGCCTCTTGGGGTCTGTATAGTTCAGAAAAAGAGAGTTTTTTGTTTTGTTGCTAAAGCTATACCTGCTTTATACCCAGATGTCTACTATTAAACACACTCTAAACTGTTCTCAGTACAAGTGACTGTTTGTTCAGCATCATGATCACGATCACATTAATGAAGAATTTTCTGTTAATCAATCTGTGATCCAAATAAGCCTCTTAAACAAAACTTATGGCTTTATTTGCATCATAAATGATGGGTTACCATGGGATTTGTGTTCTCAGACGTCTGACTTTGCTTCACAAGAATTATTTAGAGTCTTGATATTTACCTGATCTTTAGCAAGGGGCTGATTAAACCTCCCTATTTAAGTGGCTCATCAGGATTTGTTTCCTTATCACACTCTCCACTTTCCTGATGTGGGGGCATTTTGTTCTTGAGAGAAAACAAACATAATTCCTGATGCTGTTGGGTGGCATACTTCGCCAGCCTTAGGTGACACAGGGTTGTGTAAATACTTTAAAATAGTGCCAAGATTCTATTATCTCCGTAACAGGCTTACAGTCAGTGCAAGGGAGCAACATTTCAGAAGTGTGTAGAAGGTCTACACCTGCTAAAGATGCAGGGTTCCTGGAAAGCTTAGTTGACTGGTGGGTTTGTTTTTATTTGACTAGTTTGCTCCCTCAAAAGATCGTTTCAAAAATAGAGGCTTTGGGTGGTTAGAATCATTATCACTGGTTAACTTTTTCTTCGTTCAATATCATGCAGCTGTTACTCTGCTGCGGGAAAACCCAGACGATAAAGCTTCTAAAGATAACTCCAACTGTTGGTGTTTGATTTTCAGTCTTTCTGTTTAGCAGCTTATGCTACTGCTGAAGAAACTGTTGGAACTTTCTGACTTCACAGAAAAAATGTTGTGTCTTACAGTAGCTGTACTGAAAGCTAGACAAACTTAGCTTGTCAATTAGAAGAAATCTTTTGCAAACTGGACATTTTATACATGTTGTATTTCCCAGATTGCTGGCAGGTTTTTAAAAACTGGTCACAGTATTTTAGAAGAAGAATAAATCGCAAGCTCACAAAGCTTTAAGTACTTTAGTCAGAGGCTGCAGTGTGCAAGAAAAACTTTTAGAACTACAAAATGTAAAAATAAATAAATCTATTTTTCATATTCTTTATTTTGGATTTTTATACTTCTGCAACATTTCTAGACGTTGATATTTTTTCACTTGTTTTACTAAAATGTTAAAGTCCTGCTGAGATGTGCCTTTAATGTTTTTTTAGCAGCTTTCCACTGAAGTCTACATTCTTAAATAAGCTCTTCATTTTAATAATGAGCTCCACTGGCATGGTATTTTAGTGTTTGTGTACCAGTTTTTTTGTTTGTTTGTTTTTTTGCAAATGGGGATGTAAAATGACCTTTTATTTAGATTTTGATTATTTTTTCCACTCCTAATACTACGAAAGAATAAATAATTACTGTAGTAGTCAGGATGATTGATGGTATTTCATTTTCATTCTGTTATAGGTGCTACAGAGGAGCCAGAAGTCATCCCTGACCCCGCTAAACAGACGGATCGGGTGGTGAAGATCGCTGGGATCAGTGCTGGCGTTCTCGTCTTTATACTGCTGGTGCTGGTAGCCATCCTACTGGTCAAGAAGAGGTGAGTGAGAGCCCCTAACCGCGCCCACTAAAACAGCTTTAATGGAAAAGTTTGATGAAGAGTGCAAATACTACATGAACAGTACGACACCAACACACGTGCAGATGCAAGAACACAGACACAAATATGCACTTGAATCCATTCTCTTGTTGTGTGTTGGTCCAGTATTTGCTGTAGTAACACCATCTTCCATCCATCCACCATAAACGTTGATCTCCCTTCAGAACCAGCTTCGTTTCGTTCTGTTTTTAAGGCAATAAATATCTGAGGGCTTGTGTTCCTGAGATCTATTTGAAAACATGGAATTTCTAAAATTAGAAACTCCTGCCTCAGAGTTTGATTTAGTGCAAGAAAGATCTGAAGCCATGGTTTTTCTTTTCTTCTACAGTACAGCCGTTGAATCAAACTAGACAAAACAACCACTCAGAACATGTGACTGAACTGAAAGTAAGAAAGAGACAGACACAGTGACAGTAATAACATACATATAATATATAACATAATATCTAAACCCATATAATTTGATCATGATAAGATGAGGATCAATTGTGCAAAGAAAAGGAGATTTTGGCAAAGTTGACTGAGGAAATTCAAAAATATTGAATGTAGAACGAAGGGTAGCTGGTTGGACTTTGGGTTAAAGGAACAGAAAGAAATGATTTTTTTAAGCCACTGGAGCACACACATTGCCCCATACACTTTGTTTGTTAAGGTTCACACTTAAAAGAATTCATTCTTTCATTTAGTGTAATGTAATGTACTAGATTACACACTTAAAAAGGGGACTGTACAGGTATGAGTAAGGCTTTTTTAGATAGAAGAAAAGAAAGAAAATATGAAGACTGGAGACTGAAAGAATGATATTTCAGAATCATTGTGTGTGTCTCTGTATCTCTACTCCAAGAAGAGCATTGAGAAGTATCACAGTTAGTCCCAGTGTGACTGAAACGTTTTGGCCTGTAATGTTATAGTTTGGTGCAGGGCTCCACCATGTGGAGACTATACACAATTACAACATGAGATCGCTGCTGCAGTTTTTAGACCGTAGTTACTACTGCATGTTTATTAAGCACTAAAAGTCATTTAATTTCCAGTGGTTCACATCCACCTCCAATGAAACATATCGTTTTTTAACATGACAGTAGCATTATTTGTGGACCTCTGCAGTAATTAGCATTGCTGTAGCATTACAGTACCACATTTCAAGTTGATCTAGTGGTAGTCGCACATCATCAGACACTGACATAGAAAAGTTATACACCACAAGGCAGTTCACAGTGGCTTAATTGAATTGTGTAATAGGGATTATCACATCAAACGTCTATGAAGCTATTAGGAGAGCCATCTTCATGTTTTAAACGGAACCCCCCACCTTAAGTCTAGACGTTTTGCATAGAACCTGCTCTCTATTCATCAGATTTTATCTAACTAACTGTGAGGTTACATGAGGTTGTATTATGCCTTTGTACTCAGGGCGTGTGGGTGCATATGTGTATGCACACATTTAGAAGTCATAAAATGAGTGCATGTGTGTAATAATTAACTATTACTGAACATGTCGTTCTTCCTGTGACCTTTCAATTAAAATTTGGTGTTCAGGGAACCTGAGTGCCTCATTAAAAAGAGAATAATTAGGAATTTCATTTGCATATTCAGGTCAGATACATTCATGTCAAGTGCGTCATATCACATCTATTATTATTATATTAAAAAGTAGCAACATAAATAGCTCAATTTTCTCATTGACCATCATGTATCTCGAGCACATTACAGGAAATGTAGTATTAATTATCATCAACTTACTTTCAGGAGATACTGTACATGATCTCCTCTGAACACTGAGGTATTGCATCTTGCCAGAGGCTTTCGCGAGCAACCAGGAAATAAGTCTCTCAATTACAACCAATCAGGATCTCACGCAGCAAATCAAAAACAATTAAAGACATTAAATTACAGTCAGTAATGAACTCTTGCCATCAGATAACTTTGTAGCCCATAACCTTTATATTTTTATACTGATTCTCTGAATGAACTCAAGTGATCCAGCATTTGAGCTGCTGTAGCTTTAGTGTCAAAGTGTAATTGTAAATGATAATCAAAGGACGAAAGAGTAGAAGCTGTGACTATTTTGTGATACCCGAAAGTGTTTGAAATATACTCACTATCATCCAAAAACTTGACAGTGTTTGATCCATAGCTTGCAATGAGTGGCATGATTAGTCTAACATGTTTTACCAAGCATCATCTGTCCCTTGAGGATTTTAGGCCTTTTGATAATAGAAAATTGGTCCAAATTGAACGATGCATTTTTGGAAGACCACTGTTGTTTACGACTGTGTAAATGTACGCACAGCCTGGAGGACCTGAATTATGTGTATGTGGTTGTTTTGAACTGTAACCAACTCAAGCTGCATTCATGCATCTGGGCTAGAAGAGACATCAAACAACCATCAGCACTTCATCACTAAGCATTCAAGGGACTGCCACGGGATGACAGTGTTGCTAAAATGTTATATTTAGGTTATATAAACTATATATTCCCAGAGAGAACAACTAAAAAGGAATGTTATTTTTGGAGACAGGAAATATTTATTTAAGTGTTATGTTTAAAGATGTTTCTAGGTACAAACTTGGTGTTTTTGTTGTTTCTTTAGTTAAATGTTTTGCCTTATTTATGAGAAACTATGAGATTGTGTTGGAACCAACATTGATCATTTCATGACAGCAGTTTCTGGTTGAGAGCACATATTTGCATATCTTTCCATGGAATATAAAATTGCCTTTGAGCCACCTAAAGTGAGTCCTAAAAACTTGGTTTCAGTTATAACATATGATTGTTTTGAGCTATGACATCAATTGTTTTGAACAATAAAAATGAATGTTCATTCTGACATTTTTAGATTTATTTGTAACTGAACTGTGACAGCTGACTTGTGTCACCCTCATGAGTGTGAGGTTATGTTGACAGCGTTAAGTAGTTTTCCATAAAGGTTTCTGGGGAGATCAATCTTCATTGTCATTGAACCTTTACAACTTTGAACAATACTGCATCTTTAAAATGGTGGGACATGATGACATCGCAGTGATAGTGTTACAGATCGGATAGCTCAGTATTAGTTTTGACAAATTGTTTACTATCCATAGGAGTAAGTAAAGGTGATTGGCTGAGTAGGGCTAAAAATGTCTAATCAGGGCCGTCCAGTTACAGTAAATGCAGCTTAAATATTGCATGAATATTTTAAATATGACACCTCCAGAAGTAAAGAAGAGAAAGACTACATGTTAATTAAAAATTGATAATTCGTTGGTATTTGAGTACTAGTTTCTCTTAGTATCTTAGCTTGTTTATTAGTATTTATTTAGTAATTAAACTTAGACTTTTACTTTTTTAAAGAAATAGGGCCCATAGTTATAATAACAACCCCTTGCATGACCCTCAAGTTGTAGCAATCAAAAGGTGTTTTCTTCTGTTTCTGTTGTTGCTGGTTGGGACAGGACAGTATTGTCCTAATTTGCATATTCATGACCCTTGTGTCTCATTCTTTGCTTTCTGATTGGCTCACAACCCCAGGAGGACCTACTATTCATACTCTTATTACCTGTAAGTAAACAATCAATCAACAATCAGCTCACCCAGCTGCTGTTATCTTATTGGGCGAATTATTAGTGGTTAGTTGTTGTTATTTTTAAAGATGCAGTATACTTTTTTCAAGACAAAACACATTTTCAGCTCTGACCAACCAGCCAAAGCCATCCTCATTGACGCCTTGCCAGGGTAGGGGTCAATCCACTTTCATGTCAGTCAGGTCAGGACTTCAGCGAATTTCTTACTTTCAACCATCTATATGAACATATTAAAAGATATATTAGATACTGAAAATGAGAGAATGTTGATCATTTCATGTCTAAAAATAACAATAAATAAATAAATAAATGCCGAATCATTAGCAAATTTAGTGTCAGCTTCTATGAAAGTGACTGAACTGACAGTGAACTGACCTCAGCCCTGGTGTCCTCTACATGCTCCAAAGTTGCTCTGAAGCAGGCTTATGAAGGCCAAAGTTGGCCATGAACCACAACAAAGCAGGCCAAAGTGGGACGACACAGGCCTAAGCGTGTTATTTGAAAAAAGAATGCTGCACTTGTGACTTGTAGCTCTTTGTGTGCATGTAGTCATGTGATCATCCATCCGCCCATCAAGTCACAGGTATCATGGTAACTCTGCTACACATGCTCAGTGTGTCTTTCCTGGTTCCCGTCCTGAAACAGTCGGCTTCCTGTTTAGAGCACATGGCTCTGATTGTGGTAGTTCTTGGTGGTTCTTCTCGTGTTGTGGGTACTCCTGTCTTTCTACCACTGGCTGTGACCAAAATGGATCCCTAATCACTTCTTTAAAAAAACAAAGGTGGGGACTATTTAGCAGTAACAAGAGCACAGATTCATAAATAAATATGGACATTTATTAATCACCAGTTTGTGTGTGCATTCACCAGACAAATAAACAAAATGTAGCCAACATTAAGGCATGACCAGTGAGCACCGATCGTGTGTCTTTGAACAGGATAGTTATGAATCAATAATGAGTGTAAACCAATGTGTTATTGATTATGGGGAGAGAGGTAATTCTGATTTGATAAGATGGGATTGTTCACAAATGTTGTTCTAACTCTATCAGACTATTCTCTGTTTACCAGGAAGTAGCAGTGTTCCAAGAAGTTCAAATGACATTGCGAGACAAATTAGCATATTTTCAAATACTTTTATCAGGCAATGTTTACTGTCAAATAATTAAAAAAAAATTTCAGTAATTTTTCACATTATATAAATTCTTCTCTAGGCTTTTTGTTTTACCAAACCACTCAAACAAAGATTACCTTTTTCACAAGAGAGGACATTGCAATGTTTTTAGTTTTGCTATTCATTAGTAAGAGATTTGCAGGATGTTTACCATTTTCAAGATCAGCCATGTTCAGTAGATATTACAGGACATTTATGAACAAATACTGTGCAAAAACATGTGTGAAAAAATCTATTTAATTCACCTTAAAAATAAATGAATAAAGACCCACTCTAGTTCTGGTCACAGCTACCCCCTTCTCTTTCTCTCTGTTTTACCTTCTCTCTCCATTATGTACAAACATATACAGTACAAGTGCACAGCATATGGTGGTTTATAATATATATTTATGGCCTTCTCTTCTATGTTTGTGTTTTCTGTTGACAACCAGTAATACACTCACAAAAACTCACACAAACCGGGTCTGCAGTTAAATCAATGTTCCTACTGAGTGCGTGAGTGTATGTGTATTATGTGTGTGTGTGTGTGGTCTTAGAGGTGGAGTTGGTGTATTTTGGGGTCCAGAGGTAAAATATTCAATAAAACACAGCATGCTTTCTGTTTGTACACTGGAAAGAAGTCAGAGCCGTACGTTGTATCAGTTATGCAACAATCAAATATCAATTTCTTCATCAAACCTCTGAGAGATTTTTTTTTATATTTATGTTGGAGTTCTATACGAGCAAGGAACTAACTAATTTAAAGCTTATAAACATGTAAACACATGATAAATGCCTGTTGACCTGTAGTGATGTTGTCCTAACTGATGCACATCTATGGCTCTGGGTACAAAATGTTCCTGCATGCTCTGTCATGCTCGAAAGTATTAAACCCTCTACAGTTATTTTTCCTGGGATTTTATGGATTACACACACTGAGAGAATTGCCTTGATGTTTAGAATTTAATCTTGTTATTTTTCTTCACCAGACACCAGATCTCATCATAAAGAACAGTTTCTGTTGCTGGCACACACAAAAAATGCGTTATTTAATTCCACAATACAACAACAGCATGTGAAGAAAAATAGGAGATTAAAATTGAAAAATCAGGTATCTCTAAAATGTATCCTAGAAATGCAGTTAACTGTTCTCTCATAATTCTGGACTGACTATTTATTAAATGACCTCAAATCCTACTACTGATACTGTATGTTGATAACTGTGGTACTCTGGTTGGTACATGGTTTTCCCTGAGCCTCTATAGATCATAAGTCATTCCCTTACTCTTGTTTTAACGGGATTTTCCCTTTGCTGTCGGATGAAAACCACACCAAAATTTTGTTTTGTGTTTTTTTTTTCACTTTATTGAAAGCTGATAATCATTCTGATAATGAAGGAAGCTAATGAAACTAGAAATAGACTTAAGAACAAAACAAAAAAGTCAAAGGATTTCATCTGACAGCTCATTTATTATTTACTTAGGTTGATAACAGATTTCCCTTAGCTACTTGTGGGTCATAGGTTATTTTCCCTGTTCTGTATTAGACTCTATTTTTCCTTTGCTCTTATAGCTGAGCCTGTTACATGCTGCCATTTACAAACAAGTCTTTCCTCTATCTCCCTTGCCTGTTCTCTCCTCTTTCATCCTTTCTTCTTTTCTCCTTTTCTCTTCCTTGCTGGTTCTAAACTCTGCATCTTAAATCAGCAGCCTGCAGCCCCCCAGCCGTGCTGGTATTGCCAAAAAAGACATGATACAACCTCCTCCATACAAAATCATACAAAAACAATTGACTATTCCCTACAAGGCGGTGGTCTGCAGGCTAACTGATGTTTGTGTTTTTGTTCATAAGACGCCTGATTGTGTCTGTCTCTACCCCCAACAGGAAATTGGCTAAAAAACGTAAAGACGCCATTGGAACGACACGGCAGGAAATGACTCACATGGTGAATGCCATGGATCGCAGCTATGCTGACCAGAGCACTCTGCATGGAGAAGATCCCATGGCTGTGACATTCATGGACTCTCACAACTACAACAACAGATGTAGGTTTATAAACAAGACTATTACTATTAGTATTGTAATTTTTAACTATAAACAGTGGTATTAACCATCAAAACACAAAACTCTGTGAACTTGGAATCTAATATTCCTTTTCAATTCTAACAAATCTGTGTCGTTTCATCTTTCTTCTCTTCTATCTCCACTAATGAGACTTGGATTTTACAGTACACCAACATTGCAGAGTTATTCTTACATTACAGTTCACAAGCTCAGTTTAACAACATTTAATTGGGGACACAACTAGAGCTGTCCAAAAATAGTGAAAAATGTCCATGACAGTTTCCCAGAGTCTAAAGTGATGTTTTCAGATGTCCGACGATCAGTCCAGTTCCAAAGGTATTAGGTTTGCAGTGGTTAAAAAAACAGAGAAAAGTAATAAATCCTCACATTGGAGAAGCAAGAACTAGGTTATGTTTGGTTTTTTTTCCTGGAAAATAACTGAAACAATGAATCGTTGATCAAAATAGTTACCAATTAATGTTCTAAGTAACGTCTAATCATTCAGCTGTAGAAATAACAACTCAAGCGATACTTGTTCACTCATGTTTAGGTCATGACTGAAGAATGTGTAGTCCATCAGTAGCCATACAGAGCTTCCTGATGCTCACTGCTCACTTTTAGGTCCTCATCTATGTTTGAGTAATGCTGAAATTTCGAACATTTCCTCACCGTGTTTCCTCCTGCAGTGCCCAACGATCCTCTGGTTCCTACCGCTGTGCTAGGTGAGATTTCTGGCATGGTCGGATTATTCACATTTACCTCCAAATCCCTTTATTGATCACCCATCATCATCTCAAAGCCCCTGTTCTTGTAGCCCCCTCTTGTATGTCCCAACCTTGTGTCCAGTTAAAATGTCAAACATGGTCAAAGTCACCCTGCAGTGTTCTGTGCTTTGACCTCTGTCAAGTACTGTATGTTTATGTGGGTGGAGGGTTTGGCTTGATTGAAGTTTGGGTACCACAATGTTGTCTCAAATCTACATTTTAGAAGTGCTAGATGTTTAATATCCCAAGTATTACCGCAGATAGAGAACATAAGCAAATCAACAAGCAGTGAAAAGCACTGGAATGAACATAAAAAGAGATAAATCCAGCAAAACAAACTAAATGGATGTTTGGATTTGGTTCAAAAGTAATCTAAAGATGTCTGCTTTCTGTGCCACCTAATGCCAACACTCTGTGTAAAACATGGCCGGTACTAAAAACTCAAACAGCCAAGCACTTCGTCTGCCGTACTGTGTTTGCCCGAGGTTCAATCACTCCCAATCCCAGCCACAGTTTCTGTATCCTGCTGAGAGTTATTGCTATTCACTGTAATTACCATCATTCTCCCTTAGAGACCTCATTATTTCCACAGTTTTGACTTGTTTTAAGGCATGCCATTTCCCGTCCCCAAAAAACGACAGAAACTGATGCTTAAAAGGAGGAAGACACTTTGTTACATTGCAGCTGCAAAATGACTGCAGATTATATTTGTGACATCAAGTGACAGTGAACAACTTAGTGCCTACAGCGCTGTGTGTTTGGTGGAGGTTTCTTCTGTGCACTGGATCTAGACGTCTGCTTGAGTATCTACCATCTGCGTTATTCCCCAGGCTTGTTTTGATGCTGATGCCCCACTCTGAATCGCAAAAGCTGTAGTTTTTGCCAAGTTGGATGTTATTCCAGCTCCAGTGTTGCACTGCAATGTGTTTATCTTTAGTTTAGTCTGGTGTTAACACTGCAGCATGATGTGGAGTTCTAACATACCCTTAAGGCCCCCACAATACACACCGCCACCAAACTGTGTTAATTAACTGTTCCATTGCCTCTAATTTGGAGTGAAGGCTGCAGTTACAATCTGTCTTGGCCAATCACATCACAGAGTGGAAAGAAGTAGCAGGAAGTAGTGAATTAAGAGGCAGTGTCGGGTCAGGTTTACTGTTAATTGGCCTGACGAGGGCTTAACAAACCTTTAACAATCAGTAATGAGCTAACATGTCCTCGGAGCAGAGAAAAGCATCAGTTGGATGAAATAAACAGTGTCAGTTAATAAACAGTTTGAAGATGAAATCAGTCGGTTGTGCTGCAACCCCAAGCTACTCCATTATACAACCTGTCAGTCTGTGCATTACCACTGTCAACTCACATTATTCCCCACAGCACAGAATCACTCACCTGGAACTTCTGCAACAATTTGACCTCATAATTATTAAAATTACCTGCAACTGAAATACTTTTTTATTATTGTACACGCTTCTAAAGTACAAAGTTAATTACATCATAGATGCTATACTCACAAGTGATAATTCAACCTGACACAAATCTGCACTATATAGCAGATGATCACACATCTGTGGTTTAAATGTATTATGTTTTGTTTGACTAACAGATGTATCATATAGTTCCAGGTGAAGCATGTTAATGTATTGTAAATACTGAATAAAACCATCATCTTTTACCATTACACTGTGTATTGAAGGTGTAGAAAGCTTGGAATAGTTGAGTGAAATGTGTTTGAAGCAGCAGTTACTAAATCAAGTAATGTAATTGTAGCTGTGCGCCACTGTAGTTTCTCCTTTGCGCTTGCAAGGGAAGGGTGAAGCAAGGAGTTTGCAATCTGTAACTATACCGCTAGATGGCACTAAATCCTACACACTGGTCCTTTACTGTTTATTATCATTTTTAAGTCACGCTCCATTGTTTTGTGAGATCATCCACTGTTTTTTTGGATCCTCTATCATGTTTAAACCTATAAAGTCCCTTTAGATCAATCAAAGCTGTTAAATTAACCTGCAGTTAATGTTTCGAGTCTTACTAACAAATCTTTTTGCTCCTTTCTTTTTCTGCTGCTTTGACATGTAGTTCCAATCACAGGTGAGTATAGACAGAAAACAAGGAGACTAATGGTTTGCTTGGTTTCAGGCTGTATTTTCTTATGGTAACAGTTCAAAGCCAGCACCTAGAGCTGGCTTTGGGAGATGAAAAAGTCATTATTTTGTTACTTTTATGTAGGTAAAAGTTCTTTACAAGCCAATAATCACTGAAAGTACATGATTTTATCCAACCTATCTTAACTCACAAAGCCTTGGACATCATTGTACTTCATAATTCTGATTTTAAAAAACTGATCCATTGTGTTTATTTTTATTCCCTGGCCAGAATAAAACACTGTTTAGTGCCTTTAGTGAAACCACTGATAAATGTAATGCAAATCTTGGTTACTTTGTGATTAAACTAACCAGTAATTCCCTGTCTTCTTGTAGATGAGAACCACAGTGCCTCTGCAGCAGAGAACAGCAGGCTTCTGGATGTTCCTCGGTATCACTGTGAAGGGACTGAATCTCCTTATCAGACAGGACAGCTCCACCCTGCCATCAGAGTGGCCGACCTGCTGCAGCACATCAACCTAATGAAAACATCTGACAGCTACGGCTTTAAGGAGGAGTATGAAGTAAGATTATTATTAGCAGTACTTTTATACAGTTGTATAAGCAGCCTGCTGCAAAAGCAGAAAATGTATTACTAATAGAAGCGTAAGTGGATGAAGTAGTGATTCAAATGCTATTACCTTTAGTTTAGCCGTGATGAGGATATTTATAAACCTATATCAGAGGAAGATATTTAAAATGTCTTGTACGCACATTTTCAATGAGGAGAACAAGAATTATGAAAATCAATGATGCTTTATTTGATGTTTTGGCTTTACATTAAAATGATAAAATGACTGTAAGGGTTGAATTGCCTCTTAATTTGAGAGTATTTTCTGCTTTATTGACTAAACAGTCAAAGAGCTACAAACCTTTTTTTTATGGTCCCGTTTTTTATATTTAATAAGCATTATATCACGTACCCATGGAATAAAACCACTAAAGCAAAACATTAAAGTACTGCTCAGAGTCATTCAGCACGGATGTAATTGTTAAGGATCCATGACGTGTAATTTCCTTTCCCATTGTTTTGTCTGTTGTTGGTGATACAGAGCTTCTTCGAGGGCCAATCGGCCTCCTGGGATGTGGCCAAAAAGGAGCAGAACCGCACCAAGAACCGCTACGGGAACATTATAGCATGTAAGTTAGCAAGCAAGCTTGATTTATGTGTGTTCATAACAGAAGTTACAACTGGTTTGGCTCTTGTGAGACTTTGTGAGACGATGTTCCAGAGTTTGACGAGCAATAACTCCAAAAGAACAATTACCTTTAGTTTCCAGCCTTTACCTTGGAACCGCCATCAGTCCCTGCTCTGAAGATCTGAGACTGTTGTGACCTCAGATTCCCAAGATCAGAGTAAAATGTACTCAAATTTTAAAGACAAGAGAGTCTTGCCTGCCTGAAAATTTTGTTTAGTAAATTGTTTGACTTGTTTTGTTGTTTTTCTTTGATTATGTACAGTTAATTCATGTCTTTTGATTGTGATATTTAAGTGTATTAACGAACTAACTGGTCACAGGACACAGCACCTCCAAGAGAACCTGCATTGTAAGGACTCACAGCTATGATCTGTTCTGCAGTCCTGCCTTATTGTATGTTTAATATAGTGACAGTAGAGCATGAAACTTAAACTCCAATGTCATTCCCCTAAATGTTGTGTCTGAAAACATGGCTTCAAATTGTAGGCATTTCTTTGTGATATTAAATATTCATCCCAGAAAAAGGCGACAAATCAGGTTAAAAAACATGATGGTATTATTTATTAATAGTTTAAAAGGCATTTAATCCACTTTCTTTTTCTCTTCTCTCTATGTCACTGTCTCTCTCTTTGTTTACATCTCTTTCTGCTGCTCTCTCTCCAACACTGTATTCTTGTGTCTTCCTTTAGATGACCATTCAAGGGTTATTCTCCAGCCCATAGAAGACGATCCCTCCTCCGACTACATCAACGCCAACTACATCGATGTAAGTGGAAACGCATCGAATGCTACTATTGGCTCCCAACGAAACCAACGAAACCACACTCCCTCGCTCGTATGTCAGGCCTCTATACCTTTATTGCGTCTACTAGTCATCCATCGTACCATTTTACACATCCAGCCACCCTGAAAACACATCATACATACTACAGTACTTGTGTCTTTCTCTGGTGTCAGTTCTGCTGTCTTTCTCCTGTCTCTATCCATGTATTCATGTATGCATCCATTCTGAATTTATCATAGCCAATTTGAATTGCAATTTAGTCTGTGTGATTAAATTCAACAATAGATTTTTAGTCATCATTTGGATTTAGTAGAACTTACTTAGTCTTAACGCTAAGAGCGATACAAAGAGAGATGTTTTTTCTTCATAATTCAAATCTTTTAATGAAATAGTTTGGGTATTTGTTTTACTTTCATGTTGTTTAGGTGGACTTTATTATTTATGGACAGAGCTGTTTCCCATCTTTATGCTAAGCTAAGCTAACTGGCTCATATATATTATACATACATGAGAGTGGTATTGATCCTTTCGTCTAACTCTAGGCAAGAAAGTGAATAATAGTATTTTGTTATAGTCACTGCAATTAGCCTTCAGTCCATCAGTCCATTCATTCATTTTATATATATACTGTTCATTTTCCATCACCTATCACTTCATAACGCCACTGCTGTCATCTTTACAACAATCATCTGCATGTTAGTCTCTCACATTGTGCTTTTTTTAAATGCTAATACTGCTTATAGCATTATCTTCTGTATTATCATTTACTACCATTAAAACGATCACATGCATGCTACCACTCACTTTAAGCTAGAACTAGAATGAATAGAGTGGACACTTCCTGTTGTGTCCATCTTATCTCTATTGGAACAACAGAGATAGATACATGGCTGTCACATAATTTGGATTTTGCTCTAACATAAATGACAATGAGCTTTAAGACAAATAAATCTAGAATGTAAACAACAATATAGCTGTAATGTTTGTTAAATTAGATTGTAAACAATCAGCCAACAGGAAATGTCCTTTCTATTCAGTCTAAGTTTTAGATCATGTTTTTTTTTCTGCATGTCCTGTTCAAACTCCCATTATGTCAATGCAGCTTTTCTTTTTTCTACTTGACACTCACTGACATTGTTGTGCTTTCTTTCTTCCTTCCTTCCTTTCTTTCTTTCTTTCTTTCTTCCACTCGCTCTTTCTGCCTGTGGCTTGGGCTATAGATTTGGCTGTACAGGGATGTAAGTATCACTGTGGATTATCTCATTCATGCCCCTCAACCTTTACAACCATTCATCCGTTCATACACTCGGCATTACACACATCAAGTCACGTTGTTCGTACATTTTGAGTTGCTGGGGGCTTCTCTTGCTGCGAGAAAGATTTCACTCCATCTTTCCCTCCCACCACCTTACATCCCACAATGTGCTGTTAATAAGCTTATGCCTGTTTTTGTCTTATTACAATCAGTGGTTGTCATAGCTTTTTGCATCTGACAGTTGTTATAAAGGTGACAGGCATCAGTAGATAATCATCTGTAGGTTTTGACAGGGCTTTCATTATTTTGCACCTTTGTTTTGATAATTCAGAAATGTCAGGTACGAGTATTGAGAGTAAAAGTTCTCATCACCTTGATGAGATACAATTACATTCATTATATCGTCAAAATATTTACAGTTAATTAACAGTTAACTTTACTATTAACTTCTTAGCAGTGCTCCATAATGTTAATGTTGCACTGTGGACGTCACATGTGATACATACAGTTTTTATGCATATTGAGTTGTTTTGTTATGGTGTTTTCAGGGTTACCAGAGACCAAGTCACTACATTGCTACTCAGGGTAAGAGCCGGCAACACTGTCTAACACTGTTACGCAGGATGTTACAAATAAGACCGTTTTCTTCACACATGCTGTAGTCGTCATACAAAGTGCTGTGTGTCTGTGTGTAGGTCCTGTTCATGAGACAGTGTATGACTTCTGGAGGATGGTGTGGCAGGAACAGTCAGCCTGCATTGTCATGGTAACCAATCTGGTGGAGGTTGGAAGGGTAAGTTGCTCTTTTTACTCGCTTTTTGCCTTGCAAAGTTTATTCGGCTCCTTTGACAATTGGATGAAAACACAAGTCAGGGATCATGTAACACTTTGAAGTATCTTTGGCACGTCTGCCAGAAAGATATATTTTTTATCATTTTATTGTTTGTTAGTGTTGAATGTGTGCTAATGGAAAAAAATCTGTATCTGCCACTTAACCCAGGTTTTTGAACATGTTTTCTTATAATGATTATATTTAAATTTTATTCCGGACAGGTTAAGTGCTATAAATATTGGCCAGATGATGCGGAGGTGTACGGAGACTTCAAGGTGACTTTTGTGGAAGTTGAACCTCTTGCTGAATACGTGGTTCGCACATTTACGCTAGAGAGGGTGAGTGATATTTTATTAGCTTACTTACTTATTACTTGTTATTTTGCATTTACTTTGCATCATTTACAGTATTGTAAAATATTCACATTTCTATTTCTTAAACCTGATTCAACTATTGATAAAAATGTGGAGTTTGACTAGTTAAGGATGTGTTTGTTTCTTCTCTTTGTGTTCAGGGAGCTCCACACAAATTAATGGTTAATGAGTTTGAGTTCAATGAGGGAGCATATTTAATGAAATGTAAACTTGACAGGTAATAAGAAATGCAACTTAAATATGTCTTTCGTCTTTACCCAGCGTGGTTTCAACGAGGTGCGGGAGGTCAAGCAGTTCCACTTCACAGGCTGGCCTGATCACGGTGTTCCATATCATGCCACGGGACTACTTTCCTTCATCCGCAGAGTGAAAATCTCCAATCCACCCTCTGCTGGGCCAATTGTGGTACACTGCAGGTATAATAAAAACACATGCAAACCTTAATATACTTTATATTCTCTACCATGTCATCAATATGCACTCTTACATCTGAAATACGCATACATAGTCATAAATAATTCAGTCAAACATCTATTTGCTTTTTCCCTCTCAATAATAGCCCTAAAGGATGAGTTCTCACTCTGTGTTTCTCTCTGCAGTGCTGGAGCAGGGCGTACAGGCTGTTTCATAGTCATTGACATCATGTTGGACATGGCGGAGAGAGAAGGAGTGGTCGACATCTACAACTGTGTGAAGGCTCTTCGCTCCAGGAGGATCAACATGGTACAGACTGAGGTGACTGCATTACCCATCCTCCATCTGCATCCACATCTTAGAATATGAACCCTCACTGTAAGACTCAGCATGGTGTAGGCTGAAGTGACTACATATGCCACCCATTCATAAACATGTCATCTCACCACATAAACAAAGGATGTAATGCAATATATATTTATAACAGATTAAATTCATCTTATTTATTCAAAGCTACTATTTCAAGGATTTGGAAATATCTTACTTTGGCGCCATCCAGTGGTAGGATTAAGATATGTAATGGATGTTGCACCTAAAATGTAGCAGCTCCATCCCAAAGTGACCCTTCTAAACCCCCAAAGAAGAACTTAATGCATCCCCTTCGCTTCTTTTTTTTTAATCATGAAATTGCTAACAACATCAATTTTCTGTATGTTGTTACTACTGGGTCAACAAGACAAAAAGAGTCATTTTTCTGATGTAACGACCACAAGCTCCACACATTTTGTCATGGACACTTTTTGCCCATGTTACAATCATTATCATAATATTCACACACTGTAGTATTATTTATACTACCCAACAGTTCATCATCCATCAGATAACACATCACATTCAGAGTCTTTCACCAAAACCGCCTTCAGTTCACTCTCCCTGAACTGAAGCTGCAGTCATTTGCTTGAAAGATGCAAAACTACAATTTCCTGAGGTGAAGTAAACCAAAACTCGACAGTCGTCATCTCAATCATAGCTCCATCTCCCATCAGTCATCACTCACTCACGCTGTCAGCATGCTCACTTTCATTCGGTGTCACAGCTGTTTGTGTTATCCATGCGACAAGCTGTATGTGTTTGACTGTACTGCCAATGTTTTTATCTAGGCGAGAAAGATGTGTATGTATGTGATAATATGCATGTCTTGAATTATATGTCTTCAGGAGCAGTATATATTCATCCATGATGCCATACTGGAGGCGTGTCTATGTGGAGAAACAGCCATACCAGTCTGCGAGTTCAAAGCTGCTTTTTATGAGCTGATCCGCATCGACTCACAGACCAACTCGTCACATCTGAAGGATGAGTTCCAGGTAAATCTGATTGTAGTGTTTCCATTAAGGAGATCAGAGGCTCAGACACGTTTTGATGACATGATCAGCTTCTAAATCCTCTCCTGGCCAATTCTCAACAGTCAGACAAGTCAAAACAACCACATCAGTACATTTTCTACATTTACAATTAGGCCAAATCTGTGCAGCTGATCTAGAAGGCAAACTGTGCTTCAGTTTATATTAGAGCTGCACAATATGGTGAAAACATATTTTGACAGCTGACTCATGATCAGTGTGGGAATGATCATTTTTGCATCACAGATTTAATTTTCACTGAAAATATTAAAATCATAAAGATGTGAATTTTTTGTGGTCTGTACACAACAAACATATTTCTTACACCTGAAGATTGTTGGTCTCTGCTGCACTACAGTACTTCATTATAATGCTGTTTTGTCACTCAATTGCATTGTGTTTATCCTTGAAGCCTTACAAACATGTTGAAGTATTTTAAATCCTGCATTGTTTACTTGCTAACAGTCTTCATTTTCTTTGCTGGTGCTGGTGCTTTATTTATACACCCTTGTAAAAAAAAAATATAATGGTAAAAAAACTCAACCTCAACCGTACCTTTAACGTACCAGCAACACAACATATTTTATTGACTCCAGTTTTTGAAACATGCTTTTAAGATGTATTTTCATCTTAATGAATCTTTGATGCCTAACTTTACATAGGAAAGTAATGTTTATGCACTAACTTATGTGATATACATCTCTTTCTTTGTCCAGACATTAAACTCGGTGACTCCTCAGCCTCAACCTGAAGACTGCAGCATCGCATTGTTGCCTAGAAACCAAGATAAGAACCGCTTTATGGACGGCCTTCCTCCTGACAGATGCCTTCCCTTCCTCATTACAATAGACGGAGAAAGCAGCAACTATATCAATGCTGCTCTGATGGATGTAAGTCCATATCACATTCACATGCACATACAGTAAGGCTGTGTTATTTTCAACACATCAAGCAAAGGTAGTTTGGGACATTTCACACTGTGTGTTCTTTTTTAAAAGGGAACTTGTGAAAATCGCCCTTTAGACCTGCAGATGTGTTGCTTTTAACACAATTTGAGTATATGCAACACGAAAAAGTAAAAAAACAAACCAAAAAAACAATGTATAATGTCCCAAACTGCAATCACATAGTTGTTGAAAATGATACACACTTTTAAGAGATTAAACACAAATTATGATAAAGAGAAACACTTTTACATTCAAATATTTATGCACATGTGTTTATACAGACAACACTCACACACACACAGACTCCCCTCCCTGTTTGTGTGATGCTGTGTTTGTGGTTTTAGCAGCAGAAGGCTAGAGACAAATCCAGGTTCTGAAAAGACCACTAGCTTCTCTGGCCACCACCCAATCTTTTACAGCCTCATTGTTGCAGGACATTGTTCACATTGGCAACAGTTGACATTGTCTCAACATGCTGCCCATGCACCATGACTTGAAAAACAAAGTCATTAGGTAGAGAGATATTTAAGGTAAGATAGAAATATTTGGTCATTGTCAGGCATAATTACAATTTAATGTTTATTAGCAGGTTTGTTTTCATAGACATTATACAGAGAGGGGGGGAGATATTAAGGGGTGGGCTGTAGATACAGTATGTGAGTTTATAATAATGGTTGAAACACAAGATGTTATACATGCATGGAGTGGAAAGAAACCTGGCTTCTCTCCAACAAAGCTGTTGGAGTACAAAAATACTGTAATTGCTGTAAAACGTCTGGAATTCAGTCCCATTTTTTAAAAGTTTACCTTCAAAGTTTAGTTACTTACCTTTGGCCTCTCTCTAATCAAGCTGTCAGAAGAGTTCCAGGTAATGGGATTTTACTTCAAATCTCCAGTACTGGATTTGTTTCATGGCTTCAGTGTCATTCTGCCACCAGGTTTATGTTTAGCAAAGCCATTTACACCCTAAATCCTGAACCTGACCCCCACATTAGATTCTCCTCATGATTACAAGTCATTCACACCCATGTCACACATTTGGCTGCACATTTCCATTCAGGATGAGCTGGGCTCAGTTCACTTTCTGTTCAATCAGTTCATTAGGTCAAGAGAAACTGTGAGACTTTTGTTTGATTTCCTCTTTTATTTAGTGACTGACAAATTGGCGATTAGAGACATTTTTAATGTGAACTTAAACTGACCATGAAGTTAACTGACCCTGTTAGATATAGATGTAGATGTAGTGTGTGTTTGTATATGTAATGCATGCCCCTTACCCTTTTCATAGGCCCACTGCATGATCATGTGACCAAACATCACCCGTGTTGCCTGCTATCCCTTTCAAAATGTCCCACTTTGATCTGCTGTTTGTGTTTTAAAGTGTATGTATGTTTGAGAGAGAGAAAGAAAGATGGAATAAAAAGACGGATAAACATAATTAGGTATCGAAATGGAAATGCAGAGTTTCTAAGGTTGTAGACAAAATGGCACAGCTGTGTGTATGAAAGACCTGACATTGTGTTTGTCTGTTTCTGTCTGCAGAGCTACAGACAGCCTGCTGCATTCATCGTTACCCAGCATCCTTTGCCTAACACTGTCAAAGACTTTTGGCGCCTGGTTTATGACTATGGATGTACCAGTTTGGTGATGCTGAATGAGATTGACCTGGCTCAGGTAATTCAGGTTTCTGTCGCCTTAATATCATAACTTCATCATTTCATAATGTCAAAGATGGTATTTTGGATATAATATAAAGTTCCACCCAACAACATCAATAAATATAGTGGTATCACTTAAATAACTTTATTATACTGTAAACATACATCAACTGTATATACCCTTATACACAGACACAACGTAACTAACATAACAAATAAAACAGATACAATTGCAGATATCCTTTGATAGTTGTAATGTTTTACACTGCCATTCCTAAAGCTGTGAAGTAAATTCTCTTTGCACACCACACTGAAATTATTTCTATTGTCATTTGCATAAAAAAAAAAAGTCTGTGAACAGAGAGAAACTTAAATAATACTGAAGAAAATTATTCTGTCTTGCAGTTACTGAAAATTTGTATTACAAGGTTAATATTGAATTAAAATGTCAGTGTAGCCCCAACATCTTCAACACGTTTCCCTGATTGTGTGGAAATCTGATGTATTCATATCAAAGATGATCAAAACGTGAGTTACACAAAAACCTGACACACATTTCCACCACAGGAACTGCTGATAAGAGGAGTTTAGTGTGGCATTGAACTGAGAAAAAAAAGGAACAAAATTCCAATGTATTCAACAGCCAAATCCAATTTGACTGCCAAAAACTTCTGAGTTCAGAATACAACTTTACTGTCTACAAAGGTAGAAAATTTGCTCACCAAGACCTCAATCAGGCATCAGCCATATAACATAAGAGTAAAAAAAATGCTTAAAACTTTGAATGTTGCACTTCCATTTATCTCAGTGTCTGTCTATATTCTGTGTCTAACTGCTGTAACTTTGTGCTCAGGGTTGTCCCCAGTACTGGCCAGAGGAGGGCATGTTACGTTACGGCCCCGTCCAGGTGGAATGTATGTCCTGCTCAATGGACTGTGACGTTATCAGCAGACTTTTCAGAGTCTGCAACCTCACCAGGGTTAGTAGATTCATATTACACTGTTGTGTTATGGTTTTCTTCAAGACTAGTTCTGCCTCAGTGTGTTTTTGCAAAATGAAACAAACAGAAACAGTGTTAACTCATTACTTCCAACAGAAAATTATTAAGTCAAAGCTGTCGTTGAACCGAATTCAACTCTCTAAATATGTGTGTGTTGTTCGATCTCTCAGCCTCAGGAAGGCTACCTGATGGTCCGTCAGTTCCAGTACCTGGGGTGGGCGGGACACAGAGAAGTCCCCGCCTCCAAACGCTCCTTCCTCAAACTGATCCTGCAGGTCGACCAGTGGCAGCGTGAGGGAGAGGAGGGAGAGGGAAGAACCATTGTGCACTGCCTGTGAGTACACACCAAAAATACACAGTCTCATACACTTCTTTTAAGAACTACATTTAGAGATGGAGTGTGAAAGCAATCAGCAGCTCTTTAAAGAATAAATATCTGATAATTTGTTCAAGTGAAGATAAAAAAGGATAAAAAAAAGGTCTTTATTTAGCAGTGCTCTAATAAGGACATATAGGCACTTGAGCAATAGTAGTTAATACCAGTTATTTTTTTAGCATTTAAACAAAGACTCAGAGTTACACTTCTATTTTAGTTTTTTTGGTCTGATGATTTACAACATGTACTGACAAGCAGGATGATTTGTGCCAAAATCAGTGTGAGAGCTGGCAAAATTACAAATGCAATATTAAATTGTGCATTTTGTCACGTATCCCTGCACTGTACTGTAACTCTGTCCCTGTGTTCACAGAAATGGAGGTGGGCGTAGTGGAGTTTTCTGCGCCAGCAGCATTGTGTGTGAGATGGCCAAGAGACAGAGCGTGGTCGATGTCTTCCACGCTGTAAAGACCTTGAGGAACAGCAAACCTAACATGGTGGATACTCCGGTAAGTTAGTGAGAAGGAGACACAGGGAGTGAGAGTAAAAGTGGTTTGGTTTATTGTGAATATTTAAATATATTTATGAATATACAACATATCAGACATAAAAAGCCAAAATATGAACATGTGACCACCCAGATGGTAAGTTAAGTTCACGTGTCCGTGTTTGTCTACAGGAACAGTATCGCTTCAGCTACGACCTGGCACTGGAGTTCATCGAGTCCTCTTAAACAAAGGAGAGAAAAAGAAGAAGAAGAAGAGGAGGAGGATTAAGAGGAGGAGGTGAAGAAGAGCAGAACATCTTTTCACTTCCCATGTGTTTGATCCTTTGCTTTCGCTTGGTCCCGACTCCCCTCTGTGGCGGCCGTTCTGTAGCACCCGTTTTGTGTCCCTACAAATGGCACAAGCAAAAACCGGCTCCTCCTCGCGCAGCGTTGTGAAGAATCCAAATAAAGGGAAGAAAAGTTCAGACTTTTAACAGAATGAGCTGCTGGGAGTGCAACACGGGGGGGAGATGTTACTCCTTTTCCTCCTTTACGCTTATTGTACAGCTTTTTTGAGTGCCAGCGGGCCCCCCTGTATGTTTTGGGCCCCATTTAAATGTTTAACGTCTCATCACAAGCCCTCCCCTACCCCCACCTCCCTCCCATGGACTTGATGCCTCATGCTGTGTCAGCTGCAGTACTCAGTGTGCACTGTAGATGTCTCCCTCTCCCCTTTGCAAGCTGCAACCACAGCTTTTGAATAACTGCAAGTGCTAGTTTTCAGTGGCCACACATTCCTGCTCTCATGCTAATTTCTGAGTAACTTAACAGTGTTGGGCATCTCATCATGGTGATGTTTGAATATTTTGCAGCCAGTACTTTTGTACAAGAAAAAGAAACTTACAGCCTGGCCAAACTCTGTGAATGCTTCTGTTTTCTACTCCATACATCAGCGGCCATCTTCATGTTATTTTTCTGGTTGTTTCAGTGAGCATTATTATGGATTTAAGTACTTAAGAGCCACTTTGAACCCATTTTGCATTGGTTACATACAGGAGGTTGTCAGATAACAGAATACAAAGACACAGAAAATAATCTTAAATGTCTGTTTGCTAATTTGATGAATAAACTTTAGAAAGAAGACCAACAATGAAACACAACAAAAAAGTTTACACAGGGAGTATTAGGCTTTTAGGTTCACTTTTGTTTTTTTTGTTTTGTTTTTTACAACATCATGAAGTGGCAACTTAAAGAAATGTGTAGGATTTTCACTCAAATGTATTCCGTTCGAACAAGTGTGATATGTGTCATTGTTTATGTTTCCTGCAGCCACTGTGGGCTGCAGAGTGGATTTTCTGTGCTTTACTGATCTACTGGATAGAAGTCTTCTTTGTACCCCAAATTGTAAAAAAAAAAAAAAAAAAAAATGAATACTTAAGATTTTGTTCAACCATGTGACATTAGCATAATCATGTTTGTTTCAGGGCTGGGCCCAATGCACTTTCAATTCAGCCAATTCACAAATGGGATGTTTAATTTCAAATATGAACAGGGTTTTTGGGTACGAGGGAATCGGCTTATTAACTCTTAGAAAAAGACTGAGGATGCACGCTATTTTCGTGAACAGGTCAATTACAGTTTCCATTTATGGTTTGAATGGAATTGGAAGTGAACTGACCCCAGGCCTCATTCGTTTTGTGCACTGGTGGCCAACACTTTTTCTTTTTTTTTCTCCTCCTTGTTTTTTTATTATTTTGTAGCTGATGTTTATTCATAAGCCAAAGACTTTGTGTAAATATGTCTATATGGATAAAGCACATTGTTTGTATTTATTGTTTGTTTACTTGCATTACTTGTAAGAACAATCATTCTTCATTCCATGTTTACTCTACCACCAGCGTTTCTTAAACTGCGGCTCGGGACGCAAAACTGGGCTGCGAGTCTGTTTCCTCTGGAGTACTGAGAGTATTAGTTTGATTTAATGAGCCCATAATGGGTCCTGAGGTCAGAGGCTACAGCTGCTCAATTTGGGTCCGTGAAGAAAAAGTTTAAGAACCCCTGATAGAAGCTGTATATTAAAGCATTAGACGTAGTTTTTCAGTATTTAGGTGGAATTCAGTAGTATTGTCTTGTTTTCACTTAATGAAACTCTCTGTGATGTTACTGTGGTTTATTTGTGTAAAAGCCCCCATTTGCTCTGTTTGTGGTCAGTAGAACATCGGTGCATTTATATGCACAGAGTATTTTGGATAATAGTGCCTATCCCTCTTAACCTCTTAGTAGGGATAAGCTGTTTATCTTCATCCTCATACCCTGCTCACTCACATTACCCCTGAATACACACGGACTCAGTGATGCAAACGGGCTTAGTGAGTGAAACACGCAGGACTGTGGAACAAAAAAACATTTATTGTGCCTAATCATTTGAATTTCCTTGTTGATACAAGCATTTTAACAGCATCTTAGATCGCAACCAGGGCTTAGTTGAATGCGTTCTCATGGACGATCAATGTTTTGAATACCTTCTGGACCATGATTCAGTGTGTTTTATTAATCAGAATGCTTCATGAATTCTTTGTGAGGCTTTACCAGATGTGTTTCTGTTGTGCACAAACTGATTCAGATAAAAAAAACAAAACAACAACTTTATTGTAAATAAAATGTCAGAGGTTCCACGTGGTTGGAACAAGAGTAGCCCAGGTCTACTGTTAAGGATGTAAATAGACTATCATGAGTGCTATAAGAGGCTCTATTGTTGGATGAGCAGTAGAGATTTAGATGATGGATGCAATGTCAGAACATTAGTTCTGCTGTAGATAAAAAGTCAGAGATTGTACTCCTGGAGGATCCAACTTCAAATTTTGACAGATATTATTTGAAAAGCATTATAGTTTCCACTGAATACAGAACTTTATTCTGCTGGTGGAACATCAAGTTTCATTTTTTTTTTCCTCCAGATTTCTGGTCCGACCCAAAGAGCGGAGAGAGAATTCAAAGGCTATAACACTATACTAATACAGCCGTACAATGTCTCGTTGGACAAAACTGATGGTAATCTCTATAGCATGCAGAGAGAGGAAGTGAATCAGTGAATGATGAGACTGTTAATAATTTAATAGTATGTTAACCTTCTTAACTACACGGCTTAGGGAAAAACTAAGGAGCAAATCATGTTAAAATGCCCATAATTCCCCCTTAATAAATCTGAAGTAATGGCCCTGAAGAGTAGTGAATGAAGCAGGTGTCTGGATGAGAGGCCAGTCTGAGCATAGAATTGATATTCATGGTTCATAATTATTCTTGTCTGTAATGTTTGGCTTCTTTGCTGTAATAAAGACCACTTCTTTAATGAAATGTTTCTGTGTGTTCTGTTGTTAGCTTGCAATTAAAAGACCCAGATGTTGGGATGGATGAGTGATCAGCATACCTGTAGTTTCTGATATCTTACCTACACACCTGTAGATGTATTCCTGTATATTTTAATTTTTTTTTTTCATTTTGTAAGTACATAATATTGTTTCACTTAGTTTTTCTACTAAACATGTTTTTTCACACCTGGTTTTAGTTTCTAGTTTAGTTTTATGTAACTATAATAACCTTGGTGTGGGTGTGAACCCACTGGGCTTTATTAACAGGTCCTTCACCAGATTTAGACAATTTACACTATTTGTTTATACAGTTTTGATGACATCACAGAATTGGCAGCATCACCTGACTTGAGGTCAAATTAGCTGGAGACATTAAAAACCCCTGTGTGCGTGTGAAGGCCTTTTATACCACTGTTTATATAGACAGCAGCCGTTAATATCCCTTTCCACTGCAGAAACCTAAAACATAAAGGGAAGTCATTTGTGACAATACATTTTAATGTAAGCTCCGTGTGTTTAGTAGTTGTAGTTTGCTTGCTTTGACTCGTCATAGCAGGGAAAGCACCGGTTCAGCTTATAACATTAACAATGGCTGAAGTTCCACTGGAGTGCAAGAAGCCCTGAACCTGGCAAAACTAATCAGATATGTACATCATTAATGCTTTTCCTGCTGTTACACTTCATAATATCGTCCATTGAAGGTAAATGGTGAGCAGCACAGCTCTTCACGCACTGTGTTTGTGTTCACTCTATTATTTACCTTCCAACATCCTCACACCCACACTACTGCTGCCTTCACTCACTACTACATCCCTCCTCATTTTTGCAATGCAGTTTCTGAGCCAAATCAGTTCATGTAAACACATCTTCTCTGCACTTTAGGCCCGTAGACTGGGTCTCAGGTGGGGAGCGCACAGGTGTTGCTAACAACGTAAATGATGGCTCAGATCTATTCAAGTCTCCCAGCGTGACCCTGAAACTGAAGCAGGGACACATGTTCATGTTTTTACCTCACAAATGTCCCAACTGCTCAATTAGTAACTAATTAGATCACTGACTTTATTTAAATAATCCCAGAGAGCCAATACGGTAATAAGACACTTCATGTGGATTCTCCTTAAGGAAGCATCTTTCCTTCTATTATTATCATTATATGGACCCGCATAGAGGGTAAAAAACACTTTATTAGGGTTTTAGTAACCTTTGAGCTAATATCTCACATGACTTGTCTACTTTGTGGCACAACTCCATCACTGAACCCTTTTCCAAACTCCTGGTACCTAGAAAAGAGAAAAATGAAAGCGCTCTCACAACAATGTCGTTTTCTTCAAAAAGTTTAATTTGCATAATTATTTACAACAGATGGTTGATAGCAGTACTTAGAAGAGGCAAAATATACTGAACCACATTGATAAAGCAGGAAAATAATAAAATGATATAAATTGTTGAAACCATTTCAAAATCTTGCATTTAGAAAAGAAAGTTTACAATTCATTTATAGGTAAACAAATCTAGAAATGAAATATTCAGCTTAAAGTAATCTTACAAACACAAACTGATCTGTAGAATGCTGTAATACTGAACAGCAATGAAACACTAAATAATACATTCATTTTCACTATCCTGCATGCTATCTGAAGATCTTATAAAATAATGTTGACAAAGGAACGTTAAACAACAAAAACATGGTCAAGAGCGGAAAATAGTTCCATTTAAATTAGGCATATATTATATATTTATATATGTATATTTCTGTACAAATACTGAATATTTGGCATTATATTTATCCTCATTATTGATATATCTAACAATTCAAAATAGTTTTAAGCTAACCACAAACCTTTTATGCTATCAAATTTTTCTCATGTCACATTCAAAAACCCATAAGAGGCCTTCTGTTATTTCTACCCACAGCCACAACACAAGACATTTCTCCACCAAAGGCAAACTAAATTGTGACTGCTCTCTCCCCTCATAAAACACTGAAACATAAAGAACAGCACAGATATAGAAACATTTTTTCCTCCCAGTTACACAGTAGCACTTCAATTCAAAGAAATATGCAAATGTGGACAACATATACCTGTGTATTCTGGTTGGATTGGGATTGTATGTCCAAGAACTGGTGCAGGGACGGTGGCGTTAAATAGTGTTTCACTATCCTTCAGAGGCAATGTAAACTGATTCACATTGACTGAGGCCCGTAACACTGTGGACGGGCACTGAGCTCGCAAGTAAAAAAAAAAAAATAAATCACAGAAATTAAGCGTGAGGAAATGGTAAGCATCTAACCAAGTTCTCATTTAACGTGACCTAAGCAAAAGGTTTGCTATTTAAAGGAATAATTTGACATTTTATGCTTTCTCAGAGAGGCGAAAAGATTGATACCACTGTGAGTTACAACCAGGATAGGGTTAGCGTAGCTTAGCATAAGGCCTAGAAACAGGGAAACAGCTAGCCTGGTAACAAAATACGCCTACAAGTATCTTTAAAGGTCCCTGATTTACACGTAACTTATTTTTTGTTTATTCCACACAAGAGAAGAGAATTTGTAGTTTTATGCTGGTCTATTTCTTTGTTACGGACGAGTTGTTTCACCTGTTTTCAGTCTGTATGGCGAAGCTAAGCTAACCATCTCTTATAGACAACAGGAAACAGCTCATCCCCATTTCTGGCCAAGAAATAGATCATTATAACCCCCTTAAAACCACAACCGTTTTTACACTGTACAGATTAAACAAATGTATATAACATGTTAATTATTGAACTTTAGTTTAGCTTATCCAGATCTACTGTTTCTAATTTTACACTTCAGTTTTTTTTCCTTTTTAAGGACTGAACAAATAAGAAATAGATGATTTTAGGCAGATGTTGCTGCCTTTGGACGGAGCCAAGCTGTTTTAGCTGTTTCCCACTGTTTTCAGTTTTTTTTTGCTAAGGTAAGCTGGTCGGCAGCTTCATATTCAATAATAAGATATGACAGATCGACTTATCTAAATATGCAAATGTGCATATTTCACAAAAAATGTCAAACTGTTTCTCTAAGCAGCTCATCAACCACATAAACTGTACTGAAACACCCCTCTGATTTAAGTTTGTCAGAAGTCTAAAACTCAGGATGAAAAGCCAAACTAAAAATCGAAATCAGGCTTATTGCTTGAGGAGCAGATACGCTCTCATACAGCCCAGTATTAACGCAAGCATGACATCAGATATTGTCCATAATTACTCACTTGACTGCCATTTGTCTGGTGACAAAACTGGTTTATGCCATCGAAAGTGAATAAACATGATTTATGAGAAGAGAGAGCAAGCAATAGAAAGACATCTTTGCAGTGCAACTGTATCAGAAACAAGGAGAAAAGCTTTCAATGAAAATCTGATGGACTCTCACTTGAAAAGACTGTAAAGAGATCCTCAAGATACGGTTTAAGGGAAACTCAGGGCTCTATCTTGAGGATGAAATATGACACTGCTGTTGTAGTGTGTGTGTGTGTGTGTGTGTGTGTGTGTGTGTGTGTGTGTGTGTGTGTGTGTGTGTGTGTGTGTGTGTGTGGAGTGTGTGTGCATTTGATGCTTTTGGTGTGTGCTGATTGTCAGAATAAACAAAACACCAAAAAAGAAAAAAAAAAGAAAAAAGCTAATTTAGGAAAAGTACAAGGAGAGAAGTTGGTTGATTCAGCACCTGTACAGACTTCTCTGAGGTTTATCTTCAGGACAACTAGTAAACAATGTGTCTAAAATATGGTGCTGCAAACTGTGTTGTACAAAGCATAAACAGATGAGTAGTGATTTAACAGGGAAAAGTGACCCTGTCAAAGGAACTTATCACAACCGTGTGTGTGTGTCTGTGTGTGTGTGTGTGTGTGTGTGTGTGTGTGTGTGTGTGAAGTAAGCTGACTTTTTCTTCACACTAGATTTTTTATCTTTTATATTAGCATAAAGTAAATCGTAACTAAGCAATCATGGATGAGCTGTGTAGGATTGAGCGCTGGATGACAATGACAGCACACGTTTTTGCTCCTGTAGTATATAGCACAATGGACAGCGTGCTTTCAGTGCTCTGTAAATGAAAGGTGGTCTGCACCGGGGCCTGCAAGCTCTGCTGCCCCACAGAAGTACTTCTGCATAGTACACAGGCATGACAAAGTGTTCCTGTGGAGATTACAACTACTCCTAATATACCATGTTTGCTAAAAACGCTTAACCGTGAGGTAAATAGCTGTAGGTGAGCCTGCCTGTCGTTGTATGAAAAACACTATTGCACTTTTTGGCTGGTCAAGTTTTGTCAGTCTCCAGATTCTGTAGATGTAGAATGCCAGAAAACTGGCAGAAAAAACATCACAAGATTAAAATATCACAGCTAGGAGGAGAAATAGATAAAGACCTTTAAATAAATGATCTTTTTATGATTTGCTGAAATGGATGTGACGTGCACTCCAATTTACACCGTCATATCCACTCACAGAAATCCACGGATTTTCTGCAGTTCACTTTTGTTTTTAATGGAGCTTTATGCGCTGTCATATCACATAAATTCAATTCTAAAAATGTAACCGCATCATGGTGAATCATGGCAGAACATCTATGTGATCTGAACCAAAAAGAGGAAAACAAATGTTAGCAAATCCTCCTTTGATATCCTCTAGACTGTATTGTGCTGAAGTTTATTACAGTTTGGATCAGTCAAATATAAATGTAAGTTACTTTTAAATTCTGCAGTCCGACCCAGCCCAGTTTCCAGCCCTTTGTAATGGTATTACGGACAAACCTGCACTTTAAGAGGTGTTGCAGTCCTTTTCACGTATCTCGACCCAAAAACATTCACTCACAGAGTCCTATGAGAATCAAACTGTAAGGCACCTGAGGATTTGTCATGTACATAATCGCCAAACTCCTAAGCCCCTCGTAGCATGGTGGGTAAAAATATGAGACACAGATGCAGAAAAGAAAAAATATTTAGGCGTTTCATTAGAGTTGCTAATGAGGAGTAATCCTAAAATATACAACAACAAGAAAATGGTACCATGATTATAGAATAGCCCCGCATGATATCACAAAAACACATTTGCTTGGTGTCTATAATTCTGTCATCATGTGTATTTCATGTCACACATACTGTAATAGTGTACATCACTCGCAGCAGCTGGTGTCCCTGTGACTTTTGAGGACATCTTTGTGTCTGATATCAGTCTTACTGATAGATGATTGGTGCAAAAACAGCTGAAGTGACATCATTTTTCATTCAAGCCAGCGACGGTGAGGTTGTGAGTCTGGTTCCTGTTAATCCTCATCCCTCTTCTGTCCCTTTCACTCTCTCCCACTTAAATGGTAGCGCACGACAAGGTGACAAAGCAGAAAAGGTCATTTTTATGTGCCAAACCGACGTCATTACCTATTAGCGATACATTTAGCCCATCCCTAGTGGTTGGAAAATCAATTTAAAGGACCAGTGTGTAGGATTTAGTTTCAGATTGCAACTAACTGAACACCACTCACGTCTGTATCTGACAACTTGGGAATGAGAATGGGCTGTGAAGTGTGTACAAGAGACTACGGTGGCTGCAAACTCGCAAAAAAACGTGTTGTCTGCTACTGTAGAAACATGGTGGTTCAACATGGCGGACTCCACAGAATGTGACCCGCAGCGTCTGTACAAAAAAAATGTCTCAGTCTAAGGTAACGGAAAAACACAACGATTCCTATTTTCAGGTGATTAAACACTAACAAAAACATACCACTGAATGTTATATTCCATTTCTTTCTCTTAAATGTTACACACTGGACCTTTAAACAACCTCCAAGGAAATTCTTAGGAACAGAAATGTTACAGCTACAAAAACACAAAAGTCTCTGTTTGAAAAGGTGGTTTTATCTTTTAAAGGAAAGCCTGGATTGATGATGATGAGTACCAGATCATCAAGTACTACGCATGATGGAATCACAGTTTGCAGTCTGTGGGAAGAAGTAGACTTGATTTGCATGACTTTCAGTCAGGTGGAAGAGCAGTTGGATTGTTAAAGTAGCCCCATCAACTGTTGTCATAATTCAGAGAGGTTGTTGTTAGTCCCACTGAGGGCAAAAACGTAGAGAGGAACCAGTGAAATAAATGAGGATTTTAATATTTTCAAAGCTAACAGTATTCTCCATCTAGCTTTAAAGAGGAGCTGATATGATGAAGATGCAGATATTTATAGACTTAGAAGGGAGATAAAAGATGGCAAACAAAAACAGACGTGTGTTCTCATCCACCAAACCTAATGGCACTAAGTGTTAAACAGTGAGAACCAAAATCAATATACTTCTACTTAATACTTCTGGTTAACATGACTACCACAGTGCTTACACTATAGTATCAGTGGTCAGTAAAGCCAGCTGTTAAGCTAGATTAGACTTAGAAACTTTTATTTTTTATCAGTCCTCTCTTAGCCTTTCACATAAGTAGTGTTCCTCTTTCAGATTATATGGGCAGAATAGATATAAAAACAGAAATTATTATTCCTTAGTTAAATATTGATAGTCATAAACTCCCTCCTAGTCACAGGTATCCTAAGAAGATTTCTAGCGTGACTAGTTTAACCAGCAGACCAAGAGAAAGTTTGTAGGTAACGTCTGTGTTGTAGAAAAAGTACAGAATGTGTTGGAAAGATGTGCTGGAGAATAAAGAAAGAAAAACGGGACTCTGTGCCACTAACTATCTCTACACCAAACTGTAATATAAAAAGTGGGCATCCTTGGTTACGTAATTATATAATATTAAAAATAGACTGAAATAGAAAATATTTAAGCATGGCAATTCATAGAAAATGAATTGCCAATCTGTTCGTTGGAGTGAATTCGAAGAGGCTAATTATGCAGAGATGACTTAAAATGATTTTGGTTCCGGTTTAAAGTGGGTAATTAAATGGAATCAGCCACAATCTGTCGGATCCGTTTTCTTTGAAACACAACATGAATACTGTATTAATGTTGGAGGTAAAGCCCCTTCATGGAAGAAGATACTGTATTTTAAAATAAATTAGAGTATTCATTGATCTTAAAAGTGAGCCCTTGTCATCTTATCAGTTTCTGTAATTCTATAATGTACTTTGACAAGAAAATTATTCTTTAGTCCTTTAGTCTGTACAGGGGCACAGTATATATACAGTATATAGATACACATTTAAATAAACAAAAGTTAAATCGATTTGAATTTGGTTTATTGGTGCATATACATATATATATATATATTTATATATATGATAAATATACTAATTCTTACAGTCTACATATAGAACTCTCTGTGTTAACAAAAATATGGTTCATAGATTATTTACTGCATGAGGATGTTCACATAGCCATTTCTTTTATCTGTTTTTGAATTACAAGGCCAGCAATGCCTGTTTTGTTTTATTTTAACCAATGTATTGTATCATTGCTTGGAACCTGCATGAACGGACTCAGATTTTTTGCATTGAAACGAGTAAATCTATTCTGAGCAATAAATGTTAGTGTGTGAATGCTTTTGTTTGAAATGTGAAATAATGTATTGCCTTCGGTGAGCTGGCATATCTTCTTCTATTATTTGTGTGTCATGTCATATTTCATCATAAAACCAATCTGATAAATCAGGATAAAAAAAGAAAGAAGCTGAATTGAGTTTGGGAGTGACGTCTCTCCAGCCCAGTTTAGTTGGATTTTTCAGCACCTGCTCATCTCCTGGGATGTTTTTTTTTTTTTTTTTTGCATCGTTAGGGGCTCTACATTCATGAGTGGTTTGGTTAAGGCCGTCTGGTAAGGTAAGGGTTTCAGATTTAGCACTGATGTACACACGTCACAAAGTAAAATACTTCAGCTTCAGGTCAGAAAAATGCAAAATGCCTCAACGCAAGCAAAATAAACCCCCGTCATAATCCTTCCCAACAAGTACGACTCACTGCCTCACACAAGTATTTACAGCACACGGACTGCTCTCGCCTACTGAGTGTCATTCTAATTACAATAAAATGGGAAACATTAAACACTGTACTGCAGCATAATTCTAGTGGCCCTGTATCAACATTTGTTTTAATTAGCTGGGGTTAGATTGGCGAATGAGGATGAATGGGCGTGTATTGCAAAATGTTATGGAAACGTTTTCGGTGTGGTATAAAATATGGACAGGTACAATACAGCATGTTCAGCTAGCTATAGCGGTATGCCCTTGGCTCAGGGTGGGCATATTAGATTTTTACGATTTTAAGTTTGGTGGAATGTCAAAGCCTGTAATCTCTCCCATCTGATAAATATATATCCCTGACCTCTTTGCATGTTAGAAAGGAAGTTAAACCATAAAACCTTCTCCTCATTTACATCACTGAGGGCAAGAGCATTGCAAAGATGATCTTTTCTAAAGTCACAATCTACCACAAGTCATCGGAGAGACAACGGGCACCATGTTAATAAATCTCTGTTTAAAAAGTCCTTGAGTGTGTGTGTGCGTGCACATAGGACTGGGTAAAGGACAACAGTTTTAGAGTAAAAAGCAGCACCATTTACTATAGTAACTGAATATTGTTAAAGTGTCATTTGCACCTGTCTTTCCTAGACTACATGAGCAGATCAAAATAACAACAGGAGTGTTTTCATTATGCCCCACTTGGAACAGAAAGTTGGATGCAGTGTGTTATGAGATATGGTTTCTGTTGGCTGAGAAACACCCCTTAATAAGCAAGACAAATGCACTGTCAAATCAACCCACAACTGTTTTAACTATAAATACTAAATGTATACTGTAGATTGTGATGTTGGTCATATGATAGATACTGTACGTATAATTAAAAGTGTTAGAATCACAATATTGTAATTACGAGAGGCCTGAATGCCATCAGAAAGAAATGAAAACAAAACAACACAAGGTGCAGTTTATATGACCTATAGATTATAGATGAAATTCTGTAGTTCCATATCTGTCCTTGCAATTCAACTGCAACAATATCACATGAGCTTCATAAACAACATTTCCCTTGGAAATACAAACATGAATATTATAAGGTGCAAAATGCATTGTTTAATACAGTCACCTCTTTCAGGCTGCGCAAAACTTTCTTTTTGTTAATAATTCATATTTGTTCTGCAATGGAAATGTATCCAGCAGCAAATAACGTACATAGCTTAAAAATGTCTAGTCCTAGGAGGGGATGGTATTACATGAATGGAAATGAATAAATGCTGAAATGATGGTCTAGGATTTTGAGCCTTATTTTTAGATCTCATTCAGCAACACTGGTCAGTGGCTGCAGCATGCCTGGTTAAAGATGGATAGATGAGACAAAGCTAGAAAGATGTACAGTTGTGCAGCACCTCAGACATGCTGTCCAAAGTTTTTAATACCGTTCTAAGTTTGACTGTTTCACCACAGATTGGCAGGAAATGAAGAAAAAAATTGATCAACCAAGCTACCAGGTTTTACCCACTTCCGTAGAAAAGGCTGGGTGTGAAGTTTGAACCTCTTCAAAAGACAATAATTTAGAGATTTTCTAAAGGCTTTTTCACCTTTGTAAGACAGTGGGAATTCAGTCTCTGCTGCTGCCGTTCCTTCACACAGGGTGCTTTAGCCCAAGACCACTGTTGCTGGTGAGAAACGCTAGAAAAGTTGCACTTTGTGTTTCCCTTTGAATGCGGCAAGTACAGCATCACCCTTACTCACAGCAGGGCAATGGCGGCAATGGAGAGGACTGGAGTTTTAACAATAGTGGCAATGACCAATTAAATCACTAACTTGAATTAATGTCACTTAAATAAATACAGGTGAAATGTTTGTTCTGGGGTATAGCAGCTCATTCTCATGGTGCAGAACCTGTGGAAACGAGTCCCTGGTGGGTTTTTTCAAAGCTACACTAGGCAACTTCACATATTAGTGGCTCATGTTTACCAATCCAGCTGGCCTGTCTTCTATTCTAACCAAAAAACACCAAAAGGACAAAGAGGCAAAAGGTCTAACGCTGGTGTGTCCAGTTTTCTCAGTTTTGGGATCCATTTTTAATGTTTTATTTATTACTTTCTGGAGGAACACGACCATCCACACCTGACTCATCTGACTCAACTGATTTCTCGCTCAGGGAAGATTGGGCGTTCTTCCCTATGGCAGTGCCACATTGTCATTTAAGGATGCGTTCCCCATTGAAATCTTGCCTAGTGTAGCTTCAGTAGGGACAACCCAGAGAATGGCAACAGATAATGAGACAGTGGACGAGCAATGTGTGACAGATGATGACAGCGGGAGGAGGCTGGAGGTGACGCCACGAGCTGGTGTTGGGTGGAGTTGGACAAGAGGAGCTGAGGATGAATCCATGGACCTCAAAGCCGTGTCTGGGCTTCAGGGATGTAGATCTCGATGCTGTCTGCCCTCTCTGTGGCTGAGTTCTGTCTGAAAGAAGCTGCTCGTTTGGCAGCCATGAGGCGTCTGCGGGCTTCCTGTCGCTGGCGGTCCTGAAGGTCCAGAGAGCGCTCTCGCGTCATACCGCCACGTCCCTTGGTCGGCCGCTTTGGCAGAGGTGGTGGCCACTTACGCTCCTTAGGATACAGAATGACATGATTAAACGGTAAAGGTAAAGGTAAAGCATTATTATTGTAATGTATCTGACAGAACTAGTTGATTCACAGGGGAGACTATAGCTGTGTATCTCAATCACTGGAGTGTCAGATAATATAAATTAAAGACCATGATTTTTAAAGCCCTTAAACCTAATGGATGATGAATAGATGAGTCAATCTAATCATTTATGTTTGATAACTGCTCTGCTATGAAGTGAACTGAAAACAGGATCAGGCTGCCTTTATGGAAAAAAAGCAGTTTTATTCTAGTGATGGTAATTTTATAATGTTTTATTTAGTTTGGTCATTATCTCATTATAGGAAGACAAGAGAGACTATTTATTCAGCTCAGAACAAGAACTCATAATTGAGGGGTATGAGGAAAAAAGCAATATTTACCAGCAGATGAAACACTGCTGGAGTAGTTTCATTTCATAAGGAACTCAGGCAGGAAATGATAAATGTTGATTCAGTGCAGATAAATTAAATGCTATTAGGAGTTTTATTCTCTATAGAGTGCACTGCTTTGCCTAAATTTGGCTATAATTCTTTAATATAAGGACTCTTGGCATGTTGAAGACCTGTGTATCATGAACAGACTCAAGTCACTTTGCCTCAACTTTGCTACCACAGCTTGTTGTTGCCACAGACTACACAAGAATAGAAATGATAATAAGAAATATTCACTAGAGGCCACAATATAAGAAATCATTATCATTATTCTCACTGAGGGACTTTATATTTATGCAGCAGAAAAACAGTGTATGAACAAAATCTGCCTTGTGTGACCCAGAAGCTCTTTGCTCAAACAAAAGGCATCTAGAGACACTACAGAAACAGCCATTATTGATTATGTAGCCAGAACATTAACCTTGCAAAACCGGTCAAATCTCACCCGAATGACCTACAAATCCGAACACGTGTATACAATAACTTTTGAAAGCAAGACAAGTTTTTCTGATTGCTTGGCAAGATGCTGTTAGTGCTATGCTGGGCATGCCTTGAAGGAGAGAAGTCCAATACAGAGCATCTGTGTCACTGTTAGGGCTCAGCTTCATGGAGCTTGCAATGTGCCTATTAACTGCTGGAGGTAAATAACTCTCCTACAACTACAACTGTAGCATGAAGACAATTATCCAAGTGCCCTGAAGGATCTTGTCTATCTGTGAAAAAACACATTACCATCTAAATGTGCTTCTTACAAATGCAGCTCGCTCGTCTACAGGCACCACTCTTACAAATGTGCTTTTATTAAGTGTTGGGCATTGGGTCTTTTATTTTCTGATCGTTAGTATTTCTACATTTGATTTAGAATTAACTTAATCGTGTTTTTTATTGTTATTTTGCACACTAAACTCACTTTTTTTTCAGTCTTCTGCCTACTACAGTCACAAGTAACCTTGTTTTCTTGTGTTGAGGTTGCTAAAAATGTACTAATTTCAGCAGATTCCACAGACACTGGTTCTTAAAGCAGTGTTGATGCACATGTGCATATAGGAGGGAAACTGAGCCATCAAAGTCTGTGGACGTATGACAGGACTTTAATAATAAAAAAGACTATCCTGCTTTGATTCACCTCTACACGTATCTGTCAAGATTTGAACCAATGTTTTGAGTAAAAGCCACCAAATAGCACAAATAGCCACAGCAAATTTCCCTGTATTATAACACTTAAAAGCAAAGTTTTGCATGTGTTCAAACAATGCGCAAAAGTGTATTATTGCTCCAGAGACAGTCCTTTTTTTTTCTTTTTCCACACCCATTAGTTAGTCTGTTAAATCTCAAAAGTCATACGGTCTGAATGAAGCTGCAATTGGTCACTTGGTGCTGGTGAAAAGCAAGCTTACTGTAAGCGCCATTGTTCACTACTTTCAATGCTTTGCAAGATGCAATTATAGATCTCAAATTTGTATTAAATGCAGATGAAAGAAAATATACATGTTCTCCAGAGACAAAGACAGTTACTGTAGTCCTCGCAAAAACTGCACTTTGAATGGTACAGTCACTGAAAGAGTCCCACGTTATAAATACTTCTGGACTGATCACATATTGATGAACTAAAGACAAAATTTACAGATAAAAATCTTGTATGTCTTGTAGACTGAAGATTATGGAAGTGTTAGATTATGGTGATGTGATTTACAGATATAAGGCAACATCAACTCTTGCCCCTAAAGGCTGTCAACCATTTAGCTCTTAGAACTGGAGACACTGTATTCTTTGTCCATTAGAAGAGAGCCGCATTTGTTTTTATCTATTTATAAGGGTTAGGGCTTCTCCAAAAATTGCCCTGATATTTGACGTCATTTATTGGCTGGAGAGTTGGAACACATAACACCCGCTCACAGGACTGGCTGCTGCTGCAGGTTCCAAGAATCAACACTGATCTGGGAAAGACTGCTCTTAGATTGCAGAGTATTTTAAAGCCTGATACTCTGGTTCCAATGGGCCAATTGATTAATCCAGTCAAAACCTTGATAGATTTTCACTGTGACTGTTTTAAACATGTTTTTAATTGACTTTTTATTGTATTATATCTATGATTCTTTAAATTTTACTATCATTCTTTTATTATTCTTATTGTGTAACTATTAAGGTATTAATTGTAATTAACACGACTGATATTTGTTTTGTATCAAATATGATGGTTTGTTTCATGCCTTTTTTATTTAGCACTTTACTTAACAATGTTACAAAAGAAAAAGAAAAACCAACATGAGTGCAGACAAACAATAGAATACTAGGCTGTCCAAGAACTGCAGCTATGATGGTTAAAATACAATAGTGTAAGCCAACCCTATTCAGACAGTTCATAGACGAGGCAGATTTATTCTTAATCCTAATAAGATTATTTATTGTTGGCTGTTGTTGAATCCTGAACAAACCGGTTCAAGAACCAGAGCTAATTTGGTGGGAAATGAGTTTTCCTGGTCCACACTTCTCTTCTCAATAGTTTCCATTTGGAGTCAAAACTAAAGTGCTTTTGAACCATTAATGTTGCCTCCACTTACTATCTTGCTATCATATTTTAACTAATCATGAACATATGTATGACCTACGTGCATGAATGTGATTACATAGCAGGCTGATATAGAAATGAAATAATACAGGAAATGCAAAACTAAACAAAATAACAGTATTTTGTAGTATTTTTTCTATTAATTCATTTCATTAGGGGCAGCTCCAGTGGTTCACGTACCATAGTTTGAGAACCAGCAGGAGAAAAAACAGGTGATGAATTACAATGACAATATGGACCAGACAGATAGAACAAGTCCTAAATTATTCTTGAGACGCAAATGATGATTTTAACAGGAAAACATGTTTAGCGGATGCTACTAGCTGTCTAAGCTGAACTGATGTTGCCTCTTAACATCGTCCCTGCAGTGTTATGATAAGAATGATTAACCTCCTGCTGGTCACAAGCCTAAAAAAGAAGGCAAATGTTGTTACTGCAGCTTTCCTCAAAAGCTGAGCAAGTTCATCTGGAGCCCATTAAGACTAATTATTATGAGTGTGTGGATCCCCGGGTAAACAGTCACCAGATTTACCTTCTTCTCTGGGCTCTCCACCAGCTGCCACTGGTTGCTCTTGATCTGCTGCAGCTCATCAAACTTGGCAGTGACGTCATCGATGGAAAGCTGCAAGAGGTCCCAGAATCCAGCCAGGTCCTGAGATGTGGGTCTGGGCATGGCACTGGGGTCCTGAAGAGAGTGAAAGTGAAATTATTTCCCATCTTTGTTATGTGGAAGATTGCTGAACACTAATCAGCATCATGCCACCTGTATCATACTAAACTTAGATTGAAAAAAACAAAAAACCTACAATGTATTGAAATATTAATCAAATCTATGTTCTACAGCTTACTTTCTGCTACTCATAGCCACCTCAAGATTTGAACCTCATCATTCCCACCACTGTGTGGCAGTAGAGCACCAACATTGGTTCATAACCTCAACTAACGGTTCCTTGGTTCCTGGGAACATCCCTTAGCTGCCATTAAATGCAGCAGAGTTGGTCTGTTGTGTGCTGTTGCAACAACGATTAATGATTATCAAAGGTCATTTTTCTGACCACATGCAGCGGGGACAGAATGCATGGGAGAGGGACAGAGATATGCTATTCATCATTAGCTCAAATCAGGCATGATATATATACTGTATGTGCCCTCTTTAGGATAGTATTTCTGTGTGTAAAAGACTATCAGCGCAGGTATCTGTTTTTAGATTTTTCACTCCACTTTAATTCTGTGTAATTATCACTTTTATGTGAAATTTAAATGACAAATATCGGGTGCTCCTTGTTGCTGCATTTCTGTGGTGCATTGCTCTTCATACCCAGTTGGCTGGTGTGTCAACTGCAGACCACAACGCACCCAATCAGGCAGCCACGTACAGCCCTGTGCTCATTACCACGGACAGCAAATACAGAATGAAATGTGATCACAGACCAAGGAAAAGGTCCGTCAAGTAAAAACTTCAAAGCACGTTCAGAGCTTTTTATAGACCCGTCATGCAGTTCCTCCTCTGCCCAGCAGGGAAACAGAGTTGTTCTCTAATTCAGACACGTCTGAAAGCTCAGGGCAATCTATGGCTTGTCACTACCAATGTTAGACTTAATTCATCATCCCATTATCTATGGGGAGAGAGGGAGAGAGTGTAACCCAAAACCATCCAAAAGAGAGCAACACACAGAGTTAAGACACACACACACACACACACACAAACACACAAACACACACAAAAAAAACACAAGGCAGTGAGAGAGCAGGCAGATTTCAACCACCTCCACTAGGTTTTGCATTTCATTAAAAAAATTAGCTACGCTTTACTAAGGTGCGATTAAGTGCCTGCCTGTCTCTTTCACTCTCTCTACTGTATCTGCAGAAACATTCCCGCTTATGACACTATCATCTCCTAATATATGCTGACTGTGTGGATAGTTAGCATTAGAAAAGGTATGAGTTTCCAGTCAACGTGACATGAGGGTTAAACAGTGAGACAGTGTGGCAGTCCATTATTCAAACTCTGAGATCCCATTCGAACTGCTGCCTCCGTGCATTAATGGATAGCCTAAACACAGGTGCTGCTTCCTATTGGAATTCCCCTTTCGTTTACTGCGGGGTCAATAGCAGCAGAGGGACTGCTTCACTATTGATCTCTGTGGTCTATTTCTGGAAGGCGCACTAGTGCAGCGTCAGGACAAGCAACTTCTCAGAGCTCTGAGAAAGAGGAGCCTATCAACAAGTTTACCCCCTGATCTTTAACAGCATGTAGGTTTCATCCACAAACACATACTACTCACCAGATTCTGCTGACATAGCCAGTAAAACTGCTGAAATTTTTGAGACATTAGTAGCTGAGCACTTCCCACTGCACTCCGGATTTTTCCTAGGACTGGTGGACACACAAACAGACACACACATAGAAAGAGAGGAAAACAAGAGACTCTGGTTTAATCGCTGGCAGTTTGGCAAAGGCTGACATGTTGAGCAATGTCTTTCAGGCAGTCATTCACAAGGCTCCAATCTGCTCACAAAACGCCTATCACGATTCTGTTTTCATTGTCAACATGACAGCTAATACTGTGAATGTTCACTTTCACTATACTGTTATACATACTGCAAAAATGATCACAGAGCACATATCATGAAAGCATTGACCTCATTCAACAAAAGCAGCACCTGCTTTGGCAAGAATGTAGTTTCCCTCAGGACACTCACTCTCCTCTGAGAGGTCATGCTCCTCTGCTTCTCTCTCCATCTCTTTGCACCATCCCTCCAGCCGCTTGGTTTCATTGTGAAGGAGCTGCATAAACCAGCTGCCGTCCCTGCGAAGGGGGGACACTCGGCCCGTTTCGGCACTCTCCAGACTGGGTTGAACCAGCCAGGGTTCAGGCTGTGGGCTGGGGGGCCCACTGGAAGGCCGGTAGTCCTCCCTGTAACTGAATAGGCCCTGTGTGCGTACCGTACGGATGGCCCCATACTGCGTGGGCGTGCTGGGCTCTGAGTGGCGACCAAATCCACCACCAAACTGCAGGCCCTTGTCCTCCATCGAGGGAAAGCCCTCCAACTCCATGTCTGCTTGTACTGCAGTGGTCACACTGTTGGAACGTTTGAATCTCCCATGTCTAAAAAAAGCACCAGTTACAGGGACAATGCTTAAGAAATGCAACTTTGACTATAGACAGTGTTTTTGTTTGTTCTGTCTGAGCCACCTACCGTTTTTGATCTTCCACCTGAATCCCTATTGAATGAAACTGAGGAAGGCCTTTACTTTCAGTCTCAGAGTCTGTCACAGTTTCCACCTGGTAAATACAAACAACAGAACTCTGTCAAATTATCATCATTCACAATTGAAATGTTCAGACATACCAAAGCACAGACACACATATTCCACTGAAAACTACACCTTGACATTTAGTTTTTACTTATTACACTTATTTTCTCTTTCAGCTCCCAATATGATTGATGTGTTTGCTGGTTTTCATAGGGAATTCCAAAAATGCTCTTAATTTACAGACCAATACATAACATGTTGCCAAGCTACAAAACAGCTTATTTTACACATAGGCCTGTAATAATGTCGCTCAAACCTACACGCACCACCTCAGCAGAAGGTGGAGGGGTGGTGAACCAATAGCCAGTGCAACTGTTGTGAGAAAACAGCACTTAAAAGTACCAACATGTACAATTGCAGTGTGGGTACTTGTATGAGGTCCAGAATGAGTTCAACCCCATCCAGGATTTTGGCACTAAGGAAACTGAAAATAGAAAGTTGGCAGTGTAATCATCAACTAGCTGGAACTCTGGGTCACAACTGGCACAGTGTCCAGCAGCTACATTTGCAAAAGGACATTCAATTGTTTTGGACACTATACCCAGCGTTGCCCACAGGAAACGTCTGTGAGCAACATGCATGTATAACATGGTCCACACAGACAACCACCACAAAAGTCGGAGCTAACAACTAAGAACATTTGCCTCCAGGAGACGCAGGAGATTCCTAAGTTAGTGAGACAGTTAGAACACAAAGCAAGCTCCTCATCTGGCAGAGGAGATACTTTTTCAGGTTTAGACTGTTATACGATCAGGCCAATGCTATTGTCTAGATCAAGCAGAACTTAAGGGTTAAGCACCCAGATCACCAACTAGAACAAAGAGAGTAAGAGAGATCCTCATTGTACTCTTCATTACGGCTGCCTTTGAATAAGCCCTGTTCATGTAATTGTGCAGCCTGACAGGTGTAAAGGTCAACAAGACTCCAAAACCTTGTAGAGCACTTCACACAGATTGGGATATTTTGAAATTTGTAAAGCCTAAAAAATGACAAGATTAACTAATTTGCACATGTGTCGTTTTATTGCCAGTCTGCCTGGAGATGCGGACATAGAGTTGGCCTTCAAAGAAGAAGCCTAATCTTCCTGTCATGTAATAATCCAATGCTGCAGTGCAATTGAAGCAACCACCTACAGTACACAAATAAACTGTATTTGGTTGGTTTAAAAGTGATTTTACAGAGAACCCTGAGAAATGGTTCTTACTTTGACAGGATTTTACAGGACAGCTCTCATACATATTAACAATCTAAATATGAAAATGATAAAAAGGGAATTATCCTTTCATCCAGGACTAGATAGAAGAAGACGGATGAGATTAGTGTAATTAGCATGAAGACTGGGTAGTGAGTGTGAAAAGAGAGCAGGAAACTGAGTGACATTGTCAGTCATGTTGTTACCTGTATCCCAATAGAGGAACGTGGGGTTTTGAGGTACTCCTCGGCCTTGGACACCAGCACTGCTTTGTCACATGTCTGGACGGAGGTGTGGCTGCCCAAAGATGCATGCCTCTTGCCTGCTGCTGACTCCATGGCCATTGTGACCGCCTTGGTGCTGTCCAGGCTGTCCGTGGAGCTGTAGATGGGACGACCAAGGCTATCCGTGGTCCACAGACCGCCCCGTGGATGCCTGCCCTCGTGGTAGGCATCTTGGGTGGACTCTGTACTGCTCTGGGCTGTTACAGAGATAAGAGGCTTGGTGGTGGTGCGCGGGGGCACAGGAGGTGGAGTCTTCTTGTAACTGGGAGGATATGAAACCGCTGGATAGCACAAGCAGGATGAAAGGACGAGGACGAGGACGAGGACAAGGCAAGACAAGGGTAGAGGATAAAATAAAACATGAGAATGAAAAATGTGGCCAAAAGCTGACAAGTGCTGCAGTTCACCCGTATCACACGGTGTGTGATAGAAGAGCGGAAAGGCATGATGGGAGATTAGAGGCATCAGGGCACTTAAAGCAAGGGAAATGTCGGTAAGGTGAAAAACAGCAGCTTTGTTATATGTCTGTGTTTATTTGGGAAGTGCAATGAAGGATTACGGGAAAGATTTGCTCTTTCAAGTGCAAATGAGAATCTGATGATAATCCATCCAGATGGACCTCACAGCAGAGTTGGAAATGGACCAACTTCACTTGCTGGATATCTTTTGTTTTTTCAAAGCTATGACAAAATACTGACTTAACGTGTAGTTGCTTAGCATATACAATTTGTACAATAATGTTTCATGTTTCTTTTTGATCTTGGTTTAGATCACGGAAAATAAAACAGAATTTTAGTAAATTGATGGATAAATAAGTCATAGAAAAGTATATTGAACCTCAATGTTGGATGGAGGAACTATGGAACTGTGTACTGTGTGATTCCATCCATCAATCTGGATACGGAGGTGACTGAAACTATAATTTATGTGCAGACATTATAGATAGATTACTTACTGAGACATTTTTTTACTTGACTCAATGAATACTCCTTCATTCTGATATTAATATTTTATTAACTCGATGCTACTTTGTGCCTTTTTAAACTAGTTCAGCTGTAAAGTAAATTTAAATATTTTTGTTTCAAGATGCAATCACAAAGTCAGTTTGCTTCATGCATTTAAAGAAAATAGCATCCATTGGTTCAAATCTGGTTGACAAAAATTAGATTTAATTCCAAACAATATTACTTCACAAATTTTGTCTATTGTCCAACATAAAGGTGAATATCAATGAGCCCCATTCATGAGTTTATTTCAAATGTAACCTTAAAAAATCTGCATAAATCACAGAACTACGAGAAGAATAATAACTCAAACTTTCTTTATGATTATAAGATGATTCAAGACACACGTATAATGGCGATTATGATTCAGCCATTCTCCCCTACATGATGGGTTAATTTAGTCGTTCACTGGATGTCCTTTTTATTTCCTCATTTATTATTCATGGAAAAGTATATTGTAAAATGTTCATCATACGGAATAAATAACTCAATACACCCTGTATACCAGCATAAACAGGTGCAGGCAGAGCACCGCACACAGACTGATAAACACACAAACCACTTTTGGATTACAGGTAATTAAGTGCAATAAGAAATAAGAAACCACAGGGAACTCAGTTAAGCTAAATCCAGTCACAGACTTGACTTCCTTCCAACTTGAAGGGGCTGCAGTTCTGCAAGACACAGTGGGTGGATAGTACCAAAATGAAAAGAGCACAGTGACTCAGGCAGTACGCAACTCCACACGTTCTATTTTTACACATTCTACCCATTTGACTTACATTCAAAACTGAAAATGTTACAGACTGCTTGGTACCAGATACAAAGTGAGTGACATAAACCTCTGCGTTTCACCGAACTCCAGTATCTGTATTTCTCTATGGTTAACCGGTATTCCTTTGCAAATACAACACATCAAAGTCAGTTCACTGATTTCATTTTTTGTCATAATCATCATGTGTAGGATTCATTTCAAGATTTTCAAATAATTGTCTATTTCCATGTCCATGGCTTTTGGAAAACATGCTCACAACAAATTAGCATTTAATCAGAAAAATCAGATCATAAAACTTCAAATGAAATTAAAGCTGCAAGCAGCATTGGACGGGACCTCGCCATCTCCCAACGCCGGGGCCTGCACGGCGGTCCCCCGCGGCAGCCACACCATGCCACATCACCCACGCCCAAGCCCTCATCGCCGGAAGCTGAGGGAGACAGCTCTGTGTTGTCACGCGTTTCAGACACCGTGCGAAAGACTTAGGTGTTCATAGCGAGAGTCGAACCGTGGAAATTCAGCGCCACGCCACGGACAGGCCGTTTGATGATCAGTAAATATTTGATTAACTTTTGATCACCAACGTGTCTAGATTGCAGTGATTGAATTTGAAGTCAATGTGAAAAAATCTGTAGGAGGAGTTAGTTAAAATAGAAGCACTGAAATGCCAGAAATGGCATCACAGTTTGACCTTCGATTCAAAATGGCCAACTTTGACGGCACGCCACAGACACGTCCTTCATGACTGTACTGACCAATTTTGAAGGAGATCACATAAATTCCCTAGGAGGAGTTCGTTCAAACACAAGGCGAAAAATTCACTGACAGTGACCACAGAATTCAAAATGGCCAACTTTGACGGCACGCCATGGACACGCCCTTCGAGGTACAGTCACAAATAGCACAGCGTTCAATGAGCAACATTTCCTGACTGTACTGACCAATTTTGAAGGAGATCACATAAATTCCCTAGGAGGACTTTGTTCACATACATGGCAAAAATTTACCGAAAGTGAAAATCAAAATCAAAATGGCCACCGAAAGTGAAAATGAAAATGAAAATGACCGACTTTCTGTGGGGTTTGGGGTATGGGTCTAAGAGGCTTTTTTGTACGTCCTAACTTGCTATATATGCCTGCCAATTTTCATTCATGTCCCCTAAACAGGACACCGGGCTGGTTTTTTTAAAGTTTGTAGGGGGCGCTATCGAGCCATTTTGACACACCCACAGGCAACATCCATATGAAATGTACAATGCTGCCATGTGGGACGTGTGTGCCAAGGTTCATGAGGTGTTGAGCCTGTTTAGCCCGTGCAAAATGCGATCAAATGTTAAAACAACAAGGTGTTTTGCATTTCATAAGTAAATTTCAGGTGGATCTGATCATCCTGCTAGGAGTAGAACATTAAAGTATAAAACGTTATACTTCCTGTTACCACTAGGTGGCGCTCTCACTGTAACTAAATATTATCACATAGACGTGTTCAGGGCGGGACTCTTATCAAACATGTGAAGTGTCGTTGCAGTCGGATCATGTAAACTGAAGTTATGACAAATCCCTCTTTTCATGGCAAAGGATCGAAATTGGACGCCACGCTAGCCACGTCCACGCCACGTCCACGCCACGTCCACGCTGTTCAACGGAATGTCGTAAATAGCGCAACTTATAATCATGAAGGTCTTTAGATGGCTGTGTCCAAGTGTGGAGACAATCTGATAAATTCCCTGCATGCAATGCTACGCCTAAAATCGCCTTACGGTTCTTGGGGGCTGATTTGGGGGGGCGGGGCTCCACCATTTGGTGGCGCCCGTGCACGGGGACAATTGCATATTGTTAGTTTGGAAATTATTGAATTTTGTGAAAATTTCCATGATCATTCGAGCATTCCAAATATGCAATCACCCCTGGAGTTAATAATAATTCCTAGGATTACAAGAGGGAAAAAGTTTGAACTTTTGTTGGCGCTGCAGTTAAAAACAACAGCAGCAGGAGCAGATCTAGAAATATATTCATCGGGGGGGCAAAAGGGTGGCATGGAGGTAGCACACATAATCATATATTTAAATATTCCCTTGGAGTCAGACATGCCTTTTTTATTCAACTTAAGCCTATCCCTTAATCTAAAATGTGGCCATAACAATTTTTTTAACACATTATTTTTATCTAATCACAAATGTGTTAACTCTGACAGCATTTGACAACAACCCGGGGGTGGCAGCTGCGATGGTCAGGCATTTATTGACACCCCCTCTAGAACCGCCCCTGCTTGTGAGCATAAATGTGCACAGCACATACTGTGTCTACAGCCAGTGAGTCAGGAAATGTAAATGTTTCAAAACTGCAAATTTTATAGGAAAGGTCAGAGGGTCTGTCTGCTAAATTCTCTTGATAGTGAGAATATGCAACAAACAAAGAGCTGAACAGTCACATAACCTCCTCCGCAGAAGTAATAAATATGACTGTACTCCCTCAGAAGAGTAATGATAAAGACTCTAAATCAGACTGTAGGTTGAGTCAGCACTGCACAGTTCTTCTGCTGCTCATTCATACACTTTATGCTTACTTAAATGGATTGACATTTGGAAATAAATTTGTTGCCTTATACGCCTGCATTTACATGCTGGGGTTACAGCAAGGCACCTAACCCCTAACTGCTCCACGGGCGCCTACAGCTGCCCCCTGTTCCTAATATATATAGTAATGTATATAGGATGCGTCAAATGCAGAGGACAAGTTTCATTTCATGTATGTAAAATGCTGTAAATGCTGTATATACTGTGAAAATCACAATAAAATGACTTCTCTTTATCTCTTTATAATCATACAATTATTTGGTTTGGTTAATGTTGTTTAGTGAAGACATTTCATTTGCTGACTCCACCTTGGCTGTCATATCGCCAAATAATGGGCTTCTGAGAGAGATACCATACTCAAGCCGAAAAAACAACAAAAAACGACAAAACAAAAAAACAATCACAATATCTAGCAATAGCGCTGACTGGACACCAGATGTCCTCCTGTAGACTGTATTGAGATTTACCAAGGCAACACTGGATTTTATCAGTGGACTAAGATGAGGAATTTCACTGTGTCTTCATATGTGTCTGTCTCATTTGTGTATTAAGATCCTTACACTTAATTATCTGCTAATATCTGGAACTGAAACTGCTTGAAAAATCAAACGTACCATTTTATGCTTCTTTATATTTCTACTTCGCTTCACTTCAGAGGGAATGTTGCACTTTTAACTACATTTACTTGGCAGATATAGTTACCAATTAATTTTAAGATTTAGATTTAACATACAAAATGATCATCATCATGATCACTTTAATTAATATGCTGCGGGGTTAAAGATTTCTTAGAGGTCGTGCACCACAACTTACTACAATTCTTCTTACACAGTAATAGAGAAATAATAAAAGTAATAATAGTGATTCAGTGAATGTAAAACTGCTCAGAGGGGGCATTCTGCTGGACATTTTGCTTGAAATTAAAGTGAGTATCTTTACGTTGCTACTTGATCTGAATACGTCATCCACTATTAAATTTGGGATCTTCAGCAGAATGTGTCCTAGTGCAACAGTGTACTACAGCACTGGTTCTGTCATGGACCTCCAAATGGAAGCACATCAGGCTGTGGCCCTGTATTTGATACGATGTAGTCTCAGGGATCCTCGTCTGATAAGATTTACTTATTCCATAACTGTATATATTGTAGATTGGCAGCTTAGTGGTAAAGAGTGTGACACACTGCTATTTCACTAAATTTCCCATTTCTCTAGGGACCTTCTGGAACCCCCTCAGGTTGAAAACTACTGTACAACGCTATGTGATAAAGATGTAGGTCTCATCTTCTACAGATTTTGGGCACGGACTAAGGAGGGTCTAAGAATCTAATTCTAATTTTTATTTAAATACAGAGTCACAAGTCTAACCTGGTGAAGTAATGACTTGCTATGAGTTTGCCCCAAAGGAAAAAAAACCCTTCCCAATTAATCTTGATACTGTTGAAACAACAGATGTTTAGTTAGACAAGATAAAATGATGTAGCAATACTTCCAGAACAAGTACTGTCTCAAAGGTGGTGTGACCCATTAACAGCCAGGAAGAAACAACTTGAAGCCTTAAAACATTGTGGTAAATAGCATCACTTCCTTCAGATCAAAGTCTAGGGTCTTCTGTCTAGACAAAAAGAATCACTCAGGGAATTCAAATGTAGAAAAGACAATATTTCCATGCAGTCACCAGACCTGTCCTGCTCTCTCCACCTACATGTAAGACCCATAGTTTAAGCAAATGCTAAATAACGTCCAGCATTCAGTAGTGAACAAAATACATCTCTGAGAATATGTAGAAAAAGTAAGCTGGGGAAAAGTGTTCACATCAACAGAGTACATTTGCAGAGCTTTAGGACAGCAAGTTTTCATTTGAAATACTGCAGCCTCTGTTGAAAGTTTGACTAATATAGTCCAGGGAAGCATCCTGTCAATTGTGCCAGGCTGTGTTTGAATTTGATTCTTTGGCTTTACACTGCTGCACTGAGCAGTTCAGTAAACAGACCCACACACTGGAGGCGCAGCCAAGACTAAATGGACCTCAATGTCATGCTATAAAATTGTGTTGCTGCTCTGCTTAAATGTATTTGTAGTATTAAAAGTAAACAGTGAGGACCCGGGTTAGTTTATGCCTTCAAAACAGGCATTTTGACAGCTCAGAAGCAAGGAAGTGCTTCTGTGTGGAACCACAAATGAACCAACCTACGTACGATTTATCCTCATGTAATCTCCTCACTGACTATCCTACTTACTTTCTGTTGCCATTTTTAAATTCATCAACACTCACTGTGACTCAGCAGTGTGCATGACACACACAGTACTGCTCGAACGTTAGGAAATTAATTGACGACTACTTTTATAATTTAAGTTATATATAATGTACAAATCTTTAACATAATTTGAATCAAAATTTTGACATGATTATGAATTGAATTGGATTTAGTTTTGGACAGTTTTTGTTGACAATTTTTGATAATGAAAATAAAATGATTATTCAGGGATGAACGTAACAGATTTTGGGTATAAGCTATGGTAAAGATTAGCATTAAATGTACCTTAAATAATCACTGATTTACAGGACCAGTGTGTTGGATCTAGCAGTGAAGACTTACTAAGACTTACCAAATGTTACACTCTGGACATTTAATGCATCACCAGCCATAGCAAAGTTAAGCTAAGAAACCCAAATCAAACACAATGTTGCGTAGAATACTAAGTGTGCTCATGTTGGACCTTCCAGCAGTGACTTCCACATTTACTGAGGAATATATATACCTGGGAAGGAGTGTGTGAGACTTTCTGCTGATTGTTAAAAATGTGTGACTGCAGAACCTCATTCAGCTCAAAGCACTTTGAATTTGAGGGGTGCAGCGGGACAAGAGAGGTTTGCACTGACATTAAACGAGCAGAGACAAACTCATTGATGTGTGTAACTCTGTTAATAGCCTATGTTACAAATATGTTTTCATGGCAGGCTTAACACACACATGGATGTACAGTATATAACGTCTCCAGATGGTCTCTAGCCGCTCACAAAGAACAGAAACGCTTGCAGACAACAAAATACGAAATCGTCACTGTAGTGAAGCATTGTACTGCAGCTGGTTGGGAGGATGTGACCACTGTGGTGCATCAGGTTTGGGGGTGTGTGTGCTTATGTTTCTGAACGCACACATGCATGGATGGCTTGTGGATGGCAAACTCTTTACAGTATATTTCAGCTGCATCTGAAAATCCACATCAAAAGCTTTTAATAGGCGAAACAATAAGGAGGGCACTGATTGGTTGATCCCTGAATTGAGTGACAAACTATTATAAAACACTAAACGAAAATGTCCTTTGTCACAGTTAACAATAAAAAGCCCAGTTCAGACCAAAGATTCACAGCCAGACAAGCTGAATCTAGCAACTATTTGTGAAACCCAGTTTACACCAATGCAACTAGAGGAGACAGTGTATCATCTCCATAGCAACAACTCTCTGTACTTCTGTTCTAACTGCCCGTTTTTCTGGCTTATTTAATTATTTATTTATTTTTGTAGCTAAAATATAATATAAGTATAGTGAGTTCCTTGCTACAGTTGCAATTTATTGATAAAACGATAAAAAAAAAAAAAACTCAATAAAATGAGAGGACCAGCTGACGGTTTGTAACGGCCTTGATCAGGTGACTAACAAACAAACAAGCTGATTGGCTGTTGACACAGGTGACATGCCTTACGTTCCAAAACCAGCCGCGCGAGATGAATTGTATACAACAACATCAGCCGGCTTGAGTTGAGCTGAGACAACCAACAATCGTCTTGTTTTGAATCTTTGGTCTGATTTGGGCTGGATAGTCAATAGAAACAACAAGTATTTTGTAACACTGGAAAAATATGGAATGACTTGGAATATTAGCTTTATTTTGGTTACATAAAACATACTCAGTTTGTAAAGTTTTTTGGACATTTTTGAAGGTTATCATTGGTTTCCATTTTTGTTTTTACCATTAACTACCATGAGCATCTCCGAAATAGGACTGGTTACAACTGCTGTCCTCCTCAAACAAATAAAGCTTTTTAAAGCCACCTTTCAAGCCTACACAGCAGGGTAAGTGTTTAATTTTCACAGCACATATTTTCAGAGCAGTGCCCTTTTAGTTATGTTTGTGTCTTTCTTTTTTCTTGGCAAAACTAGTAAGACCCAGTTTGCTACACCCATGGATGTATGGCTGCAACTAAAAAACGTTTGCAAAGATAAGAGCTAGTATGGAAGAAAGGAGAAGAGTTTGAGACAGACTGGTACCTGGAGGTGGTTGAGCGCGGTCCACACTGCAAGAAGTAGGGAGACGAAACTGAATCCCTGCAAGGAGCAAGCAACACCAGTTAGAAAGGACAGATGCAGGTATCCAACTCATTAATGCAAACCTACAGTTAATCATACCTACCACAACTAACTCCAACGGGGTCTAAAGCTCATTAAAATTATTTACAGGATTTTTTTTTTCTCTTTGCTTATCCAATTCAGCCAGTAAGAGACATGGAGAGAGAAACACAGATATGCTCAGTTTACAGTGTTTCACATTCACATTAATGTTACTGAATATACTGCATGTACTGAATGTGCAGAGCATTAACAGTATGGTGCAGAGCTGAAGAAGTGCTTTTGCCTGTAATGATTTCATATGAGTGAGTTACTTTTACAGTCCTACTGTAACAAACTCAAACACTGCATCAGTGCTTCACCACTAAAAAAAAATCAGGGGGGAAATGCTTATTTCTGGGTAACACTCATTATTCAGCATTTGCTGTGTTTCTGTCTCAAAATGCAGGAGGGCAATGCTCATAGGCAACAATTCTTCAGGAAGTGCCTCAACCTTGTTTGTGTGTCTGATAATAGGGTTCCTGTTGGCAGGGACATATGAATACGTAAACAATATTTTTATATTTGCTTCTGTTGCAAGTGCCAATATTGTCCCAAAACATTGTATAGCATATAAAACTAAAAACAAAATCAAAGCATGATCCAGTCTGGACCAGGCTGGGAAATAAAATCAGCTTTATCATCTTTGGCAAAAATAAAGGCTAAAGCCTTTGAACAATCATTGTTTTTTTATGGTTGTTTTGAATTTTGCCCATCTGCATTGCCCTATCATGTGACTATGGCTAAGTAAGTAATGCACTAAAACATTCAGCATGAGATAACATGCATCATCTGAATCTGAAAACAGACAGCTACACCTTATCATATTATATATACATATAAGACACAGAGCAGAAATAATTAAAACAAATATGAAAAGCAAGTCAAAGTTTTAAAATTCAGGATCTAATAAAACCAGTTTAAATTATTCCAGTCAATGGTTTTAAATTGCGAGATAATCTTTTTCTGATCTTTGTATATTAAATAGAGAAATATTCCAATATTAAACTTTGTTAGCAGTACAGTGTGTCTCATGAAAGAGACACAGGACATTGCAATTTCTGGAGTATAAGGCCAACAAAAAATGTCACGTACAGACAAGGACTTGGAAGAAGGGACAAAGACAATCCTTATAATCAACTATTATTAGCCTCTCCAAAACTGTAGGAAAATGCAACAAACATGGGCTTGAATTGGAAATTTTCAGTCTCTGTCAAGTGGCATTTTTGTAGAGCTAACTGAAATGAGGTTTAGACAGCAGGGAAACAATCAGACAAAATCAGACAAAATGTGCTGAGAGCCAGACAAAGAACATGTTTTTAAACTGAAAAACAACAACAATCTGTTTTTCTCTCTTTTTATAAAAATATCTGGACTGCCTCTGATAATGCAACAAAATAGTGTATTGAAAAGTGTTGCATGCTGTACTGCAGCATGTAGAGCTTCCTGAAGTTTCACTTTTCACATTCCCATTTGTCAAATCTTACACTGAATGGGTATTAACATCCTACTTTTCTGCCATTAAATCCCTTTGTATTTGGTGAGGTCAAGCCATACTTTACATGAAGTGCAAGTACATGGCTGCACTTATAAGTACAATACAGTTAATTACTGGAAAATGTCATTCTAATCATTTATCATGTTCACTCTTTCGTTCAAGATTGATTATGTAGGTACTAAAAAAACTATGGTACTTACATGGACTCGATGTAAAGTGTGACCTAATATCATTCCGTAATAGTTTTGGTGCAGAGAATATGTAACAGACCTTCACTCTCATGCTTTTTTTTCAACAAGGCCCCTCAAACCTTTGTGCTCCTTTGTGGTCAACACTTAAATTTCAGAAAAGTTCTGACAGCGTCTCGTCTCCGTCCGAACTCCCTCCATTTGTGCCAGAGGCCGTTCTTGCCATAGTTGTGGACTCAGACTGGCAAAGAGGCTGGTGAGATGCTGTTCTTACTCAGGTCAGGGTAGATTGTGGCTTAATGACGTGCAATGACTGACGAGCTGCGTATATGAGCATGGGGGCTGAAGATGTAACAAAGTGAATGTGAAGTCTCTGGTCTTAATGTAACACTTTGTTTTTCACGACTCCAGACTGTATTAACCATGAAATCAGAGTTACTATCTAGCTTCACTCCCTTTTTAGTATAGGAACAATATATATTTATTTTATCTGTGTAATTATATTGCGAAATTGGTGTAGTCCAAAGCCTACAAATAACAGCCTACAGCTTTATTTAGTTGCAATATAATCATTATCTCTCTTTAACAATTTTCTGTACTGTCTGTACAGCAGTGAGTGCATAGTGTGTATGGACACTCATACAAGTTTAAAACTGCTTCTATTTTACATGATTGCATAAATGTAGCATGTATCCTACTCAAAATCCTTTTCATGAAGCCAATGTAGCTTGTTTATTGCTGAGCACATCACAACATCCTAAATGTAAAAAAAAAACTAAGAATACACTACATGATTTCATCTAGTGACATACAGTTGATGATAACTGCAGATATTACACTAAAAATGTCTATTCAATGATGGACTCTAGGATGAAGTGCAAACTAAATCTTACTTGTGTACTGAAATAGACTGAAATGTTTTCTTTTGAACATTTTTTGTTCAAAGAAATCCCTCTAAATCTGTATTTTCCTACTCACATACATGACATCTCTTTAGTGTGTGCATAAAAGACACATATTGCCACAGGCAAAATGAATTACTGTGTTTATCAAATCGGAACATCGTGCTTTGCAAAAAGAGCATTGACTTAATGGAAATGATTCCTTTTTTTCTATCAGTATTACTACATCTGGGTCAGATGATCTGACTGAACCATTGTGAAGATATTTCCTCAGGCCTAGGGTTGAGCTTGAGTATGGCACTAGTGGTTTGCATGATGGACGAGTGGATGGATCGATAAATGGATGATTGGATGAATGATTTGACATAGGACGACTAGCAGGATTTAAGGGTGTGTATATAGCTCAATAATTCCATCTGATTCTGCTGGATTTACAAAATTGAGAGAGTAGATTTTTGTACCCTTTTTTTTCAAGAGCTGTACAATAAAACAAGCATGTTGTTCATAGCCACATACATATATACATACAGTGGTGATGCCCCCATGGATGCAAGGTGGATTAACCTTTTATGTATGATATATCACAACAAACCAATACAAATCAATTGCCTGAAAGTATAATTTCAACAAACTCTCTTTTCATTGCCTTTACCCCAGTGATGAATTAGTGGTTAGTGTCCAAAATTAATCCGCAAAACTATTAACCTTCACCAGCCTTCACAGATAAAAAAAAAGTAACTTTTAAAAGAGCAAACCCTAGAAGCCGTAAAGGTCATTGTAATCTATAATCAAAAGTGTTTGACAAAACAAAGAACATATGGACCATTTTGCTGTTTTTATAGCCATGCCAGTAGTTGGGTTTTGTTGTTGACATCAAACAATCAATTGCCCTTTTGAATAATTGAGTCTACAGAGCAAATTTTATTTTAAGCTATCTGTTAAATATTTTGTGTATACAAAGATGACATTCCGGTCTGAGGGTAGCGCTAGAATAACACTCTGTCCGAAATGTAAACAGTTCATTCAATTGGGGACTGTGCTTGTGGTCAGAAAATTCCCATTTCATGTGTACACATGAATAATTTAGCCTGATAGTGGCCCTAGAGGAAAGGTCATGAGTTCACCAAAAACCTAAGGATTTATCCTTCGGGATCTGAATCTCAATAGATCCATAATATCTTTAATTTGTTGCTTTGAACTAAAGTGTTGGCCAAAAAAAGCAACTGACAGACCATGGGATATCACCATTCATGGGTTCTGCTGCTAGCAGGGCAGTTAAAGTGGGTTTGCTACAGTACAGCAGTGGCAGCTAAATACATATTCTGCCACCAATCCAATATATGTGACTAAAAGTATGGTACAGTTTGCAAGATGCTGACAGCATAAAAATGTTCCACTTGTCAATGGAAATAACACTTTCCAATATGCCAAAATCAGAAACCATGTGATAATTCCACCACCCACCACCTTTAAAATTAAGTTTGAGTATCTATCTTTACCTGAAAACTAATGTTAGAAGGATAAGCAGAATTAAAAATGCCACCAGTGTCAAAATCACAACTATTGGAAGTAACTGAGCTGTCTACAGATCTGAAATGGTCTTTTTATACATCAGCAAATGTAAATATGAAAAGCAGATTGATGATATCATCTAAAAGCAGCATTGATTTGTGGTGGTTTGTAGAACAAAGCTGTTACGTTGGTCATAACCTGCCTTGCTGGATGCCAGGATATTTAAAATAAAGACACACTACTGTGTGCTGATTTTATTCCCCTCTGTACACTTAAAGAAAATGTTTACAATGGTTAAAGCAAGAGGGTGAATCACTACTAATACCAATGAATTTGAACAGAACTGTAATATTAAACCATAAAAAATAAAAACAAACCAAATAAATCATTTTATGGATTGTGTTAAAGACTCCATGCACATCTCAGTTAAGGTATGTTTTAGTTGTGCAGAAGAGATTTTAAATGAAACCGTTACTCTTGTGTGTCACTCTGTTCAGATGCATTAGATATTGTACAGAAAATGCCTGTGTGCTAACACAAGGCCAACATGTGTGACAGGAGTCAACAGTTTTGTTAGTTTTGTTCTTTTGGTTTGTTGAACTCATTATCCAGTTGTATTACTTTACATGATCTTGAAGATTCCACTGGATTCAATGTGTAAACAGATGAAAACATTTAAATGTATTATACATACTTGTGAGTATGACAGCATTTTTCAACTTATGATATATCTTATTTTAGTGGAAAATGTCAATGAGTCAGACAAAATGTATGAAAAACAGTATTAACAACATATAAAAAAAGATATAATAAAGCGGGTCCCTACCAGACCTACCGTACTCTCTACGCCCCCCAGCTAAGCTACGGGCGCCTAAAATTGGTGGAAAAAAAGAAAAAGGAAAAGAAAAGAAACAAACAAAAGGTGATAGCTTAGTAGAAAAGCAATGCATATTGAGTGGGTCAAAGTAAAGACACTGTGCCTGGCCCATGCTGTGTGCATTCGTGATGTGTTAAAGTGTGTAGGCTACTGACTATGGACACAAAAAATATGAATAATGCTATAAGTCAGTTTCATCTTTGGATGCCATTGTAAAGCTATGACCCCCATTTTGCCATTTAAATTACCATAAACATAAACATCATAAACATTTTAATCCATTGTTTTATATCAATTTATGAAAAATACATAAGGCCAATAAAAGTTGTAAATAAAAGTTCACAAGTAACACCACAATAAGCAAAAAAAAAGAAAACAAAACAAAAGTATCACATACTGGTTTCATTCGTTTAACAAAATAAGCATAAGCTAACAAATGCAGGCTAAACTATGATTCTCAAAAGGATGCTTTATAACTTTGACAAAATCTGATTCACTAAACAATGCAGTCTGAGATCCCTGAAAATTGCAACATGATTTATGCAAAACAGAGTTGCATGTTTTCTCCAAGAAACCTTAAATAAATGCAGGAAGAGAACACAGGGGTAGAAAAGGATTTATATTCAAGCAGTGTTACAGGTTCAGGTGAGATCAGATTCCATCCAAAAACCTTGGTCATAATAGCTGGACGTCACAGAGTTGGCACAGTTGTTGCATCAGATCTCTGGATGACAACAAAATGTAAACAAAAACTAATGGGGTAATTGACTACATACTGAAACATATTAGACAATTCAGTTTTTCTTTTACAAATAATTATATATTTCATTACACAAAATATGGTTGCATGGTTAAAAAATAATTGTAAATACCCTCTGTCTATTTCTTCTTCAGTCTCTTAAATGTACATCTTTCATGTATATATTTTTAAAATAATATTTAGATCAATATCTGTATTCTTGCTACATTTCAACTTGTTTTAAGGGAAGGGTAATTTCTTTGGGCTAAATGATGAAATGATAATGAAGCACTGAATTAAACCTATTTATACTGTAGCATGGGTGAGTTCCCTGGCATCAATCTAATCACCAATTTGCAGTTCAATTGGATATAAATTTGGAAGAATGTTAAGCATTTATACATCATTTCCAATTATATTATCAAAGGCTTTGTTTCATAATTTTTGCTGTAGTCAGTAAATGAACTGTCAATATGTGATGCGCTTATGATTGTTCATTTCTTTTGTATACGACGTCACAAAGCACATGGATGCTACTACTGAGCAGGAATCTAAAGAGTCTCACCAACAAACTGTTTGATTCTAGTACTATATAAAAGCTAAAATGGCGAAATGTGAATGAAACAACTGTTTTACAGAAAACACTAAAACAAACTTTAGTATGGCCTGTGGCTCATGCAAAGATAACTAAATAAAATCTATATTTTTTTAAAAGAGCCACCATTATTTTCTGAAAACATCATTCCATTCCCGGCATTGATGACTTGCATGAAGGCTTAACATAAACACCTAATATCTATAATTGCAAATATTTAGATGACATATAAGTACAACAAAGGACTTGCATAGAATGAATGAATGTAGATTGGAGACATCATGATTGACCAGTCTTCAGCACCTTTAAATTAGTTTGCATTCCCAAACAATGGGAAAGAATGTAAGTAAGGAATGCCACTGCAATCCCCTCTTAATCATTCGAAAAGCAAAAATATGAATACAAGCTTTTCCAAAGCTTTTATTTTTTTAACATATACTATATATATATATCTGTATATTAAAATGGTTATAGGCTAAATGTTGTCACAGTCATATGCCTTTCACTGAAATCATTTATGATTTATGCTAACCGAGCATTTGGCCGGTCTGTAATGAAAAAACTCAAAATTCTTTTGTTTGGGTTCATAACAACAATAAGTAGGTTATGAGCTTAAAAGAAATTGTATTACGTATTGCAAATAGTAGAGAATGGCAAAATACATATGAGCTTATTCCTTACCTATTATTCTTTCTACCAAAACCTCAAGTTCCGGGTTGCTGCCAAAAATTACCAGCAAAACATGCCTTAATAAAGTGATTTTCCAAGGCAAAAGAATAATTTAGCTAGGCATTTAAGCTCATGGTTGAATGAGTTACTGTAACAGGTGTGTGGGCGGAGCTACTGCAATAACTCGAAAAGGAAATGTCTGCTTTTTTTTTCTTTTGTGGCTTCAACTTTAATTTTGATCTTACCTCTAGTACAACCTTAATATAAATATCATCTTTTCAAAATGCCACTTTTTCTGCAAGTATTGTCTTTTGGTCGTGCAAAGGGGGAAGAAGATCCACTCTCTTTATAAAGTGAGAGATGATGCCTCTCCTTTATTAAAAGTCCTTTTGAAAGGTTCACATTTCAGTCAGGGGTCTGATACATACAGGCTTCCCATGGTCCTGTGCTGCAGTGATCGTCCAAAGATAAGTGCTTTCAAGCTTGGAGATGTTTGTTGTTGGCCTCAGTTCCATGGGCCTCAGTATTAACTTTGGTACGCCGTGTTGGGACAAGGGGACAATGGAGCAGATGAGTGGTTGAGGGGAATGCCAGTGGCAAATGACCAACTATTATTTTGTGAATAACAAAATGACTAAATGAGCAATTAGCCAAATATAGCAAATGATTGAGGGCTCCCACCCATTAAGGTTTGACAGGAGCCCAGCTAAGCCATCACTAGTGAGGCGGTGTTAGTACATTCAGTGGTACTATACTGCACCTCTGGGGACATGTCGGAGAGGTAGAGGCCCTCAGCGGCTCTGATTGTCTACTTATAGGGACCAATGTTTCTCTGTTATCTTTCAGCAGTGATGAACCACCCCAGTTTGAAAAAAATCCACCATTACTAGAGAAATGTGGCATTTAAAAAAGGTGAAGATGGTAGAATTTTGTTAAAATCTAATTGACCGAAACCGTAAATCCATTTGATAAACCTTTTCCTCTAAATAAAAAATGAATGGATAGGTAAGATGGTTAACCAAACATTTAAGGACCTCCAGTCACCACTGCATAAAAAACAATAGGCGAAACACTGGTATGAACTACCAACTTCCTTATGAGGTGCACAAACAGCTGGGTGATGAACAGGATGAAATAAATGGAGACAGACCTCGAAGACTGGAAAAAGTGCTGTGTTTGGTTTAGAACCACAATTACTACAATAACCCCTCTCAGCGCGGTCAGAAATCAGTATGTCTATAACTGCAAACAGTACAAGTATTGAATATAAGTTTCTCTATATACAAAATGGTACATTTATATACATATACAGAGTTTGAAAATGAATGCAGTTTGTGCAGGAATGAACTGAAGCCGATACATTCATACTTCATGATCACTGTGAATCCCCCTTTCTATTTCCCTCTCCACATGCTGTTGGACTTAGAAGTCAGTCACAAATGATTCAACGTAAACAATTTTAGCCAGGGACCAAGTCCACAAAGCCTTGAGACAGTGTCATCCATATAGTATTCCAGAGGATTAGGCTTTTACAAATTTTATGGGCATTATTAGTGTTTATTACTGTTTATTAAATTATTACAGTAATGTCTTTCTGCTGTGTGGTTCACCAGTTCACTAATGAGAAAACTTGAACTTCAAAGTTGGGAATTTTCAAATGCCCATTTCAACTGGAACTGGCTACAAAGTGGATGAAGGCCATGGTAAAGGAATGCTTTTATTAGAATAACTAAAAAGTAAATTATATATCAATATATTCATAAATAATGTACTCATCTTTTATGCATTCATTAAAAAACTAGGGTTTATAAAGTTATTCACAGTATTTTTTCAGTGTACTCAGGTGCTTAAGATAATGTTTCTACATGAAGAGAAACTGGAATGAACATGAGCTATTCAATTTCATTTGCAGAAACAGACCAACTTATGCCTCACTTCACAATGGCAGATTATTTAGTTTTATCATTAAATGACCCGCAGGTTTCTGATCATGTTTACTTGAATTAAGTTTTTCTCTGAAGTTGGGTGTTTAAGACAGCGGAGGGAACATGATGCTGCACTTGTTGGCACTTGAGGATCTGAACATCAGCCACATTCTCTCTCACATTCTTGTCACCTCATTCAGGTGTAAAACAACATCATTTTCTTTTATTCCATGGCTAAGCAAGACACTTGTTAAAAGATTGCTTGAACAACATTGTAACCTGTTCAAGAGATGACAGACTCTGTGTCTGCATAGAGTAAAGGGACATCTAACAACAGCACTGCCCTACCTTTCTTGGTAAAGGTCAAGTTTTTACCCTAGCTTCCTCATCTCATTTTACATAATGCGTAGAATGGGAATGATTAGAATGACATAGACAGATATGACATGGGCCCACTGGTGTACTTCCTGCTCCACAGTTCTAGACTGGCGCTTCTGTGGCCACCTGTGTGGCCACTTGTGTCTGGCTGCTTATAGGTCTTTTGCTTTTTGTTGATCTCCCATGGGAAGTCCTCTATTGGAAGTGGGCTGGCAGGGCTGCCTGACCCCTCTGGCGTGCTCTCAGGGGTTCCCTCTATAATCTCAATTCGGGGTGGGTCCATCAGATCTATAATGCTGAAGGGTGCTGGCTCTGGTTGGCACATCACTGACTTGTCCTCTGTATTCTGTCGAACGGACCAACTTGAACCTGCTTGAATTCCTATAGACACTCTGTCGTCTGTTTGTGTGGTGCTGTCGCTGCAAGGCTCCCGGCACAATGTCCACATGTTGTAGCACTGAGTAAAGTTGAAGAAGTTGCTGTTGAACGTCTTCAGTTCCCCACAGACATCTCTACGCAATTCTGCCAGCTCATACCGCATTGCTGAGATTTCATCCTTCCACTGCATGTTGAAGGCAGCAACCATGTTAGCAGACTCTTTAAAGGCCTGAATGGCCTGAGGGACTGGTGGCTCAGAAGTGGATATGGGTGAGGCAGAAGGGACCCTGTATGAAGGCGGGGATGCCGGTGGGACAGAGATGGCTGTTACGGTGGAGCTAGTACTGTGCTGGCTGCGAGCCGCAGCAGTCTCTCTCTCCAGCCTCTCCAGCTCCGCATAGGCAGAGGAGCTAGCACCGTCATCATCCTCTATCATGTCGTCATTTAGTAAAGAGGTCCCATCCACAACATCATATCCCTCTGGAAGAAAAATTTGAATATGCAAACAGAAGGACATTCAAAGTGAAAGGAACAGCTGGAGTGTGATTTGATTTGGATTCTGAACTAGAAAATAAACACATATCTATGGAAAACATACAGTATGTGAGTGGCAAGTAATTCAATCAATCCATTTGACCCAGTGATTTGCCATTTGGTTCTAAAGATTTAAATCAAGTGTGAACACCCATCAAGGACTGGTGTGCTGTTCAAATGTGACTACGTCCACTACGGCACCAGAGTTGTACAAAACCAGGAGGTAACTGAGTAGTGTCATAAAATCACAAAATTACAAATGTGAAGAAACCATCTGTCCATTTTTTATCAAGATCAGTATCACTATTTTGTTAGTAGAATTCATAACGACATGTTTTTGGAAGTTGATTATCATTAGTAAAAGTTTTTGGATCAATACCTTTTTATATCTTTCACTTTCTGTCGGGTTCAGGTATGGCTTTTTAGGAAAAATCCAAAGTGTTGTAGAGGGTCAGTACAGAATATACAGCACCTTTTTTGAAATATGCTCTTGAGTGCCTTAATTTAGCTAAGACAGTAATGATTGTCATTAAACTCACATACTGTAGGCTTTTCACAATGTTTTTACACTGCCTTCTCAGTCATCTCAAGGCTTCTTTCCATCTTTTCACTGCACAGCACAGCAAAGAGTGGAATTAAACATGAAATACATCAATCATTATCAAATCATGAATCCATTTTCTGAGAACCCTCTTCTCAAAACATATCAAAATGTTTCTCAGTGACTTCAAATTTGTGCCATTTTGTGCAAAAGAAAAGATGTAAAGGGAGTAGAAGAATCACAACCCACTGGGCCGAGAAGCAGATATGAACCCTATTGAACATATCAGGTCCAAGGTGGCTGATTAGACCATGTGGAGTAAGTAACCCGGTGAGGGGAGGGGTCACTCCCCCCTTCAGGGCTGCACCAGGGAGAGGCTGCAATCCCACAGTCAAAGACAGCTGACAGACTCAATGCCAAGGGTTAGACTATGCCACACGTGGCCTTTTTAAAAGAAGTCAGATTTTCATGGAAAGAAAAAATTAAGTTTACACATGTACAGCAGACAGATGCTGCTCTCACAAATGATTGGAGACAGTGGCAATGCGATAACATTCAGTGCTATTTTATGGTTACGATATGAAAACATTCCGAAAAGTTTGGGAATTACACCTCTCATACATTTACACTTACAATGTGGTCTAAGCACACTTAAAATAGAGACATGGTAAACAACTCACAAAAGCCAGCATCACATTTATCACTGTAATCAATATTCAGAGGTGTCAAGGTTTTTAAGAAAGTGCCTGAGGTTTTATGAGTTGTTTGGAACCGTGTTTGCTACTTAGGATAACATAATGAGATATTTCTACCAACTATATATAAATATAAACTCTATGTATCTATTATTTTTACTGAGAAGGCAGTGCAAAAACACACATATACATAGATATATGTATGCGTGTCGACATTAAAATACCTGCAACAATCATCACTGATGCCTCCAGTTGTTCTTTCCCCCTGGTTATCCTTCAAGAGATGGATGGTCAAATGGAGAGGGGTTTGCTGCTCGTCTGCCCTACGGAGCATCATGGGATCTCTTCCCCACTCAAGGGCCCACTAGCCTCACACGGGGTTTGGTTCATAAGCCGCTTACAATTCAGTTATAAACTAGTACTGAATATTACCATAAAAACATGATTCCAGGAATCAATGTTTTTCTTAGCCAAGATAGCCTGGATAAGTTACTTTATTTAATTTTTAGGCCACTATTCCCTCAAAACAGTGCAAAGAGTACACCAAAGGAGATATATTATTTACAGTATGGATTGACAGGGAGGTGACAGTAGTATATAACTAATCACCATCCAGGGAACCTTTTCTCTGGTTTGCTATAACCTTATCTGACATATTATAATTGATGCATCATGCCAATCTTCAAAATACAACTTCACAACATATTGTACAGTCAACTGCTTGTTTTAGTCCATATAGAGCTGACAGATTTGGAGCAGAAAGCTAAATCAATAGAGTTCAGCAAATAAGACAGTGGGATTGGAGAACACTCTTTTATCCTCAGTACTTCTGTCACATCGAAGAAATCGTAGATGGAAACCCAATTGAAGATGAAAGGATTCCAAAAACAAAAGTCCAGATTGCACAAGAAAACAAAGCCCACAAAATGAGTAAAAGTGCAAATGTCTCCAATATTAAATTGACAGAAAAGTGTACAAAAACAATAGAAATCCAGGTCATAATATTTAAAAATGCACGTAATTAAAGAAAAATGTTTCAATAGGGTTCATAGCTTTACTCTTGCAGGTAAACACCAAATGCACTTAGTGAGGGAGTTACTGCAAAGACTCTGCTTGCACAAAGAACCTGAAATGCTAATTTTAGGGATATATTGCTCGCACTGTGTCGCACAAAACCTTGAAGTCTCTATTAAAAAGCAGCATGTAGTACAAATAGATATGCGAGAGTCCATAAACTAAATGTGCTCTTCTCAGAGAATCCGTTTCAAAACATGTTAAGTTTGGTCCACTGACATATAGTAATTGTAGCTAACAAGCAAACAATGTAATATGACCAATACAATTAAGTTTGCTCAGTTGGAAGTGATTAAGAAACTTAAAGAAGTCCTATAATGAACTTAACATATCATTCATTAGCTATTTTGACTTAGGCCGCTGCTCAAAAGCTTGAGTTTCATGCAACACAATACAACAATACTGCAAGTAATCAAAGGTTGTACTTCTCAAACTGAATGAGAATCAGTGGACAGTTCCTTTGTGCAACCAGCACGTGTGTCTATGCAGGTGTTCTAGTCTCTAGAGGTTGTTGACTTACCTTAAATTGGTTACAAGATTGTTTTTTTTAATTTTATGAGGGCAATTACAAGGTCAGTTACAAAGCATATGCTAATGTGTGGTGCAACAGAGCAGGGGGAGGACAGGCGGAAGGCTTTTCCAGTGTATCGTCTTAATACAAATATGTCAGCAACCTACCGCTCCCCTACCCCTGGCCCGTTTTAGTCTTCACCCTTCCCTTAGTAACTCACACGCTTTGTACAACACATATATAACACCACAGTTTAACATGCTTAGGGTAGGACCTATTCCTCTAAGGCATGCCATGTAATGTGGCTGTGCTGTGTTGTGATATTGTGTACCGTGAGCGTGTGTTGCCATTAATGTGACCCTCCCACCTATATCCTAGTCTACAGCTTGGCAACACCACAAGTGACCAACCAGAAGCTTGGCTAATGATGCATGAATCGTGCAAAGTAACACACAAGCAAGTCCATCTAAACAATCGGGAGTATGCAGAGGCAAAAACAAACACACGCACACCATAGCTTCCAAAAAAAATAACTGGAATCATTCAGCCCGGCATCTCTGAAGCTCAAGGGTTCCCCACTGTACATATGTAGGTATGTCAAGTTTGTGCGCATGTATAGGATGTATGAGGATATGTGGTCTAAGCCCTCTCTCATTTAGGGGGGGGATTGTTTTACCTGTTGTGGATCTGAGAGTTGAAGTGACAGTGGAGGATGTCATTGAAGGCAAGCAGTCGTCATCTTGGGAATAACCAGCCTGAATAGCACGGAGGTAACTGTGGCTTCGAGTGCGGAACGAACCAGGCAGGTCCAAGGCCTCCATGGCCTGGGATTCTACTTCACTAAAAACGGACTCGCAAACTGACTCAAACTGGCCATTGATCTCAGTCTCACTCACCTGAGAGACAAAAACAGGAATAGCAGTCCTTAATTTTTCCTCTTCCTTTCTCTTTCTCACTTTGATTCTTCCCCTTTGCACAGCAAATATGAAGGAGTGTTAGCATAAGGAAATGCCACTGTCAATTCCGACCTTGAACTGAATAAATGTCAAGATCAAATGGAAAAAAAGGCAGATGACAACAAAAAACAATCAGAAAAAATTGTGTTATAAAGCATTCCATTCACCACATCCCCCAATACCCCCAAAATATGTACTGGACTGTATGTAACTACATGGAAAATGGGAAAAACAAACTGCAGTCTCAACTCTTTACCTTGTATCTCTAGCAACTCTCTTGGAAATATCCTTAATTCTTCTAGCTGACACGAGATGAATTCAGTTGTTCATATTAAGATCATGCAAGAAAATCATGTTACTATAAAAAGGACCTATATATATCCAATTCTGATCTGTCCTGTCATGTCCTCTCCTGTCCTCTGTCCACATAATCTCCTTTTCAGTGTTGAACAGACTAAATTATAATTCAAAAGAGAGCTGGGTTTCAATATTTTAACACATTTTACCATCATTATTATTATTATTGTTATTGTTATTGCTAAACTTTGTGTTAGCACCCGCAGGGGTAAGCTGATTGTACAACCCTTCTTCTGGACAAAATCTCTCTTCCTCTAGTTACTCCTTCTCCATATGGAGGCTTTCTGGCTGTGTCACAAATCTTCTGCAACCATGTCTTGTGCCACCATGGAGGTCCAAAACAGACTTGCACAATTGATCCAACTGTATAGACTCATAGCAGGGTATGAAAAAGGGAAAAATAAGAAACGGTTGGTGTGTAATGTTAGGTTAGACATTAAGTTGCTGCATCTCTATAGCCCTAGTCTCTACTTGTAGTTTTAGCAAAATAAGTTCCAGACAGCCTTTGGCCAAATCATGATACACTAATATGAAACTAATATCTTGGTTTTTTAGTTATGTGCAATTTCTTTATAGCACAAAACACTTCAAAACGACATCAACATTAAACTGTGTCTGGACCTGAGATAGCCTATTGGTTAAAGCATCAATTTCTTGTCTGAAACCGTATAAATATAAATATGCCTATTGACTTCATTTGTGACAGGCAAGGTTATTTCTACTAATCAGCTGTGGACCTCCAATATGGACACCTGTGGATATTTTATGTCTCTGTAATCCCCTCTACACAAAGCTACTACATACCTAACAATATAACATAATCTCTCATTCATGTCTCCAGTTGTTGCCTCTGTGGCATGCATGTGTCAGACTCACCTGGCTGACGCAGCTAGCCTGACTGAGGGTGCTGACAGCGCGCATGTAGCTCTGGTTGCGAGAGCGGAAGGGCGGGGGATGAAAGGCGGCAGGGTCCAGCGTGACACTAGGGTGGGGCCGCATATCTCTTGTGGTTTGCAAGTGGTAGCCCTGGCTGAACAAGGACAGTGGGGGTAGGGATAGATACGATTGCATAGTTCAAAAGCAATATATGGAACATCAATGGATAACAATGTAATTAAGAAATGTAATGGCTAGGGCTATGGGCATGGTGTGTCTTCTGTTTGGTATAATGATGACTGAGTATTTCTATCCAAAATGAATATGAGCCACTTGAATGACTCATCTCCTCACGACAGTATCTGAATGGCTGGGATCAACATTGAGCTATTTTAATGACTTGAGTTGTTAGCTTCTAGTCTAGCTCCAAGTGTCCTATGAGAAAACAGCCTTCCATCCCCAAAACTTTAGACAGCCTGTGTATGCCTTGTCTCTGGTTCTTATTAGATAAACAATGAGAGCTAGGAGCTGCAATAATAAGAGATTATTACATTCTCCACCAGAGGCTAAAAAACAAGAGGGCTGATTTGTTTGTGGACAAAAGTAGAAGTGATCAGAACCCCGCTGAGATGATGGTAACAAAAATAGCACAGAGCACTGAATGGCAGTAGGGATGACGGATGCATGAAGCCTCCCCAGGTTCACAGGATTGGGCTGTATCTGAAAGCCACACTGGCTTAAAACACACAGAGAACAATAAGCTGAGTAAAAACAAGCTGGGCAACAATACGTAGGAATGTGACGGTGAAGCAATGGCATCCTCCGGGTCACAAATGCACTTACTGGAATATTAGTTTGTGCTGGTTTACTAGGCAACAAATACACATCAGCACAGAGAGATGAGTAAGAAATGATTAAAGAGTAACTCAACACCCCCTGAAAATCTCCAGAGGTTTAACTTTTCACCTCGCTGCAGTGAAGTAGAGGTGGACTTCACAACCCAACACATTACTGTAGGGTGTGGTTACAGATCAAACAGACTTGAAACTGTTAGGAAAGTTATTCTTTAAGTGCACCTCAACCAAGTCTAATGACACTGTATTTTAGGCTTTTGAATAATTAATCCCTATTGTGGATACCAGTGCATGAACACATTTTTTGTATATTTACACTTGTTATTATTATTGATAAATACTGTCCACTTCATTTATATCAATGAGTGTAGAATAAATATTAGCGCCACAAACTATATCCTCCACAATGTTACATCAACACCTCTTTTACAGTTTCAACAAAAACTGAGCCTTGTAGCCTTAATGAAAGTAGGATTAATTACGAGAATGTTTTGTTAAATGAGATTATTTTTGGTTAGATGTACCTAATAAACTGTCCACTTATTTCCACGATTCCCTTTTTTTAATGCAAAACAAGACAAAAAATATTTCTGGGAATAAGCAATATACTTTGCTCTATTACCAATCAAACACATCTGTCCTACCTTCGGTTTTCATCATACAGTGTGCTTCAGCACAATAGTCAGTAACTTTAACTTATGCCCTTCCATGTGTCAACAATTCACCCAGCCATTAAGCCCAGATACATTTAAGCTTGCTCTCTTGAGTCTGACATTGTATAAATGTGACAGTTTTGCTACAGACAGTCAACAACACTGTGATAAGATAGGGCACATTGCCTGTGTAAGATGTTGGGCAAATATTGGAACTAGCAGACGGAAAAGGTCATAAACAAAAAACACATTTGGTACTGCAACATTCAGCAGAGCATTACTTTACCTGATGTCATGAAACAGTCGTGAATCGAATACTTAGCCAACAATGCTCAAGGGCAAGTTAATAATGTGGTTATAAAACAAGCTAACAAGTAAGTACAGGCCAGCTCTAAATAGCAGCTTAATACAATTGTCCAGGCATGCATTAAATGATGTAAAACAATAACAAGATCTTCTCCCATCATTTTGCCATGCAACCGCACTTGGAATCAGCAAATAATGTAAAACCTCTTCAAATCTCTCAGAGACAACTGAGCAAAAAAGCAGCCTCAGCAAACAACAGTTTTACTTGGACAGCATGTAGATGAAGCGGTGAGTCAGTGTTAGATGGTTCAGATTTATAGGAACAAAAGGGCTAAGGCTGTAAATTAAATCATTTATTGAAGGCAAGGTTTAGAACTTATACAAACCAACGTGAATGTTTTCTCTTGGAACTTTAAAATACTGAATATATTTATATCAGAGTGTTTGTTTCAGAGACTTATAACAGCACACAGTTAGCAGTAGAAGTGCACATCAGCTCTCAAATTCACATTCCAGTCATTCCCCAAAAGATAAAATTTTACTAAAATACTAGTTATTATATGAATACTAGCTATAGACATGTGTGGGTTAGTTTGCATACAATACTGAAATAGAGGTCTTGTTGCAGTACTGACATGCACTATCATTGCTCACTATAATTACTGGTGCTGATCAAAAGCTCGGATAATATTGATTTAGTATTGGTGATCACAAGTTTCCGACTATATAGAAGCTTGACGAAGCCAGCACCTGCGCCAACGTCCTGCATGACGGCTTTGCCACCATAATTGTGTGGGCATGGTTAAATGTACGACTCTGTGAAGCATAATCCTAACCATTTGTACTGATCTCATAGTACAGTCAGTCAGTGTACCATTTACCACTGTCTCTGTCCAGTAGTCCAATTACTTTCTCTTCAATGTCGAGAAGGCACACAGTGCAACACAGTCTAAGCGCTTCCATTTAATAATTAATAAGTCTAGAAAAAAGCTGTTCATTTTGTTGACCCTAAAGCAACCACCGATTCATTGATAATATATTTTAAAGAATGTCAGTTTCATGAGGTAAATTTCGAAACTGTTGAGGGTGAAATGCAGTGCATTCTTTTGACTTACTTTCTGCATACCCTCTGAGCAACCATTAATCCTTGAATGGTTTCATGAAAAGAGTTGGAATGAATTTAAATCAACACATAGCTTTGGCATCGACATATAGAGCGAGGCAGCCAGGCCTACCTTTGGGAGTCGAAATGGGGTCTCTGCATGGCTGATTTAAGGACGAGAGCATCAGGCCGAATGGCCTTCTGTGGGGAGGTTTTAGGGCTGGTGTCAGAGTCACCACTTTCATCATCCACCTCTCCCATAGCTTTGACATAGCTACTGCTGCGCATCCGGCGACATGGAATCTCTTCATCCTTCTCTCCTGGATATCCACTCCACTCATCTTGGGGCACCTGTGGGGTAGAACACACCTGTATTAAAAACTATATACACATTCATAAGGCCAGAATCTTTCTATGCAGACACTCTGGGGGCTGGACATTCAAACCATAGACCTTATTAACCTATTATTATTTAGTATTTTTATTTTCTTACAAAATTAATTTTTATTTTTTTATTATCAGTGTGAACAGACTCATGACTCAAAACACTAAAATCTATAATGATAAATAGATATTGACTGGAACATGCTCTCAGACATCCACCAAGGAGGCAGCTCACTGAGAAGTGATGGTTAAAGTCTGTAATTCCGGAAACTTAATTGCAGAATGTAGTCCTGATTGACAGGAAATGTTGATCAACTTTAACCGGTTTTATTATGCAGTTGCACCGTTATTGTGCATGTCACACCTGTGGTTTCTGGTGGTAAATGCGGTTTAATACGACAGGTCACAAAATTCTGGGGGCAGAAGATTTCTTGACAAAGACGTCGGGCAATAATTGGTCTTTCTCCATTGTTCAGTGCGCAATCATTATCTGATTTGATGCTGCACACGGCATGATTCTGTGAACAGCAAAAGTGAAAGTAGTTGGTTACCTCGCTGAGAAGTTGAGGTGTGCAGCCTTTTGCCTGCAGCTCTTCATCTAACAGCTCACTGTGGCTGCTCGTTCTTGTTCCATTACCCCCTGCAATATTTCACACTGATCTGCTGTCGAAAAATGACCGTGGTCTTGTTTTGTAGATACATTTTCAATTAACAATGTGGTCAGTGAGTGGCAAGTCCACTGACAAACACATGGCATTTCTTGTGATTACTACTTCATAATAAAAGTCAGCATGTGTTTTGCCAGTTATATGCTTTTAATGTGAAGCTTGTTTGCATTAGCAGTAACTTATACTGCATTTTTACAGGGATTTTGCCATAGATACACAGTTTCTAATACTGTAAATACACAATGAGGCCTAACCCAAACGAGTGTGATAACTATCAGAAAAATGGTCGAATAAGCTCTGGCTGTTTTCTCACTAAACAGAACAGCTTTTATTGCCTTTAATTGATCGTGACGGCTAGAGAGTAACAGGAAAGGGGTGGGAGGACAACAAGCAGCAAAGGGCCACAGGTTGGAGTCGAACCCATTGCCACTGCATCAAGGACTCTGCCTTGGTTGGTACACATGAGCTATCAGGGCGCCCCAAAAGTGACTTGACAACAAAAGAAGTAGCTGATGTTCTCTAGAGCCACAACTTGTGTGTGCACTTCAAGTGTTGTGAGCAAAGCATATATTCATATTGCTTTTACTAGTAATGCAGTCGCGAAACACACTACAGTTTAATTTTATCGTTATTACTTGAAATGGACACATTTTCCTTGTGTTTGGCAGGAATAATGAAACCCACAGACTTGGGAATAATTCTGAGATCTTTTGCCTGTCATTATTCTTGTCATTACTGCATCGGGCCCCTGGAGGGCTACAAAGAAGCTGCTTCATTGTGCTTTGTCCATAGTTTTGAAAAATTCAAAAACATTCTCTGTTTCTCTCCATGGTGCTGAAACATTCAGATGTGGTCTCGATTATGCTGTGTCTGAAATCATTGTACAAATTCTGAATGCGTAAAAATGTGTGCAGTTTTTCAGAACTTAAACCAAAGCATGTGCATGTATTTTCTTCCTGTCACAGTTGCACATGTTGAAGCCTGTCAGTGGCAGTACATCAATAGAGTGCTTATCATGCAGGAAATCTATTTTCTTGAGGAAATGTAATCTTTTTCTCATTGATTGTTGGCTAGATAAGTGTGAAAATTGTATTGGATAAGCAGTTGGATAAACCCTAGCTGAATGGTTACAGTGTTAGAACTAAACAAAGTACCAGGTAAGATAGGGCAATAGAGACACCTGTCAGTGTTTTACTGTGATGATGTTTTCACAAATAAAAGCAATTTAAAAAAAAAATTGGAACCACATCAATCGTGTATAAAAAGAAAGTTGTGTTGCACAGCTTCAAAATTCATGGTTGATATTATAACAGGTTTAACATGAAAAGTGAAGCATTTTTAAACTGTGTGGCCTAAACACTTTTTACTATAGGATCAGTTGTTTTCTGTAACTTAATTCTTGCACTTTGGGGTCATATTCTAGTTTGAGTTGTGTATTTGGCTCTATGCTGGCTTCCTCTGGCTTCCATTTAAGGTTGTCTGTCTATTCTTTGTATATTCTTTGTATCTTTATATTATCTTTACTAGGTTTCTCTTTTAATCACATAATGTATCAATTACAGTATATGTTGCAATACAATAATCCAATATAAAGCAAATACAAATATCTATGTAACTGAAAATGGAAAACAAAGTAATACAAAGTAATTTTTTGTAAAGCAGGAATTAAACCTACACTGTGTTTATTCACAGTAGTATTATGTTTCACAGACAGAAGTCTCAGCTTTTAGACCACATATGTAGTAAGATTACAGTAACACATACACCATCATTTATTTAATAAATAGGCACAGGAATTTAAAGTAGTTATTTACTAAAGAAATCAAGGACACTAGCACTAACTTTGTACAAAGCAGCTGTCTAACTCTACAGTGACGACAAATCTGCAGACTCACTTGCTAACCGCAGACGAGCGGAGAAACGTCGACTATACAACCTCGTCTGACAGCTACTATTCAGCACACTCAGCTTCAGCAGTCCCCTTGCCAGAAGCTCGGATAAGATAGCAAGATTTATAGGCAAGGATATGCAGATATGCAAAATTTTCACATTCATTGGAACAAATTGTGTATCATTTCAAATTAGTTTGCCCTGATTTTTTTGAAAAAGTGACAGCCCTAGCATACTCTGATTAACCTAACTGTTAATGATGTACTGTAAGTCCTACAGACAAATTTCCCTCCTTTTCACTTTCTTTTCCATCCTTTTCAAACTGCAGTCATGTTGCTCCTGTGGTAAAAGTGGAATGGTTGCAGCCATTTGAGCCATTCTGCCTCTTTGCATCAAAAGTGGATTTTTTTTCACGGTTGCAGACTTGTTCAACTGTGCAAACACAACTTCTGTCTTTTAAATAATTCAACCACCTTCTTGAAAAGTTTGCTGTTGTTTGTGCGTGTCCAAAAACCTGTTGATGTCCAAGTCTTTCATAATGTTTAAAAGTAGGTGTGTTTCCCCTTCTGACCAGAAATGTTGGCTTTTCTTTTGTGCATGCCTCTCTACTCCAGCCTTGCGAACTGTTGGCTAGTTGGTTTGTTTACATTGCTCAGAGCTGACTGTAAACAGGCAAGAGGCCGTGTGTTGCAACTAGGTAAAAACCCAAAATGAGACTGGCTGTACACTTGTCTAAGGAATGCTCCTAAATTCAAAGTAATATTGGCATATTGCATGTCTTAAATGGTAAATATTCCATTCAGAAAAAGGCATTTTTAGGAATATTCAAACAAAATATGCTGTTTACATGACCCTTATCAAATGCAGAATATTGTCCTATTCTGAGTGTGCATGTAAACATAGTCAGTAATTAAAGTTCATTAAAGCTCCTTCATTTGCTGTTCTAATCACCTTTTGTTAGCTAGGTCTTTCTCTGTAAAATCCTCTGCTGCACTAAGAGCCGTGGGTTTTACACTTCCGACAGCAACAACAGCGGTTTGTCTGGAATAAACACAAAAACTGGGTAGCCACTGTATATTAGCCTGACGCTGCCTGGAAGTGTGTGGGAGAGTGTAAGTGAGGGCTCTGTCCCATCTGTATTCTTTCGACTAGTGGGTGGTAATAACAAGGAGCACTGCATCCTGTGAGGGAATTGGTCATGTACTGTGGATATTTAATATACACAGAGAAATGCATTGATAGAACTGTGGGTTATAAGCAGGACCTTAGCAGCTAGGCGTATGTGGGCTGTAATGTAATGGGCTGTAATGGGTTTCCCCCAGATGTTGAGGTTTAGACTGTGCACAGTAGAGTGCTGCATCAAAAGTAACCCCATTACTTTTACAGGTTCATTTAAGGCAACTTCATTCACTTCTGAAAAATGACTTCTTTCTTCAGATTTTATATTTTTAATATATTGTCGCAGAACTTGTAATTCTAATCAATATCAAGTTTTCTACTTTTACCAATTGCAGTATGTCAGCATTTCAACAGCTATATTACATTAAGTCCACAATCTATCCTCCCATTCATTAGTTTTAATAGAGTCCATGTTTGTGGTTTGGAAGAAAATTATTCTAAAGTACTGGGTGAGATTCATCAGCACATTTCTAGAAGGAGCTCAAATACTACTTTACATCTGCAGGATCATCAGACCAGTTAAATGGGAAGGGTAAAACAACCTTTGAGAATAGCACTCATATAGCAAATCAAAACATGAGCATGCTTAATTCAAGGATTTGTAGAAAAGGATTAATAGAATTTGCCTCACACTCTTGGCGATGATGCAGTTTTTGTACTTTTATGCTTGCGCAGCAAAGGCTGCCAATCATACCCCTGAGGCTGTAACTTTTTAAATCAGCACACTATCATTAATGGCACGGCATTACTGTTAATACCAAAAAAAACACATGAGCTCTTAAATTAGCTTTGACTGACAACCAAAGGGGCATAGCATATGGTTTTTCACATACTGTGCCTTAAAAATCAATTCCAATATTCTGATTAAAAACTACATAAATCATCAACATTCAAATATGCATATGGGATCACAACCATGATATCATGCAGTATAAATAGCTTTTCGTGTTTATAGTTCTAATAAGTGTACAGAGTGACTGCTCTTAACATTACAGCATCAGGATTAACATAGTGATTAAGTGATTGTGTGCTAATTACTGTACACTGTATCGTGTTCTGCTGCAAATGTGTACACATAACCAAGTGCTCATGTACTGAAAACCAGTGGGTTTTAATTAGATTTTGATGTGATGGAAATCAAGGTAGAGTGCATCCAGTTTAACTTGCAATTACCCTCAGGATTATTGATTGTCATATTGAATATACTGCTTACATTTGATCTCACCTGATTTTACAGAGATAGAACCGTGATTAATATCGATATTAAGTCAAATTATTCACAGAATCCAAATCGGTGTCCCTCACAAACACAATGAGGTTTTGTGTTCCTGAAGACGGTAATTCACAATGGCAATGTGACACAAACGACATGCTCTAGTACAATATTGATCAGGCATGTAGTAAGTACAACACTGTGTCAGTGTGTGGTGCAGCTGTAGCAGTTGTCCCAGTGGACGGGGCAGCCTTAGCTCTTGAAACAACAGCCTCAGGCGCAGAGCTGTCCCTAATGATCTGCCTGCTACTCACTTTACCCAATCATATAGTTGTTTCTCTGCCACAGTCACTGAACTGTTCTCACAGAAAGCAGAGTGGCCGATACCCCTGTTTTCACACCAAGAGGTAGAGTAATGCTTTCTCCATCACTTATGTCCTCACTATCTGTTCTTGTCTGCCATCTGCCCCCTTTCTTAATCTTTCCTTTAACACCCAATATCCTCTTTGACCTGATGGCCCTCTTCAGCAGTGCAGACAGGTGAAGGACTAGACAGCATAAGGAACTTGAATTAAAATGATGAACATTTTTCTCCTCTATGGGAGGTGGCAAATGGGAAATCATAGAAAGATTTAGAGATGCTAATAATAGGACCGTTGCTTTCCACCATCATTAATCTAGTATATTTTACTCAGACGTTTTTCCCAAATGTTTTTGTAGTCGAGATGTAAAGGGTTCTGAAGCATTTAGACCATATGCTACTGGAACTCTCCTTTGAATCCAAAACAAATGACCTTCTTTTGGGCAGCATGGCTCTCTGCCACAGCACTGAACACCCCATTTCAATAAGGAGGAAGGAAAATTAATGATGCTCTTTTAGTTTGCTAATGTTATGAGATTAGGCACCATCTTTGTGTGTCATATGTTTATAAAAAGAGAAGGGAGTGTTGTCCAACCCTGCCTAACTTGGGATGGTAACATGAAAATCAGCTGGCCTTCTTCTGTCTTCCTTCAAAGACCTATCAGTAAAATTATCACGCACACTAATCTGCTATGCATACATTTATCCTCTCCCACATGAGTGGAATAAAATGCAGCAATTGTCTGGAAACTAAATTAATCAGGCTTAAAGACAGCAATAAAGTAAAAGAATCATTTTCCTCCAAATGCATGGCCATTGATCGTCTGAGGCTGTGGTTAACAAGACAGCCATCACTCATGGAAGCATCGCACTGGCTCATTAGCATTACCTTATTTCTCTGCTCATTTGAAGCTTTGACACCTGAAACAACATGTTCAGCTGTGTCCCTGAGGCAGCTAGACAGGCAAGCTGCTTTACACCATCATTAGTTACTACTAAACACTGAGGCTACTTTGTATAAAAATAACCTTGGGATAAAGCATCTTCTCACTGCAGAGGGTGATTTCATAAGACCATGTAGCAGATGTGTCTGTATCACAGGGATCTTAGACTCCTGGCCAGGGGAGATTATTATTACTTTTTTTATATTGTCTAGTAGTTTAATATCAATTTATACATACCCCGTCATATATATATATATATATATATATAAATACAATTACATTTAAAAACACAATTCTAAAAAACAAAAATACATTTATTTTGGCTTTCGGGTCTTCATTTGTTGTTTGGCTGCCAACAAAGAAGATATAAAATTATGTTATAAAATGTAATATTGGTAGTTTGAAGTTTGTTTTCTGTAATTTCCTCCCTCCCAGAGTAATACTGGTTTGTTGTTGGTTGTGAAGTAGTTATTTGTGACACTGAATGCAGTCTTCTGAATTATGAAGTAAGGTTTTGACAGCTTAGTCACCTACTGAACTAACTGCAGTAAGCAAGAGCAGGAAGTTAAACCCCATTTGAGAGGAGTGTGGATTATTACCTAAATATGTCTCCATTATTTTACCTGGAGCAAGTAATTAAAGGTAAATGCCCTGTTGGTTTTGTTTGGGCACACAGTACCACACTCAAAAGACATAATTTGTTGCCAGTGTATATCATAGGGAGGACACCAGCTCAACCTTTAGGAATGTAACAGTAGAAACTCAAATCGAGAAGTTCGCCCCCCCCAGATAATCTTTTCATCTTCCCTGCCATTGCCTGAAAGATTTTATTTTTATACTAAAGGGGAAGCACTGCACTGGCTTCATTTCAGACAAGAAAGGGCAGGAATATAGGAACATAGGACTGATATAAGCATCAACAACAGAAACCTTGTACAGGTTGCCTTTACTGCACACTCCATATGGTTTCTCACCTTCAAAACATGCCTCAAGATCTTGGGACCAGGCCAAACCATTATTTATTTACGCTTTGTTTACCCAGCTTAATCCTGCTAAAATGAAGTATTTATCTTACTCAGGAGACCTGGCCAAGTTAGCGATAGAAAACTTGCATAATTAGTAAAAGTCAATCTTAGAAACGTTGAATAAAATTTGAAAGAAAGTAAAACAAATGCAAAAAAGTAGAAAGAAAAATGTTTAATTAAGGAGGCTTTTTATAATGAAAGTGATTGATAACATGCAAAGTGCATTCATTTATTCAGTCTACATATTAAGTACATCAGTTTGAACACAATAGTTCAGATAGTAATTTGTAAAATCTCTATGGAACATTGTCACAATATTAATGCACTGAGCCTACTTTAGGGCATAAAAATTGTGCTTTATGTCTGTAAATTATTAAAGAATGCTTTATTCTTCACTTGCAGGCTAATTCCTGTACCTTTTCTGTGTCTGTCTGTCTGTTGATGTTGATCCTTCAGATTTTCACAATAATGTCTAGGCTTTTCTTTTTTTCCACCATGTTAAAAGTCCAATTGTTTCACATAAGCTTCACCTTACAACAGAGGCTGTTGTCTTTAGGAAGCTAGCATGAAGACTTGACACCTATTGAAACAAGATTATGTCAACAACTAGCCCAACGCAGAGCTGTGGTCCTCATCACAAGTTAACCTAAAGGACCCAGACACATCAAACAGATAAAATCCAATGGGCACACAGAGTGTTGACCACGATGCCTGTGTACAGATCACCCCTCACTTATTCCACTGAATGAGGCTCTCAGTGTGGACACGCTCAGTGCAGAATGTGCCCATGTGGCAGCTGCAGGGTCTCTGCCTGCTGACACATAAGCTTGTCAAATGCCAGTGAAAGAGCCTCTGTATTGACAGAGTCTTTCAGTCCACATGGCACACAAACAACTGCAGTTTGTGCATCTATGTGTAATTGTGCCCTCCACATAGTGTCAAAGTGCAGGCACTGGACCAAGATTGAACATCTTCTCCCTCTCCAAGCATGGACAGGAATGTATCTATTACCTCAGAAGACTATGTAAGTCTTTATATGATTGCAGCACCATTTAAATCCAATGTCATTGGTGAAAAAAAAAAATAAAAATAGAATAAGCCGGGTGGTAAAAGTCTTATTGCGTATTACCGCATTACGGTGCATGCATATAACTCAGTTTGAGTTTTAACTCAAGTGTGGCAAACAATTATTTGCATTTTTGGTGATTGTGTGAGGTACAAGCATAATCTTAGTATTGCACAATATTAAAAAAATGATGATAATGTTAGTATAAAGGCATACGTCATTCTCAGGGGGGAGTTGGGGTGAGCTTTAATGATGGCCAGTCACTTTAGCTCTTTTCATCCCCATTACAAGCAGTAGACCATTTCATAATGGGCTGAGAGGGGGTTCTAGGCCAACTTCTATTAAGGGAAAAGTGTTCTTCATAGGTACTGAGTTCCAAAGCACAAACATACAGCCAGCCCCTCAGTTATCGAGGCCTGATGATTCTCCTTTTTCTAGTTTAATTCACATCTCAGAAGGCACTGAAATCCCTGTCACCATGTTGCCATTATTTGTACATCTTAAATCTCCTTCATGTTAATCATCTTAATTCGAAACAGGAATTCATTAAGATTACAGTATTCTGATGCTGCAATCAATGTGAGTCACTCTGGATGAGAGCATTTGCTAAGTGCTGAATATTAAATGAAAAGAAACACTTCGCTTTTGATTGTGTTTTTGAAGCCAGTACCTGTGGCTGAACTGGTACAGTCTCTTAATGTGTCAGTGGCATAGCAAAGACAGAGGTATAAAAAGCTGCGTGTAACATAATTCATTTATATTTGAATGCACAGCCTCTTACATCAGCTCTTGTTAAGTCACCAAACCTGTGTGTTTTCTACATTGCAGTCTAGCTCAGGTAGCCCATTATTCTCAGTGTCTTCCACCATGACATTGATTCACTCAATTGATTTCTACATCTTAATAGACAATAGCTCCCTGAGGTGACTACACAAAAGGGAATCCTGGTTAAATATATTGGCTTCTCACACTGGACACTGTAATTGCCCTCAGGACGGTAACAGAAAGAAAGATGGAATCCGAAAGGCCTCCCTGGCAGGATTTCTAAATCAATACATCAATCATTGCATTTTACTCAGGAGGGACTCTATGGAGATGAGTGGATATTGATCTCAATTATTGTTTGTTATATTTTCCCGAAAGGTGATGTTAAGGGTTTCTATGCATATACTGCCCTTTCAATCTACCACTTAAATTCAGCCTTGAAATACTTGTTTTGTTCGAAAGAGATATTCAACAATAATAAGAAGGCTACATATTTTAACTTTTGAACAAAGAGCAACACCATTACTGTATCTTAAGGTTGCATGGACAATTAAATACATAGTAACTGGAATAACTAAAATAGAAGTTCAAAAAAGTCTCTCATTTCTTAAACTGTCATAAATTAAAACACTAATTTTACATCTCTATTAATAGTAAATATGATTGACAGGTTGACAGACACTAACAGGTGCTCCCTTTCAAATGCAGTGAAAAAGGAATATTAACCAAACTGTTTATTGTATTACCAAAAATTCTAATTTAATAAGTAATATATTACTAGTGCTGTTTTATGGTGACATATACCAGCAGTAGCATAGACACAGATACACATAATTCATTTCAGTAGCACTGTGGCAACCGTCCACATACAGTATGACAGAAACACCCTGTCTCCAGCTTTTAATATATTAATATCCTGTCTTTTCTCTATTATGTTCCATTTTTGTTAATTTAAAACATAAATTAAGTAAAGTATCACTCACCTGCAGGTAGTGACATGTCCGCGATGAAGGCTTGAGGTCTGTGTGCATCATGGGTTTTTCTAGATTAAGCGATGACTTCCTATAGGCCTCCTTGGCCTGGCTGACTGTCAGTGTCGACCAGGAGCTCCTCTTCATGAATTTGCCCTCAGGCGCCATGGCCATGCTCTCACAGGCCGAGCACTTGACATCATTGTTACTCTTAGAGGTCTTAAGTGACAGGTCTCCAAAGTGGTGGCTGTGCATGGAATCTGGGTAGCAGTGGCTGACATGTTCCCCGTGGTGCCGTGACATGACACTGGGTGTGCGGTAGGTGCTGTCACTGTCCAGGTTGTCATCGGAGCTCCACCAGCCGCCAGAGCGGTGCTTGCGCTCTTTGCTCTTGCTTCTCTTGCTACCATGTTTGGTGGAGTGGTGGCCATGATGGTGATAACCTGCTCCTCCTCCACCTCCCATCATATCACCTTTTGTGCCGTTCATCTTGGATGATCCCTCTAGGGAGTGGGACTTGGTGAAGAGCTTCTGGACAGAATGAACAAGGTGTCTGATGCGGCCAGGACTCTCGCTGCGTTGCTCAGTGGTGGTGGAGGTGCGCTGGTACTGTAACGTATGGAAGCCATCGCGGTGTAGTGGCAGTTGTTTCTCAAACTGGTCTAGTAGGTTAGCAGGAAGGCGGTTGCTCTTGGTGCCGGTGAGGTGGGAAGAGGCAGCTGCCGCAGCTGCGGCAGCAGCAACGGCTGGGGAGGTGGCAGAGGCTGTGATGGCAGCGCAGTCATCCCGTGTGGCTGAGTCATAATACTGAGAACTGTAGTGCATTCTGGGGAAGGTGCTGCTTGAAATGTGCTCAGAAGCAGCAGCTGGGGGCATCATGACAGGGGACATCATCATGCAGTCAGAGTGGATGGAGCTGCGCGGCGAGTAGCGATGGTGGAAGTCCATGGGGCAGCTCTCTGTGGGGCTGAGCAGGTAGGACGAGTGGCGGGAGTCAGAGCCATGGTGAGCGTGGGGGTCATGGACGTGGGGGTCATAGTCCAAGCCATAGGGTAAAGGGATCTGGTGCTGGGAGCGGCTGCCCGATAAGCCCTTCATGTTCCTGGCTGGAGGGAGGCGTCTGCCTTCATTGAACTTTTGAGACGGGGACCAAGGTGAAAACTTCTGGTCTGTGTCAGAGATAAGGAAAGAAAAAGGAAAACAAAGAAATAAGATTCATGCGAGTTGGTGAGAGAAATGATCTGAACAACCTTGAGCAGAATATTCTGTTTCCAAATCCCCATAGATTGAAAACGCTATTGTGATTCTCCTTACAATTACAAGCAAGAGCATGACAGATACATTGTCCTATGGGATACTCTTCACATTCATCTGACATTCTCAATGACAAGAAATGTCTTTATCTCAGAAACACTGACATTTTATGTGCATGTATGTACTTAAATATTAAATCTCTCACTTTGTTGTGTTCCCAACACAGTGTTCACTAAGGCGCCTATCATACAAGAGCACATCAAGTGAGATGTTATTACAGTACTACAGTACACATGGAAGTATAATGATTTCTAGCTATGAATAGCAATTCTTAATTACAGACCTTTAAAGTTAACTTAAGTTGTTATTGAAGTCATGAAGTCACTAATGTGGGTCAATCTTCAGTATAAAAGTGATTTAAGAATTGCTGTACTGCTTTTAATATAGTATGAAGGATTTCTCAAAAGATATATTTCTCTTTTAAGTCAGGTAGAAATCCTTTATCTGTTTCTGCTGGCAAAGGGTTTGTACTATGTGCTTAATGATGCACTATGTGTCAAGTCTCACCTCATCTGAAAAGAAGTAGTTCTGCCCTCAAAACGGCTTGGAGGTTTTGACGGTTGATGAAAGCCAATTTACTTGTAATGTATAATTTGTCATAGATTACTGATTTTCTCCTTTCAGCTATAATGACTTGAAACTGATTTTTATTGTTTTACATAATGTTTGCAGAATAGTTTAATTTCTATATGGAATAAAGAGAATACTGCACAGGAGAAAAATACAGAGAGAACCATGAACTATTAATATTAGCATCAACTTTTTTTGGCAGCTAAACACCAGGAAAACTACAGAACATTAGGAGTCTCACCTGGAGCCCACAAATACTGTGTCAACTAACTGTGTTAGGCCAGTCACAATCATTAGGCTGCCTCCCCAAAGAGCAAAACTCCAGTTTGCTTCAATTAATCCAGTATATATCTTCATAACCCTATCCCACAGTTGAAAGTAGGGAGCTGATTTTCTCAACAAATTGAGTCAACTCCTCTGGAATCTGCGATAAAAGTATTATTTCTCAAGCCCTGCGGTGATGAACCAGTTGTTATTAGCTGTATGCCTAATTATTTTTAGAAGAGCTGTGCACATCACTGGGCAGTGATCACAAAGAGCAACAAATTTTAGATTACTTCAAAGAGACTTTATGATGAGAGAATTTAGAAGCTTCTGTATGAGGGGTTAAAAAGTTCAGCATAACCTCTTAAATCTTTTTGCTCTGCCAGCTTTTTTCTCGCTTAATGGTGAATGCTGCTCAGGCTCATATGAGTTTTCCTTTATTGTGTTCATACAATGCTGAAACAGTATGTACAGTACATAGTAAGCTTATAGAAAAGAATATATGTTAAAAATGCACTCATCAAGGCAGTTTCCTTCTATTCATTCCGCTCACTAAAATTGAGTATTGTTGACTTTTCTGTCATAATTTGTCTTTAATCTCTGTTTTTTTTTTTTTAAACATTGTGAGAAAATCATATTGTGAACCCAGTATTGTGCATTGAATCCTGAGTTGAGTGTCACATCATGAATAACACACCTGCACTTACAGTTGCAAAGCTGAGGACACGTATCTGCATGCAACACAGGAGTTTTATAATTCATATCTGATAGATACTGTGAGTCAATAGATTCAGTTCTGTGTGTCTGTCTGTCTGAAACTCAGAAACTACTAATGAATAAATAAACTCTTTGTATGTCCAAGAGTTTGCACTAATACTTTATTTGTGACAGTAACTATAGCAAACTTATCTCTTCAATATTATATCATATTCTTAAAAAATGTGAACATGTGAAAACAGCTTTTCAAATTGAAGGAAAAACAAAATTGCTTCAAGCAGGTTTATTCTAAATTATATTATGTTGAAATTGTGTAATTATCAAGTGTAAATTATGTTTGACAATACTTGAGTAACCAAATGCCCAACAAGTGATTAGCTACTTATTTAAACCCTAACTTGATGCCACAGAACAGTTTGTCCTGTAATCGCATTAAAATGAATATGATTCCCCAGCCCTGTTTAAAATAAATTCACCACTACCAAGCCACTACCAATGTTTAGTATTATTTTCTATTTTCCTCCCTCTCTGAGCACAAAGGTCTGCACAGATCTTGATCATTCTGTTCTCCTGTTGTTTATCAAGATACAAGAAGACATCTCAAACAGAACTTTTCAACAAAATGTGTCAAAATGAGCAACTTTATTTAAAAGCATCTGTCATAATGCTTATCCTCCTGCATAACAATTACAGCCTACGTCTTCCCAGTGCGTGATAAAAAAAGCTGTAAGGTAAACAGGGAGATGATGTTGAAATGCCTTGAGTGTCTGCCATTCCCCTATAATTAATTACTTTAAGTTCTCTGCAGCAGGAAACCCCAGTCTGGAACAGTGCACACATCGTCTTACATAACATTTGGGATCTCTGATCTCACACACCATTTCAAAGGAGCCAGAAATAAAATGCACAGTTGTCATGGTAACCACTGCTGAAAACCCAGGAACTGTAATAGGATTTTCAAGGTTGTTTGGGGTGGATCCCGGTCTCAAAAAAAAAAAAGGAAGAAGACAAAAAAATCACACATACAGTATGTAATGTGATACAGACACTAGCGTGTACCATATGGTCTGCTGTGTTTGGTGCACCGTTACAAATTGTGCTGCATCTTGTAGACTGTAACTGAACGATGAAAATTAAGCAAAACCTTATATATATGACTTTCAGGATTTAAATGCCTCTCACTCAGGGATTCCCAGATTTGATCTCCATTTGAAATTAATACAAGTTGGAAAACAAACTCTTTTGAATCACTAACCCTTAATAATTTGGATTTGTTGTGCTGCAGTTTTTCTGTCAACTTTGTTTGAACATCACAAAAGAGGATGTAATTATTGTTTTCATTTGATTTATGTCCTTGCCTTACTTATAATTTTTGTTTAACTACAGTAGAAGAAATTAAAAGACACTGTTATTCATAAGAGGGAGAAATTACCCATATTATGTGATTTATTTTCACATTTCATTTCCATCTTTATTTTAGTAGAGATTGTATATTTACAGTTATTAAAACAGTGTGTGACTACAGCAAACAGTAGATGTAGGATTTTGTAGAGCTTCATTGTAACAATCACTGTACAATGAATATAGTACCATCTTTCTATGTTCCTCTCTTCATCTGATTTCCACCATCATAGCTCTCTGTTGTCTCCCTAAGTCCCCTCTTACTGTCTCTCAAATTCACCGCACTGAAGTAGATGACATCGACCGGTTGCTTAGGCAACAAAATGTGTCAAATTAAAGCTAACAATAGTAATGAATGCGCACAGAGACTGTGTGTATCTACATACATACAAATGGCCACGCTCTTATGTGCAATATAATGTAGTCCAGACGTACAGGTCCAAACACAGAGCAATTCGATCATCAGACAGTTTGTCAATATGCTTGTGCATTCACCGGAGAAGCTAAGCATCCATCAACATATTGTTCAAATGCAGTATCACTTATGCAGTGAGGTCTGAACCAATTAAAAATGAATAATTGCAATATCTGGTTGGATCAAGCTGTGTCATTTTGATAATTCACAATGCAGTAAGACATTAAAGACACCATCTTTTAACCCAGGCTTAATATTTCAGTACCTGTCTGAGACCCAATAATTTTTCTCTCAAGCCAACAATCTGTTCGCACTCCCTCTAAATTTAATCATTAGTACAAGACGTTACTGAGTTACAGAGAGTTGGACATTGGTTGTTCAAGCAACTTTTCACAGATCTGAATGCCAACGGCCCACTCATTGGTCCAGCTGCTATGCCATCCACACCGTTCTCTGACCTAAAGCACTTTTACATTTTAACTCTTTACACAAGCAAAGAGCAGATACAGTTCCCAGCTGCTTAATCAGGTTTTATATCTACATTGTGTCTGCTTAGGCCAAACTACATTGGTTTGGTTGGCCCAACTGGTTCAATAGGCAGTTTCATCTGAATGGTTTTCATCATTAGTTTATGTAGTTGCACTAGTCTGACAACTAACTATTGATTAGAAACTTTTCCATACATGAATCATGTCCTTTGATCTGTCTTACCAAAGAAAAAAGAAAATGATAGAAAGACAAGAGGAACCACTACAGTAATACAATAATCCTGAAATAAATACAGTATCACCCTATGAAGCATGTTGAAATTTTCTAAACTTTCAGTGTTGATGTTGTGGTCAGTTTTCTGGCCACAGTTTATAGGGATGTAGCTTGCACTAAATTATACAGATGCTCACTGCTCAAGTTATAGTGTCAGTCCCGTCTATACCAGTCAGAATGAGACAAATTCAGCAATCATGTATTGCTACATGGCAACATGAATATTATGGAATCTGAAGTACACATTCAGCAGACACAAAACATCTGTTTGCTCCCACAGAGTAGTGTCTGGATTCCTGTCAGCCAGATCTGCATTTTCTCTCTACAATCACCCCAGCATTCTGATTACATACACTTTCTCTTGAGGTGGTTTGATTACCCCATAATCAGCTGTTTAGAGACTAATCCTTCAACTCAAATTCGTCTCTTTAGCTATCAACCAATTCATTTCAAGTAGAGTCAATTTGATATAAATTATTTCCCAGAGAGAGATAGAAGGGAGAAAATAAACTACCAAGAATGGTGCTAAATGTTTTCACTTTATGAATCCGTCATTAAGCAGTGAAATTATCTATGACTTTAACATTGCCTCTCCTTAGGTCCACAGATTCATCAACCCTCTCCAGGGTTACTGTTGTTGACTTTATTACTTTAGTATCACATATACTTGGTATTATTGGAATTAAAGCAATGATTTTACCCAATTTTGCCTCATGAACACAGTTTTGCAAACCAACACAGCTTGTGAAGCAAACATTGGGGTTTCTGTCGCCAACAATCAAAACAAATCTGGGGTTTGCTTTTACATGTGTGCTAATTGGTATGGCAAGTTTGTTTCTGTGTTTTAACATGGTGAATGATAGGTGAAAGAGCAAAATGTTGAGCTTATCTAAAATACTTATTATTAATATATATATTACAGGTGCTTAACCAAAAACTCAAACTAAAGGCACAAAGCAGAAGGATCCAAATAATGTACTAATAGCTCCTAATACATTGAGAGCAGCATTTGAATGCTGTCTTCAGGCTTTGGCCTGGCTTATTAATTGATGCTTTTTACCTGAGAACACTCCATTAGTCACCTGACTGGCAACATCCGTATTGAATGTTAGTGAAATGAAGTAGCCTGTAGCAGATTTACCCGGCAGAGCAGGAGGCCAGTGACTCCTGCCACCAATCCATAGTGAGGGTGTGATGGTGTTGCAGTCGAGTTATGGGAGTTTGTATCGTATAACAACTTGGTCTGGTATGACAACACAAACACACTCTGACTGTTGGCCCGAGGAGACTGGTGTCATACAATATTTGCAAGGGACTGCTCTGCAAAGTCTAATACATAGTGGCCACTGCACTGTTCTCTGTGTGTGGGGGAGGTGACATGAAGGCAGGGGATGCCGGCAGGCTCAACAAACAGGTAAAAAAAAAAAAAGCTGTGGCAGAGGGCTAAGTCTTGATCCCCTGCAGGCAGCAGCAGAGGGGAGGATGAGATCCTCAACTGTATCTTGGACTATCCCACCCACTCTCCTTAAGATGAGCTGATGCAACTATGGAGCACCTTCAGCCTCCAGCTCATCCGCCTGAGGTGAACCATGGAGTGTTTCAAGGGCTTATTTGAACAGACTTCCATGTGGTCACGCAACTCTTGCTTATGATTCTACAATAGTACCGGTTCCAGTCAGCAGTGCTGAATTCTGGTCACCAGCAAAAAACTCCTGGATTGGACTAGTCTGCACATGTGCCCTGCTTGTCATAATCATCACATTATCATTACATGTTTTTGTATTTGTCTTTATAATGTCTTCTCTTAATGTCAGCCAGTAGTTTTGGGCACATTTCTGCAATGATTTTATTTGTAAAGTGGTTCAAACCCTTGAAGACTAAATTGGGGTGTAGAATAAGTCCGTCATTACCACCACTGAGGTGCCTTTGAGCAACCACTTAACCCCAGACAGCTCAGTGACCAGCAGATTGCAGCTTCCAGGTGTGAGTGTGTGAATGTAAAGCAGGACATTAGTGGAAAAGAGCAGTGCTTGGATAAATATAGGTTAAAAAAACGAATCACGCACATTTGCACAGCTGCGAGCACATGTGCATCTACTGACAATATAAACTGATTGTATGAGAGGAGAAATAAAGCCAGACCCAAAGGGGGGAAAAAGAGGACATGTGGAGTGGGAGAGATTGATGGACTTCAGAGGGGAGAGAATTAAGCTCTTGAAATGCTTTTGAGAAAAGCAAACAAGCTTGTTTCCATTTTAGGGTGAAGGGAACATTTCAGAAGATTACATTTACTGTTGAGAAGATTACATGAAGCCATGGTGTGATTGAAAATCAAACTGTGTAAGTTGATACACTGCAGACAAAAAATGAAAGACAAAACCTTTTTATTAAGGTGACAATCTATGCTGTAGCTGACATACTGAATACAAATGCTTTAAGCTGTCATGATTGATTTTTATGTTTCTTCAATAGGACAATAGCTTCAATGAATGCAAATACTCCCTCTTGGCTCTTTAAGACCTCACATTGCAAGTCCATGAAACATTGATGAGAGCTTTCCTGTATCACAGCTTATGCAACCGCTATTGTGGTGCATGATCAACAGGCTGTTTCCTCTCTACCTTAAATGTGCTTCTGTCAGCACCTGATGCAGCCTATAAAACCTGTTTTTTTCCCCTGACAAAGATGCCACACACAGAGGGGGGAGAGATTAGGGCTAGCGCGGAAGAGAAAGAGAGAGAGAGAGAAGGGAAAGCCTCTGCTTGCTCTGCTCTCTGGGAAACCAGTGTGCTGCTGGCTGCTAAGTTAAAGCTCTGCCGCTATGCTACAGTCAGTGCCTGGCCAGCATTTCCCAAGATGGTTGCATAACTTGGAATAAATGAGGCCTCCCTCCTCCACACCAATGCACAGCTAGCTAATGCCACGGGGAAGAACAGAGCAACAGGCAGCCAAACTGTAGAGCATGAATCACAATGTTGAAAAATAACATGCTTGAGGTAATTTATTGACCACCGTTGAGCAAAAACATCCGTTCTTCATCAGTCATTATTACTCGCATGAATTGTCCCCTATCCGTGACCTCTACATTACACACTGAACTTAGATGTTCCCTAAGAAAAAGAAGGAGTCATCCACTTGGAAACAGACCACATCCAATTAGGTAAGTCACTGAGTTGTCAGATGATTCACATTCAAACTGTCTAAAGGTTTACAATGATACTGGAGGGCCAAAACAAGCAGAGAGCTGATACAAATATATTGAGAAGGGACTGTCAGCTTTTATCAACCTCAGTCTCTCAGTCTTGGATAGTAGAACCAAACAAAGTAATTTCGTGTTGAATATGTATTAAAGGACCAGTGTGTAGGATTTAGTGGCATCTAGCTTTGAAGTTTTTTTGAAGAACTAACTGAACTCATGTCTGTATTAGACAACCTGGGAACAAGAACGGGCTAAAGTGTGGAGGAAAACGGGGAAAGCCCTATCTACAGCCAGCGTTTGGTTTGTCTATTTTGGGCTACTGAAGGCGACCCGGTGCGTCTGTAGATAAAAAACGGATCATTGTAAGGTTGTTAAAACACAACGATTCCTATATTCAGGTTATTATACACCAACACATACCTATGAATATTATATTACATTTCTGCCAATGGATCCTCATAAATGTTACACACTGGACCTCTAAGTGAAGAAGCAACTGCAAGTCTTTCCACTGATGACTTAATCAGAAAAGGAGCTTTAGGGTAACAACCATCTCAATAGAGTTAAAACATTACAAAAACTACTATTACAAGCAAAGAGTTAAACTGAAGTTGGCTGTACTATATTTAAGGTCTTATTCAAGTCAAGCTGTTTACATGTACTGTTCATAGCCTGTGATTTGGTCTCCCTGTTTCCATAAATAAACCAATTAACAGAACAGTCCTGTAAACCTGAGGCGTCCTGCCCACGGCTTGAACAACCTGCCAGAGAGAAGTGAAAGCATTCTGCACCCCCTTCTTTTTTTTTTTTGAGAAAATAATAGTATTCAGTCATTTTCTTTGCCCACTAATTGCTAGTGAGGGTCACAGGAATCTAAATCCTGTCCCAGCAGCTGGGAGGCAAGCAGACAGTTTTGGACAGGTACAGGAGTCTATGCTTTGATACAGTCACTCACTGACATTCGAACATTTTGTCAATTTAGAGTCTAAGGACTGTGGGAGGAAGCTTACTGTCTCAAAGACTGAACTGAAGAAGCTGAGAAGAAGATTGAGTAGTAGTATATAGAAAATCAGGTTGCGTTTGACTATAAAGAGTTGCAGATTACCACCCGCAGTAGTTTCAGCTTGATGAACAGCAAGTGTGAAAAGCTCTCTTAGCTTTAATCAACAAAATAAACTCACAAAATATCAAGAACGTAAATATATAAACCACCAATTTTCCTGATTAAACAGACAAATACAACCGTACGCTTTCAGAATTCAATTTCTCTCTTACAGATAGAAAACCAGCTTAATTGCCTCATTCAACAGACCAAAAATTGAACAAAACTGTCTTGGTGAGTCTTTCCACTCTTCCAACAGTCACCAACTCTGGTGTCAAACCATCTAACTGAGCTAGATGTGAAAATATTCTGGCTCTCCACGCTGTCGTTGCCTCTCTAATGCCCAGCCTCCCTCTCACTCCTCTCCCGCTTCACGTCTCTCCTGTCCTGGCCCGTCCCCGCCGTGTCTTTGCCATCCCTGGAGTCAGGGTCCTGGTCACAGTCGATGTAAATCGTTTTGTTACTGTCTTCCTGGTCGTCATTCACCGAGTTAGATTTGAAAATATTCTAAAATCGACCAAAAAATCCACCAAATAAAACAACCGCAGATGAACTCAATGAAGCCAATTGCTGATATATTCGTCCAAATCTAATACAAGCTGGTGAAAGTAGGAGGAATTTCACAGTTTAAATTGGAATGTGTACATTTATTTTATGTCCTCAAATGCCAGTAGGCCATCATGATAAGAGTAGGCGTTATAATATGTTAATTCCACTTCAGGAGAGACTAGATACTATTTACCATTAAGTGGAAAAAATATGTGCATATATATTGCATAAGCAATAATCCAAAATGAGCTGGAAAATATCAGATATTGGCAAAAATCCAATATTGTGCATCCAAAGTTTTATTTCAAGGGAAGATAAATACATTGCTAGACCTTAAACAATAATTTGTTACATATTGTGATGCAGCAAACGGTAACAGCGGGTAGAAACCAACCAAAGCATTTTACTGTTAATAAAGGTATAACTGTAGCCGTACAGCAGGAAGGAGACTTTAATGGTAACGTGTTTTTGCTCATACACGCGGGGACAGCAGTGAACATTATATAAGTGGAAAGAGTGTTAGACCTTGCAACTGAGACAAAATCATATTCAATTCGATGTAGCTTTGCAGCAGAGGCTGCATTTCACCTTTTGATATATCCGCCCACTCCCTCCCACTGCTGCTGCTCTCTCCTCAGCAGGCAGACACTGGCTGATGTAGTGATGCCACACACCCTGGACACAGCCTCAGTCTCTTCTCTACGCCCTTCAGTGCAAGAAAACGCCAAATAGGGAGCTTATAGTCCATCACTGCTCACTGTGCAGCAGCCTGTAAAGCCTCCCACACTACATTGATTTAACACAAAAGATAAGGTCCTAGAGCTATAACAGACGATTCCCCAGGGTTTATGCGTATCTCTGAATGCATGTATTGGTCTGTATACGTATTGTACATGTAAGTTGTATTGCAGAACATTCAAAATGAATTTGGGTCTAAAATAAGACATACAGACCTCATGATTTTAGGTCAGATGCACTGGCAATGCCCCGCTTTGAGTCGGTGATTTCCAGTTTAAATTAAACCAAGTATTACACATCAAGGCAGCCATGTGAGATGACCAGAAATGGTATAATCCCCTCCACATTAGGTCTGCCCCTTTTCATCAAGTGCTAATCCTAACCTTTCTGTCGTTTCAGGCAGTATACCAAAATATATCACTGATGATACAATATGGAGAGAGAAAAAAACCAAAGCCCAGGTGTAGGAGGCTTAGGTTTTGGCATCTTGCCTCTCCTCATTCAGGTCTTGCAGCAAATGTTGACACATCTCCATGGAAACTGCTCATATATAGAGTAAGTATCCATCGTAGAAGTCTCACTTTGTACAACCTGTGAATATTGAGACATCTGGAACACTTTAGACTTCTCAGTTGAGTAGGATGTTGCCTACAAAATGTTTACCTCAACATATTGTTCTAAAATATAAGACCACATGGAGAATACTGCTTTATTCTACATGTGCTATATGTGTTTATACTTATAATGAATTGTAACATTGTAAGTTTGTGTTGCACAAAATAGTCTAATTACAATTACACAAATTTGATATGGCAAACCTGGGGAAAGGGACAACTGTCTGCTTTTGGGTGGACGGTTTTCTGCCTTCAAATTATTTATTACAGAAGTTGTTGAATAAACATCTCATCTGCAGTTCTAGCAAATACACAAACACACACAGTCCTGTTGGTCCTTTTGTAAGTTACTGTGTTGGTTCACCAAAGATGAACAAGATTAAAATTCAGCTGGTAGTAGCTGTACCTTGCAAGATACTTGCATCACTTTTGAATCTGCAAATTGCATCAATGCAGTTTCTCATTAAAACAGTAAATGAATTGCAAACATTTCTGAATTATCAGTCTGTCTAAATTTCCTAGCTTGCGTAAAACTGTTGTGGCCTTTGGGGCGTTTTGGAAAATATACCATCTGTTGTGGCTAGAGACATTGAATAGCTAAGATGTAGATATCCAGTGCAGGGAAGTCACACTGTGGCAACAACAACACAAACAGAAAACGGCCAGAAAAGCACAAACAGTAGAGCTAGATGCGTGCCAGACAAGACACATAAAAAACAACAGGGAACAGCATTGCCTCTTGCATTACAGGTAAAAAGTGTTGGGTTTTATGTCATCAGTACAACATAAATGTATCCTCACACATTTAAAGATATGAACAAAAACTGGCAGGGAAAAATTGGCAGTAAACATTAAACAATAGTGTAGAAACTTACAGTAAGATACAAAAAAAAACAGATATTGTACCCTTATAATCAGTATAAATGTAATATAATGTGTTTCCAAATGTGTAGTTAAAAGTGTTATTAAACCTGTAATCAAACCTCAGAATGTCTATAATAACATTTTCCTGATGCAGTACATTATGCCATACAGAGAAAAGTACAAAAAGAATAAAGAAAACACATAAAACCAAAGTTAATCCCAAATGTTTTTGTCCTTTTTAGTATGCAGAAGCAATATAAAATACAAAAAAAAAAGCTTTTAAAAAAAAAAGACCTGATATCTGCACCTCATATCTGCAACAGCTGCAATATTAAAGCACAAGCCAGGCCTTCATCCTCGTCATGTTTTAACAGATGTTTAATTCAGAATCCCTTCTCTGACCAGATACTTTGTCAGGCTTCATTACAAAAATAGAAAAAAGTAGCTCCTGCGACATACTGTATCTCATTCATACACATTGACTAAGAAGCATCTGTTTAAATGATATACAGTATGTGGAAAGGCATCAGCATGGGGCAGCTTGCTCTGGCCTGCAGCGAGTACCAGTGCATAAAAACACACTACCCTCTGTGTGACACGCGTTGGCCTTTATAGCCACACGCAAGGACAGCGAAAAGATCCCTGTAACTATCTGCAACTCTTTCACATTTATTGTAGAAGCTGCACCATCACTGACAATGATTAACAGCTTTCAGCATGTTTAAGCAACGACTTCATATTTCCCCACACATAAGACACAGACACACAAAGTGACACTGAAACAGTTATACTATACTTTAACCCCTAATAATGTATCCAGTGTGCCCTGTATGTTTAGAGACTAGTTCTCCAGTCAGGAAAACACATGAAAAAATAGTAAATAGCCAAATATCCTGTAAATAATTCATGTAGTCCTAGAATTTTTTTTATTGTTTTTTAGCCCCTCTTACTTATGTAGGTGTGTATTTTGTTAGAAACCTTACTAGTGAAACGCAAAGAGACTTGTTGCGATCTTTTCAACAATGAGTCTATTTCTTTCAGAGTGGTAAGTGGGATTCTCAAAGAAGCGCAGTGGAAATGCTCCGTGATATCTATATGCATACAGCCCATTAATGATCAAATTTACTTTTGTTGTTGTGGTCGATAAATACACGTTAACGGTATGTGCAGTGAACAATTTCACTTTCTAGAAGATGTGTTTTGTGCAAAATAAAATAAAATCTACTCTAATTAATGTTATGGTTAGAGGAAAACTGTAGTAAACTAGTCGGTTCATTGGTGACCGCAGCTCCACTCTGCTGAGACCACAACTAAAAGAAACTGGCTGTGGTGAGAACAGACAAGCGTGCCACAAAAGAGAGCCCACGTGGAGTGTCCCATAAACGCTGCCCACCCATCTGTAATGAGACACTTCGTCACAAACCCTACATCGTTTAAAAAGGAGGAATAAAACTGGGGTTAAATGTGTCAATACTGGGCCAACCAATGACCATTTGTGAGTGCTGTCCTGTATTGTCAAGAAAACCTCCTGGAAAATGTCCTAGAAAGTACCTGGACAATGATTTCTTAGTGGGAACCCCGATAATGTGATTTTTATAATATCCTTAGATGTTATTACAGTATCTAACAACTGTAATTGTGTTATTAGACTACAAGAAGACATTTTATTACTTTGTGACAAAGTATCATCCCACAGTTATTATCAGATGCTAGACAGTCTTTGGCAAATTTTATTTGTAGTACATTTTACACTTGCATTTTATGTCTTACAAAACAGCTGCTTAGTGGTTGCTTCAATAATGAAGACCTTTGTTCTTAGTGGACACAGGATTATTGGCTAATGCATACAGTACAGGGCATAATACATAAAACATTTATTTATAGCAATAAACAGGGCTTCCTTACAAGGTCTCAGATATTAGTGCTGTGAGAGTAATACAGATAATATGTGTACACTAGAATTTGCTGTTTTCTTCTAACTAGAGACAGCCAACACTTAAATATACACTGAGGATATTATTATATTATTAGGTTATTAGGTTTAAAGTGTCCTCCAGATGGATTCATATTTGTCTGTGTGAATATTGCTGTAAGGAAAGCCCAGACCTTTTTAAAGCTTTAGAGCTGCTGACTTTTGGCATCCACATTAAAAATAAGCTAAATGCTTACTAGAATGATAGAAAATGCTATCACAGAACGGCTTTAAAACTGAATCAACTGAATGATTAAATACATTTTAAAATAGTCGCCAATGCATTTGTTTGTATTATGTTGATAAATTGACTAAACCTTTTCTAATGTCTCATTTCAGTGGCAAAGACGAAGGTGTATATTATATCTAGCTAAGTCAAAGTGAGCAGCTGTTTAATCCATTAACTAAAGTACCAGGATCTGTGTGTGTGTGTGTGTGTGTGTGTGTGTGTGTGTATATATATATATATATATTATTATCATTTTTCTCAAGCTACCCACAAATAAGCAGTACATCTTCAGCGATGGACCTCCATGTCAAGGAAAGACTACAAGCTCTTGGTGTGCAGGTCTTAACAATTTGCCATTTTTTGATGTATGTTTAAATCATCTTCAGCTTGTAAATGTATTCAGCCATGTAGCTCATTATTTTTCATTTATTTTCATGTTGTCATTCTGTGTTGACTGCAGGTGATGTACCATAGAAACTGCACATTTTAATGGCCTATTTGTTATTCGCTCTTTTGCGAGGCTTCTAGGTAGTAGTAAAAGCCTAAGCACTTTGAGGACAAAGATGGATGATGCAAATTGAAAAAATGTTTTTCCTCTTTCCTCGCTGCCAACATGTTCTGTCACGGTTCTGGAGAGGGCTTCCACATGTGGGAATTCAAAGGTGCACCACTCTCTTAATTAGGCTGTTTTGTCATGTACCACTCCATCTGTCTGGAGCCTACTGCAGCAGAGACGGAGAGGGGAAGAAAGGATGTTGGGTGGGGTGGGGAACAACTCCTCCCCCAATACCTGTACAGTCTGCACCAGATTGTCAAACAGCCAGTGTGAAAAGTTGAGCTTTAATGATGGCTAACCAAAACACGAAGCACGTGAGGAAGTGAGGCACCCCCCCCCGGCTATGCTGAAGAGAAATTAAAAGATCTGGGACGTTGTTCTAGCAGAGACCAAGAAACTGCCATGAGTCTTACAATAAGCTTTATAAAGATGGTAAAACTTGGCAGCAGCAGCAGGATTGCCCCACCCAGCAATGCTTGTTAAGCCGAGGAGAGTAGAATCTACACTTTCTGTATTGGCATAACTTCCAATGGTTAAACTGGCACACACAGAGGAGATGGATTGTTCTGTTGTTGGTCTACTGATGAGTACCAGTGAATCTTGTAGCTGTATCTTAAATAAAAACAAAAAAAGTTCATAATGAGTGAAAACAGGCGAAATGTAGTTAAAAGACTTCTTACTAGTGTAAATTATTCAGAGTAAAGACAGGTCATTGAGGTTGCAGCAGGATGTCCAGGCCAGGTCACACCATTTGTCTAACACTCACAAGATAGTAGGGAAAAGGCTTGTTGCTGTGGCAACCACCTTTCTCTTGACACGGGGAAGAAAGGCTGTTTTGTGAAGCCAAAGAAATGAGAAAAAGAAGAATAATTTCAACATGTTAACGTGACAAATTAAGTTTAAGGCTTCACTGTGTAATGTTTTAGTATTAAGTCAGTAGTTTGTGAAGCTTTGTGCCACTAATCAGCAGAAAGAACACAATATACAGAATAGAAATGAATGTATAGGTGAATACATAAAGTAAAAAGTACAAATAAAAATGGAAAATAGAAATATAATGAGAGAAGAGATATAATAAAATAATAAGAGCCTATATACAAAGTAAATGCAAATCTAAACATAAGTGTAAACATATTCCACAATATTGCTGACAAAACTTGACTAAATAAAGTAAATCTAGAAATTTTTTTTTGCCGTTGTAGCAACACTTGTATCATGAACGTTGTCTCATTTTCAAACACACATTGTTGGGTAAAGTTTTCTATTTTTTTCTTCAGAGTTGATCCACTAAGCGTGCAAGAGAAAAAAGGAATTAACTCGGAGTGTAAAAAATGGAGGAGGTCATGTATTGATGTGTGACACTCGTCTCCATAATGCAAATTGACACGTTTGTTGAAATAGAAATTGAATAGTGTTTGAAATATGGCAGACTGGATCTATCTCTCAAAAGCATAGCTTTAAAAAAGAGTGATAAAAAAAGATGTAATCACTGTGCCAAAACAATTTCACGCAGGCATTAGTGTCTTACATGAAGATGCTTTTTCCTGCAGCATAGAATAATAATGCCGATTTTTGATGTCTGCTGTTATAATGCTTTTAGTTAATCCTAGTGCGTCCAACTTAAATAAGTGTAAAACAGCGAACATTCAAGTTATGTACTCCTTATATTTCTCTTAAATTTAATTTTTAACCAAAACCAGTTTGAAAAATGTTGTAATTTGTGAGAAATTGCTGTCATAATTTCAGTCTTAAAGTTTATTTTCTTACTCAGTAATGTTGAGGAGAAAAACAATGGATGAAAATGAAATTAAAATTGCAATTGAAAAAATATAAAGTACTCCCAACCCCAGCTAGTGAACATACCCTGATGTACAAGTCAAAAGACATACATACGCACAGACATAAACACTTCCACAGACTGATCCCATTTGTTCGGCTGGTGTCACCCTGACAGAAGAGGTGAGGAAGCCAACATCAGTACAACCATATAGGCCAAAGCTCACCTGGATCACAGACTATAGAACAAAGTCCCAGCGGGGGCGCCATCTGCTCTACAAAACACAGATATTTAACACCAGCGTGGAGCCTTTAGATTCTTCTAATTACTACAAAATCCAAAGGAAGAGAAGTCAATGAGAAGGACTCTCAACTTACAGTATCTCTGCAAATACTAACTCGATATTTATTTTACACAAGAGCATAAGGAGCTCATTTGTCAATTTTTAATGTACGTTTTAAAGGATTAGGGTTATTGCCAGATTACTTTATTACTTAAGGTAGATATTGAGGCTTAACAACGGGGTTTGTCTGTTGATTGACAGGGTTTGATTTGAAGATGGCAATAAGAGGTTGCACCTAAATCTCCCAATATCAGAAAATCCCTTCCAAAACCATAGTTTTTCTTTAATCATGGTTCTCCACAAGCTAAATCTCTGGCAATAAATAACCACCACTTGCTACAATTAAGTCTCTCAGTATCCAGTAAACAATAACAACTCCAGGGCTCTTGATGCAAACTGTGCCAGACTGCTAGAAAATTAACTGTTCCGTGTTGTTGTTGTCTATTAATTTATTTAGTCTTTTAAATTATTCACATATCCATTCATTGATTTCTTAATTCATTGTTTCACATTAACTGTCGGCTTGAAATCTAAGCTCAGTCAAACAGCTAAATGGTTTATTTTCTGGGTATTTTCTTCTCTTCTTTTTACACTTCCTTATTAACCTTATGGTAACATTACATTTTCCCTTATGCCCAGCAAGCCTTAGTATCTCTGTCAGTTTCTGCAGTCCTTAGCATCATTGTGCACAGCCTGCCAGAAGAGAATCTCATTTATTTATTGGCAGCGTCGTCTTTAAGACAGACTGTGGTATAAATATGCATTCTCTGCGTGAGGCAGAGCTCATGCATTGATTGAATTTACCTGGGATCTAAATAAAAATACAGGCTCCAGTCCAGAGCATACTTCAAAGAGGTAACTGAGTTCATGTCCATCGTTGATGGTGAGAAATCTGCGACAAATTTTACTTCTGATTTCTCTCGATAAAGGATGAAGTTTGATTTTGTTTTCTCGGTCACTTCAGGCATGGCGACTGTCGTTGCTCATAGTCCTTGAGGTTCCTGTTTCACTTTTCAAACTAATTCCTAATTACTTCAAAAAGGGACTTTGAATCAGTATTGTGTTATATTAGCCATTAGTACCTGTAATTAATAGTGAAGTAGTAAGTAGTAAGTGAATTGACAAACTAATCTTTATGTCTTTATGAGACCAATTCCAAACCTAGTAAGAGAGAAAAGAAAATAACTTAACCTGCAATCCCAAAGTCTCCATAAGTCACAAGAAATCTCTAAAGTCCTGCGTGAAGTTTGTGAGTACAGCCTTACAGTACGTCTCCTTAAACTCGACAATACTTCTAGAATATTTCACAGCAGATTAATTACATCCTATTTAGTCATTAATGAGGGTTAATGAGGGTTTAGAAGAACTTTAATTATTACTGTAAGTTTCAAACCCCAGTACCCATCTCTCTAGTTATGTAAATGATAATGTGTGGTTTGCCAGTGGAAAGAGAAAAAGAAAATACTGAAATACTGAAATACTGGAAAATCCCCTCTGGACTCTTTTCCTTTGACTACAGCAACACCTGCATGACTGTCAGTGTGGTTCCTGTAAATCTTCAGCATTGTCCATTCCACTTGACGGAGCAGACAGCTGTTAACAACTCTGAGAGGTCCCTTGTGAGGTTACTGCATTAGACAATTACACAGTACTTGTTAATGTCAATCAACTGTATGTAGAAGACTTGTGTAAATGAGTCATACTGTAACAATAGAGTGATTTAGATTTTAATAAAAACGTCTGTCTTGTGGCAGACATTTCAGTAACTGAAAAAAGATCCTGAATGACTGCCCTATGCACCTGGAAATGGTATCTATGTAACTGAAGAATGAGCCCTCAAATAGATAATCGACAAAATGTTCAAGTAAGTCACTTTTTGGTCAGTAAAACCACAAATTTGGGCTTGTACTTTAAAATACACTCAAACATACTGTAGATAAACTGCTGCCTCCATTTTACTTCGTAGAAATGAAGAAGAGTACAAAGAAACTGCTTGCCAAATACAAGTAACGATAAATACTGTATGGTCACAGATCTCCCGGGTTGCAAATATGGCATTAGTTACACAGATTAACATGAGACAAAAAGCTTACTCTGAATAAGGTTACTTAGCTACTGCAGGACTCCAGAGTGCTGACTGCTGGATTTTGCTCGCTTTCCTTTTATGGTGCTAGATTTCACTCAATTTCCCAGGGACCTTACAACCAGGAAGGAAGCCTTGAGCTCCTCCGCTGATTAGGTTCACTTACTTCTAATTAGTCAAAAGGGTATCTAGTCTTTCCGTTCAATTACAGTATGTCATATGTTCTTATGAAAAGCCTTAGACTGAACCAAAATGTGAATTCCCTTGCACTTTTTTTATGGATTCACTTTGTGTGTGTATTTGTATGTTGTTGTTTTTTAACCATTTGTTAGTATTTGATGCGCCAAAATGGGGCAACTTTTCTTTGCAATCTCTTTCGAATAAGCTCACAAAGAACGCTTGTAGATTATTTATTAGAATCGTCTATTTGTCATGAAAGTATTCCCAGTTGCGTCTGAAATAAAAGCGTCAGGAAAACCTGCAGATGTGACGAATTCAAAGGAAAGCTCTTAGAAGGGGGTTTCACTCTCAGTTCTTTTGATCACACTTTTCTTTTCTGTGTTAACTTCTCGAGGCTGTGACGCAAGAGACTGTAAAAAAACAAACTTTTTTTGTTAGTGAGATGGGAGCGGGGGGAGGGGGTTCGAAGCATCTCCTCATGTTGCATTAGAGGTGATGACAATGTGATGCTGCATAGTGTGATGCTGAGATGTTGGGGAATCCCCTGGATAACAGTTTCACTGCTGTGGAGTCAACAAGAGCAGATCCTTAAGGAGACGCAATGTCTTATTAGCAGACTACAGCGTGTGGCATGTACTTTTAATGTTTTACTTCCTGTCTGGCTCATGTTTCCTGATATTCTGCACTGTGCTATCCAATAACAGAAGGCACCTGATCACTGTGGTATTTTAAATTAAAGCACTTATGCAAATGTAGCTACTAATTTATGCATAAATTAGCAAGTATTTCTGTAATCATGCTCATTGTCACATAACACATGGGCTGTTACTGCCCATATGAACTCCTAGCAACAATCCTAAAAGATGAAGTAGTTGCAGTAGGGTCGTTTTTTATAGTAACATGTAAATGTGCATAATTTTCATTAATCAAGGCGCATGGAGAAAAGCGCATAAATCTCAGTACACACAGGGTGTGGCCCCTGACATTTTGCATATCAAATAAGCACCCTGATTATAAATGTAGTCCTCTTCACCACAGTGACCTGGCAGTTTTGTAATGGAGGGGAGAGTAAGGAGGCTTCTCCTAAAAGACTCTGTACACTTTGGTCCTAGAAAGCGAGACAAGTTTTCCACCAGCCAAATGTCAGAAAACTTTGGACCACAATCCCATAATGTGACTGCTGCTACAACCCCCGATTACAAGTCAATCAATAGGTTTTGAAATTACACAGGATACACTGGTGAATACGTTCCATGTAGCCTTTTTTCCTGGCCGCAACCAGATCCTCAGCACTTAGGCCACAACTTTTATTGTTCTGCTACATTTTTATAATACAAGAACAGGTTGATGACATGTCTCTACATCTGTTTTTCTATGTAAATTGTGGCTATAATTAGATTTTGATTACACATCTCAGATGCCTCAAAATTAATAGACAGACTTCTTTAGACCCATCTCGCACACTGTGACATGCAGTGACGTTGTTTTTGCGGGTGTTTAAGCACCATAAGAAAGAAATCAATGTTGTTGTCCAACAGAGTTGAAAGGCACCACAAACATGTCAACGTGGGCAATTTATGATTCATGCTTTTAGAGATATACAATATGCCAGATATGCAGTCACAGATAACTTTCTATTAATTGCTGTTTCTGTCCAGGTAAAATACAATATAGCTTTTTTATCTAACAATATGTTGAGTTTTTTTTTTAGTCAGCCACCACCTCAATATAATGGAGGTCATTTGCAGTGATAAAAGCATAAAAAAGTTGCAATGTGTTGGTCCAGAAACAGTGCCCGGCTTCCAGAGGATCATTTACAGTTTTTAGTAAAACAATTTTTTACCGGTGAAATAGACAAAAGAAGTATCTGAGGCAGAATGCAGACTGTCCGCATAAAGGTCAAACCTGCAGCTGTGTAATTATTAAAAAAGGAGAACCAGAGACAGTAGATCTAACACTGTCAGGTCTCACTGCTCATTCTTCAGTTTTGATTCTTCAGTTCATCTCATCTGTTGTTCAACTTTAAGACGATTTGACATTAAAATCTTATCAGGTGCAGCTTTCAGCTATTTCTCAGGTGCCGTGGCATTTTCTCATTCAATTACAACGGAAAATTGTTCTAAAACCCCTGATGTTACCTTACAGTCTCACATGCTGACCTAAGTCAGCAAGAGTCTCATGTTCTGTTTAATGATTAATTGACGCCATAGTGTGAGGTTAGAACAAACTTAATTACAGAAATAAACAAACAACCTGTAACCTCCTAATGCATTATTGATAGTGTGCATGTTGCACTTTGAAGGGGGAAATACAGCTTCTATATCTGGGGCATTTTCTGGGTTTGTTTTGGGCTGAAGTGTTCTGTGTGCCACACATATTGATTTTACCGCAGGGAAAGTGATTTATCAGAATTACTCAGGGATGCTGGACACCATGTGCATAATTAATAAGGCAGCGCAGCCCTCATATAATTCAGTAGATCTCCTCTCTCTTCTCGTTTACAGACAAGTATCATTAAGCGATTTCTCTCGTGTCCTCCCCACTTGTCCCTTCACTCTTTCTTTCACACACATACTGTATAGGTTCTGCTCTGGGGAATGAGTGACAAAGAACTTGGGAGTGTAACGAGAAACAAGATGGCTGAAAAATGACTGAGACTGTACACTGTACCTGCAGTATGCAAATAATCGTCTCAGGAAACTAAACGTAGAAGGATAGAGCAGTAAGAAAAACAGACAAAAAAGTCCAGGCAAGGACAAAGAAATGGGCTATTATTCTCAATTTCTTTCATTTTTAAACAAAAAAACATTAATGGTTTCATAATTAAGACGAATTAGTCCTCTGCAGTGGCAAACCCAGGTCTCTTGGTTCAAGTCTGAAAGAATGTCAACATTTCCTCCGTAATTACGTCATTAGACAAACAATACCCGAGCTAACGGTTGGTGTTACAGATATGTAACGAGCCTCTGGAAAAAATGAACTCTTTCACACATTGCAAAAATGGAAACAACTTGAATTTAGTCCAAGTTTGTTTTCTCTCCTGCACTTCTAATTAAGCTGCTAACTGAGAGGGATTTTTGCACACATGTTTCAATGGTATTTAGCTTGTTTCAAGACCAAGATAATGATTCACAATAATGGCTTTATATTGCTGAGCCAAGACAAAAATTAAATTAAACGACATTTGCTGGTATTATATATTTTCTCTTGTCTGTCAACGGATCTAGCAATGCACAGCACAAGATTCAACCAAAAAAACCTCAGATTAAAGGATTCCCATATCTTGTCTTTACATATTCTCCTCCAGAACAGAGACACGCAGCACGGTTTTCACTATTTAAATTGTGTTTTTCCACAATAAGCTGGACATGTCTATCCAAGAGAGTTGGGACAGTTCCAGAGTCTTATTAATTTGTTCTCATTTGGCTGTCTCACAGTTAGCGCACTATGGAGCCAGGCTGCTAATGAAATTAAAAGCAGGATGTGGAGATAATTACAGTTACAGGCAGATCAGCTGCTGTTCTGAATCCATTACCATGTCATTTGGCTGTGATGGTGACTTCTTGCAAATTTTCCTCATGACAAACAATGAAGTTATCAATATGGCAGCCATATGTTTTCCACAGTGAGGATCCTGTAGGTGTTCTCACTTTGATTACATAAACTAGTTTTCAACAATGACTGTGAGTCAGTGGGTAGAGGTAGTGACCCAACAACTAATAACCTTTTACTTTTAAAAATTAAAATAAAATTAAGGGGTAAAACATTATAATGAGGGAACAAATCATAACTAATACATGACTCGTAATGTATTAATGCATGAATGGATGCAGGATGTGTCATGAATTCATGTTGCTCACCACCAAGGAACGATCAAGTCACTATGACTTATTAGTTAACAGATCATTAGTTAAGGAATGTTAAATCATAGTTACTTCATACATTAATTGATATGTGACAAATTAGATGGATTGCTCTTACATAAAGTATCTGCTGTTTCTCACTCTCTCTCTGATTAAGAACAAAATAGCTTCATATTTCTATGAAAATAGACCCAATGGTATTTTTTGACACATTTACAACATAGTGGAGGGGCATACATTGTTTTTCTAATTGTGTTTTGGGTTATTCAAATCAGTGGAGCTTAAACATGTATGATCATTCTCCTCCTAATTGGTCCATTATGTTGTAAATGTGTCAGAAATACCACTGGATTTATTCATCAGAGTGTCTGAGCAAACGCACGGCCCTGAAATAGACGTATGTAACTGGAATCCTGCTAATTTGGTTGCATATCAATGAATGTGTTCATTAACATTTCTTAACTGATGATCATTAATTAATGCATTAAATAAGGATGAGTCATGCATTAGTTAAGTATTAATTAAGTATATAATTATGATTATTATATATATATATATACATATACATACATATACATACATATACATATATATATACATATACATATATATATATATATATATATATATATATAAGTGTTACAATTAAAGATTAAAAGGATAAATAAGACTTGCTAAGTATGGTATTTCTTTCAAAAAGAATATTAATTTGTGAATTGTTTAACACACTTGGTACAAACAATAATCTTGTATTGAACAAAATGTTATGTCATTTAATGTACTGTAAAATGTATCACCTCTGGTGCCCGCATGTACCCCGTGTTCACCTCTGACCTGGGGCCCTTTGCTGCGTGTCATCCCCTCCCTCTCCCCCTTCCCTGTGTATCTTCAGCTGTCCTATCTAATAAAGGCAAAAAGCCCCCCAAAAATAGATTTAAGTGTCATCTTTATATTATGTAGCAAAACATGCAATGTCTTCTTCCCAGAAGACCAGCAACATATCAGCTGATATTAGCTTATCATAGATAAGTGTAAATATTGGTGTATATGACAGCAAATCAATAACTTGCGCTACAGAAATGTTAATTAATTCAGTGTTTTCATTACAGTCGGTCCACTAGAGAGCACTGACAAGTTTACATGTCTCACACTTTACATGTCTTAGTCACAATTCTTTCAAAAACACATTTTAGGGAGACTTATCAAATATTAATATCATTGTCAAACCTTACAAATCTGGTATCAGTGAGGCTACACCCTAAAGTAAACCTTCTGTGGGATTAATTCCCATTAAATGTACCTGTAGAGTCTTTTAGGAAGTTTCAGTGACAAGAATAGCAGGAGAGGGAGTGAGTCATAGCTCAGTCATATAACAAAATAACACAGGGAACCAATATACCCCATTTATTTTGTCTCAACTGTATAATGTCTGGGTGCTTTTTAAAAAGAACGACAGCAAGTAGCCTTTCAGCACAGCATTTATTTGTTTCCACTTAACTATACGCTCCATCTCCAAACCACCCTCAAGGCATCCTAGCCTATTGATCTCATACAGAAAGTTTATCTATAACTCTGTGTGTAATCTCTTGCTGTACTTTTACTTTTTCTCTGCAGCCGCTGAGGAAAAAAAAAGTTTGCAGGCTTCTTGAAAACTCTGGGGCAGAGACGTTGGCTCAAGAATTGGACTGCGATGCCCCTCCTGGTGTTTGGTGAGAAACATAATGTATTCAGTATTCAAACACCCACAGTTGGAGTTCAAGGAACTTAGCCTTCACCGTGCCTTTTTTTAAATACGGATATAAGGGTATCCTTCACAAAAACACTAAGTGGTTGCCAGGCAACACCAGATATGTCAGTGGGAGATGGTTTGCAAGGTAGGGCTCACTTACAACTTTGCACTTATCTTAAGAGGAGAAAGAAGTACCCATAAATTAGAAGAGATAAAGAGATAAATACAACTCAAAGCATATTAGAGCCATACATTACATTTTACGGCTTCCAAATACCAAATATATCAAGAAAGAGGTGCACATGTCCAAATCAGTCATCTTGACAGATTATCCTGTTCCTCCTGATAATTAAACCACATGCTGCTGCAGTGTTCACTGAGCTGTCTGGCACATTAATGAGCCGTAAGAACATGCTAAATGTGCCATAAAGGGTGACACAGACATTTATGATCAAACACACTTCACTGTACTGTCTTCATTCATTCTGCCTTTAACTTGTGACACCCACATTTCATGCATGCTCTCCATCCTGGTATTAGGATTAGTCAGAAGCATTACATTTTTTTTTTCTCCCTGAAACATCAAACAGCATCTCCTTCTGGATTTAAAAGTTTGGGATTTGATTGCCTGGTACCTCAAAGGACAACCCAACGGTCTTTTTAGCTTTTTGCTCTTAGTTACTCTCTACAAGCCTCGTCTTGAGGATTTTTTGAAAGTGCAACCCTGTGACAGCACCAGCCGAGATAAAAACAAGTGCGATGACCTCGGCTGTCAGCTGAGCAGCCCCCCCCACCCCCACCCCCCCTTGAGAAGGAAAAAATAGACACAGTGGAAGCTCACAGACAGCAGCGATGGACACTGGGATTACTCAAGACACCCAAAGATGTAATGCAGCTGTTTGCTAAGGTGACACCAATTGTTTTTAAGGTGCTTCTGCTCTATTAGACAGTACAGCGAGGAGGAAAAAAGGAGAGGAAAAGTGGAAAAGGATGACATGTAACTGTTTGTGTGGGCTTGGAGTATCAATACTGCCATGAGCGTGACTGCCTAAAAAACTGCTTCTGCAGTTTAAAATGTCCCATTGGGCACTAAGACTTTTACCCTAGGCAGTAAATAAATCAAAACACACGCAGTCATACGTATACACAGACTGTACATACAACCATAGGCCCATACGCCTGCTCACAAATGCGAGAATAGACATATATAGTTTATATATAGTTTGCTCAAATACTCACAGTGATCAGAAGCAAATGTCATCTTTCGAGGTGACATTCAGCTGACTTATGACAACATATCTACCATTTGAGAGGGAAGCTGAAACAAATATGTGCTCTTTACCCCTAATTCCCATGACTATACTAGCTCTTTAACTGCTCAACCATTACTAAGTGAGCACCATCGCAACGCAGCTACGCAGGCTAATAATTCAAGCAGAAGCATCTGTCACAGCAGTTTTATTATTCCTGTATTTAGCATTTTTTTGTGGTCATTTCTGTTTTCTGCTGTAATTAGCTACCTCCCTCATCCCTATTGTGCAGATGTGACTTTATTGTTTGTGTCAAGCTCAGGACACCATAGCTGAAGAGAAAGGGAATAGGATCAGAGGGGAGAGGCTTTTGCAGAGCCTTGTCCAGGAGGAGTAATGTTCTGCCAGCGCTGTCTGAGTTCCTACTGGTCCAATCGAGGTAGCTAGATTAGTTACCGTCCCTCTGCGCTGTCCATCTTTGAAAAACATTCCAGACTTAATTGCACCTCCAGTGTTTCGAGGCAGAATGCAGTCCTTGTGTGACCAATCAGATACAACCTGTGTGGCATTTTAAGAGCCGTGCTGGCAGTCGGAGCTGCATGATTTTAAAATGTGAAATGAGACGTCTCACCCATCTGCTGTATAACTTCTTCAGCTGTGGTGGCAGTTCGCAATGAAGGTTTTAGTCTTTGGTGTGTGAGGGAAATGAAAAATGTAAGTGTGACAGGTTCTACTTTTAGTTTGGAAACTAGCACAGCTTCTCTTAACATGACAGTGTCAAAAATGTCAGACTTTACTGCCGTCACATTTAAAATGGCTTTTAAGAGTCTCCTGGAGGCTGGGAGGACCGAGCCATCGACCATGCTATTTCTACATCACAGCTAATCTGCTCCATCTCTTGTTTTCTGTGCCACACACCAATTAATGAGGCAGAAAACCACTTGAAATGCTTTTTTAGCAACAAAAATGCATGATTATAGCCAATCTAGCAGCCAAATCTACAGTAGATGCAGCACAGGCAAGGCATCACTGACTCATCACGCAGTGTTTCTCCAGAACTAATGGACAGCTGGCAGCAAGAGTCCATGTCATGCAGACAGACCCAGCCAGCCCGGCCTCCCCCCAAGGTCACAGCCAGTCTCTCTCAGAGCACTGGCACCAGAGCAGCAGATGGTGGCAAAATGATGGTCTATCATTACTCATCTGACGGAGAAGATGGCTGTCGTTTGTCAAAAAAAGGCGTGTGGAGATGCTGCTATTTGCTGCTCTCTGGTTTTATCATGGACACGTTTCCATGATCAAATTAGTTGTTTTCTTTTTTGTTGCTACAGAGGTGGTTTCCCTCGCTTAGCGTGGAGATGAACATCCCGGCGTCCAAAAGTCAGGCCCTCCACAATACAGTGTGTGCCACGTTTAATTATATCAGTTGTGAGTCATATTATCTGCCATCAGTCCTGGTTGGTTAAATTGACAGAGTAAGAACATTTTCATTGATCCATATTTAAAATGAACGTACAGACAAGGAATCAGACTGAGACATGGCCCTTTTTCTGTTGTCATCCATCTCAGATTTCAAGACTCCATCTTCATGCTAATGAAGACTAAACACGACTATCACACCACATTTATGCAGTTTAAAGCCTCAAAAGGTTTCAGTGTTGAAAACTTTATTGCTATAGCAACCAGCGGATTGAATTTGATTCTGTTGGGCTAAAAACAGAACGGAGATGCACTTAATGCAACACTGTTACAGAAGCAGAGGCTTAGTCACCACCTCCCTCCTTAGTATACACACACACACACACACAAACATAGTGACCTGCATCTCAGCAGGCTATTGGAGTTTCCCTGTCTAGCTGTGGGACGTCTGTGCGAGTGAAGAGCTGAAGACGAAGGAGACGAATACAGGAGGAGGAGGAGGAGGAGATGTCTGAAGGGTGAGTGAGTTTGTTGCTAGTGGAGATTTTGCATCCTCAAAGCACTAATGTTATTTACAAAGATGAGGCATAACAAGTTTCGCAAACAACACTCCAGGGTGTGTTCAAGAAAATGATATAATGAGAAAATCTCATTTTTTAACAGGCTAGACGGTGAGCATCTATGGAGCCATTAAATGTTTGAAGCTTTTAGATGTAATGTGTTTGAGGCAGACACTTGCAGAGGTTACATTTAAATATATGTGCTGTATATATATATATATATTGTGTGTGGACATACTAGCTCCTAAAGTGAACAGCAGCTAGCCCAAAACACTTTTGTTCTGAGTGACTTGAACGGTCCTGAGGGTCTTGGTGACAGAGACAGCAAGACCTGGCTGAGTGTTCGCTCTACTGTCTCACTGTATCCAGGCAACAGCAAACCACCACGATTATTACATCATCTGGCAGAGTGGGCCTCCCATGTATTAATCTCAAAGCAACACTTAGCTGAGCTTAGCGAGCGGTGAGCGAGAGCAAAGAGTGCTTCACATGTAAAGAGGGAAGGATGGAGAAGAGGGCAGAGGGTTGTGGCATGAGGAAGGTTTGTGTGTGTGTGTGTGTGTGTGTGTGTGTGTGTGTGTGTGTGTGTGTGTGTGTGTGTGTGTGTGTGTGTGTGTGTGTGTGTGCTGGGGGACATCCACATCTTCAGCTGAGGTATTTCACTCAGCAGCACAAGGAAGATTGTATATTATACTTAACATATCTCTGCAGAATAGTGGCAGAAACAGTACTGCTTCAGTGGTTTGGGACTGTGGTAACTGTGGAAACAGTGTCCGAACTGGGTAGACTGGGTTCTTGTTGGGAGGGAGTTTTGAAGGCCAGAGATGTATTCGTTGAGTCAGTGGTGCAGATCAACATCTCATCAAGAGTTATTTTTGTGCTATGTGGCAGTTAAACTCATTTAAAGTATAAGACCAGATATATTGTATAGTTTATTAACAAATCGAATTAAAAGACCAAAACCAACAATGCTTTGTAACATATACAGATCAGCTATAACATTAAAACCACCTTGGCACGCTGGTGCTCACCATATGCAACAATGTGTTCTGACACCTTTCTATCAGAACCAGCATTAACTGTTTCAGCAGCTACAGTAGCTCGTCTGTTGGATCGGACCACACGGGTCAGCCTTCGCTACCCACATGCATCAGTGAGCCTCAGCCACCCATGACCCTGTCTCTGGTTCACTGCTTTTCCTTCCTTGAACCACTTTTGATAGGTACTGACCACTGCAGACCGGGAACACCCCACAAGAGCTGCAGTTTGTAGATGCTCTGACCCAGTCGTCTACCTATCACAATCTGGACCTTGTCAAAGTCGCTCAAATCCTCACGCTGCCCATTTTTCCTGCTTCTAACAACTTTGAGGACAAAATGTTCATTTGCTGACTAATATACCCCACCCACTGACAGGTGCCATGATAACCAGATAATAAGTGTTATTCACTTCACCTGTCAATGTTCATAATGTTACGGCTGATTGATTTAAATAGTAATAAGTATTGTGTAGCCCAATTTTAATGAGGCTTTTTTTCTTTGTGCCCCCTGGGTGACCCTGAACTTGGGCATTGTAGTTTAATGTGACTCAATCTCACATACACAATACTGCTGCCTCAAATACACCAGCTGAGATTGTCTGCCAAAAAGGCAATATTTATTCCAGTCTGAGTAATGTTTTTCAAAATCTACAGTACCCAGATTTTAAGGGAATTACTTTTTTAATGAAATTGTATTTGTAGCCTATTTTTAAAGAAGTATATCTTCAGTAGGAACCAAAGGGCTTGGGGCTAAGTGACATTGTAAGAAGCCAGAAAATACTTAAAAATGGAAACACATATTGTTGGTTTTGGTCTTTTCTTGATAGTTACTAATAATACCAGACTAATGTGATATCATCCACCTTGTTAAATGATTTTATGGTAGCGTGTGTGTGTGCCCCAACTATTTAAAGTAATAATACAGGATTCAGGAAGGCATGTTATATATTATTGTTATTTCTATATGGTATTAATAGCTACACATTTTTCAATTTGAGGTTATATTCATGTATAGTTTACCCCAACATTCAGAAACAATATTAATGTAAAACAACAATTCTGACAGCATCCAAAAAAAGCCACATTAATTGTTTAGGGGACTGGTTCTCTAACAAATATGTGAGCAAACAGACAACAACAAACAACACCATACTCTGCAACTCTCCAATCACACTGTAGGAATAATACATTTAATGCATCAAGCAGGCTAATAACTAATACAGTTTGTCACGCCACCAAACGACTATTAGCTCTATTTACAGACTTCTAAATCAGTTTCCAGAAACAAGCTTCTTATCCTGTGCACAAGATGTTTTCTTCAGCCACCCTTGGACTCTTGATGTAACCAGATGTCTATGTTCTGCAGCCAATCAGGGCTCAGGTTTTAATGTGTGTCTTTGTATACCCACATGGAGCTCTTTACTTGTGCCGAAACCAATAATACTCATAATAATTAAGTCAGAACGTGCATTTGAGCTGCTGTGAGTCATTCACCTTTGCTTCTGTATGAGTGGGAAAATTTAAAGAAATAATATGTATGAAAATATAAAATATAGTCTGCTGTTCGTCGGTTCACATCCACCAGTTCTGTGTTTCACTGAATTCTGTCTGCCTCAACTTTTAAAATAACAAGAAGGTAGATTTATGCTGTCCTATATTGCACAATGACCTTATAATATACCTGTGGGGGGTTGATAGGATTATTGATAAACACCAACGACTCAGTGGTTACTTGGCGAGGTGCTTAGATTTGCAGCTTTCAAATCTCAGTTTCTGGCTCGCACTCTGTGAGGAAATCCTCTTAACTTGGCTAATATACAGCACTTCCATCCACCTGTTTTTATGTGCATTTACAATTTGCGCATAAAAAAAAAACCTGCATGTAAGTGAAAATTTTAGAGTTTTTACACTTTATACTGAGGTGTATGGATATATTGATAAAAAATATGATGAGTCATTTTAATATGAATATACAAGCATTAATCAACTGCCCGACAAGGGGATCTTATTTGCTCTTACGGTCTTTGAAGGTCCCCTCCTCCCTTTACACCGGTAAAATGACCAATGAACAATGTAGACCATATATTTTGGTAATGGTATGAACATTTGTGTATAGTCACAGTTATTATTTCAAAAAATATAAGTTAATTTAACTCTGTCCAGTCCCTAGACAGGGTGTCAGCTGTAATTCCCTTTGCATCTCACTGACTTGAGCTATAGAAACTTCCAGAGAGATGATGTCCACTAATGAGAGAATCCACTGTGACATCTGGAGTTTATGAGGAGACAATTTTGTTAATGTTTCGTTATTATATTGATAGAAAACATAATCCTGGCAGCATTATGTTTCTCTCCAAACATATTTGCTGTTGCAAATCAGTAGTAAAAGATATTTCCTGTAGACATGTGTTAGTTTAGTTCTGTAAAAGCATATAGTTCAACCCAATGTGTTAACTAAACTAACAAAATGATTCCACACTACACAAACCTATACAGAAAGGCACTGTTCATCATACATACTGTGTGTGGAAGCACAAAATGTACTGCTACATATGAGAGTACTTCACTCACTGTTACTATTTGAAATTGGACAAGAAGCATTGCGAGTGTTAATAACTAATAGTTCCTCCTTATAGTTGCATAAAGGTTGTACATTACTGAATGGCCCTTTCCTCACAAGGTTGCACTGGATAAATGTGGTTTTATAGTCATGATTGTTACCAGAAATACAACAAAGTCAATTCAAACTGTAGCTTTACCATCACAACTTCACAAACTTATTTTCTTTTTCTGGCAAAAGTGAGTTTTTTTCTTCTTCAATGGCTCCAGACTGAGTTCTGCAGCCAGGTGACTGACAGATTGTTACCAGTTTTGTTTCCAGCTTGGTATGGCTGCTGGCTACATCTCAGTATTTCAAACATCGTCTACCTACAGATTCCCAGCTGAAAGAAAAGCCGCTTTTTCATTCAGGACGTTGAGCTTCCAGATATAAAACATTGAGAAGTCTTTTTATTTACATTTAGTGTAAAGTTCTTAGCAGCTTGACCTCTTTTATTTTCTTTCACTTTGTTCTTTGAGTGCGACCATTTTGATGTCCTGCTGAGGTGTTTCCATCAGCTGTGTTTCGCTGCACACAAGCAGCAGTGTGGCTCTCGCACTCGAGTGTGATTTGTCAAAGCAGTCTGACATTCAACAGAAGCTGTCTCTTCTTAAGACACCGAGAGCACACTGCAGTGACAGAATATTTTAATAAAGATGCTGCTGAGGGAGATTACACAAGCACAAACTGGGTATTTCACACAGCAATATTTCTTATTATGCCCATCTGCAGGCACAATAGCAAGCTTTTGTCCTGGTTTCAGAGCGCCCTGGGTGGCAGCGAGGATGTTGTTAAGGGTTTTTTTTTTGCAGGGATAACCGTCTGAATGGATTATGGGTCCAGAGGCAAATATGATGAACTAAAATCAAATCACAACCCTTGAGGACATTAAGTGATTTCATTTAAATATGTATATATATTCTTGCAAGTAAAAGATAAAAACTATACAGTAATTTATACAGTAGAAGCACACAATGTAATTCCACTGGGCTGGTTACTTTTTTCATGCAAACAAAAATTCAACAGCAGCTCATATGACAGATCCAGATAAGATTTTATTAGGATCACCTGCTCAAGCATTTTCATTTCCCCTCTACAAACAAAAACTACCACAGACACTAGGCTTCAAATGTAGGCCACAAAAAAGAGTGTAAGAGAGTATCTGACAACAACACAGTATGTCTACACACACTGTTCCTTAATCATGTTAATTGTTGTTTCTGTCTGAGATAGATATTAAGACTGTCTACAGGAATCAGACTCACAACCAAAATACAAATACTCTTGAGCTGGAAAGACAGAAATATAGAAAGTATAGTATTAGAAAGAAATATTAGCCGAACACATTTCAACAGAAAGACAGAACAATCTAATCAACTCAATCGACTCATTTCACATCTGCTGTGTTTCTAACTAATACCAAACAATAAATACAAACACACGTAGTCACATCATCTTCCTACTGCCGGTGATCACAGTGCCCCCCCCAGTTCCCCAAGTCGCCGAAAATAGTAAGTAAGAGTCAATTTTGGAATATTTATTTATTCATTCATTATTATTTCTCTTTTAGTAAAGTAATATAAACATTTCCATTTGTTCATTATTGTTACTATTATCATTATCATTGTTCTCCTATTATATTGGGGATGGTTATCATAATAATAATCATAATTTTTTTTGGGGGGGGGGCTTTTATTGCCTTTATGATAGTGACAGCTGAAGATAGACAGGAAAGGGGGGCAGAGAGAGAGAGGATGACACGCAGCAAAGGGCCACAGGTCGGATTCGAACCCTGGGCCGCTGCAGCAAGGACTCAGCCTCAGTACATGGATCGCCAGCTCCACCCACTGAGCTAACCGGGCGCCCTATAGTTTTTTATTGTTGTTATATTGTCGTTATTGTTATATAATATGGTTATTATTATTATGATTATCCAAAACTAACAATACAAAACAAATGTGTCATAACAAATCTCCCTGAAACAGCCATTTTAACTGCAGTGACCACATTACGTCACCATCATTATTATATTTATTATTGTGTGTGTTTTTGTTTGATTCATTGGTTTTCTTGTCTCCATTGTTGTATCTGTAAAGACGATTGTTTAGCTTTTGATTCGCACAATAAAGAAGAAAACGTATGTGCTGTAAGGTGACATAAGACCAACAACATAAAATGTATTTAAAGTGAGTCACCTCATGGCGATACCCAATCCTTTAGCAACAGTGCCGACATAAATTTGGCTGCATGGTGTCAATTGCCACACCAAAAACAATACATTGCTCCTTTGTCAATGGAATGACTTTCAATCACACTGAGTAGTTTTGCAGGTAACACACAGACAAAAACCTGGTTTCTAGTTGGTAATAAACTGGATGCTTTCATACTCGCAGGCTGTGACACTTCCCGAATTGTTACACTTGAGAATCGTGAATGGGATCGTGTGATATTGATATTTTGCACCAAAACACCTGTAGTGTGTTCATTCAAAAGAGCCAGGAGCTTTGATTTTTTGGGTTTTAATGGGCTGACGGAATAATGGCTTGGAGAGGAGAAGAGGTGCATGCTTTTACTTGTCTCTCTTTCTCTCTTCTCAGCACACAGCGTGACACACAGCACACACATGCCCGGCCTCTAAAGTGGTCAATCTAAAAGCCTCGTAGACAGACAAATTCTCTCTATTAGTAAATCTACACCGTTTCCTTCGGATTATGTGAGAATTATTTTGTAAGATTTGACAAGGAAAGTGCCCTCTGGTGGTAGCTTTGTTACCATAGAGGTAACAAGGTCTCTGGTTACACTGCATTAAAGCAGCAACAGCCACTTTGATTTGAGATCTCTGACTCGGGTCACCTACACACAAAACTTACGTTTTTACTTGTGTTATGTTAGAGGTAGACGGATTACAGCATGCCGTCACAGATCTTGCTGACAAAGATTGTTCTACAGTATGATCCCGCACTGAAAGGCACATGTCAACACTTCTTACCTCATGCAGAGTCCGTTGAGGAAACTAAGACAAGCTCCAGAATTTTCCCATAATTAGTTTTAAATTAAACTGTCACCACCAGTGGGGTGCCAGCCTGTGTTGTCACTGTTTTTCACCTCTGTGTGCAATGAAACATCAGAGCCCAGGCCACAATCTTTAAGCCTCTTGTGTTTCTGTGGTGACAAACAACTCTATCTAATCCTACGCAATTAAAACGATTAGCGATGCCGAGGCTGTTAAAAAGGCCTCAAACGAAACAGTTGGATTTCATTCAACTGGGAACGCTCTGTACTTTTAGTTTGGGCGTTTCAGAAAATGTAGAGAAATTTAGTATTTACATCGCCACATTTGCCGCTTTACCAAACCTCATCAGAGCAGCAAAAATGACCCATGAAGAGCAATCTCGGTATTTATTCAAATTGTTAATTGTTCCTAATAACCACAATCTGAAAATGAATGCCTAAATGGACCCTAAAAGTGAACTCAAGACCATACACGACCATATTGAGTGGAATATCCAGCCTTATTAATATTCCACTTCCATGCTCAAGTTGTGCTGATGAGCCAAGGGTTTGCTGTTGAGGCCAGGCTGAGGGTGCCGTTTGCCAGCACCCCGCTAGAGTCAAGTAAAAACCTCTTACACAGACTGCTTCCAAGTGGGCAGAGCCTTCTGATTAGAGGCTAGTTAGGGATTTGCCAAAGTGATCTTAAAGTTGAAAGAATGGTTGATGAGTGGAAAGTAATTTTTTTTGTTTGAAATCAGATATAAAAAAAGAAGTTGAAAACACTGTTAATGCAAGGTTGCTCTGCTCTAAGTGTCAATGCAGGACAGAAACTTGGAATAAAGCTCCACTTTATCATTGAAGTTAAAGATAAAGTTATTTGGATTGAAAGCAAATGTCAAAACTTTGTTGTTTCCTTATTACAAACACCTGCTTTTTAGAGGCGTTTCAACTGAACACCTGCAAAAAAAAAAAGTGCTTTCCTGAAGACATCTTTCTGTCTGTCGCTGTACATGTGTGCTCCCATGTTCACATACATGATACAGAAACAGAGCATGACAGAGAGCATGCAAGCTTCCTGCTGAATAAACCAGCTAAGCGGTGCACCCTGCTATGCCCTGCTGGCTCTTACCTGACTGGACGCTGGTTTAGCACATTAGTATTAGCACTCTGAATTCCCTGTGAGGACGTGTACCACCTGGCAGGCATCGCCGCCCTGCGTGAGTCAGAACAACCTGGCTATTAACGCACGGCAGGTACCATGGCACTGGCGAAGGAATCAAGCCCATGTGGTAATGTTAACCTTAGTGTACACACACACACACACACACACAGAGTTTCTCTCCTGCCCAGACTCGTACTGATCCTATAAGCGCTCCCCAGAGTGAGATAGACTGAGATGACTGCTACCATCCAGCGTCTCTACAGGCTAACCCTGCACACAGTATATCCTATTATCAGCTATGGAGATGTTCACTATGGATGCTGCCAGGGAGAACACACTCACACTCAAATCAATTTCACGCACGATGGCGTACCGATTAAAACTACAAAGGTCGATAAAGCTGAATTCCCCCCCCCATGGTATGAATTTTTAAATGTGAAATCAGACCAAATCAAGAACATATTTGCTTTTATATCCATTTTCTGTTTTTATCTAATATTTGCTTTTATTTTTTTGTTTAAGAATGTTTTGTAGCCAGGACTGCATCCAGGATTTTAGGGGGCGATTTGGGGTCATAAGTCTAAACCCACACACTTAAAACTAATTTTAACTTGCCACCAACCAAACTTTTAAGATTAAGATGGACTTTATTGATCCCACACTGGGGAAATTCACCACACTGTGATAATTTAAACACTCACTTTTTATTAATTCAAGTGGATATAATCAATATTTTTATAAAAGGGTCGCTCAGAGTGATGCCTACAGAGAATTATCACTTGAATCTGCAGCTCCCCTCAGCTTTACAGAGCTTTATTGTGAGCTTAGGTTCATTGTTTAGCTATCTGGTCGCAACTTTACTATTTTGATTGAGTCTCACTGCTCTCATAGCGTTGTTTTCTGCAAAAAAGCTCTAAAAACCCACTATTACATGCTCAGCACCAAACAGCAGCACGTTAGTAACTACCTGGTGAATTAGCAGCTAAAGAACCAGATACTTCCATCAGGAGTTGGTAGAGACCAAAAAAAGAGCTAAAAGAGAATAAATATTGGACTTACGTTCACCAGTAGACCAGAAACACGACTCCAAATGAATGCTAATGTTGCTTCGTGTCTGCTGGATGTGTAAATTAGGAAACAGTTTGCTCATACGTCATGTTGTAATTGAGGAAATAAAATTATTCATTAATTTGAATGTTCCTTTTTTTGCATTTTGCTGTATTTAACGGTATCCCACAGAGAGAGACAGGGAAGGCAGGGGAGAGAAAGGGGAACAGCATGCAGCAAAGGCCCCTGGAATCAGCCTTGGTATGCAGTACACCCTCTGCCAGTTGAGCTACTGGGGCGCCTCCCAATCACCAACAATTGTGATTGATTAATATTTTTAAGCAAAAATGGCAAAAAATTGCTGGCTCCAGCTTCCACTGTGTGAATATGAGATGTTTCTTAGGCCCTCTGTGACAGTGAACTGAATATCTTTGGGTTTTATCAGGCAATTTAAGTGAGTAACCAATTAAAGTTTCATCTGAAAACTTTGCACATGGCGTAGCTTAATTACGGTGCCCTTCTGACAAAACCAGGCAGTAACACCCGAAAACAACCACCTGATACGGTCGATGAATCAAAGCGCGGATCTACCCTTCAAACAGATACAAGCTGCATATTGACAGGGCCGAGCTTCAGGATTAGATATCCTGTTGCTACGAGGGATTGCCCTGGTCTTCATACAGCAGGGACTCTCTGTTCAGGTCTGCATTGCATCATTCTGCCAAGACAGAAAGATCCTTTTTCGCTGCTATTTGCGACCCGCTCGGTCCCCGTGGTGGCCTCTTTGTCTGACCAGGAATCACTTGTCACCTCTATCACCTTGTAAGCAAGAACCACAAGCTTTTTTTTTTGTGCAGTTTTCTGGCTGTACAGCCCTTAAGGGGATATATATATTTACAGTAACTACACACATGTAGGTCACAGAATGCAGCAGGATGTTTTTTTTCAATGAGATTACATTCTTCAGGGTTTAGTTTCTGCATTCATTAAATCATGTTTTTTCACCTTCTGTTTTTGTCTTTCTATTCGTAGCCTCTGTCACCCTCTCACTCTCCTGATCTCACTCTTTCAGTCACTCTGACTCACTATCTCATGTACACAACACACACACACACACGCTCGCTGTCAATGACCACTCAGAGTATCACGCACAGCTGATACTTCAGCCTTCGTAACACACTCTGACACACACACAGACAACTTCACACTTGGACATTCGCTACAGCAGAGCTTCAGGATTAGCAGCTACTACTAGCATGACACACCAGGAGAGAGAGTACAACACAAAGACACACACTAACACACTGTACAGTCACACTACTGGAGATACTGAGCTGCAAAACACACACACACACACACACACACACACACACTTGCACATTCACTGCCGTAAAGCTTTATACTACCACAATGGCATAAGCACATCCGTCAATGGCGCGATACGTGTTTGTGTGCCTGTTAACACACCGTTATATCCCACTCACTCACACACACACACACACACACACACACACACCCTGGCCCAGATCCCTCTTATGAAGCAGCACTGTTTGGTAGAACGTACAGCAGAAGGGGGGGGAAACAGCTACAGCTCCTGAGTATCTCCATGGAAACAGGCTGGAGAGCAGCATATTCCACTCGACGTACTGTCAGAGACTGAGGATGAATCCAGTCCTCATTAGGGAAGCCAAACCAAACCACACACCAGGCGGTTGATTCCATTATTAATTGCAACAGATTTTTCACAGAAAACACACACACACACACACACACACACACACACACACACACACACACACACACACAATACACCTGGATGAGGGGTTTCCTCATGCTCAAAGCAGTCAATACACTCCAACTAGCTTATTGGACTTCGCCAGGAGATTCTCTCCTCGGGCTGATCAATGCAGATTTTGCACACTCATAAGGTCTCATCCTTTCCCGTGATCGATCCTTCATGCAAACACCTTACGTTCACCATTTTCAAATCCTGGAATTTGTACAGTAAACCGACAGCTGACATGGAAAGTGGAAATCACTCTAAAGTCGGAAGAGTTGATGATGGAAAAAATCAATAAAAATACACAAAAGCAGGCAGGGGATTGATTTAAATAAACTCCTTTGCTGTTGGTGCTGACTTACAGTCCCACAGAGCTAAAAACATTTGATAGCTGGGCCGTTGAAGTGGTTTTCACGGTAGGTCATGTGCTACAACGTGTAGTGTAGAGCAAGGGAAGACTTTTGAGTGACAGTGAGAAAGCTTTGCTATGAAATTAACAGAGAATTTAAGGTTGACACTCTCCAGCACTAACTTAAGTACAGAATGTGGTGGTAAGCATTTACGCTATCACTGCTTTTTCTGTCAAAAGCAGGCTCGCAAAACCACACGCAAAAACACATTTCTGAGTCTCGCATCCTCCACAACACATCTACACCTCCTGAGATGATCTTCTCAGGTCAAACGTGAACAGGAGGGTACGTGTTTCCACATGTTCTCCGTACAAAACTGTAAATTGTATCAATCGTGCTTTCTGTTGCCAATATCCAGCTCACTCCTCTGAATGCTCTTTATATTCAAACTCATATTCACTCTTCCACTCACTCATACACCCACACAGCTTCTCTTGCTACCTAACATGGTATTGTACCAAGCACCACTAGGAGGGATTAAAACTGGGAACTAGGATTCTGGTTATTTCCATCCAGCTTCTCTTCGTTTTTTTTGCTACAGGGCTGAACATCAGGTGCCTGAGAAACATTAAGATAACAGAGCTGAGATTAAACTTTAATGATCCCTGTGGTGGGGGTCTTTGGTCACTGCAGCAGCAAAATAATAAGGGTGTACTGTAGACGAGAATACAACAATGAAAAGTATTGCTTAAAATAGGATATCTGATAAAGTAATTTATTAAATACCAAATATTCTGTAGTTCCAGCTTCAAATCAAAGGTGAAAATGTACTGCTTCATTATGAAGATATAATGAAATGTTTCACAATATACTGACATTTTATCCTCCAAACGATTAGTCTTGAATTGAGAAAATAATCTGGTGATCAATAATTAAAAGTGAAAACTAATTAAAAAAGATCAATAACCAGTTGCAGTGCTACTTCACACACACACACACACAGCAGTGTTTCAGTGATGGTAAGTACATGTGTGTGATGTGCAAATATATACAGAGAAGATATGCAAGTGTGCATTGCTAACTCTCATATTTACAGTCAAATGACATACTTGTTTTTAAACACTGAAACAACAACTGTTGTCATTTTGTCTTGACCTGAAAGAATATCAGCTGCTAAGACACCTTTTTTTTAAAGTGCTGAATTATAATGTCTGTCAATTTTACCTTTTGTATTGTAGATACTGACACGGAGCAGGAGAAAATGCCAAGGTGTCACTAGCAAGATGCAAGCTGGTGACAAGACAGAGAAAAAGATGTGAAGATGTAACAGTTTGAGATCTAAATAAGGTAAGCTGCTAAAAGAAACCAAATCATGAATCATTAAAATGTGAGTTAATTGCAGGATGTCGGGAACCCTGAGGTGGGTGTCATCAACACTCTTAACTTAACGGTTTATATATATTATTATATATAAGATTATTAAATTTAATGAAGATAAAAGAATCTTAAAATAAATAATTCATAATTTGAAAATTGTATCGTGAACCCGTTATCATGAATTTCATCGAATGTCTATCGTTACATCGCCACTTCTGTAGCTAACATAACAAAGTAATCACTACAATGAATGAGGAGACAAAGAAACTCATGCTAACCATCAGAAAACCAAGTTTCTTCAACAGAAGATACAAGTAGGAGGTCATTCCAGCGGATGCACCACATCATTGACATAATCAGACGACATAGAAGCTGTATAAATCGCTTTGAATTCAGCAGAACTCACTGGTATTTCTATTGCTGTCCTGCTCTGCACCCAGCAATGAATCAGCTCGTCAGTTAATGGCTGGTTAATCGTTCCATCATGACCTCCAAACCCCCACAGCAAAACAAAAGAGAAAAGATGCCATAAACACCAAGACCGTACAGCAGCTTTAATCCTAAAAGCAAACACACACACTCTCTCTCTCACTCTCTCTCACTGTGAGTAAAACTGAGAGGGTATTTAAACAAATGATCTGGTTTCTAAATTGTGTCAAATGACTGAGTAGCCCTTTCCTGAAACAGGACACAATAAGCAAACATCTGACAGAGATCTTGGAACATGAAACATAAAATAATCTCCAACAATTAGAGGAGGTTTCATCCAAACTGAACAACCATCAACCATCAACCATCAGTCCTACAGGTTGGTTGAACCATTGGTCTGTCCAGCTGTTGGGTCCAGATCTCAATATCTAACATTACTGGCCAAATAGCCGAATTTGGTTTCATGGTCCTCAGAGGACGACTCCTAATGATTCTGGTGATAACATTACTCGTGGTTTAGCACCACCCTTGGGTCAAAATGTCCCCTTGACCGACACTTTCATAATTATACAGGACACTGAAAAGTATCTCAACATTCAATCACTACATTTCCTTGACATTTACAGTCGATATTAATGTGCTGCAGAGGATAAATCTGAAAAAATATATCAATTAAGGATATCTCATAATGTAACACGCAGATTACCTTGAAATTTGATAAACACATTCATGCTCCCAAAGGGATAAACCCCCTTTAAAGTTGAAAGAAATGGTTGGAAACAGCTAACCTCGCTCTGTTAGGTAACAGAATCTGCCTACCAGCTCCTCTAAAGCTCACTAATTAACATCTCATATTGTTTGTTTAATCTGTACAAAAACCAAAGTGTTGCTAAGCAACCAGCAAAGACTAGAAGTTACTGGTCCTAGCCAATAAATAGTCCAGCACATAAAGCCCCCAGGGAACGGCCCGTTGTTTTTACATTTGGTTCCTGCCTTTATCCTAAGCTAAGCTAACCGGCTGCTGGCTCCAGCTACATATTTATTGTACAGACAGAAAAGAGATTACGAGTCTCCTCTTCTGACTCTAAGCAAATTAGCATACTTCCCAAAATCCATTTCGCCCAACATTTCCATATTGTTGTGTGTAATAAACATCGCTCCCTCTAGGGGCTGCTAGCGGGGCTTTCCACTCTTTTTCTTGCCTGCTTTTTTTTGCAGGGAACTGGCTAAATGAGGCGTTTCAAGACGCCAGTGTATCTGCTGGAGAATCAGAGCAGTAAAAAGCCGCCTGGGAGATGCGAGGAGCTGAAGCTCTGCTCCTCAGAGATCGTCTTCTGCATCCTAATGCCACACATGACAAATGACCGCCTCCACCAGACAACTTGCTACACAGGAAAGCAGCCTGATTCGGTCCACACAGCTGTCCGAGTGTGCCTGTACGGCTGCATATAGGTGTGCCTTTAGCCCACTGTAAGTACAGTGTATTAAGAGATGGAGCTTGTATCAAGGACAAACGCTGTATGTACAGTTTGTGTGTGTGTCTGTGTGTGTGTGTGAGTGTGTGTGTGTGTGTGTGTGTGTGTGTGTCAAGACACAAGGATTAATGCTCCCAATGATAAAGAGTATCTGTCAAACCTCTGCTGCATATCACAGGACAGTTATAAAAGAGCCTGGCCTGCGATCTGTTCTGTATGCAAACATGAATGAGTGCAAACGTCTGAAAACTGTTTTATCTTGTTCTTTTTTTTTTTTTTTCAGGTCATGACCAACACATCTGTGCTTTCTGGGCAAACAGATACAAGAGCTTAACTGAGTGCAAGACACTGTCAAAGGTTTCAAACACACAAACACACACACACACACACACACAAACACACACACACACACACACACATATATATATATATATATAGAAAAGCCCTGTCAAACAGCAGAATGCAGGATTTGGATATCGCCGCAGCACCAGCTAGTCTCCATCTCTTATTATGGCATTAGAAAGGGTGTGTGTGTGTGTGTGTGTGTGTGTGTGTGTGTTTTGTGTGTGTGTGTGTGTATAAAAGGTGAAAGTGATGAACCCCTCATCAGGTCACTTACAGGTTCAGGCTTCGAGGCTTCAGACCGAACATCCTAACATGTGGTTGAGAGATTGAAGGATTTGAGAGGGATCGCAGTAATCAGCTGTTGGCTAGCAGGTTTCTGAGTGATGGAGTAAGTTCTACAACCCCCCCCACCACCACCACCATTGCCCATTCCCCATTCGCCCATCTATCTGCTGCCATTATCCTTATCTCCCCCTCTTCCTCTCTTCATCCTGAATTCCCTCTATCTGTGACAAATGAAGCATTAAGACAAACACATAAATTGTCAAGAAGAGAGGGTTTTTTTCTCTCCCCCTTTACAACCAAACGGAATCAATGAAATTTATTACATAATGATTAACTATTGGTACCGTTAAAGACAAAACAGCCTGTCAGTTATATTTAAGCCAGAGATTCTGCCGACGTTAGTGGCCATAAGAAGATCGATGGAAAGCTGTTTGGCCACACTGTCAGGATGAAAATCCCCTTGTTGCCCATCGAGAAGGCTGGTTGAGGAGCAATCCCTCCCACCCTGCTGGATTCTGTTACACACACATACATATGAACACACACACACACACACACACACACACACACACACACACACACATACACACCTGCACAGATCGCTGTGATTGAGGGGGAGAGGAGATGCTTTTTATTCCAAAACTGAAACAGATTTATTTTGTCATATCCGACAAAGATTTTGCGTTTTTTTTAATAAATTTTTGACCACTGCAAGGAATACTAATTACCTAATTCTGCTGTGGCAACTTCTCATCTACCTGTTAAATTCACACACACACACACACACACACACACACACACACAAGGCTGTAACTGTTCCACTGACAATGTCTCAAGAAAAAAAAGCCAATAAGAAAGAAAAGACTAGAGAGATTTTTGTGGATGAGTCCAAGTCTCCTTACCTTGCAGCGAGTCTATGTTCCGGAGACATTGGAGCACATATGCGGCGTGTCTTCACACGATGACAGGGAAGCGGTGGACAGTCATGCAGAGGTGTTTCACATCTGAGAACGGAGGGGGAAAGCAGGATTTCTCCTCCGTTTTTCTGTTCCTTTCTTGTTCTTTTTTTCAAAGCCCTCAGAGGAATGGAGCACTGACAGAGGAGGAAGAGGAGGAGGTGGTGGAGGAGGAAGAGGAGGAGGAGGAGGAGGAGGAGGAGAAGGAGGAGGAAGAGGAGGAGGAGGAGGAGGAGGAGGAGGGGGGAAGGCTAAGGAGGGAGCAGTCTGCCGGGCTGGGCTGCTGTGGATCACCTGGAGCAGTGTTGGGCTCCGCATTTACTCCTCCACTGCAGCAGTGCGAGGCAGCGGCTCGAGCTGCATGTTGCTCCCACAGATCACCGCAAAACAAGGACACGGAGTCTCCATCTGCTGGATTCAGGATTCTGCAGCTCTGTAACTCCACACGTTCCTATCCCCATCAGCATGCACACTCATGCTGTCCCTCTTCCCCCTCTAGGTTTCTATCTGCATCTCTGGCTCTCTGTGTTCCCTTTGCCTCACACTCCTTTTCCCTCTCAGGGGGTTTATAACAAGTCACAGACGTGTTCCCATGTTATTTGGCGCTCACTTTTCCTGGTCTGTGTCCTTGCACTGACTGGTGCATGTGGTCATACGTCTGGTTGTCTTGGTGTTGAAACGTCAAGCTCGATAAAGCCTCAGCCAACCTCACGCTCTCCCTGAGATGACATCACTCCTTCGACCGGAAAAAAAAAAGGGAGGGAGTCTTTCCTGGTCTTGTTGGGACCCTGCTGACGTCACCGAGATCAGACACGTTTCTCAAACCATGTGCTGATGTTTAAATGGCATACAATCCAACCCACCCCTCAACAAAAAAAAAAGTAGAAAGTTACACAAAGCTGAACAACAGGATGCATAGCGAAGCACGCCAAAAGGGATGCTCTCACTTCAGGTAAACACTGCGGTGATCCAAGCGAATTACATCATGAGAATTGAATACGTTTCCCTGTCTTTCTCTGTCCCGAGGCGACCTCTCATCCAAATCTAGAACCACAAATTCCACCAACCAGCAGAACACTTGATCTGCAAGTCCGACCGCCCTCACATTCCCCTCACGTCCTCCCTCCTTCACCAAGCCTCCTCTCTGTCCTACAGCACCGCAGAGCTTTTCAGGTTGAGAGACAATCTGAGAGAGGAATAAATACAGATTTGGAATGGATCGTATTGATTTCAGGCCTAACGTAAGACTTATTGGTATTCTGACGGAGTAGAGGTGCTACTCAAGAGAAATATGACTGCTCCTTCACTAGATGAAAAAGACATATCAGCAATAGCTGATGCAGATAGAAAAGAAGGACCGCTTGAATAAGGAAACACAAAGATAACCCACACAGATGCGAAACCTTGTGTGTGTAAGCTCTCACAAGCCTCAATAAGTGGGATATCTGACATCTGATGAGTAATTTTCAGGTGAATGTTTGGAAAGAGACAAAGGTTCTCAACCCCACTGTTAAATGGTCGTGATGGATCTGTGATACTCAGTTATTAAGTGTGTAGACAATGCTGCAATCAAAGAATGTGTCTGCACTAAAAAACAAACAGTTTTCTTTAAAAACTTTTCAAAAACCTTTCAAGCTAATGTCCCAAATGTTTTCCACAGTCTCTCCAACCAGCACACCTACACCTTAAAGAACTGCTGCTTTTCTGTTATTCCACCATGTATAGTGTACGTGTACATGTTCTACTGTTATTTTGTCAACTTCTGTCCCAAAGATCTAGCAACTAGGGAGGCCTTACATGCAACAAAGTGCGTGAGATATGATTTAAATATAAAGACCAATGCTCCACATATTTAAAATGATCCCTCACTAGGAGCTTTCACAGGAATATAGTATAGACAGGTAAAAGCCATCAAAAAAGTGTACAGCAGCTCATTCTCACCAAGAACTTTCATTCTGAGAGCATAATCCTTAAATGAAAATGGGAAGATATTTCATTTTATAGTGTAAATAATACTTCTCTGGTAGCTATTTCTATCATCACCATCATGAATAATGTAGAGCACAGTACAGAGCTGCTACTGTACTGAAATGATTATGATAGTTTGCGTATAACTATGAAAAGTCTACAGTCTGTAGTGGATTCTGAAATGGCCAGTTCTTTCAGTAGGTACAGTATGTCATAGCAGCCTTTTGATATGTTAGCAAGTAAGCAGTCCCACCTAGTGGTGTAACACTGATGTGAAGTGCTTTAAGAAAAGTCAAAGATGTGCACATTTGTGCCATAATCCTATTCTACATTAAACCATAGAAACAACCCGTTATCTTTACATTTTAAAAGCTTTTCGTGCGAAAGTTTGCACAAAAAGTCATAAAATGCATCATTTCTCCTGCTGCTTGTCCTGCTGGCTTTATATTGCTTAAAGTCCACACAGTCATTAACATTCTGCCTCAACCTTGAGAAAATGATGAGTAAGGGATGATCAAGAGCAAGTTCTGTGGATGGCTGATAAAGGAAAAAAAAAACTCGGAACAACTCTTTAGGTTACGCACATCAAACAAGTAGAGATGTTCCCGTATCCACATTCATTTCATCTGGAGCCTCCGTGCTGACAAAGCCTGTAAAAGCACAGGAGGACCCTACACACGATTAACTCGCAGATAATCTCTGATGTGTGCTTGTGCTGAAACTCCACCGTCAGCCCATTTGCAACGCTTAGAAAGACTTTTACAGAGTGCGATTAACACATATATGATTGTTTGAGATCCCACAATCTTTATCAAACGGTGGTGTTATAATTTAGCACGACGCTGCAATAATGCAGATGCGAGCTAACAATTAGTGTTGGGCTAAATATGCAAAATGTACCTGAGATAAATAACGAGCACAACAAAAAGGTGAAGCCTCAGTGTAAAATTAGTCTAACCTGACCTCAAAATGTTGTTTCATTTGTGAGTTATACACCAACAAGTCGTGGGGAATCGTGAGAATACTTTTTGTGTCAGTGTGTGGTATTTATAACCACGTAATTATAATTCACAAAACTAAAATTTTAAGAGATTACTCTTTCATGATTCTGTCTTGGCATTTGGCTTCAAAAGCATCACCGTGATAGTGATAGTATCTGAGGTTTGTGCTGATGTGAGCCAGCATTTGATCATCTACAATGCCCAAAAAATGCCAAGAGAAAGGCAGCGGACCCCTGCAGCGCTTTTTCCTTGGATGGTTCTCAGTGCTCTGACCTCTGCGGAGAGAAGGAGTCGTGCAGAGTTTAACTAATTAAAGACCATCTCCTTCATGCTCTATGCCCAGATTCTCCACACATCACAACAGCCACACGATGTGGGATTGACTTTACCTGTTCTTTTTAAAGGTCTTGGTATAGGCTCAAACCTTTCCCATCCTGCACTAGGCCAACTGTAAAGCTGCAAATTTACTGTTTTGCTTGTGATTGACTGCCATTATCAGTGTAGTTTCCAGCCTCAATAGGCAGTGGTTTACAGTGAAAAACACTCTGACAGACCCGTTGTACACTTCCTGAACAGCAACCGATGGCAAAGTTAGCAGCTGGTCGACATAGTGGAGTTGGCAACTAAAGAACCAGATATTTCCCTCAGGAGTTGATGGAGAGAAAAACTAAAACAAGAATAAATATTGGACTCAAACACGACTAAAAAGGAACGCCAATGTTTTTAATGTCTGCCAGATGTGTAAATAGGTAACAATGTTGACCATGTGCCGATGTTGTGTTTACTGTTTGTTGTGCTGCCCCCAAGTGTAAAAAATAAATGAATGCAGGTTTAAGTTACAGTTTGAAACAAGTATAAAGCTGGGAATGTTCTATATTTTTCTTATTGTCAAAGAAAGCTCATGAAAAAACAAAACCAGTGGCTTTCAGTCAGAAATAAGCTGTAGATTAACACACATTTAGTATAAACGGTTATGTTATATATATATATATATATATATATATACATATATATATATATATTCTGATATCACTGAAGCTTATACAAAGGTTTTATGTATATTTTTAATAGGGAATTATTCTGGACTCTGCTGGTGTTAATGTTTTTATTTAGTACTATAATATGGGAACATATATTTGTATTATTGAAACATTCAGGAGGATTTATAGTCAGAAATGGAAAATAATAATCATAGGTATGTTTTAATCAGTGTATAATCACCTCATCATATAGGAATCGTGTTTTTGTTACCTTAGAATGAGCTGTTTTTATCTAAAGACGCAGCGTGTCGCCTTCCGTGGAGTCCGCCATGTTGAACCGCCATGTTTCTACAGAAGCACAGAAGGAACAAACCGAATGCTGGCTGCAGATAGGGGTGTGGTTTTTGGGTTTTTTTTTTTTTTTTTGCAGCTACTGTAGTTTCTCCTACACGGTTGCAAAGGGAGGGTGAAGCAACAGAGCTGCTCTCTGCAATTACACCACCAGATGCCATTAAATCCTCCACACTGGACCTTTAAAGATCTAGAGAAGTCTGCAATTTAGGATCAACTGTTTGACTCTTTAATAAATCTTAATACAGAATAGAACATCGAGTTGGTAAATTATCAGCTGGAGATGTACATTGAGTTCTGGTTTGGAAAGATTCACCTGTTTGATGCTGTGATCTCCGAAGTCTTGAGCATTTTCTCTGCCTCCAAGACTTCGTAAGACAGCTGGATTTAATACCACGAGTGAAAACTTAGTGAAACACCAACTACGCAAACATGTTCAGCAGGCCAGAATTCTGTCTGATCCTCCTCCTAAAACTCATCGCTTGAAAAGAACAAGTAAGCCTTCACCACTAACACAGTCATTCCTTCAGATCCCTGCTACTATTAAGCCATATTACAATGTGTAAAAAAAAAAAAAAAAAAAAAAAAAAAAAAACAGAAGCTGCCTATTAGCGTGAACGACATCTCATTATGTTTGACTTAATCACCCCTCCCACCTCTTACCTGAGTCCTTCTCAAAGAAAAGACAGCAGTGAGTCTGTAGTAGCCATGGTAACACCTGTGACAGATGAAAAGATGGATGACAGATATAGTACAATACAGCTGAGTCACTCGAAGCACACACACAAACACACACACACACACACACACACACACAAACACAAACACGCACACATTGACTGACTGGAGGGGAGCAGCACAATGGGAACATGTGGGCATTTACAGAGAGAAGAAACTTGAGGGAGAAGCTGTGGGTCTCCTCCACTCCCAATGGAGAGAAAAAAAAACACTCTCCCTCCTTCCTCCTCCTCCTCCTCCTCTACCTCCTCCCAACCTCCCAAATTCTCACCCACACATCATGCATCATTCAGTGCCATTGATTGGTGGGTGCAGGAAAACAACCCTGACAAGTGCAAAAGAAGCATTCAGTGAGTGACTCATTCATGCTCCGCACAACTTCTGGCACTTTCACACCTGGTGCGAGATGCAAGTAAAAAAAAATCCCCCAATGAGACCTCCTGTGGGGTTGCACTTATTGATAGTCTATCAGTCAATAACAACAACAAGCCCTCAGCCTGCAGGCTCGGCTCATGCACAAACACGACCGCGTCCTTCCTACCTTTTTCAACGCTGACATCTTCCTCCTCAGAGAGGGTCACTTCTTCCTCGATAGTACACGGGCGATGGATAAGTGAAAAGCGATCATGTCCCCTGGTAGCCGTGAAGATGTTCATTGCCTTGTCCGTTAGAAACATCTGCAGCACAGCCGTAGTTTCCCATGATGACGGCGGCTCGACGGGGTTTTCATGTCCGACGCAAGTCCCGATGCGGCGGCGGACTTCATTCTCTGGAGATGAATTATTATAATGCACTGATGTTGTTGTGGTCACTGATAGCACAGCTCCTCTTGTGAAGGCAGCCGATATCAGACGCCATTTTCACAAAGTCTGCACCTACAGTGCCCTACTTGTACTGACACAAACAGAAACAACGTTACATGTAACTTCTCCAACACCCCCAACATATAAACTTAAACAGATGATTTATAGGAGAGTAATGTATGGCTTTTATAGTGAAAACCAAACACAAAATGCTTTATTCAATTTGTGTTTGCTGTTTTAATAAACCACATTCATTGAATATTATATGAATATACATGTACCAGTGTTGTCTTATTTCAGAGCCACATACATGAGCTAAACTTGAAAAACAGAGAAAAAATAGTAGCCCTAACATAACAGTAACATCATTTTCATAAAATTACAATAAAGTCAATAAAAATTGGATCCACAACGTAAAAGGAAAAAAAAATTAAAACAATTGTAACATTTTACAATTATTATGAAATAAAATACAGAGACTGACTTTCCTTTTATAGCCTGATGATTAATATATGAAATGAAACATATCCAGTGAAGATGTTAGTGAAATAAGTGTGAATGGATGAAAAACACTCTGCTGTCCTCCAACAACTTCTGTTGAAGCGACCTCGGGCAAACCACTTTCCTCCGGCTGAGCTTCATGACAGGCCAGCGTTGGTCTGACTGCTGTGTCCCTGGGCAGCTCCTGTGGGGGTTTGGCACCAGCAGTGAACTGGCAAAGCACAAGCTCAGCGTATATTTCCTCAAAAGAAAGCTCCTCGTACTTGACATCCACCTGTGCTGCACCTTCACGGTCAGTCTCCACCTACACATACTGTGCCTGCTTCTTGTCTTTTACTTGCAGCCACTTCACAGAGACATCAGCCCAGAACTCAGAGCCAAAGACTCCCCAGTTTTAATGGTTATGAACACACAAAAAAGGAACTAGCTTTGTTTTTTAAATGTTAAATTCAGTTTGGAAAGTTATTAGTCTTTTTTAAACAAGGACCATGCACAAAATGAAGGCAGGTACAAACGAAGCAATCCCCAGTCACTAAAAACCATCACACCTCTATCTACTATCTACTAACCATTATAGAAACAAATCTATAGGCGAACATCAACATATAAATATCAGCACATTCATCCAGCACAAAATAAAAGTGAGCGAGAAACTGACTTTGCATCATGGTGTGGTGTTTAGATCACTGAGAAATCATGTGGGCACAGTCCATAAAACAGCCAGAAGCTGAAAACTCTCTTGACCTTTGCTCACACTGCAGAAACAAACAGACTTCTCATTGTGCAAATCAGCCTGCAGTTACAACATTACCAAACACTGATAATATAACATTAGAAAACAATTAAACACAGACACACACTGTTATGGTGCCTCAATCAAATCAAAGTCAAGTAGATTTTAATTAAATGTAAGAAGAATGATACCTGTCTTGAAGGTAAAAGAAATAAAATCTAAAATATGAGACACAGCAAATATATTTTGCATAAAAGGGGAAAATATGTCCCTAAAACACTGCATGAAGCTTATGAAACTCACAGGAAGTTGTGATTTTTATGTTCTGGTGTACTGTACTCCCTGCAGACCTGCTGAGGTTAGGTGACTTTATTTGTACCTGTACACAGATTTGGTTTGCAGTAAAAGACAAGAAATTCCTCCTTTTAACAACAAACAACTCAGACAATAGACAAACATTGTACATGATAAAAGAGAGAGAAGTCCCACACATCATACTTACCTCAGGCTTCAAAGAAGTTACTTCAACCAACTGTTTGATATTATATATATATATATAATTATATCTTATATCTATCTTGATTTTTTTTATCTTGTTCTTTGTGAATTACTAATTAATAGTTCTTGTATTTTACAGAAATAATACCCAGAACAGACTTATAAATAAATAAATAAATATAAATAAATCCAAATATTATTGCCTCTTTCATTATTCCTGTCAGTACTGAGTTTGGTCACTGGAGGGCGCCAGAGACAATCTTCTTCATTGTGCTCTGTCCATGGTCCTGAAACACTCAATAACAACAACATCAACAATAATAATAATAACAAAAGTCATTTTCACTGCACCAATTTAACGTATTTATATTTAAATTCTATTTGTCAGAATATGATCATACCTAGATAAAACCTTCAATGTGCTCTCTTGGCAACATACATTACAATCTCCCCAGATAGTTCACATGTGGTCCAGATCAGTCACAACTCTGATGTTTCACTTTGTGACCTCGGTGACATATCAGAATCCATTTGACTACATTACTCTCTACATTCGTCCTGTGGGTCACTTCAGGATCATATGAGCCACATTTAACAAATAATGTGAACAACCGAACAAAAAACATCAGATCTGAGGAATAAATAAGAGGGTTAAGGCTTGCATTGTGCAAAGTGAGGCCCCTGTGTGAGTACCCTACAGGGGTGTAGTACAGTGGGAACACCACTAGGGGTCGCTAAAACTTCATAGTTCTTCTTAAAGAGGTGTAAGAAAAGTCTCTGCTCAACAGCCTCATCCTGCATTAGAAAGCAGTTAAAACAGAGCTAATAGAACAATGGCCAATCGTCAGGGAGAAGGAAACACTGAATCAGAAGCATTTTAATCATAATTGTTAAACATAAAAAATACATACAGAGAAATGCAATTATGTAGTATTCACATTCCTCCAAATCCCTTGTTGTATAAACTATGTGTGTTCATGGTGCAGTTTATCAGTTGTTCTGTACTGTTACTGTTATTCATTAAACATAATGAAATGTTAAATAAAATATATCACTTATTCAGGTTGTCAGTTTATTCAATGATAGAAAGGGGTCCCTTAAGGAAAAGGTTTGGGAACCACTGATACAGTTAAAGGCTCATTGGTTTTCTCATCTGGATACAGACTACCATGACTCTCTTGTGTTTGGTATATTTGCTTGTTTCATTTTGCGGCTGGATTTCTATTTAAAGTATCATTATGACATTTTATGATGAAATCTTCTTCATACTTCACCTATATTAATTATGGTTGTGTATAAATAGAAAACAGAGATGATATCTGTTAGTCTTAGTCCAGTTCTTCAGCCTGTGAGGACAAATAACACAAGTGCATTGTTTAGTATATAGTTGTTGTATACGGTGGTGTAGTTGTGCCTGTGGAAGTGAATATATGCAAAGGATCAACTCCCTCTGTTATAAACAATGTAAACATGAAAGACTGCTACTGCATATTTAACAAAGATAGGCCAGTATGGTATTTTCACATTGTCACTTAACTTCGGCTGCTTGACTAAAGGCAGTGAGGAACATTATGAACTCAACCACAGAAGAATCAATACCAGCCCGAAGGCTACAGGGTGAGACATTTCAGCTTTAAATATGCCTTATTCCTTCCTTACTTACAGCTGTGTCATGCCTCTGCCATCCTAGAAAACACACATCAGAGGGGATTAAAAAGTGTGTTTACCCAATGCTGACATATATATATATATATATATATATATATATATATATATATATATATATACTCCACTGCACTACACCACTGCTCATATACTAATAATACAGTGACTTTGCTTTGATCCAGTATTTTGTGCAGTCAGAGGTGTTTTGATCATTCAGGTGGATCCACTGGAACCTCTTCACTGACACTTGGAAATCACAGCTTTTGGACCTGATTCAGCAAAAAAAAAAAAAGCATATATATCTTTAGAGCTATGACAGATGCTTCGTGACGTAATCCGGACCGCGTGAAGCTGTAACCTGTTACCTGCCGCGTGCCAACACCAGCACACCTGCATTTAAAGATAATTAACCTCCAGCTGGTGTGACCGCTTCCTCTAACAGCAGCAGCGGTGTTTTAATTCAACAGACTGAACACATTATTCAGTCTTTTTGACTCGTTACTTTGTGTGAAAAACATTATTCCCAAACATTAAAATTATGCCACTGACAACACTCATGTCGTCCATGCAACGTGCAGCTGCTGCGCAACCGATTTGTTTCTGCCTCCTTCTCTGCTTTTTGTCGCATTGGATTTAAAGGCGAAGCAGAGTTATTGAGGGGATATTGGACCCAAGTTAGAGATGCTGTCCGCCTCTCTATAGCTGCATGGTGAATATGGGATATCGGGGAAACATGAATGTCAGCAACGCGGACAGGAACAGTGTACTCCGGTGATTTTTCTTTGGGGAGACGGTGCTCAGATATACCCCCCGACGGTGGGAGGTCGAGACACCCAGAGAAGAAGCCCGCTGGACGGACAGCCGGGGACCCAACCTGGAGGGCGTCCAGCTGGCAGGCTGAGCAGGTAGGATGAATGAAACCGGTGTGTGTGTGTGTGTGTGTGTGTGTGTGTGTGTGTGTGTGTGTGTGTGTAGTGTCGGTGGTTGGTCACACCTAGAATAGTTTAACACACAAATAAATAAATACCACCCGCCCCGGCTTATTTTGGGGGAAAACGTGACTCCAAACTTCATTCACCAACCGGACAGTTTAGTGTGGCGCAGCTCCTTGGACGCGGGACTAATGTAGCACCGCAGTTTCTTTTAGACATTATACAAATAGGTATAAATGACTCGTTTACAATGGTTTACAATCGACTGAGCAACTGCTTGATTTAATAATATTTCTGGTTTTAGAGTTAGTTCTCCTGGTAGCTTAATCCTACAATACTCCAGGCCAGTAGTCAGCAGCTGATTCTGTTGGGAAAAAAATGAAATTATTTTGAAATTTAGTGCTTCATATAAAATCATGTATGTGCCGAATTTCCCCTAAAGATACCACCAACGTGTTACTGAGGTTAGTTGTGACATTTAATGTATGTGTCTTTAATTAATAGACATGACAACCTTAAATGTCATGATTATTCAATGGAGTTTGGTCAATTATTCAAAGCGTTACACAGCACTGCAGATGAAGCTGTGTATACGTTGTCAGAAAGGATGTTATTAACACATTTGTGGCTCTTTTTTTTTTTTTAAGACCTTTTTATGTTACTTTATGTCAAGTTATGCTGTTGTGAGCTAGTCAACAAGAACTGCAGGTAGATGACACACCTGACACAGTGACTCCTGTACCATCCAAGAGCAGCTGGTAGTAGTATGTTACAGATGGTAGTAGTATGTTACAGTTGGTAGTAGTATGTTGCAGTTGTAATGTTAGATAAGAAACCATAATCTTAAAGAACCCCATTGTTATGTTAGGGGAAGATGTTCTGGCTCCCACCTTCAAGCTTAGAAGCAGTAAACCAGAGCGAAGGTCTTCAGAGGCTCTTTTCTTGACATGTTTTAATCATTTTATTCTGGTGACCAAGAGTTCAGCGATGAGTCACACTCATAAAAGATTTACATTTACTCCCTCCTGTCCAGACAGCAGAGGGGCCTTACAAAACAGAGGACGCATTGAAGGACACTGGGCAGCCTGTCCACATACCCACCCCTGCTGGATCATGGGTAACCACACTGGCAAAGACAGCCATGGCACTACAGGTACCTAAAGGACAAAGACCCAAATGACACAAACAATGGTTTTGTTTTAAAACACTTTGGAAACTGGCTGATTTTATTTTATTTTTTAATTATTTCTGTTCATTTATTTGTTGCTCTCCTCAAAGGTGATTGAGAATACTATCGTTTTGAAGTTGTTTCTTAAACATGCTTGAACTAACACTTTTCTTCTGCTGATTCTACACATGATCTTTAAACTATTATCTTTCCTGGTTCTGCAACAGGAAGTGCCACATGCTCTATATTTCAGTGTGTGTCCAAAACTTTATGTGGAAAATGAGCTGGTTTGCACTCAAAACAACAACAAAAACAAATGTCTTCTGAACGTGACGTACGATCTTCTGCATTACAAAATAATAACAATTCAGAATACGAATGAACACAGAACTGAGAGCTTCATATGATTACTGTCTGAACAAGTTTATTTTCAGTTAGAATAGCAAATAGCTTTAACATGATTTTTCTTTACATCCCCCCAATTCCGAGACGATTCACATATCTTTTTATTTGACCCAAATCACGCTGATATAAGAAAGCCAAAATCTTATATTTACAGATTTCTCTGTAAATATATCAGACTAAATCATAAATTGGGGCTGCTGTAAGATGAACGTCACATTTCCACTGATTGACACCCTGATTGTACCCCGTTTGTCTAAATTAAAGTCTGGTGTCAGCTCCTGTACGATCACAGAAACACTCTCCTGGCACAGGGGAAGTAATTAATCAGAACGTCGCAGTGAAATACAAACTGTATCCCAGAGGATTCAGAGGAAGAACATTCTCGTTCAGTATCCTTCAGCTTCAAAGCCAGCTGTCATTTGGCTCAACAAATGCTTGAAACTGGTCCTCTGCGGCCTCGCACATCTTGTTTTCTAACTGAAGACGTTCAGCTGCCCGCTCTGTTTAATTCTCACTTACAGCTGTTTTAAAATGCTGCTCCTGGTTCCCCTCTCTTGGCTGTCAGTATGCAGGAAGTAGTTTCAGGCTAGAGGGTGAGAATAGCTCCCCTGCCGTAGCAGACTACATCATGCTGCTGCCAGGGAAATGATGAGTCTGCAGAATCCTGCACTACAGCACAAGGGCAAGGAGGAGGAAGGAGCATAAAAAGATCTGAGTCAAAGCAGGTGGAGATCCGTGTTGCCAAAATCAGCCAATGCACCTCATAAACAGCAAATCACGTAATTCTTCAGTGACAGGTGACATTTTAGACAGAAACCAAACTTAACTGCTAAAAAAAAATCAATGAAAATGTGTTTATTTTTTGGTTTATGCAGAATGCTAGCAGCATCGATGATGGATGTAATTGCTTTGTGGTAGCAGTGAGAGCAGCCGTTAGATAGTAGATCAGGGTAAAATCACCTCTCTTCCTGGATCTTGCCACATGGGGGAACAGCGTGTGAGTGTTTGCCTGCCAAGACACTGGCAGGAGAAGCTTTTTGCTGCATCAGTCAGCCTAGGACAGTAAATAAGGGAGCGGGCAGTGAGTGCTGACATCTGCATCGAGGAAAAGAAGAGGGGGAGCTTTGCATTCAGCACACTTTTTTAACTTATATCAGATTTATTTTAAGGCTCTGTACAGTTTTCTCTCTCTGATGTTGTCTTCCTTTAGCTCCCCATCTGTTTTACAATTTTATCCCCCCTCTCAGGTTCTCCTTTAGATTTTTTCCACACGCCTCCTACCACGCCCTCAGAGGCAGAGCTGACTGCCATGGCCTTATCCTCTGCAGCGTCCTCTAATAAGACACAGACGCCATCACCAGCCGGCAGCGCCACCCCCTGCACCACCTCTCCAGTTCCAGACTGGACACAGAAACTGTCCACTCCCTCAGAATGGGCTGTGATAAGTGTAGACCGTGTCACCAGCTCAGAGACGAACGTGAGCGATGCAGCAGCGAGGCACAGGAAGGAAGCGAGCACCCCGGGCAGCCCGATGTCTCTGCCCCTGTCCAGAGAGTCGCCTTCAGAGCAGAGCTGGCAGGAGCGCGATAGTGGACTGGAGCCGCAGGCTGCAGCAGAGAGAGCCGGAGAGGAGATGACCCTGGTTTTACTCAGTCTGATGGAGCACTACAGGACCTCTTTAGGCCTGAGCCCCAACGCTGATGTTACCACAGGAGCAGTAGGTAGGTCCTCTTGTTATTGATCTCTGTTGGAGAACAGGAGAATCTGCAAAATTACTTACTTAAAGTGTTTTCAGATTAATTAGGCATATAGATGACATATCTGGGTAAGGTAGGAGAAACCTTTAAAGAGGTACTTGACTGATTTTAGTATCTGCTTGCAAGAGACTAATTAAAGAACGAATGGTAACCACTGAAAGAGCAGAAGCCGGAGACACTAATGGGGATCAAGCTCCAGAAACACTGAATCCCACATTTCCCATAATGCAAGTCATTATCTTTTAATATACCACCCTAGCCTGGTAATTGCCTGTGTGTCTTTCCAACTCCAGGCCTCCTTTTGGTAATTCAAGCTTTCTGGTAAATACTTGTAGTAGAAAGCTTCTCCAGAGCCACAGAAGTAACTCACAAGGTGAGCAGTACTCGCCATGAAAAGTAAACTGAACAACTTCTGCAAAATCAGTGGAGTCCGTCTTTTAAGCACAAAAAAAGCCTTTTCATGATTTATAGGACCAGTGTGTAGGATTTTGTGACATCTAGCGGTGAAGTTTCAGATTGCAACCAACTGAATATGCCTATCTAGAGTTAGTGTTTGGTTTCTCTGCTCTGGGCAACGGTAGAAACATGGCAGACTCTGTTGAAGAGGACCCACTCCCTCTGTAGATAAAAACGGCTCATTCTAAGGTAACAAAACCACAATTGCTATATGCAGGTGATTATACACTAATGAAAACATACCTGTGAATATTTTATTCCATTTCTGCCAATAGATCCTCCTAAATCTTGCACACCGGACCTTTAACTGGCAACTCCTTCACTATAAAATCAAAACTGTTCTCACAAGAGACATTTTGACTTTGTAAAGACATGTAAAGCTAATAATATTAATAAAAGCTACACGTATACCAGTGCCAGGGCCCTGCCATACTTGCTCCCTGGGATGGCAAAATGTAACAGAGCATACATTCATATTATTAGTTATTAGTTAATCCTTTTTATGAAGTAAATAATTAATGAATTACCTTTCCTCATTGCAGTTGTCAGACTTTTAAATCTATCTCTCTTTATTCGACTCATCTGTCAGAGCTGCTCAGGCTTTTGATAACACAGAAAGATGAGCTGGTCGAGGAAGTGGAAACGCTGAGGGAGACACTCAGGGTAAGTTGGAACTGCAGGTCGCATGAACCCTACAAACATTTATTTGTCGTGTAACGACCACTTTGAAAACATTTTTCTTTTCATCCTCCATGACAGACGGAGAGGTTGGAGTGGCATCAGTTCCAGTGTGACCTGCAGGTCGCGGTGTCGGTGGCCGACCGGCTGCGGGTCGAGTCGGAGCAGGCTCTGGATTTGCTCCAGGAGAGCCACAGGGCTGTGGAGGACAAGTTGGCTCAGGCCCTCAACAGACAGCAGGAGAAGGACCGAGAGCTGGAGAGTCTGAGAGCGGAGCACGGAGACGTCTGCCTCAAATTAACTGAACTCACCCTGCAGCAGCAGCAGGAGCGGGCCGAGCTGGACGCTCTGAGGAACGCATGCAGGGTGAAAGACGTAACAGATTGTGAACAACAGACAGAGAGACAAGACTCTGAGGAGGGGCAGGGGGAGGAAACACAGGAAGTCGTGGAGGAGAAACCCAAGGAAGTCGAAGCTGACCCTGACGCTAAAAATGCTGAAAAGCAAAAAACGGACAACGAAACAGATCAAGAGGTGGATGCGAAAGTTGTGGATAATGATCCCGAGGAGGCAAATGGATCAGAGAGCACGCAGCTGACGGGGAAAGGGGTGGCGGAGGGATACCTTCGCAGTCTGGCTGCCCTGGAGAAGAAGAAAGAAGGGGGACATGGGCAGAGAGATCCAAGGAGGATTGTGATGCTGTGTGAAAGATCTTGGTAAGTCTGCATGAACGCTCACAGCACAGTCACAGTCACAGTCAGCCTATTAAGAGAAGACAGTATTATAAAACATGCAAAAAAATGTCTTTTAGGAGTCTCTCTCGTCTCCCACTCCCGACGAACTCCTCCAGTGAAAATGGGACCTCAAAAAACACAAGCTCAACATTACCGCTATGCAAGGTATAACACTTGTTGAAATGATATAATAAATGTTCTTTAAACAATCATGATTATTTGGATTAATATCTCTAAACTTTTCCAGAAAGAAGAGCCACCAAAACAGAGAAGGATGGACCGCATCTTACAGAGACAGGACAGCTGGTCCAGCTTTTACACGGGTGAGCTTAAACCTACAGCACTGAACCACCTTTATGTTGTTTTAGACGGCTTAGTAAGCGTAGGTTTGTATGACTGAGACGTCATTTTTGTCTCACAGGAAAACAGGATGAAGACCAAAGCTTAGATTCCATCAAGTAAGTAACTATTAGGCCCCTTTTTCTTCGTTGATACCGACCTCTCAACAGACGCTGAACTTTGTGTGTAAATAAGACCGAGATGAAGACGACTGTTTAGCATGAATGAGTCCGAGTAGCATTTTCAAATAAACCATGACGTCACATTCAAACCTAGCTACAATCTCCAGCTGAACCTTTTGCACACTTGAATCTGCAGAAAAGGCTCTTTTCCTGTGGACAGTTTGCACTACCACCTCTGTATTTTCTTTTAAACTTTTGAAAGTGAAAAGTGACTGGTGTGCTGAGAAAATGTATCTATACAGGACAACAACTGTCAAACTGGCTTTAAACTGTCTCCTGGACTATGTTACTATATTATTCACTATATACTTTGATTACTGTCTCTACTGTCTGTTCTTTGATTACGCACTTTAACTATGTTTTGGAAAATTGCGATACAAATCAAGTTAAAACTGTGGTGAGACGTTTTCTTTCCTTCTCAGACCTCAAGATGGTTTCAGTGCTCTGCTGAGGCGTCATGGCGGCTCCAGAAGAAACTCCCTGCTGCGCTGGTGCCAGACTCGCACCCAAGGTTATAAGGTTAGAGAGGAGAATGTCACCAATGTTAAAATATAAAAAAAATTCAACCCAATCTGTAAAATTATGAATTCAGGGTGGGCAAAAAATATCTTTTCTTCATCGAATATGTTTTGTGGCAGAATATTGAGATCACAAACTTCAGCAGCAGCTGGGAGGACGGCTTGGCGTTCTGTGCCGTTTATCACACATATTTACCAACTCTCGTCCCGTACGACACCCTCAACCCAGCAGACAAGGTAAAACTGTTAATGTTGCTTCTTTCTTTCAGTTTATGTAATGGCCACAATGAAAGTCTTGAAAGACTTTTGATAAAAGATATGAGCTATGTAGTCTCTAAAGTCATAAAACTAGGTTCAATTCATCAACAGATTCATGACTCCATTACATAAATGAATCACTTTATCGATGACATCGAGGGACAACAAGTGATCCAGATGATTTTTTTTTTGGTTCTTACAAGAATCCATAACTGAAAGGTTAAAAAAAGGTCTGTAAAAATGTGTATCTGCTTCTGATTCGACTGTCTTTTACAGAAGGACAATCTGGACCTTGCTTTTAAGACGGGGGAGAGTGTGGGAATCACAGCCGCACTGGTGAGACATTTTTTTTTACACAGCACATTTCTGCTGTTTGGTACAAAACATAAACTAAACAGTCCACTGGTCTTCTAATCTTCTCCTTTACATGTGAACTGTGTGGCAGACGGTGGGGGAGATGCTGAAGGCAGACGGGCCGGACTGGCAGAAGGTGCTGAGTTACGTCGAAAGCATTTTCCGTCACTTTGAGATGTGAAGGCGTCGCCTCTCGTCTCGCTCTTCCGCCTGGTTCTTTTCCATCGTTGTGACTGGAGGCAAAGGACTGAAACACTGTTTAACACAAGATGGCGCTCTACCCGTAATGAAGTGGTCAGCCAGGCAATATTAAGATTTTATGACATGATTTTATGAATCAATACAATGTCCTTCACACAGAAACCAAATGTATTAGTATTTTTATTTTTCTACATATTGTCTATTCAGATCCAAAAAGCTGCTGGGTGATAATGCACTTTGTCAGATTTAAAATCATCCTAAAGTCCACAACAACAGTTTCTTTCACATTTGTTACTGGGTGCTGGGAGCACTGGTTTTGCACAGTTTGCTTTTTCTTTTAAAAATGATGAGCACTTTGATTAAACTTGTGTTATATTTTTAAGTTAATGATTTCAGAATCTGGGGCACTTTTAGTTTTATTTTTCTTGACTAATAGTTATTTTTAATCATGAATCTCTCCTGCCATGATACGGTGTTTTCATGTCTGCATCCACCCAAAACTAAAACCCACAAAACAAAGGAAAGGGGGAAGACGTGAACCCAGATTTAATGTGTTAGAAAAGTGATGTTTTATCCTTAAACACCAGAGTGTCTAAGAGAAGTTGCCTATGAGGAAATGTATATATGTATGTTTGTTATATGTATATTTAACATGTAAATGTGTGTAAGGCCTTCAGTATTTTTAAAAACATGGTTAACATATGAAGATGTTGTTGCCAAAGCCTTATTGCAATAATAAAGTAATGTATATGGGAGTTTTTTTCCCCACGTTTTCTTCATTAATACCACAAAGATTCACAATAAAACCTTTTTTTTCATTTTAATATATAACAAAAGCACAACATTTGATACATCTGACAGCATATAAAATGTTTAAAATGATTTTTTTAAAAGAAAAAAGATGGCATTAAAGGAAATATTCAAGGTTCAATGACATAAAAAAAAATGGTCAAAGTGTAACAAATAAATACTGAAACATTTAAAAGCAATAATTTAACATGTTTTTGCAAGGATGCTTTCAATGAATCCATAATTTAGATAAAATATGAATTCCATCTTTGTTGGAACGTATTAGTGTGTTGAGTTTAAGTTTTTCCATTATTCCTCAGAAGTGGATGATAGAGAACATGTTGGAATTACAGTAAGTTTATGTTGATCCAAAAGCATTAGATGAGCGTAACCTTGCAGTTGAATGTAAATAATTCCTATGATGCTGGAATGGCGCCTCCTATAGGTGGCGTTGACAGCGGCGGCAGGAGGAGAGACTTCAGTTTAACTGACATGGCTGCAATTTCAGGGTCCTGGGTTTCGTACATCTTCACCAATCTGGCAAACTTTAGGACACCTGAGTGAAACAGAGCAGAAATCAATGTGATAAAATGTGTCATCTACCCTGAAGAACTAAAGTCTGTGAGCTTTGTCACTTTCAGATGATATTCACAGACAAAAATACCAAAAAATTGGATTAGTCATGTGTTTATTTCACTCAGCTTGAACAGATAAGCTCATATAAAAGTCTTTTCAGCATAACACATCTGCACTTTCTAGCCCTGAAGTAAATCTGTGCTTTACAAAATGCTGCCTTCTGCTCACCCTCTCCTTCATTGTTGAAGCCGTAGGCTTTGATAACCTCTTGTTGAATCTGGGTGGCCACAGGGAGCACAAGCTGCAGCATCTTCCCCATGTCGTTACAGGCACTTTCTCGAGCTTCCTCCATCCTCGCTGCATTTTCTGGTACTGAGAAGGCCTGGATCACCTCACTCAGTACCACTGAAAGACACAAACAAAACCTTTACAGCATGTATATATAACTGCAATTAGATTTTATGTAGCAGATAAAGGCATGATCTTATACAAGTAAACTAAATGTGCTTTTCATTACAATTCACATGAAGCAAACATGTACAGACACAGACAAACACACATACAGTAACAATATTAAGTGAGAAAATGGAAATGTTTTCAACTTGTGAATTAAGGGTGGACACAGTTGTAGGGCTGCACAGTTAATCAAAATATTATGCAAATGGCAGAAGCTGCACTTTGTTTGATAAAGGTCAAATGTCTGACTATCATCATAATACTGTAGCGCTGAACAGAAAGGCTTACAAACCATGTTCTCTAGGTTTAAGAGGACATGTTTGTTTGGCACAGACCCCCAATAAATCTCACATCTTGATGATTTTAATACTGAAAATTAAATTTGTGATGCAAAATAATAATTCCCACGCTAATCATGAATCATATCACAATTGCAGTATCTGTCAAAATAATCCCAATATTATGTTTTTACCACATAATGCCGCCCTGTACAGTTGAGACTGGCAGGCAGTTTGACATGCTGGAAGTGTTTTTCCAATATTAATTCAGCAATACTGATGTGGAACACCAAAAAAAGACCAGAAGAGCTAGAAAATATAAGCTGTATGGTATAAAACCCGTTCTTCTCACCTCTGGTCTGCTCAACAGTGAGGGTGGGCTGCTGTGCTGGAGCTGAGGCCATGTCTGCAGAGACGAGAGGACAACCTGTAGTCAGATGTTTACAGTGGATGGCTTAAAACAGGACGGTGAAGTTCATATAACACAATATCTTCTTCTGGGTTGTTTCAAAAACATAAACTGATATCATCCGATATTCACCTTGTTGGCTGACATCGGTAAATCATTGCCCTGTTGTGTTGATTTAAATGTTGTGTTGCTTATTGGAGAAATATTAACCTCTGTTTTGCAGCACTGGCACAAATTGTATTTTTGTAGTTTCCCTGCCACAAAAGGGCAAATAAATAACAATCATAACAAACATCTGTTATCTATCATTGTTACTTTAAACATCAGCATCTACCTACATTCACTAGTTCCCTCTCTTACACGGTGGTGATTATAAATCATTGTAAAAGTATTATCTTTGGGTTTTTGACTCTTGGTCAGACAAAACAAGCAATCTGAAGACGTAATCTTAAACCCTGACAAACTGTAATGGAAATTTTCACAATCATTAGGAATATTGTGTGAACATTAAGCGGAGGGTTCCCAAACTTCCTCATGTCCAGGACCCCCACAGTAGATGCACATTAGACCACAGACCCAGGTTCACTATCGGTTCACTATCGGTTCACTATCGATTCATTATCGGTTCACTATAAATACCAATCAATAAAAACAGACAACCCTGTTTCTTCCCTTGTTGTCCCAACTTCCAAAACAATGTGTTGAAACATAATACTCCTCCTTTCCCTGAAGACCCCTTCACAACCCCCTCAAAGACCCCTGTTAGTCCCTGAACCGCAGTTTGAACCCCACTGCATCGACTAAAACGAACCATTGATTAACCGAGAATGGAAATAATTGTTATGAGTCGTACTTGTGTTGTTTTCGGGACTGAAACCGAGATTACACACAGCAACGGTTCACCCAGATCTAACACGAGTTTACCATATTCCAGTATGTTAAATCTATAATCGATGCTGTGAGATAATCATTGATTATTTATTATAATAAATTCTCTTCGCCAACAGACGACCGTTAACTTTCTCTCTATTCTTAGCTTAGCCGCTAACGTTAGCTAACGGTAGTGTAGGAGACCGTTAACAACAACAACAACAACAACAACAACTTAAACACAAACTCCCGGGTTTAATCATTGGGCGTTAAGAGGTTTTTTTGGAAACTCACCACTGATGAAAAACAACCTAGCTTGTGGCAGACCTGTGAAAATTTGCCGGAAAAACGACACATTTTACGACAATCGAATGCTTTTTGCGACAGGACTTCCGCCTTTCCGGTAGTCGCGGATGTAAAAAGGTAAACAAACGCCTCGCTAATGCTAGCAGCACGGTGAGATCTGTCCACAATGTAGTTACAGTGAGAGTCAGAGTGAATGGCAGTCAGTGTAATTGTATTGGACCTTGTGGGACGCTGTTTTGAACCGAAGTCGCTCCCGGTGAGTCTTGAATGAGTTGCTCCAGCCGGTGTTTTGCCACGTACACCTGAACGTTAATAAGGAAGTGGTGTTGGTGTGTCGATGGAGCAGAAGCTGGCGGAGTTCAGAGCCAGACGACAGGCTGAAAATGCTGCTGTAAAGGTCGAGGGTGTTGATCCGCAGTGCAGAGCACGGACAGTAGCGGACACAGCCCCTCAGACTGAAACAACAACAACAACAACAACAACAACAGACAATCAACAGACAAAGGAGGAGACAGGAAATATCAGAGATTCACCTGAGAGCTCTCCGAGGAAGGTGAGACATGACTCAGTTTATTAGTTGGATTTCTGTTTGAACTATGAATCAGTAGCTTTCTAATTAAGTGTTTTCTGATTTATTATTATTATTATTATTATTATTATTACTTATAAAAGTCTTCACTGCAGTAGAAGAGACAACAAACGGGATACACATGTTCCTAAGATGTTGAGAGATAGACACAGAACATGAAACTGAGGCTACAACTGAAGTGAAAAATGCCCATTATAATTACCCAGCTATCTTCAAATGACTTTCTTTGTCTGGCCAATTAAATGTACAGTAATATAACCTATAATAAAGAACATCCTCACACTGGAGAAGCTGTTAGTTTCTGTTTGATAAATGACAAACGATTAATATTGATTTGATTATCGTTTATAAATTAGTGACAGGTAAGTTCAGTATCTGATTGTTTTAGGTCTACGTGTATCATAAGATTAAACAATAAAATCTGTAAATGATCATTTACATCAGTACTGATTAAACCAGAAAATATATTTGCACAATACAAAAAATAATGTGGAAAATGTGAGCACCCAGCAGAGTGAGGCCTACTTTATGATAAAACATGTGATATTGAAACATACTGAACTTACTGAAGCTCCTGTTTTCTGTCTTCTCTGCAGGACCGTAGTGATTGGCTGCTGGACAGCGCTCTGGGAAGATGGCTGACTTCGGGACAATTGGTCTTCTCAAACCTCGCTCTGCTTAAAGTGCTGCTGTGGCTGGTGCTGCTCGGTCTGTTTGTTGAACTGGAGTTTGGCCTGCCTTTCTTCGTCATTTCCCTCTTCTACTGGCTCTATGAAGGACTCCGTAGTCCAGCTGCCCGCGAACCTGGAGAACTGAGCGCTTATTCTGTCTTCAACCCAGACTGTCAGCCTCTGCTGGGCTCTCTCACTGCAGAGCAGCTGGAGGGAGAGATGGGTTACAGACCTCTGGCTAACAGATGAAGCGCTTGTGATTTGCACATTTATATATTTAAAAAAAAAGATCAGATCTTTTTGTCTTTTCAAAAATGTTAATTTTATTCAGGAATGCACAGTGACTTAAAATAGTAATTATTTCTGTATAACACATTAAATTGAGATTGGTTTGCTTACAGTTTTATTCCTGTTTCTGTTTCTTCTTTTGAAGCAGTTTAATAGTGTCACATATACTGGCCTTGCCTTAAGGTCATGGAAGAGGGATGTGCTACATGAAATATCACTTTGTGCACAGAATAATGAGACATTACATTTCTGTGCATCAGAATAATGAAAAACTATAAAATGGGGTGTGGCTTTGCACAAAGGTTTTGCACTTTAATAAAGAATTAATAAAGAAGTGTGAAGCAGTATTACATCTTGTCTCTAGGTCTTGTCATCTTAAATCTGTCTGTGTAAAATAATGTTTGATTGAAGATTCAAGGAATGTAAAAACCTGCGATGGGACCCTCTTAGTCTTCCTCTGCGTAAATATGTTTCTCTTCTTGTTCCTACAGTTGGTTGTTTGTGCAGAATGACGTATGTGCAGCGTCTGTAACTATCTGCTGAATGTTAATGTTGCCCTGTGCTTATTGAAAATCAGATTTTAATGGGCGGTCTACAATTATGATTTGTGAGATCACAAGTTTAGATCAGCTCTGACACTGAGAATGGACTTTACATTGAAGTAGGAGAGATCTTGTGTTCAGCAAGAAAACTTTAGAAACTAGCATATTCACAGATTATCGACATTTTAGAAGGAGTATGTGCCTTTTTAAAGATTTTAATGAAACTCTTAATATACTCTCCAATACTTAATACGCTCCAAACAGCCTATTTGTATTTACATCTGGAGGGGATCTTTAATAAAAGTAATCAGGGTTGAGCCTAAGAGGATCGTTTATGAAACAAACTGTAATATAGAAGTATTTCTGTATTTTCTGTGTGTATTTCTGTGTAATTATTTTAGAGCCCGCTTTCATTTTTCCCTCAAATGAAACACGACGGACTTTTGGACCCGGTTTATGACTTTTTGCACAGAGAGAACAACTTGTAAGGACAAAGCGAGAGGATTCACTCCCATGTACTTCCGCGTTGGCTTAAACGCTCGTTACGTTACACCCACTGACAGTATATATGGTTGCAGCAGTTAAACGCAGATCTTTCATCTCTTAAATCAGCACCAAAATACTCGGTTTTTTAGAATCACTGTCATGTCGATCATTAGTTAGCAGACTGTTATTGAATGTCGTTTAAAAAAAAAAAAAAAAAAAATCTTGCTATGGTTGCCAGGCAACTATCTTGACCGTTCTTTGGGTGAAAGGTCTTCACGCACTTCCTGTATCTTCCAAATTCAGCCGTACCCGTGAAAAGTGTTTGGTTGCTACTTCTCCGTGTTCACGCCACCAGTGAGTATTCACACATCAACACCACTGCTGCATATCTTTTATATTCTTTGATTATTACCTCTGATTTAGCTTGCGATCAGTAGCATTTTAGCTGATTAGCCGGAATTGCAGAGGCATTTACGAGCTCTGTTTGATTATCTAACCTAATTACTCTATAATAATAATAATAATAATAAGAGGGGTTGTGCATTAAAGGAAAAAATATTAGCTAATTACAAACTGATCTGGTATTCTTTCTGTGTCATATTCATAAAAAAACAGGAGATGTAAACAAGCAGATAAACAAGAGGAGCTGCAGAGCACTACTTTCTTATTGTTTTTAATAGAGCCTGTAGATGTTAGTATTGGTCCTGATTGTGTGAATGTGTCCACTGACAACTGTCTGCTCTGTCTGTCCAGCAATGTCTGGGAGTCCTGCTGTGGTCATGAGGCTGGTGGCCTGTGCCCACTCTGTGGCTGAAAGGGCCGGGTCCATTGTGAGGAAGGTCCTTCACAGTGGAGAACTTGGCATTGTGGAAAAGGTGGGGACCAGTTTAAAGCTTGACACATTAAACAAACATGTTAATACTGCCTGCTGTGGAGACTTAATACAAGTTGTCCCTTGCACAGACCGGAGCCAATGATCTGCAGACACTGGCTGACAGGTTGGCACAGCAGAGCATTTGTGCGTCACTGTCCAGACGTTTCCCCAAAATCACCATCATTGGAGAGGAGGTAAAATGAGGTCCCATGGACACCCACCCCCCATTTCAGATTATTCTAGTATTGGGCTTTACAGAAGGTGAGTAAAAGACTGACAATTATGTGTTTTTTTTCTTTATCAGGAGCTTCCACCTGAGGAGATAAGGGAAGATCTCATTGAGAATGGCCACTCAGAGGAAATCCTTCAGAAGACATGTCCAGCAGAATTTAGCGGGCTGAAAGAGGAGGAGGTAACCCGCCAGTGTGATCAGAAATACAATGAGTAGTTATTAGGTTTAGCAATAAAATAAAATAACATTTTCTATGCATCATAATTGAAGGTAGGGGTGTGGTGCAGTTGTGTCAGAATATTGTTGTGTTGAGTGATCTGGACGTTGTACGTGCACATACTTCTTCTGAGTGTATCTCTCTGAATCTCACTCAGCTAGTTGTGTGGGTTGATCCTCTCGATGGCACAAAGGAATATACTGAAGGTAGGCTCTTTTAAAATATGCTTCTTTAAGAAATCTGCGTTTGTGTTCGGGCCGAGACATTGTGAAACTCCCTGAACAAGTATTACATATTTTCTCCAAAGTGACTCCACCCGCCTGTGTTTGAGGGCTTTAAGAACACATACAGTACAGCACTTTGAGCCCTTGATCATTAATCTTTTATTTTTAAAGTCAACAGCAGGCTGTGGCCGTGTTAGTCTCCATAGTGAGCTAACTGGTAATCTGCTGTGTGAAGTGTTGTTGCTATGGTAACAGTTTCAGCTTTTCTAGACGAGACGGGTCCACATTAAATACAGTTACTTAATCGATGTCAGTGTAAATGTCAGTTACTTTGATTCACTCCCTTCGGACCGCCCACGTCATTTTTAGTGCCACAACAATCTCTCCGTCCCCTTAACCTTACATATAAATGACGGGGCGCCATCTACCAGGGCTGAGTCCAGTGTCACCCCTCTCCCTCTCTCCCCCCTTTCTTGTCACTCTTCAGCTGTCACTATCAGTTAAACGGCAATAAAAGCCCCAAAAAATCTCTATAAAAAATTATAATGATGAGTTCCAGGCAGTGTGGTTGCTGATTTTCTTATTTTTTTAATACATAGCTGGTTTTGGATCCGCGCTCTGTAAGTTTCACTGATCAGCACTGATTAACTGGAGTGGCTCCACCTTTTATTTGAACAATGTTTGTTCCTTAAATACAAATTTACAGGCCACTTCTGAACAAGTAAAAACTACTAATTAATTAGTTAATTCTGTGTTGTAGAATGTGATAAATGATGTGGTTTTATTCATCCTTTCTTTATATCAACATTTTCCTTTTAAGGAATTTCACAACCTATCAGTGATCATAAGCTCTATTAATGAAATCATTTCTGTCTTATTTGGTTGTAAAATACTTTCCGTGCACCAGTTTGTTGGGTTTCTTTAAGGCTCTCGGAGCTTTCACTGTCACTTTTACCTTTTTTTTGTCTTTCCCTCCCTTTTGTATTGCCTGCTTCTCCTGTCTACCTGTCTCTCTCTCTCTCTGCTGACCCCAGCGGCGAGGTGTCTCCATCACCAAACTGAGGCCCAGATACCACACAAAGGGTCGGACACTTCTCAGCTTCACAGCACGGCTCTCTGTATGGGAAGGCAACAGCGGGACACTGATTAGAAGATTAACTATAGCAGTGTTTAATATTGATTATTCTGCCATCTTTAAAACATTTCTATGACTTGCTGTCCTTTTTCCACCTGTCCAGCATGTAGTTGCCATAATGACACTTAAACTGCATAAAACTGACGACTTCAAGTGGCCTCCAGTTAACATCCTGCTATTTTTCTAAATGTAAGGGCTCCTGGATAATGTGACGGTGCTCATTGGTATCGCATACGGAGGCAGAGCTATTGCAGGTGTCATCAACCAGCCTTTCTACAACTACCAGGTACAGACCGAACTAAATGAGCTTGTGTCCTAAAAGCTGTCACTCTCTGGTTAATTCAAACGTTCTCCTCGTCAGCTTGGAGAGGGAGCAGATTTAGGAAGGACCATATGGGGAATGCCGGGACTGGGCGCCTTTGGATTCCAGCTGCAGGAAGTTCCAGGTGATAGACGTATAGTCACCACCACACGTTCCCATAGCAACAAGGTCGTAACGGACTGTGTAGACGCCATGGAGCCTCATGAAGTTATAAGAGTGGGTGGCGCTGGAAACAAGGTGAGATGAATTTAGAGTTAACAACACACTAAACTGGGATTTTATTCCTCTCGTTCAGTCCCGTGTACATACAGCCTAGTCGTGGTTTCTGATCCTGATCTGAAATGACTGAGAGCCAACTTCAAACAGAAACTGTTACTGCTCCGAACATCTGCCGTCAGAAGAATCTCTGAAAGCTTTAGATCAGTATGTGCCGATAAATCAGTGTAGCAAAATTGTTGTTAAATTTGATCCATACAAAGTGACATGGAGGCTGATAATCTCCTTAATGTTCTTTTTGTGTTTATAGTAGTTATATTTATAGTATTTATAGTTTATAGTAACCACAGCAATGTGTTGATGATGTGAAATGTCACAAAAATAGTACAGATGTGCGCACATAAAAGGCTTGGACCCAGTGCAAGAGGGCCACACGGGCACAAGGTGGTGCCTCTTTCACTGATGCTAGCTGCCTCCTGGCTATTGTTCAGCCTTTCTGAGTTGACTGACTAAAAGCTGTTTGGTTATTACATCATTATTAAGCCCTTTCTTTTCTGGCATCCAAATGTATGTGCAGGTCCTGGTAATAGCAAGGAAATTAACTCCAAAATGAGCTAGTAGTTAGTTTAAATGAGTACATTTCTCAGGTCATGGCTGCCCATGGAGCACTTTTGTTGTTTTGACGTTAATTACAAAAAAAGATGACTCAAAATGTTTATTTTTGCTTTTAGTAATGATGAGTACTTTTAAGTAAATATTGTAATAAAATAAAAATTGGTTTCTTATATTTAGGATCAATGTGATTACTGCTGGCCTCTGTGGGTCCCCCAGCGGCTGTTATGGCTGTTCATGTGTCATAATTCTTATTCCCTCAGAGTGATAAACATTAATATGTGTTTATTTATCGACTTCTCTCTCTGCAGATAATCCAGCTTATTGAAGGAAGGGCTTCTGCTTATGTCTTCGCCAGTCCAGGGTGCAAGAAGTGGGACACCTGCGCTCCTGAAGCCATTCTGAGTGCTGTCGGAGGTAAAAAAAAAACTCCAATTCTGCAGCAGAGTTTGTTTGTAGTGTTTGTGTCTCTGCGTACAAACTATATAGAATGCAACTTTATAATTAAATTTGCATAGTTTACTCATCCTTTTGTTTTCTTGTGCAGGTAAACTGACTGACATGCATGGCAATGCATACTGCTACCATGCTAATGTAAAGCACATGAATTCTGCCGGCGTTCTTGCTACACTACGCAACCACAAGTACTATGTCAACAGAGTACCACAGTCAGTGCTGCAGGCCCTCAAGTCAGATTGAAGTCTGTCTCCATCACAATCACACTAATCATGTCTGTTGGTGGTTGAGGGATTTAACACTTAAAATCCATAGACAAATTCCTAGACACGTGTGTGTGGAAATGTAATAAAATCTATTTTGTACTTTTTTTTTTTACTGATATCTGATTTTAGCAAAACATTAAAAATGAATGGTTATATGTAAGACATATTTATTCCAGTGCCTAAAACTGACCGTGATGATTTCAGAGTTGGATTGGACATCGTAAACTACTGTGTCGGTCAAACACCAGAAGCAAACAGAGAGCAGGCTCAACAGCACTTCCATTTATTTCACTCATTTGAAACAAACTCGTACAAATCTCAAAACGTCTTAACATACTGTTTCCAACTTGAAGACCAATAGACTTACAAGGCAAAAGGTTTAAATTTTAAATAAATAAAAATACATCGGTTAAATGCTCATTTAGTGAGTTGGAAATGATTTACTTTTCAATCCGATAACCACAAGGTGGGAACAACAAACAAAATGCCACCGTCTTGACTTGATGATTTGGACCTCTTTACAATGTCATGCAATGACTGGAAGAGCAACAATGTTCAGCATGTGAGAGCTTGACATCTACTGAAAAAAATAATATACTGCTAACTATTCTTTCTAATCCTTTTTCTGCCGTTCTTTACATTTCTTTTATATACCTTCTTCTCCTGCACCAACATATCCATCTCTACTTTTCTACACACCTACTGTACTTACCAGACTAAAGGACACAAACTCATACTGCTCACTGATGTTTGGTTCCCACAGTTTCCACATACACTGAATTTACATCAAAACTGAAGATGCAACGTTTACGCTATTGCATTACTTAATAGAAATTCTGCTCTTTAACAACCAAAAGCTCTCCTTCAGCAATTTGAGGGATTAAAAAAAAAGTTTCAGAGCTGCAAACACTAAATGTAGAGCATCTACTGTGTATGAATGCTCTCATAAAAAGATACAGCACAGGTTGGCTGTGTCCTTTTCTTGAAGTAGGCTTTAATGGCCTTTAAAACGTTTATGCTTGCATATAGCAAGATTTTTAGCAATATTTATTGCACTGATATCGTCAAAATCTCAGGTTTTTATTGATCCCTCCATGGGGAGAAAAACATTCTTGAGTCAAAGGGAAGGTCATTGCAATGTCTAACTTCTTAAAGGAAAATTTTTGCAAGAATGCGACTAAGCGTATTTCCCAAAAAAAGAGTTTGACGAGAAGACAGATACTTCATGTCTGGGCGGCTACGGGTAACCCAGTTCTGTCTAAAAGGTAACAAAATCCACATACAAGAACTTTTAAAGCTTCTTAATTCACATGTTATATCTTGTTGTTTTTACACTTGATTTTTTAGTTTGAATAAACAAGATATAAAATGTTGATTAAAGAGATCTTAGGTATATTTTGTTACTGTTGGACAGAGCTAAGTTACCCGTTTCCGCCTGCGTACAGTCTTTTTGCTAAGCCAAGTTAGCTGGCTGCTGGTGGTAGTTTTATATTTGACAGACATGAAAGTGGTTGTAATCTTCTCATCAAACTCAGAAAGCAAATAAGCGTATTTCCTAAAATGTCAAACTATTCCTTTAAGCAGTGTCCTACTTCAGCCAATATAAAAGGGGGCAATGGCAGTAATTAGTTAATTACATGAACAAATCAAGGTGAGACCAGAAACAATTGACCCTTCCTAAGTCCCGCTCTTTTTTGCTCTGTGCTCCAATAACAACTTTCTCCTTTAGATATGCTACGTGCCAGGCTTGTCTTTGAACAGCCACATTTTGAAGATGGTTAAAAGGTAAAAGCAACACAGTCACTCCTTAAGTTAGCCAATGTTAGCAAAACGTGACGTAACGACTGGTGTAAATTAGCTAGCGTTTTGCTAACATTAGCAATCTATCTTAATATGCGACTATATTTATATAGACGAGCCTAGAACATAGCATATCTAGTTACAGGAAAGGAGAAAGTTGACCAACGTTGAGGTTTGCTCAGCTGTTATTGGAGCACAGAGGGAAAAGAGGCGGGACTTAGGAAGGATCAATTGACTGGGAGAATTTATGTATTTTACATTGGTAGGGGCTTCTCAATCTCACAAAGCGTGCATGCATTCACAAAATCACTATGGAAATTGTTAATTTGAAGGCAGAGAAGCATCTTTTCTAAACATCTTACCCATTCCACAAAAGGTTGGTTTTAATATTGCTGAATGGACTGAGTAGTAGAAGTGAGGGCTGAGTTAATACATACCATGGCATCAAAAGAAATGGAAAAAAATACCACTCGCATGTTCATAAAAATACCCACAGAACAAGCAAAAAACACTCCTGGAGTTTTGTTTACACATGAACAAGCTGACTGAGAGAGGGCTGGAGTGTTTGAGGCAGCCTGCAGGGGACGTGGGCCAGAGACCAGCCGGGGGAGGAGCAGAGGAGTCAGGGCCAGCCGCTCACCTCTTTTTTGGTGCCTGAGTGGTGCGAGGCGGGGTGACAGGGCGTCCTGAATTCACCCCTCCATACTGGTACTTTGCTTTTTTTTCTGACGGCTTCAGGATCTGAAAGAAAAGATGGCGGTGATATTATAAAAAAAAGCACATAAATCAAGATTGTGGTACAACAAACACTGAGTTCCCTACCTGAAAGGAGCACATTAGGGACTCGTCCACACTCATCATGCCGCCTGCGTTGTCAAACTCGCCGCAGTAGTTTGGGGCAGAGAACAGCGTCACCAGCTGCCGTTTGGCAAAGAACTCATAGCCGTCTTCAACAACCTGTAACGTGGCAGCAGGGATTAGAGCTGGAAAAAAAAACCTCACTGGTTCTAGCTTTACACATGTGTATATTATTTGTCTTCTACAACAGTTTTGAATTGTTGGTCAGAAAAATAAGAAATTGTAATATCTTATTTTGGGTTTGAGGAACTTTTGATGGACATTATTTAGATCAAACAATTAATCAAGAAAATAACCATTACTGTCAGCCCTAAGCAGGATAATGAAATGTTTTATGTTTATATATACTACTAGCTAATATTCAAGAATGCAAGTATGTCGTGTCTATGTGACAAAGAAACTACAGCCTAGAGCGGCACTACTAGGGTTAAACTCTAATAACAATTAGGATTGGACTACATGGCAATATATTGTGAGATCTGTCTGCAGTACTTTGATTTGACAAGTATTTAATTTATGGTTTTTTTCACAATTAATTTATGGTTAGGAAATCTCTCAACTAACCATAAACAAGCCTGCACAAATCATGAAAATGAGTCTTTCTTCTTCTTCTATAAATATGTTAAAATGAACTCAGTGACAATAAAAAACTTTCTGTTTTCTTATATTTGCTGAAATGTATTGTATTAAACATTCTCTGCACCGTCCTGTTAATTTGTTAAAATAAAGTTAAATTCTTCACGGTGTTATTTTGAATGTAGCCCTTAATCACAAAGCAGCACAAAGTGTTACCTGATGCGCTCGGCAGATGAGGTCCAGGTCGTGACGGTTGAGAAACTTGCTGACCACATCAGCCCCGAAGGTGAAGGAAACTCCCCGATCGTTCTCCCCCCAGCCCTGGACGTCTTTGTCTGGGTCCGACCACAGCAGGTCACACAGCAAGCCTGGAGAAGCATTGAGCAGTCAGACACACAAACAGTTAAGTCAGTGTTGTTAGACCATGTTCTTTTTATCTTTCTCTTTTTACTGTAGGTCTTGTAAAGCCATTAAACTTCAGAATATGCCTGAATTACCAGCAGTATCAGTTTAGGTTGAGAAAAAAGCCTTTAAAAGATGCAATCTGCTGATCAAGACTGTGTCCTCCTTTTTAGTTCAGTAACACCAACACATAGAACAACAGACCTGTGTCTGGGACATCAGTGGGTCTCATAATGCGGCGAATTTGTTCCATGGACTGCAGATCAGGTGAGAGTCCTGACGAGAACAGATAATTGTATCATAAGTGACACTACAGAAAATCCTATGTGAATCACAAGGATAAAAAGTCAAGTGTAACTTTTATTAATCCTAAAGCAAACCGACAATGCTTTGACTGACTCATAATTAACACCTGTAGTTATTTCACATATATTTTAACTCATTATGTAATTTAACAGTAATATAGAAAAATCATTAAACTTTATTTACATTCTGATTATTCCCCTAATTAAGTATGACACCATTAAATCATGGTATTACAGAACATATTACACCCCTCATTAAATATTAAATGTATAACTGTCATGTTAAATAATCAGCTACATTATTCTGCGGTACATTACTGACAAAATAATAATACATAGCAGAGGCTTCACAAACCTCCATGGCAGCAGAAAATCTTCTCATCAATAATTGCAGCAATGGGCAGACAATTGAAACAGTCAGTGAAGGTCTTCCAGAGCTTTATGTTGAACCTGCGCTTGCCTGAGGAAAAAATAAAGAAAGGTGGCAGAAAAAGAACTTATCAGCCAGGGAACATAATGAGGCTTTTAACTAAATAATGCTGGATCTCTACATCCAATTACATGTTTCTATCATCTGAAGAAACTTTAATTCCTTTATGAGACTTTATTTGCATCTCTCTCGATTAAGAATAAAAACATAATGGATGTTTTTTTTGTCATTTGTGAAAAAGCTTCTGGGTTGTAAATATAAATCATCAGTCTTGACTCTCAGTTTTATAATTTTGGAAGAATTATTCATGTTTACAAATGCTGATTGGACTCTCTGTGGTTGGTATTTGTACGCACATGTGCACAACAAACAGGTGCGTTTTCCAACTTACACTCGTCATAGAAGCCGTAGATGCGATTGATGGAGGCACACTCGTGGTTCCCCCTGAGCAAGAAGAAGTTTTCCGGGTATTTGATCTTGTAGGCGAGCAGCAGGCAGATTGTCTCCAGCGACTGCTTCCCTCTGTCCACGTAATCTCCCAGGAACAGATAGTTGGCCTCTGGAGGGAAGCCTCCATACTCGAATAGCCTCAGTAAGTCTGTGTACTGTCCATGGATATCACCTGAAAGGATATGTTCAGCTAATTTTTAACTGGTGTCATATTAAGTCATATTTCAGCTCCAAAATGTGACTCTTAATCTGCACAATTAAGGCACTTAATAGCTCAAGGTTTCCTCTAGCCATCAACATTATGTGTTTTTTCATCACCTCCCACTGTGAACACTGAGTCACATAAGAATATATATATGTAAACAAAAAGAAAAAGGGTGGCTGTTGATCGTTGCTGTTCTCACCACAGATTTTGAGTGGAGCTTCCAGTTCTAGCAGGATCGGCTGACTGAGGAAAATCTCTCTGGACTTGATGCAGAGCCCCCGCACCTCAGCCTCTGTCATCTGTACGACCTTCCCCGGACGACATCCTCGCACTGCAAGTCAAAAGGTCTAAGAGATCAACAGTCTGCACGGGCTGATCCTTAAACGGGGATGAGTAAGTGTTAGACACGAGGCATTAGGACAATTACAACCTGACACAGTGATCAGAACTAATATGCATCATAACAATGGACCAGGTAGCTAGCTACATTTTCAAATTAGAGGCTAAATCATGGATTTGTCATTACATTAAAATATATCATTAAAGAGTCAGCATTTTCTGCATATCTAAACTGTTCATAAAGTACAGGTCTGCTCCACACTGATGTATACAAACATCACTGTTAACAGATGTATTAAATAATCATAAAATCTTACAAAGACTTACATTTAGTTTTGAAATGTAAGTATTAAAACACGTGGCAATTACTCTGAGAGTGACAGCATGTTTCAACCCTGTGTTTTTCTTTCGGTGGTGGGGTTAGCTATCCCTTTGTTTACATTTGCATCATGGTGTACCATTAAAGAGAGCTGACCATTGCATTTGCTTTGCTACTGGCCAGACATGCCATTTACTCCAGTCAACACGGGTTGTTATGAACTGGCAAGTACAGGAATGAACAGCTTGTTGGCTCAGCTGGAAGTGTGTGTGTGTGAGTGAGTGTGTGTGTGTGTGTGTGTGTGTGTGTGTGTGTGAGGGCGGTGTAGTCCAACAAGGACAAAAAAAGTCTACAGCTTCATGTATAAAGAACAAACATGCTTGTTTAGTAATGTCTTAGCTATTAACTGCGTGTTAGTGGTTAAGGTATCTTAGTTTTTACACACCACAAAGCAGTACTACTGTGGCAGACCTTTGGTGTGTGTCTGAGTTTCAAAAAAACTAAACATAAATATGTATATATAAGAAGAACATTTAAATTAAGAATATCAAGAAAGACATTTAAAGCTATAGACTAATAATAATAATTAGTATACATGAAAATAATGTAAAATAGTATAAAAATACATAAAATAAACTGGTCTCCAGTGTAAAATAAAAGGATTAGTTAGGGTAAACTTTAATTCTTACATTTTATTTGCTTCACATATAGTTGAAAGTGACAACAAGAAAAAAAAAAAAAAAGCTTTGTGGTTTTTAATATCTACTTTACTCATAAACTTCAGTGCCTAAACTGAATGGTAGTGTAATCCTCCGGATGGGTACGTGTTATTGATCAATCTGAAACAGCTCAGTTCTGCAGGCTTTGGTGGTTTCCTTCGTAAGGGGGGTGTGTCCAAGGAGGTAGCCGACATGCTAGCTACCTGCCTTTGCCAACAAGAACAGTTAACGTTACTTAGCAACCACAGCATTCCACGGTTCTTTGGCGTTCCATTGTATTCCGTTATTTAAAGAGAGTAGTTACACTAACCTCTGCGTACGCTGCCACTCGGCTGGTTTAGCTGTTCTGAGTACGTTAAGTTATATCGATAGTTAACACAACGTTAGCTTTCTATCTGGCAGCATTAAGCTGAATTTTTTTTTTTTTTTTTTACGCCACTCTCTTTAATTACGCTAACTGCCCAGACTAACTGTTAACTAACAACCCGACGGTAACGGACACGTAGCTACCAGGGAATGTGACGTTATGAGAACGTTTACATTAGTCCGGGAGCGGAGAGCGGTTAACGCAACGACTAGCTTACGGGTTGCTCATGAACAACACACACAGGCTAATGATTTCTAACACATCGTAGAAGTTACTGGCTACAAACAACAACGTGCAATGCAGTTATTTTCTTAACGAACGACCGAGAAAGGACCAAATATATCACAATGCTAGCCTACCTTCCAGTAACCGAGAGATGATGCTGTCAACGTTCAACTCGCTTTCCGCCATGTTTCTGATACTCACAGGCAGGGTCCCGGGCAAAGCTGCCCTGAACAGTGACTTGTAGGCGCGATAGAGGACTAGCCTTCCCAGGCATGCACACAAATGGTGATATTATGGATCACCTAAGATACATTTACTCAAGCGCTGGACTAAAATACAGTATTGAGGTATAATTTTCAGATTTTTTGACATTGAAAACATAATCATTATAGCTTTATTTGCATGTAGCACTTTTCAAAACATTAGTTATAGTTTGTTCATGGAGCAAGCATTACAGTAAGATAATACAATAATATGTAACCTTATATACAAAAATGCAAAATAAATACTGTATTATAGGCTACAGAAAATAATCTAATATAAAATTACACCACAAGATACAGTGGGTAATATAACTGAGTAAAAACGAATAAAACTCAAAGCTGTTCTAGAATATTAAATTCAAGTCAGGTTATAGTCAAAGGAGTAATAGGAGAATTATTAAAGGGGTAATGCACAACAAAACGTTTTTACAAAGTACTAATAAATAAAGAAGACTTATTTTTTTCAGGAATTTCTGCCTTTATTTTAAAAATATTAGCAGAGAAGTTTCCAGCTACATTTGAACTGGAAACATAACTACATTTTAACTGAGGCTGTCTCAGTTTGTGCGGTTTGAGTTGAAGAGGTCAGTTTCTCCCAAATTAGAAAATATTTAAAACACCTTGGTTATGTCAAATATGCTATATGTAGCTACATTTGTTATTGACCTCAGAGGGTAAGTTGTAAAGCTTTGTGCTTTTTAATTAAAAAAGCCATCAGTCATGTTGTGACGCAAATTCTAAAGACTTGGGTGAAACAAACCGCTACCAGATGAAAACCAAGAGCAAAGGTTTCTTTTACAGGCAAATACAGTGCAATGTTTTAATGGTGGAGTAAACTCTACCATTTACTCCTCATTCTCTTATGTTTTTAACTTTCATGCGTCCATTAGTTCATGCTTTAATGAGACAGTAACTCCAAACTGTTTATCAATCAGTCATTCAGTGTTGATTGTGAGGGATTCAGGAAATGCAATTTGCATACAGAGTTTTAAAAATAAGTGTTAATATGTGTTTTTCTTGTTGTCAACAAATCCCATGAAAAGACCAAAATGGCACTCTTCACCAAACCCACTGGTATGTTGAAGAAATACATCTTTTAGAATGGGTCACGGATCAGTTTCGACTAAAGGCTATATGAGGCTGTACTTTATGCATTGAGCTAAATTCTATTGTCAACATACAAACATACTGATGTTTAGCAGGTATAATGTTACCATGTTTACTAGTTTAGCTTGTAAAGCTGAGGACAAACTCAAAGCTCGACCTGATTATGTTGCTCGGTGAAAAGTTATGGGATCATCAAAGTTATAACAGTTCATCCTGAGGGGAACATGAATATCTAAACCAAAAGAAAATTAATGGCATCCATCCAATAGTTGCTGAGACATTTCACTTCAAATCACAAATGTCAACCTCATGGTGGCGCTATAGGAAAAGTCAAGGACTCACCAAAGTTATTAGAATACATTGTGTGGGAACTCCTTGTTGTTTCAGTGGGTACGACACTATTAAGTACAGAGTACATCAACCATAATTCGAGCATTGTAATTTTATTTTATCAATAAATAAAAATAAGTAAAGACAAATGTACAAAACATCTGGATTCAACAAGGTCTGTCAATTACATATAGAACATTTCTCAATTTCAGAGCAGTATAAAAATTACAAATGTTTTACATACTTGTTTGTTTTACGCACCATTAAGTAATATTTTTTGAACTAACTAATCACATTAGTCTCTAAGGTAAACAGACTGCTAATGTAGTACTGCCAATGCCATTGTTTTTGTTTGTTGGGTTGAGTTTCACGAGCTCACACTGTCACTCCTTAAATAACAGCTGCTCTCACAGCACAATTTCAGACGTGCTGCATGCTATCTGGCTCCAGTAAAACAGCTGAGAGCTTAAGTAAACAAGCTGCTAGTGAATAAAGTCAAACATCTCAAAGAACAAAGAGAGACAGATCATTTTGTCAAGAACCAGTGGCTCAAACCAGGACTCCGATGCGACTAAATATTTGATTTTCATTCAGACAGGTGCCTGTTTCTGCTGGGTGTTTTGTTCTGGAGTCTACTTTTCTGCCCTCTAGTGGCCTAAAATGTGTGCTGCAGCTTTAAAGCTTAACTATATATTGTTGATAATAAACACAGCTTGACAAGAACAACTGCATTAAAAACCAGTCCCTTTCATTTCTACCACTCTCTCCGCTTTGTTTTCACGACGCCGACAGCAGGACAGAATTAGCCAGGCAACAGTAACACCAGCCAGTAAGCTGACGATTCCCACAATCACTGGCACCCACACAGGCATAGAGGAGGGACACTTGGGCACAGGGATGGTTGTTACAGTGCTGATGGTGGAGTCTGACACAGGAGAGCTGGTTGTGGAAGGGTTGGGGGTCACTGGTGGTAGGCTGTTGACCTTAGTGAAGATGAAGGGACTGGCCTACAGGAAACATTAAATAGTTCAAGGTTAAGAAATAGAGAGTCTTTGAGCAATTGTGCCCAAATATACTGAAGAAGATACACATGTTATAGCTGCATAGGTAACTTTTATAAAAAAATTATTTACAGATTATCTGTTGAATACTGTCAGGATATAGTGAAGATTTCAGCAAATACTATGACCAAAAGTTTTCCTTTTTTAAAAGTTACCTACTGCAGCTTTAATTCAGGGATTATGAACTGAGGAGTCAGGTAATATGGAGACACAGAGTTTGCAATGTTAAATAAATAAAACACTATGAAACCCAGAAAACTCCAGAACAATCTAATACATTTTTAAAAAATCTAGTTTATTATTTTAAAATGTCACCCACTGGAAATTTACCCAACGTTTCTTGCCAAAACTGTAAAAACTGCCCAAATAAAATAAAAATAACCCTCTATTGTTATGGTGAGAAAAAACTGGATGAAAGTATTCTTAATATAAAACAAGATACACATAACACACATTTCCATATATTCAATAAACAAACCAAAGTATAAAACATAGACTTTAACAACAGCAACAAGTGTTATGCATACAATTGAAGCACAAAAAGCAAAAAAGTTAATGGTCATATTGTATATTTCTTAATATTTGAGTTGAATTTATGAAAGTAATTGGATGATAATATATACGTTAATGGTTATTTTAGGTCTGATTTTAGTTGTATTTCATAATGTCTTATTTATTTATTTGGTGACTAAAAGATTTCAGATAAAATGTAATTGATAAATATAGATCTAGTTTGCTAATAAATGAATATGAGTTATGGGTAGGATTTCTCTCCATCCACACATACCTCAGAGGGACAGTGAATCTTGGAGCGGTCATATGTGAAGTTATTGTAGGCCTGTTTTCTGCCTACGGGCTCCAACTGTTAACACAGAGAAAGAGAAATTCTGTAAAATCAAAAAGCACCAAAAAAACTCTTGTTCTCTGCAGTTTGGTCCATTACTGCTCCGTGCTCACCATGTTGTTCCACAGGGAAATGGCCATCTCAGCATGAGCTCGCTCGCTGATGTGAAAACAGTCCAAAGAGAAGAAACTCGAGTCAGCCTCACCCACCTGGTGAACAGATTAAATTGTCAGCACAAGTACATTTCATTTATTTGTGTGTGGCTGCTTGTTTGGATACATCTGTATGTCTCTGTGACTCACTCCAATATGAGGGATAAAGGAATTGTGTAAAAAGGGTTGAAGGACAACAGCAAAGTCTTCCTTTCTGTCGTAGCGATTTCCAGAAATAAGTTGCTGGATCTCAGCCTAGGACAAAGAAAGAAGAATGTAAGAATGACAGAGGGAACCAAATTTTTATTTTTTTTAACAAAAATATTGAAATGGTTAAAAGAGGTCTTTGCTTTTACCTGATACTCGTGATTGATGCGTTTGATCTCTTCGAGCTCTGGGGAGTTTTCAACTGGGTTGATAACACAAGGACAGTTGGTCCTGTAAAAAGCAGATTCTTGTTTCTTCTTCTTTTTATAAGAATCAGTGCAAATAATTATTTATGCCCAAATCCTGGACGGATCAAGTGTAAATAGATGGTTTTAGAGGTTTAAGGACTGTTCGGAGCTTCAAGTGGAATTGAAAACAATTAGGCTATAAGATAACAATGTACTCAAATTGGGAAGTAACAAAGTACCAACTTAGTTTTTTCAGGTATCTGAACTTGAGTATTTCTTTTTCTGACATTTTTTTACTTTTATGCCCCACATTTTTACACAAATATCTGTACAGGCATGTTATTTAGGTTTTGATGCATTTGAACACCTTCCCAACATCAAGACTAGTTTATATTAAACAGTCAAGAGAGGGAGACTCAAACCTTTTTGTATTTTCAGTTATCTTTATCAAATGCTTAATTATTAACCTTTGCTTTTACTATATTTTAATCTTGACATATCTTTATGTTTGGAGGTTTGAACGCTGCAGTCACTGATTTTTTGACCACTTGGGGGCAGCGTAACAAGTTCTAAACACAGTACTGACATATCATCTTTGAAGGTAACCTTTTGGCTAACAATTGCTTATCTACACATCTAGAAGACACAGAGCAATATTATCATTAATTTGGAGTCGGGTTTCTCGTATTGTGATATATATAATCTCCACCAACCCCTGATATAAATATCTGGCTCTTTAGCTGCTAAATGCCCCACTATGTTAAGTAGGTAACTTTGTCTGTCAAGAGCTGCGAGAAAAAACAAGCCAATGAGCTAAAAAACGTTAAAACGACCTGCAGAGCCTGGTGATAATTCTCTGCAGGTTCATCACTATGAGCGACAACTTTTACATTACTACAATACTGATTATAGCCACTTATGTAACTTCTGGTGGTTTGCATGACAGATGGGAAGATGATGAAACACACAGAAAAACAGGCAAAACAAACCTTTGCAAGAGGGAACAGCCAAGTGTGTTCCTCTTAACTGTCTTCAGTGGGTCTATCTGCAAGAGCTCCACGACATTAACCAGCAACCTTGGTACCTAAAGATACAGAGAAAGAGAAGAGGGGGAAGAGGCAGAGAAACATTTACTCACATGTACACAGGACAGCAGATGACAATAATTTATAGCCATAGATATCTTACCTCTTTGTAAAGCATGTCCAAACTGATCATAAGATTGTGACTATAGTTCTTGGGTGACAGGTTATTCTGCAGAGATAAGCAAAGCACGTTTTTTACTGCAGTTATATAACATGCAGAATATGCAGTTTTTATAGATGATGCATGAAGAACACTTACTTGGTCCATGCAGTAGTAGCAAAGATCGTTCCCTCCAACGAATATTGTCACAAGTTTCCAGTCCTTTTCAAAATTCACCTGCTGTGTAGCATGAGTGCAGAACATAAGCATGAAAGAGGAAGACACAATTAGAGCCATGTTGTAAGTTTTCGGGAAGTCTTACCTTATTTTCTCTCATGGCCTTGATGAGACCTTGGACTTGTTCTGGGATCTTTCTGTAACAGAATAAATCCAGATAGCAGGCGTTATAGAGAGATGAGAAATCAAAAGTTTTACTCAGGTGGAGGAACTAAAAGAAAATGCACATACGAGGTCTTAGCTCCAGGTACAGCCATGTTAAGACCCTTCTGTAGTGAGCCCTGGCCTCTGGAGAAACCCTTTAAGGAGGGGTTGAACTTCTTCAAGATGTCTGAGGAGTTAAAGAAAGGAAAAAAGGGATTGAGTACCAGCTGAGAAGTATGTGGTTATAGTAGCTTCCAGTTAGGAATGTCATTCTGTATGTGAGCTGACACTGGGCCCCATGCAAGAATCTGATCTGACAATTTTAATCAATCTTTAACAATGACAGGAGAAGTAAAACTAATAAAAAGAGATCCAATTTGAATTTTAGTGAAATAAGGTTCAGGACAATATCATCAGCAAACTCTTTTTTACTTCGTTTTTTGTCGCCACATAAATCGTATTCATTCAATTTTCCTCCACTCCATATTTTTCCCCTGGTCATCTCTGCCCCACCTGCAGTGTCGTTATGCCCAACCAGTGGGACGAGCACCACAGTTTGAAAACCACTGATCTAAATTCTATATATGAGTAAATTGTTGAATGCGACAAAAATCTCTCATCACTTGTATATGCCACTTAATGACTGTTTGTGTAAGTGAATCATGCACCCATTGTTTAAAAACCCATATTAAGGTTAGATTTCCAATACTACAAAGATTGCACCTCTGCAGCATTATGTATTTGTAGAGATTGTCATACCTGTCAGATTTAGTGACTAGTAGTACATTTTTTGCCAAACAAGTGGCATAAACTCACTTGGTAGTGTTGTAACAGTCTCCAGAGTTTTATCCCCTCCGATGCTGCAAGAAAAAAAAGCCCACAAACATCAGTCTGATTTGAAAAATACGAGAGTTAATGTAAACCTTGTTAACCCTGCGGGCATGTCGTACCTCCACGATACTCCTTTGTAGTCTTTATTGAGATCAAAGAGGTTCTTTGCTTTAGCGCCAGTACCTGCCTGTGAACAGAGAACAAACAATCCACATATTCAGAAACAGAAATATAAAGGGAATAATGCTGCAGAGGACAGTGAGACCACTGACAAAGATAAGTCTCACATCAAAGACAAAACACCAGAACATAAAATTGATGATCATCAGCAGTGCAAGTTATCTGGCTGATAACAAATTGATTAGAGAGTTCATGGTTCAATGACACCAAATAGCTGATACCAACAGGTTCCCAGTTGAGGCTAAAATGCAATTAATTACCCGTCAAGTACGTATTGTCTATTGCTGCTTAAGTTTAAAATAAATATGTGTGATTTTTATTTTATATGTGTCCAGCTGTTTTATTCATTATATCTCCTTCCTTGTACTTTATTGTTGAAAAGGGCTGCATATCTAACCGTTGAAGAGTCTCCCAGTGCTGCCACCACCTTGATGTCTGCTGGTCTCAGCTTGTGAACTACAGACAAAAGACACAAAAGAGATTCAACCACAGACATCATTCCTATACAACAGTGATATTTCAGTCCGTTTCATTCTCATTCAACAATGTCTGCGTTTCAGCTGTAGTTAACTGTAGATACTAGAGAACATCGACTCTGATATCAACTGTCTGCTGATAATGCAGAGATGGCTGTCTGTCTCACCTGAGGTTGGCACAGTGTCAGATGGAGCAAGGTCCACACAAGAGAAGTCACTTCCCCAGTTCTGGAGAAAAAAAATAATCAAAAGATATTGCTTAGCTGTGTTTTTTCTATCTATTTCTATCACTTGTCTGTGCAGACAGTACACTGTCTCTCTCCCAGTGCATGCTGGGACAGGCTCCATACACAAATGTGAACAGGATACGTAGGAATACAAAATAGATTGATGGGCAAAAAGAGAAATTTATTCCATTTGTATGATAATCTTGTTTCTCTCTTTGGTGTTCACAGCTGGGGTGTTATAAACTGTGTGTTGTGTTAGTTTTCGCTAGTCTGTTTATTCAATAAACAATGAGTCATCAAATAGAAAAAAATCCCATTTATACTGCTTATTTTGTGCAACCACACCAAAGATGTTGAATTTTAATCGCAAATGAGAAAAGCAGCAAATCTTCACATTTAAGCATTTTTTCCTTGATAAATGACTTAAAAATGATTAATAGATTATCAAAGTAGTCAATTATTCTGTCAATAACCTCATCAACTAATGCAAGCGTCTATGAAATGTTACTTTCATTCAGGTCTTTAGTTGTTAAGCCTTACATATTTAATTTCAGCAGCCTCTCCGATGGAGATGAAATACTTACTGCGATAGGTCCAGGTGTCGGAGAGGGACCAGCATACATGTAATTGCTGTTGTTGTAGGTCCGTATGTATGGGGAAGTCTGTAGACAAAGGAAAGGACTTACATTACATAATGCATAAGTGGCTTTGCAGCCACAAAATATATAAAATTGATTTGTTCAATCAAAAACATTATATACTTAACAACAGAAGTTTGGGCAATTCATTTATAGTTTTTTGTTTCCTCACAGGATTCCACCATCACATGATTTACAAAAACACACTGACCAGCATTTATAGCACTACATTTCTTACCTTGTTTGGACATTTCAGGTTAATGTCTGCAGTAAAATCCTGTACGGAAGTCTTACTGCCCAGAGGTTCCAGCTGGGAAAATATATCAGAGTGTATCATTCAGTAAATGTAATATAAAATGTTACATTAAAGGTTTTTATCGTAATACGTGTCAGTAGTGTTGTGTTACTATTCTGCCACCAGCAGTTGGTTTCAGTTGAACATTCTGTTGCTACTGGCAACCACTACTGGCAGAGTTCCGTGACAGTTTAACTGACATTGTTACAGCCACCATTTTGTCAAAGTATGTTTTATCTACTCCCCACTTGTTTGGAGCATTATCTATAGGTACTCTTTTGTTAAAGCTGTTTCGTTATTTGGTAAATTTAGTTTTCATTTATTGTTAACTATGCTAGCCATTCCCTAGCCTTGTTCCCACAGGTTGGGAACCACTGCACTAGCTGACTGAAGCTAATGTGTTGCTAAGCAAAGTGTTATTTTACTGTTGAGCTAGCTTTTCTGTATGTTACTCTTTACTGTCACTCTAGTTTTTTTTAGTTTTTTTTTACTAGATTACTAGATGAATTACTTTGTTGTAAGTCTTAATGTCTTTTATTGGTGATACTTTCTTCCAAAGGAGAAAGCTGATTGAGAGTTATGCCCGGTTCATGTCACATACGATGAACGGTGAAGAAGGGAGAAATTCCCATGTCAATGACTTACGAGCGTTCGTGTCAAACTGATTACAGAGTCAAGATTAAATTGCATTGACAATATAACACCATATCCGTTAAATTTGTGTTAATTACATTGAATAACGGTCTTTGGCTAATGTGAGACAGAGACGTATTTGTTTGGCTTTCAGGCGCTTCCATAGTGCCAAGACACAATGTCTGTCTTCAGTGTTTATTGGAAATGTGTAGAGCTTGCTGCATTGCTGTGTACTTCTATGCATAGTGAGGGCAAACCTTTAATGGTGACATGTGAAAAGCAATCTCAAAATAATATGTACATTAATATTGTCACCATGCAGACCAATATCCACACATCAAGTTAAATGCATCCACAAAACATGACATAATCTTTTACTTTGTCTGTCAGATACTTACCATGTTGTTCCAGAGGGAGCGAGCCATCAGCGTCTGGGCCTTCTGGCTGAGATGGAAGCAATCAGCACTGAAGAAAGAGCGATCAGCACGGCCATCCTGTGGAAAAGGTACTTTTATGGACTACTTACTATGTTTTAATCAATCAGAGCAGTAAAATATTGAGAGTTTGGGCAATGCAGTATGGTGCATGATAGAAAAAGCAACAACAAGAAAAACATTTTCAAAAAGAGAGAGTTAAACCGAGAGATACCGAAGAATACAGAATATTTGCTTTCTTGCAGAGAGTTGGATAAGTAGGTTGACACCATAAATTTACTAACAAATGTCAATTTTGGTTTGTGTCAACTGCCTACAGTTATTTTACACGTATACAAATATAAAATACACACTGGAGCAGAAAAACTGTCATGATTCTGGTGCTAAACCTGCGGTGAGTTGACTGAAAGTCGGTGTAGTCCACGTTACTGACCGGCAGTCTGGGGAAGATGAGGTCTCTGAAGAAAGGCTGGACGACCACAGTGAAGTCTGAGCGAGTGTCATAGCGACCGGACTCCACAAGCTCACGCAGTGAACGCTTAAAGAAAGAAAGAAAGAAAGAAAGAAAGAAAGAAGGAGAAGGTGTTGATGCCTGAGCATGAACTGGACTGGTATTATAGTGATCATAGTGTGGTCTCTTTGCTCTTTCCTACCTGATAGCCTCTATTGATGTCCTCCACCATTTGAAGGGCTTTAGAGTTGGCCTTTGGCAGGATAACGCATGGACACAGTATACTGGGAAAGGAGAGATAACAAGGTGATATACTACTGCTTACGATTAGATCATAACTTGGGGGAATATGGAGTCGTGATGGGAGCGTGAGCTGGAAAGCCTACATCACATCCAGTATCTCAGTGAGAGTTTTAAAAAGGCAGAGATAAGGGTGACACTCACTTTACCAGCCATGTTGGGCATTTAAGTGAAGTGTCCATGTGCATTTCTCTCAGTGGGGTAATAAGGAGAGGCTCTATTAAGTTCACCAGAGCCCGAGGCACCTGACAGAGACAAGCTCAATTAATGCTGACAAACAATCAATCGATATATATATATATATATATTAGAAAATGTAGCATGTCTGTTGATTTTACCTCTTTGTGTAGATAATCCAGGCTGTTGCGAACATTGCGGGCATAATTATCTACAGAGTAGAACAGCTGTAAACAAAGGGAAACATTTTCAGGTTGTGTGACTTTTGGCCCCTCCAGGAAATGAATTATTACTCATTAGTACTCACAGAGTTGTAGCAATGGTCACAGACGTCGTTTCCACCGATAAAAATGGTGATCACCTTCCAATCTGATTCAAAATTGATTCTCTGCAGTGGCGTTTAAAGAGACATATAAGACATAAGTCTTTTAAAAAGCAGAAATGTCTTCACTATTGTTATTGTCTAAAATGGATGTAACATATTGCAATGCAAGAGGATATTAAAGGGCAGTTGGCAAATTAAAAAATAGGTCAAGAATAAACATCAACTTACAGAGTCATTCTTCATCCTTGCTACCAGGGTTCGGACCTGTTGTGGTATGTCCCTTTAAACATAAACAAAATACAGTATCCCAGTGAATTCACAGGTTTTACTCAGACAGTTAAAAACACATTTATTTTAAGATATATTCATCCAAATTCTGCTTTCTTTAGTAACTGATTCTTAAAGAGCAGTTTAATCACAGATTTTAGTCTTGATAACTTGATTTTAAAACAATAAATTCTATATCAATAAAATTAACTTTTTTTTCTTTCATAGAAACACCCCCTTCCTTTTCAAAATATATATATACTTATGTACAGTTTTTTTTTATCATTTATATGAATTTCTTTTTCTTTTATGTTAAAGTAAATGTATATGTAACTACTGTAAGAGTTGCAGAAATATTACAATACAAACAGTCGACAATGTGTGGTCTCTTGCAATTAAGTGTAAAACTGAACAGCTTTGATGAGTGTGTCTAAAGTTTAACTTAAATCAGTTTAATTGTTACAACATCAGCAGGTATAATCTGGTGAGAGGCAGCTGAAAATGCCTCCGATAGGACTCACTTGCTCTTAGCTCCGGCTACGGCCTGGTTGAGGAAAGCCTCAGGAGTTTGCTGCTTGCCCATGCCAACAGAGTAGCCCGTCAAGTTGTGGTTAAAATGTTTTAAGATGTCTGTGTTATGACAAAGAAATAATAGAAATAAAAAGATTTCCGTGTGAATTTTCCATGCAATGGCCATCGCAGAGCAACACAAACTGGCTTTAACAGGTTGTTTGAACCATTATACAAGTCATCAAGGAGACTCACTGGGCAGCGTGGTGACAGTTGTGAGGTTTTCATCTCCACCGATACTGCAGAAAAAACACAGAATACAGTGTTTAAATGATAGCACATATGAAATAAGCATTATGCAGGAAGGTTGTGTGATAGTTATGTTAAAACATGGCTTACCTCCAGGATAAACCTCTGTACTGACGCAGGACATCCAGGACGTTGTTAGGTCTGGATGCTATACCATTTCCTGCCTGACAGATAGAAGAGGACATGATAAAATAAGATAGAAATATTAATATGTGTGACCTTCTCCTCCCCGAACCAGTACATCAGGTTTACTGTGGGTATTAAATATGTGATTTCATTATACTATGATGACTTCTCTGGTATAACTATCCAATATGCATAATAAGTGCATGTTCTGAATGTCCACTAAGACATTGAGGCCTTGGCCAACTAATGTAATTAACTCTTGACTCTTTTCATTATTAATTAATCGGCTGAAAATCTTTTCAATTCAATCAAATAAAGCTTTGTCTGCTGTTCTCTTGCTCTTTTTAGACCCTCTTGATTGCCATATGTATATAAAACTATATATGTGTACTCTAAATGACTACATAATTGACACGTTCCTCTTCTTGTAGGTATAAATGTGACATACGGTTTTCTATTTCAATATCCAAGCACAATCTTACGCTTCAGAATATAACATTTTACACTAATTTGAGCAACTAATACACAGTATTTTACTGTAATACAGTTCACATTTAGTATATTTTAAAGGTTAAGATTATGGTCCTACTTTTAGGATCTATTCCCACTTTATATTTAATTATGTTTGATACTTTACATTATATGGCTTTGTTTTTCTATCTACTGAAAATAATGAACATAATGTCTCACTGTCAGAGAGTCTCCCACAGCAGCCACCACTTTGATATCTCCAGGCCTGAGTTCATGGACTGGAAAAATACAGAGGACATAAAACTTAAGTATTACAGCCCAGGATTTCTAGAGAGACTGCGCAGTAATATAATACTCATTATATGTGTAATTATAATAATAAAGCAGTAAAACAAACTAGACGTACTTTATAGTAGGATTGAAATAAAGTACTATTAGAAAGAAGTATAAAGAAATTATTAATTTCTAAGTAGTAAATAGAGATTACATTATCAGACGCAGTGTCGTTTGAAATTAAAGGTAACTTAAACAGAGGCGATAGATAGAGGTAGAGGTGATAAATATACAGATTAGTGACAAATAAAAGGAAAACTCAATATAAAGTCTGTCCAGTATCAGATTAATCATTTTGGGTAACACTTTATAATGAGTACACACTATTAAGCATTAGTTAAGCATGAATAAATAATTAATTCATCATTTATAACGCATGAATACACATTAGTATGTAGTTTATAAACACAGTTAAAAATATTTTATTCATCATTGATAAGCACATTAGTTATGGATTAGTAAATACTGAATTCATATTTTATAAAGCATGATTCTGCTGTAAATAGTCATTACTATGTGGTTTATAATCACAGTTATAAATGTTTTACTCTTCATTGTACTGTACATTTCTGCATGCACTTGCACATCCAATATTCAGACATGTATTAATGATTAGTGACTGTGTTAGCAGATGTTCTATAAAACTCACAACAAATTCATTTTCTAATGATGGCCTATAAACAGTTATTAATGCAGGAATTCACAGTTACAAAGCACTTACTACTCATTAATTAAGTATTTTGCACAAGCTGATCTAAAGTGAGCACTATCTATGGCTTATTAAGGATTTACAAATGAGATATAAAGGCTGACAATGCCTCGAGACTCGATGTTCAGTTATCTTAACAGACGAAGGAGAGACACAACACAAAGGGATATAGAACATATTGTATTGATATTTACTGCAACTTCCCAACATATTGTATGGAGACGAACAAGGGTGGTTTATGAAGACATGCTATTGTTGTGATCTTATCTGTTTGGGACGTGTACGTTGAGCTCCCGCTCTCAGCACGTCATCACCGTGATGACGTGCTGAGAGCGGGATGTTACGTCATATTTACGTTAACTCTCAGAGGTTTCTGACAGTGCAGCCAAGGGGAGCATGGAGGAGCACAATGGAGTCTGCGGCCGTCAGCGGCTCTAGAGGTGAGTATGTGTCTTTGTTTGGTAGCACACATTATGGTTGAAAGATAACGTTAGCTTGTCAGCAGCTGCAGGTGTTTGCTCTCGCTCCCCGACTAACGTTACTAACGTTACTAACGTTACCGACCCGCCCGCGGTGGCTAAGCCGACCTAGCCTAGTCTCGTCTAGCCGGGCGAGGTGAGTGCCTAGCAGCGGCGGGTCGGTAACGTTAGTAACGTTAGTCGTTAGTGTCAAGTGACAAGCTAACGTTATCTTTCAACCATAATGTGTGCTACCAAACAAAGACACATACTCACCTCTAGAGCCGCTGACGGCCGCCGACTCCAATGTGCTCCTCCATGCTCCCCTTGGCTGCACTGTCAGAAACCTCTGAGAGTTAACGTAAATATGACGTAACATCCCGCCTCCCACCGTCATCGGGTTGTACTCATTATAAAGTGTTACCATGATTTTGTATGCCAGTGTAAGACTTTAGTTTTGTATTTTAATGTGCGTACATTGACATTTTAAGTTAAAAAGAAAGACAATACCTCATTTATCAACTTCAATATGCTGATCTTGTATCAAAAAAAGCCTCATGCATGAAAAATGACACATGCCTCAATTGAAAGTCGCCCTCAAAAAGACTGTAAACCATCTTACCTGAGCTGGGTGTGGGGGATGAGGGGCTAAAGTCCTCACAGGGCATCTCTGTACCTGTAAACTGAGCAGCCACACAGAGCACATCCACAGTCAAGACTAAACAGGAGACATACAACGCTGCCACAACCTCCATTTGGCTCAACACAACACAAGACTCACTGGGAGAAGGAGAGGAGAGGCATCGCTGTGGTGATATGAAGGAGAATTTCCCTCCGTCCTCAGGAAGGGCCGGTCCTTGGGGAGGGAGGCAGATAGAAATAAGAAAAAAAAGGTTGGTTGGGGAAGAAGGAGGGTAAAGTAGGAGTGTGCCACCACTGAAACTTATTTTAAAGTACAATATGTGTGTTTGCACACTTTAAAATGCTGATTTTACTGCATGTGTGTGACTTTTCAGCACAGTTACTCACCTCAGTTGGACATGGCAATGCAATGATCTTTCCATTGTCTTCTGTGCTGTGTTGGCCACTTGTGGGCTGCAGCTGAAAGACAGAAAACTCATTGTCTTCATGTTTGCAACACACAGAGTACAACAACTCTGTATGTTTATGTATATACGTGTGTGTGTGTGTGTGTCTATAGGAGAGAAAAGAGATTGTTTTAGGGCCTTACCAGGTTTGTCCACATCTGCACCATCAGGTTATCAGTTTGTTGTGACGCTTGCGACTCAGAGAGAGGCTTCCCACTCTGTTAAAAACATCAACAACATTATACTGTATGTACTTTCTGTATCTGTAACATCCACGCAATAGTACAATGGTACTGTGTGTTTGATACAGTAAGTACATCTTCACTTCCAGCTGCAGTGCAATAACCAAGACTCTGTATCTGATATATGTGATAAACAGACATAGACTAACATCATCTCATAAGAATTTGCATTAGAAATTAAATGAATTCAATTGAAAGCCACGACATGCTCAAAAACTCATAAAATGTGGCACAAAATTCAGAGAACTATGATATAGAAATGTTCATAAGTCTAAAACACTTGTTTACACTGTGGCACTGATGGAAAATAACATTTATAAATCATCACTTTGTGGCAATAAAGTGTTGAGAAATTGGTACACATGGCTCATCTTGCCTCAGTGCCAGTAAGGATTAATAAGGGACGTCGGATGGTGAAACTATGAGACTTGAGTTAAAAGATGGCGTCCGCCTGTGACTCACAGATGAAGGGTCTGTGATTAAAGGTGTGTCCTGCACAATGACAGTGAAGTCATCTCTATCTCCGTACCAGCGCTTCTTCACCAAGAGTTGATCCAAGGACTCCTGAGTTGAAAACAAAATGTTATCATGAAGAGGTCACATATACAGCAAACTCCACCGATACAGGTCAACATTTCAGAGCAGCTAAAACAACCAAAGGACTGAATGTATCTGACAGATATGTTGGATGTGAATAATGGACAAACCTGCAGAGCCTGACTCAGCATGGCCCTCTGAAGTCTGATTTCTCCTTCACTGTTTGTCCCCATGCATGGACACATCCTGTCATTAAAACAGATTCACTCGAATTAAAACATAATACTCCTAAAAGTTAATGATTACAGAGACGTTCTGCACTATCAGGCTGCTTTATCCTCACTTCAGCAGTCGGTTTATCGCTGTGTGTTAGTTGGCAAGAAGATATAATCCTCTCATGATACTGATACGGATCCCTCCAGGATTGTTGTGGCCTAAAATGCCTGATTTTGCTTTTCTAGGAAGTTGCGATGCCTGTTGGGATGTTTTTAGGAATTTATATTGCAATTTTTATTGTATAATTCATTAAAAACTACAGGCATGAAAGGACTGAAATCTTGTAACTACAGTGCACCAGTGATTGAATCAAACTAATTACATTTACTCAGGTACTGCACTTAAATACTTGAGTATTTCCATTTTATGCTACTTAATACTTGTACTTCTCTACATTATTGGAAGCCAAAATTTTACTTTTTACTCCGTTACATTGATTTGACAACATTCGTTAAATTAACTATTAAACATTTTACTATATGAGTTTTTGTTTTATTTGTTTTATATTAAGCCAGAGACAGACAGCGACAGACACACATGAACTCACTTGTTGTAGAACCTGTCATGCTCTCCATCCCACAATGCCACACAGACGATGGTCCGCTTCAGCTGCCACACAGGGACGTGAAACAAAATCATTTGCAAAATGTGTGTCAAGTTCACTTTCAACACCACCTGTCCTTAGACCCTCTATTTGGGTGAGGAAACACTCCCCCAAAAAAACATTTTAATGGGGAAGAAACCTCAGGAAGAGCCCCAGTGGAGGGATCCCTCTCCCAGGAACAGAGTACACATAATAAACCAACAAAATTAGTATGAATATTCCGATACATAAAATATATAATCTGAAATATACCTGAGAGTGCAACAACTGCAGAGCATCATCCACCTCTTCAACTACGGCTTTGATGACAGACTGAACCTGCACACAAATACACAAACAGTCTGAGGCCACATTTATACAACTAATGGAACAACTTCTCCACAGACACTCGGTATTGGTATTTTTATGCTAATATTTGTTACGGGTGTTCACAGTTCTGTGTTCACTTGTGGAGGTTTAGAAAATTATTACTTTCTACATACTACATTTCACTGATTTCCCTACATCTGCACAGTTATTTTAGCTCCTCTGCTCGCTTTAGAAGCAGCTGTTCACTGAAGACAATATAATATATATATATATATCTAAGACAGACAGTTTATCAGCTTATATCATGGAAAGTTTGGAGTTTGACACTGATAAGAATAAAAGAAACTTCAGTGATTGAGTGAATGGGTGATTTGGACTTTCACTCTAAACACACAAAAACACATATGTGTATTTTTTTGTTTAAAAATAATTTAATCAATATTAATAATATCTTTTTTTACCTGCTCACAGGCACAGAGCCGATCCATCTGAACAAAGAGAAGAAGCAGCTTCCAGTCTCTGTCAACATCAATGACCTGCAGGAGAAAAACAAAGTAAACCACTCAGATTTAGTTAAAGAGTTAAACTCCCACATAAGTTATATTCCCTCATTGGTTTCACTGTGGATGAAAGATGTATAAGTATCCTTTAAGATGTGAGTGTGGACAGTGGAGTCCCTACCTGACTGTTTTGGAGGTAGAGGGACACATCCTTGGCCTGCTCCACCAGCGTGCTGCAAACCAAACAAATCAAATCATTAGTAGCTGTCGGCATTAGTATATTTTTCATGCGTGAGAAAGTTCTGTCCTTACCTGTGTTGTACAAACTGAGGGCCGTACAGATTTGTTTCGTCTGATTGATGAGGATTGATCAGTGCCGGATTGAACAAGGTCATCAGCTCTGATGGAGGGATATTTAAGTTTAACAACAAAACCCAGAGCTTCTATCTCAATGTGTGTCATTGTATGGGTAATCACAGCAGAACTTAAACTATTAATCCAGTTGTAAAATGACAGATGTCTGAGGAATTGTCTTAAGTAATTTTTAATAAAAATACCAAAAATGTGCCGGCTCTAACTTCTCATATGTAAATATTTGCTTGTTTTCTTCTGAGTTTCAATATGTCAGCTTTTGTTTTAGGAAATAGTTTTTTCTACTATTTTATGACATTTCATAGAGCAAACAATTAATGTTTATTTTTTTTTTTTTTTTTTTTTTTTTTTCCCCCACCAATTATTTTTTTATATTCTTTTTTCCTTTTTCCTTTTTTCCCCTTTTTTTTCCTTTTTGGTAAAATCATTTAAAAAAAAAAAAAAATTTATATATATTCATATTCATTAACAAACCCAGGGGAGGCAGGGTTTTGTTTTTTTTTTTTTTAGGGTATATTTTTTTGGGGGGGGGGGGGGGGGGGGAACCCCCCCCCCTTCCTTTTAAGGAACGACCCCCCTTCCCCCGAGCCCAAGCCCCTTAATAATTAATCAAGATAATATTTCACAGATTAATTAATAATAACTGTTATCTGCAGCCATAAACACATGACACATTGACCATGAAAAAGGTGTTTTTGTGGGCTTCATAACAATTCAATCCAGACACTTAAACATGTAATGATTCATAATTAGCTACCATGTAGTTTGTCTATAAATCAAACACAAATATGACAATGAAATACAGTAAATATCTTCATTCTCATAAAATAAGTTATTACTGAAAACTTACAAAAGGGCTGCAAATCCTGTGTGGACAATTTAATCAGAAGAAATAATCTTTGATCAACAACTGTGACCTTCCTGCTTTGGGTCAGTCAGTATTTTATCTCTATGAAGTCCCGGCAGTACTTTTTATTTCACGAATGGCCTTTAAACAAGATAACAGCCTACGGTGTATCGGGGTTCATCGATTCAAACTATCACAGTTAGTAGATATCAGTGTAGTAAAGATAGCACACAGTAGTGTAATAGAAGCTCATATCAACCCCTTTAGATGAATTACACTGTGTATTTAGACTGTGGGCCAATTCTAGTGAAAGGTAAAGTTTGTTTTAGCACCAGTAAAGATACTGGAGCTTTCCCATCAGGCCTGTTAGAAGGCAGTGGGGGAAAGAAGTGCAGGAGGAAAGTTATGAACTGTTGTGAAGTAAATTATTTAAGAAAGATTTGTCTTTAGGCACTGTGAACACTTCAAACAACAAAATAAAAGTTTGAATCTTACCACTGAGTCTTGACACCACTGTGGACAGCTCAGTGCTGCAGGAAAACAAAAGACCACAGTGTGATTATGTTTATATTGTTGAATTGCAGACCTCTTGGTGCAAATATCACCTCATGGTTGAAGCTAACTGGTGCTCACCTATGCATGTGGAGTCCAATGGAGGAGAGTACAGCCACATCTGAGGGCTTAACACTGTTAACTTGAGAAAGAAAAAATTATAATTTTAATTGAATCTCAGCACAGGGAAACAGGAGAATTTGTTATATTACACATCAGAACTAATATTTGTGTCAGAGCTATGAGGGCAGTGATATTAACTGTATGAATCAATCAGTGGAAGAAGTATTCAGATCCTTTACTTTAGTTAATGTTGCAATGCTACATTATAAAAATACTCCATTCATAATTTAACTAAAGTAAAAGTACATAAAGATTATGTATACTGTAAGTATCAAAAGTAAAATATTTATTTATTGTTAATATATTACTGGATTCTTATTACTTACCAGAACGCAGCATTTTAATGTTGAGTTGGAGTTAACTTCTTTATGTACTGTGCAGTAGTTTAATCTACAATAATACATCCTATTTTATAAGCTGATTATATGTTTTAGATGGAAAATGTTTAATATGCAAGGTAAATACGAACAACAGGTGTCACATATGCTCATATATATAGTGCAGAAAAAACATTACAATGCCGTAGAAGTACAAAGGCATGAAATGGAAATACTCAAGTAAAGCCACTGATGCACCCTCAAAATCAACAATGAACCACATCATCATTTTTATGTGATGTACACATTTCCATCCACAGTAACAGTTTGGGAAATAAGTTGAACCTACAGCCATTAATGTAAGTGAGGCTCTAATAAAGGTGTCATCTATCTGACTTACCATTGGAAGGTGGCGACTGAGAGGGGAACATCTGAGTGCAGGGCAGTCCAGTGACTGAAACCAGGGATAGACAACAAAGAGTGCACTGTTGTGAGTGCACTGTTGTGAACATATATATATATAGTGGATCGAATATTATGATAACTTAATGCTCAAACCACACATTTAGCTACTACTCTCCTTTTTTCACCAGAAACAGCATGTCTCTGATATGGTTACAGTACTGATCTCATGTACAATTTGCACATGGAAAAGTGACTCAAACTTAAATAATCACTCCCCTTTAAAAGCACACAAATATATTACACTAAGATTTTGATAGGCTACATTAGTGGATCAAATATCTAAGATCAGTCATCGCTTTCAACAACTGATGAGCTGTGCAGAATTTTTAAATTAAAACATTTTTGGTTGTCATTTAAAAAAACTAATAAAATGTAGAATTGGTGGAGCAGGAAAAGGCAGGAAGTAGAAAAAATATCCATGCATTCAGTCACAGTTTATGTCAAATCAAAAACAAAATTAAAAAGACATTAAATATTATAACCAACTAATGTTAAGCACATTCAATAGAAGCTAAAAACTTATATTTAAATATACTTGTCTTACTTCCACTGAACAATCAAACACAGCTTCATCCCCACACAACTGATGATCCTTTACAAGTTCTACATAATTTCTATTTCAGTAATTATTAGTTTCTTCAAGTCAGATTTAAAAACTGCAGCATTAACAAGAGAGACAAGAGCATTAAATGAAGCAAACCTGTCGTCCATGTGAGCCCCAGAACCGTTACCAGAACCAGCTGTGGAAACATCATATCGCTGATTTTCTCAGATTTTGTCCTCGTGGATCTTTTATGGAGCCTTCCTTCCTCTCTGCTCTCTCTGTTGGCAGTCAGCCGTCTTTCTATCTCATTATCAGTTATACCTGGCCAGTAAACTATAAATATTCACGGAGGGGAGGGACTGGCCTTCATGTCCAAAGGACACAGCCATCAGGTTTGATAATGAAACAACGACACAGTAAATGAAACTTTTATTGTAATGATGAGAGAAAGTGAACTTCAGGGTGTTAATGTGATTCTATTTCTGGACTATCAAAAAAGGCTTTAAACTTTATTGTTTATTTGGTTAAATAAAAAGTAAGATAAGAATCTAATAATCTACTAATAGATCCGATAAAACAACATAATATTCATGAAACATGATTTGATTACCAAATAACACTGCTGTTAGTATGCTAAGGAAATCTGCAGCTCCACTGTTATATTCTATTATTACTGGACTGGGATAATCATAATCAGAACATTAGAGTTACAAAAGGAAGTAACTTTACTGTTCAATCGTTTGTCTGATAAAAGAGCAATGCATTATCTGTCCTGCAGTTAGATAAGAGAAGAGCCCATGGTCTTTATTGGTTTAACAAGCAGCATTAAACCTGCATAAATGTATTTTGTCATTGTGATAAAAATTTGCACATAAGCATCTACACGGCACAACTTCAGTTATACAAGCTTTGTCCTGTCTTCTGAGTCAAAACTGTGTAATTGTGACAACGATTTGAATCTCCAGTTTATTTTAATCAAGAGCTTCTCATTTATTCCAGGGATGCTTTGATTGACAACATCTCGTCATTTTGAAGGCGGACGGATTAACTGCAGTCAAACAAGTGACCGAAGATTGCTTTAAAACTTAATGCAAATCTGAATCAGATTATTTCTGCTTATATCGGCTCGACACACATTACACACACACACTCACACACACACACACACACACACACACACACCATCTCACATCTGCACACTAAATATGCAGCTGGAGCCAGTAGCCGGTTAGCTTAGCTTAGCATAAAGGCTGGAAACAGGTGGGAACAGCTAGCCTGGCTCTGTCCAAAGGTAGACCCAGCATACAGTTCGGGTGTCGTCTGGTCAAAAATGTCTTTATGCTAAGCTCCCCATGTTGACTTGACCTCTCCACCTCAACAATATAAGGTCAGGACTCACGCCACACTGTAGGCTGACAACAGATACGTGGTGTGACAGGGCAAAAAACACCACCAGTGTGAGGGGGAAAAGATTATCTCGTTTACCAGCACAAATAGCTATCTCTTTTTTATCTATAGATTTATGGGTACAATAAGTAAAAACAACAACCCAACGACCAACCATGCTTGTTGGTTTTATGTCAGAGGAGTTACTTACATTTGAAAGGACTTAAGTTTCTACACATACTTTGATTTTAGAAGAAAGGGCCTGATAAGAGGATAAGAAAAATCATTTGTTTTAACGTTGGGAACAAAGTAGAGTTAATGAGTATTTCACAGTAGTGAGTCAACTCCCCACTGAACCTTCTGGAGGTATTTTTGTCCCATAATTCAATGAAACATTTGTATTTATGTCCTCATAATTACTTGGACTTACTTGAACAGTAGAGATTACCTAAAATCTTCTTCTCAGAGTGTCCTGTGAATCTTACTGTGCATGGAGATGGTGTGTTTATTTAATATCTAATATTGTCATCAAAACAAAAATGTTATTTTCTACGTAACATTGATGCTTCCCAGTCGTAAGGCTCGACTGTCTCTTATGCCTCCTCAGATTAGAGAGGTGAGGGATGACCAGAAGCGCAAATGGGTTAAGAAAACAAATAACCAGATTTTTTTACTGCTTCTGTCCTTATATCATAATATTAATACTGCCTCTAATCCAGCCAGTATTAACACTGCATTAAATCACTTGGACATGTACACACGCCCATAGAAGCACATATTACACACATTTAAAGGGCTCAGCTGACGTCTGTACTGGAGAATATACAGTCAGGATCTTGAATGCTGCAGAACTATGAACGCTGTCACTTCAATCATGATTACCATAATCCAGATATGAGGTCAAATTGCCTTTACAGTCTGTTATCTTCCCTCAAGGACATTAACTCTGCATGAAACCCCTGCCGAAGCATGGCTTTTATCTCCCCGATCTATGCTAATCTTTGTACAGCCTTAGTGGGGCTGAACAGTTTGTCCTTTAGTTACACTTCTGCATATGCAAAGACGCCATGACACGTGTCCATACAAACAGTTGTAAACTGATTGGCCTAACTTGACCTGAGGATCTTTCTTCTTCCTTCTCAGACCGGATGTAATTAAAAGAGCTTTAAAATATCTGACCACAAACAAGACTCGTACTTAATTAAAAGCCTGAGACACAGACACAAACTCCTGTAGCTGGAAGGATTATGGAAAAGTGCTCAGTTAGAGTTAGACCAATTTAAAAATGCTTAAAACTAGAAGTCTCTGAAGTTGGTGTAGATCCAAGAACTTCAGTACAAAAACAGAGAGTATGCAGCTTCTGAGACATGTTTTGTGTGTTGATCATGATGAATCATTTATGTATGGTGCATTCTTTTTTTAAGAACACTTGGTCTATGTGGTAGTGGCAAAGATCGTTTCCCCCTACGAATATTGTCACAAGTTTCCAGATAGATAGTTTGATAAATGAGGGCCCCTGGAGTAAAATGGCTGCTGGGAGGAGTGAATGAGAGGCTTTTGAAATAAATCTGAGACTTAAAAAAAAGAAGCAGTTGTTACTTGTCGTGTACAAACTTGTCTTAAGATAGCTACTCAATTACATAATCAGAAAGACAGTGAAAACTTTGAAATGTGAAGAATAAACTGGCAGCTTCGAGGAGCGAATGGAGTCTTCTGAAAAAAAAGAAGAATTAAAGAAACAGTTGCATTGAGGAGCCTTTTTAGTTTCTGAATATTAAAGTGAAGTATCAAAGGAGGGAACAGAAGAAACAACGAGGAAAGGGTGAAGGAGGATAGGCCTTCATATCCCACCAACTGGAGCAATAGACCACCAGATGGATTTTACTGATCGTTGCTTTTCTGGCTGCTCAGAGCGCACCAACGATGATTTGGCACCAGATGCAGTCGGGAGGAGAGAGAGATTTTTATGTGGTATTCTGGGACATTGCTAATGCCTTTGGCTCACTGTCACGTAACTTAAGGTGGGAGGCTTTGAGGGTTTTGAACAATCTGGTGAAGACATATGAAATGCCATGGGAGGATAAAGTGAGCTAGGAGTATGTGAGTTTGGATTAAAATGTTTTGCGATAAATCACCAGGTAAATCACATTGATTTTGTTAATCTTACAGCTGTAAAGTTAATCTGTGACTTGATTGTAGGATTTTTATAGTACATGATGATAAGTACTTGGTTGTATATTGATGTCATGGGCCTGTGATAGCCTTGATCAATGCTAAATTGGTCTATAATATTTGATACAAGCACACAATACGTGCACTTTCTGCTGCTTTCTTTCCCTGCTTCTCGATAGGCTGTTGGATCTGGAGGCGTCACCGTGGCTGTGATGTGTTTTTCCACAATATTAAATGAATTGAAAACCAACTAATATTCCACATTTAATAAACCATGAACTGATCTTAAAGGATACCATCTGGTACACCATCAAGGCCCTGAGCCCCAAGCCCACTGGTTCCAACAAAGATGTAAAAAAGAATATAGTGTCACTTAAACTTAACTTAAACAGCTGGGGAGTATAGGTTTTATCAAACTATCATTTTTTAAAAGATGAATCAAGGAAATCAAAGAATCAAGGATATTTCATTATTAAATATAACAAAATGAAAGTTTGTAGTTCCTTCATGCTACACACACAGGAAAAGATCATCAAATTCATATAATCAGAATCACTTTTATTGGCCAGGTACATGTGCACATACAAGGAATTTGACTCAAACACAGACTAACAGCATAAATAAACAGAACAAGTTCAACAAAAAAGACATAGACTTATACGTACAGCTATACATACAAACATTTGTAGACAGTAGACAGTAGTGCAATGGTGCAGAGTGCAAAGGATGCTGAAATAAATATTTTACATGCAGGTATCTTTATGTACATGGGATATGGCAGCGCCTACCGTCGATACATTCAATTTTTTCAATTCAATTTTATTTGTATAGCGCCAATTCATAACAGAAGTTATCTCAGGACACTTTTCAAATACATGTACATACAGTATGCACAGCATAGATAGATGTATTAGAATAGAATTTATGTTTTACGTTTTCGAAAAGAAACTGAATTTTTAGCAATGGAAAATAAGTAATAAATGGTTTCATTGTACAAGGCAGTTAACTGTTGGTCAGAGTGATGGCCTGTGGGTAGAAACAGGCGTACAGTGCCTACCAGAGGCAATTAAATAAAATAAATACATTTATACAGTTAGTTATATACATATATAGAAGTAGCCAAAGGACTGACAACTTCTTGCTGTGTGTTGAAGTACTGTCACTGGTACAAGTGAGCTCTGCTGCCTCTCTAGAGCCGCATTAAGCTAACAGAGATACACGGAAAACACAGGGGAAACCCGGCTTACAAAATAAAAGCGTAGACTTTGTAATTGAAAAAAAAACGCGTTACAAGCACGGAGCTGCGTACTCTAATCTTCAAGTACAGACTCTAATACTATTTTGAGATGATCGCCGTTACTATTATGATCACAAGCATTCGGATGTTAATTTAAAATGGCCTTGTCAGAATACATTTGTTTTATTTTGAAGTGTTTTTGCGCGGAAGTCGTCGTTGTCATTGACGCCAGCGTGGATAGAACAGCCGCCATGGTAACTGCTCTCCTCTGTTATTGTTGTTGTCAAACTCCACCGTGAGGAAACGGGGATCTGTTTAATCACCCGAGATTGAAGACAAAAACAGGAGAATTAAGACACTCCGACGTGAATAATATTATCTTCTTCTGCCAGCTGCTGTTCCGCTTGCTGACGTTACGAGGTGAGACATTTTGCCTAACCGCTGTTTGGCCTATTAGCGATGATCTGGATGCCTTTGACATTGTTTCCTGACAGACTATCGAGCAGATTGTGGTGTTGTTGTTTAGTACATAAAGCTTACAGCTCTTGCTAGTTTATCATAGGAAGCTAAATCCACAGTTAAAAATGTATTTTCTTGTCTTTTGCTTAACCTTGTTATTGACCCTAATGATGCATTCAAGTGAGTCCTAGAAATCTCTGCATTTGAGTGTGAAAGTCGTAAAAAGTACTTAAACTGTACTATTAGTTTGTGTTGTAGAGGGAATAAAGTTGGATATTTAATACCCTACATACATTTCTGAACAGATAATCTTTGTAAATACCTTGTAAATGATAAATACAAATAAAACCTTCAATAATGATTACAAAGAAAGTAAAATAATACATTACTTTGAGCATGATTTTTAAAGATTGACATAGTCTCAACCATTTTTTTTTTCATCAGGAATCACTACATCTTTTAGAAATTGGGTGTCAGGGAAAAAATAGGTTGGCAATATGGATACAATCTTGTATCACAGTCTGTAGTTGAGATTTTGTTACTGGAAAAAGGACCAGATTGTAATTTCTTTGACAAATCCAGTAAATTAGATAATTTAATTTGCAACATGTCCCAAAATGATATAATATAAGGGATATTAAAGAAAGTATATGTATATTATCTATGTCTGGTTGTACAGTCGCTACCAAGATGTGTGTTACATCATCTAACAAGGCTGTTTTTTTATTTGTATGTTTTTTTTTTTATTATTATTATTGGTAGACAAAATGGGGCGGATCTTCTTGGATCACATTGGTGGGACTCGCCTCTTCTCCTGTGCCAACTGTGACACCATTCTGACCAACCGAGCCGAACTCATCTCCACGCGCTTCACTGGAGCCACCGGCCGAGCTTTCCTATTCAACAAGGTACCTGCACATCACTCCCTTCACCTGGACCATCACAATAATGTTGCACTTTGTTAGTTTAATTGATTGGACCTTGGGTAAAATATTTAAAAATACAAGATAAAGGATCACCCAGAGTCAGGTAGTCCTTTCCACTGTAGTTCTTTGTGTTAACACTCAGATAGTCTAGCTAAAGTTGACTTTAAACTAATTATATGTCTTCCACGTGATGAACATTTCCTCATTAATAGATAGAAACATTTACTTGTAAGTATTTCCAAATCCAGGAGGTGGCAGCATTAGACCAACACAAACAAGCAAAATAGTCCTCAATAAAGATTGATATGATTTAAGAACTGACATGAACTTTGGAAATAGTTTTGAACAAAAATTTGGAACAAATAAGTCCTAATTTCAACAATACAACAAGCATTTATTGATGACTGTGGACGTTATTAGAGTTGCTACAATTAGTATGGCTACTTTATCTTCAGCTATTTTAATAGTTGATTAATTGTTTCAAGCAAAATGCTGAACATCTGATGGTTCTAGCTTCTCAAATGTAAGCATCTGAAGCTTTTCACAGTTTTAAATCTTAAGGTAAATTTAATATCTGTAGGTGTTTGAGTTTTTATGCATTTTATTTCACTATTCCTTGACATTTCATAGACTAAACAATTAATCAAGAACCCATTAGGAAAATAATTGTAGCTGCCACCCTGAACATAATTTGCAACTACATCTCGTCCACACATATCAGAATTTGAAATGTTTTCTTAAAAAAGTGTTCAAACGTGCTAAAATGTGCTTGAAAAACCTAAAAACACCTTCTAGAAAACAAGATGGCGGTTACGGTGACAGATATCTGACTGCCGCCCTCTACTCCAGGTCGTGAATCTGCAGCACAGCGAGGTGCAAGACAGGGTCATGCTGACAGGAAGACACATGGTGCGGGACGTCAGCTGCAAGAACTGCAACAGCAAGCTAGGCTGGATGTACGAGTTCGCCACCGAGGAAAGCCAGCGCTACAAGGAGGGCCGCGTCATCCTGGAGAGGGCGCTGGTGAGGGAGAGCGAAGGCTTCGAGCACGTTCCCTCTGACAACTCCTGAGTTCGCTTCTGTTGCCACGCTACAATGCTCAACCTTGTGCTCAAAATACAGCTTTTCCTCCAGCAGCAGTGCATGGACTTGCATGGACAGTGTGCCATTTGTGAGTAGAGCTACACCAAAAATAATATCACAAGCTGGGTCTTTGTGGGAAGTTTTAAACAAGAAGTGATGGACGTGTTTCCCATAACTTTAAACATCTAAGAATATCTTCTATGATGGGTGATAATACCATTGTTTCTCTGCCCATTTAACATCACCCGCAGCTTCAATGTGCGCCCAACAGGTTGTGATGTTCGTACAGTGTTGGTGTGGTGGGATTTTGGCTGCTGTCAGAGGGAGAGGATTCGCTCCTGCTGCCCTTCAGGAAGCTCAGACAGATGTAGAGGTCTGAATACCCATTATAACAGCCCTGGGGTATTCTGACTCTTAACAGGAGATTTAGTCGCTAAGCAGTGTGTTGCACTACATTCCTTTTTCCTGACGAGTGTTTAATGTGACACTACGCCAGAAGTTCAAAGAAGCATCAAGTTACTTGTCTTTAATAATAGTTGTAACAGATTATTCCCTAAAAATAAATAACATTATCAAAGTAAACAGAATCTTAACCCTGAAATGTTCATGTTTATCATCTTGATCACATTCTTGGTGTTATTAATGCTGAAAGAGTTCAGATATCCCCTCTTTATTTCATGTTATCAGAAAGATGATAAAGTTGATCAGAACAGGTTTTTCAGTGATGATCTTGATTCCATGTACTGTTGATTAAAGCCACTTAATTAACAGTTTCACAATTATTCAAATGTTTTAATTGAATTTAACAAACTATTTGAATGAAACTTAGAACATTTGTTTTTTGTTGAAAATAAATACATTCAAACAATACATATGCATTGAATATGTTTTTTCTTATATGTCTGTTTTATATTCAGATTTGAAGATTGTGTACTTCCTAAATTATCACAACATATAATTTCTTTGAATATACTATTTTATTTATTAGTTGATTTTTTCAGTGCATGTTTAAGTAAGCTCACCAGTATTTGTATCATTTGCTTATATATGTTGGAGATTACCTAAGCTACACAAAAATTATGTTTTATGCCTCTGAATACTTGCCATTTTGTACTTGACAATTAAACACAGTTAAACATAAAATTGGTAAAGAAATGACATCCAATAAAATCCTTACAATAGCTAGCCATACACTAACCATAAAAATAAAAGACAATGTTAATAAACATAAATTTATCTCCAAGCTTGCTGTCCACAATACTGGAGAAACTTGTTTTACTCTCAACTTCTGTCTTACTTTAGATAATAATAACATTATGGAGAAATTCCAGTCAGGTTTCAGGGCTCATCACAGCACAGAATCTGCCCTTATCAAAGCCTCAAATGTCCTACTTTTGTCTTTGGACTGTGGTGATTGTGACATTTTAATTCTGTGAGACCAGGGACCAGGTTGGCATCCATGGCACTGTCCTCAAGTGGTTTACCTCCTACTTACATAGATAGATAGATAGATAGATAGATAGATAGATAGATAGATAGATAGATACTTTATTTATCCCGAGGGAAATTCAAGACAGGACCTTCTCTGTAAATATTGGCAGCCACTCCTCCTCTACTGCCCCATCACTTGTGGAGTACCTCAAGGTTCCATTCTAGGGCCGACTTTATTTGCTCTATATGCTCCCATAGGCTCCATATTGCACAAGCACAATGCCACCTTTCACTGTTATACTGATGATAAGCAGATCTACCTGACAAAACTCAGTTTTTCCCATCCTAAAATGCCTCCAGGGTGGGAAAAAATGTTCCTTCATTTGAATGATGACAAAACAGGTAATTGTTTTTGCCCACCCCCCACACACAGGGAATACAGCTCGCCATCTGGGGCTGTTGACTTCAAACCTTCATGCCTATGAAAGGAATCTAGGTGTCAGCATTAACATTTCACAAGCAGATCAACTCTGTGGTGAAAGGTTGCTTTTATTCAGCTGAGGAATAAAGGTCAAATCCATCCTCTCTCTCAGTGATTTGAAGACTGTTGCCACTGCATTAATCTCCTTAAAATTTGATTACTGCAACTCTCTGTACTTGGGTCTCGGCCAGTCGTCTTTGTCTCGTCTGCAGCTTGTGCATAAAAACTGCAAGGACACTTCACACTGGGGCCAGGAAAAGAGACGGCATTGCACCAGTGCTTTCATCCCAGCACTGGCCACCTGTCAAATACAGGATGGATTTTAGGGTTCTTTTATTTGTTTTTAAGGGAGATTGTGCCTTTGCGGTGGCAAATCAAAATCTTTCGAATAGTTTTCTGCCTTCATTAATAAGCAACTCCATCAACAATTTTAAGACAAAACTCAAGATGTACATGTTCTCTGTGGCTTTTATTTGTTCTTAGCAGGTTTTAGTTTTTACATATGTGCACAACTGATTTGGATTTGATTTGACTGTGTACAATCCTCCATTGAACTTTGGAGGAACACCAAGAATGTTGTTGTTGTTTTAATTTTTTAAAGTATTTTCTACATTTATATTTTCACAGTGTTAATGTTAATAATCACTATATTCTATATAAAATATTCTATTTAATAAATGTTGTTTGTTTCTTACACTGACGGATGGAGCAAACTTTTTTTTTAGGAGGAAGAATTGAAGAATAATACATATTGCCGTGTAACGTCATAATAGATATTTAACAAACCGACAGGATATCGAGGTAGAAAACGAACACACCCTTCGTGAAGGGGATTTACATTACGACGCTGAAGTTGGCTTCCAAGTTGGCAGTTAAGGGAAAACTTAAGGGGAGATTTAATTTACGGTTGCTGAGCGACCGAAGCTCTTACCGTTGTAACGCTGTATTCTACTTGTTCCCCCGGAAACATTTAGACAAAAAAGAAGCACTACCGCTATACTTGTTAAATCTGAATTAGATTGCCCCAGAGAGGACAGAGGCTCTTTAAAACATATTTTTTGATTTTTTTTTACAAGTATAATAATAAGTTTTCACTAAATTAGCAAAAAAAAAAAAGAAAAAACAAATCGGTCGCTCAGCAACCCTTAACTGCCGAATCGGAAGCCGAACTTCAGCGTCACACTTTCGCGTTGCGTTCTGGGAAATGCAGGAAGTACGATGTGGATGTCGCCAGGCAGCAGCGGGGAGAATCTACACTAGACTCCTGTCGTGATGTGTTACTGGTCGGACAGCATTCCTTAATCCACACTGGGATACGTCTGCCATGTAACCCGAGCAGGAGAAGCCACTTCTTTAGCCACCCGGACGGACAACCAGAGCAACGATGGCCGGCGGTGAGTACAGAATACAAGCTAGCACCACGGGCTAACGTTAGCTTAGAGGAGCGACAGCGACGTTTGGAGGAAGGGGCTGAGTTAAAGGGACCCGCTGTGGGCTCCAGTTATGTGTCAGTTACGGTGATAACACTTGTTGTGACTGTTGAGTGAAGGTTCAGCATGTAGGCTAATGGCCGTCAGCCAACGTTAAGAGGTATTGTTGTCGGTCTGTCGTCAGAAAATGCGAGTGTGGTCTTCAAGGTGTACTGCCTGACGGTGATGACCCTGGTGGCGGCTGCATACACAGTGGCACTGAGATACACAAGGACCATCTCATCAGGAGAGCTGTACTTCTCCACCACTGCAGTGTGCATCACCGAGGTCATTAAACTCATACTGAGCCTGGGGATGCTGTCAAAGTAAGTGTCTTCTATTGTCTTCTATTGTCTTTTATTGTCTTTTATTGGGGTTACTTTGGTTGTTTTTAAATGTGCTATGTAAATAAACTTGATTTGATGTGACCTCAACTGTGTACAAACCTCTTGTGTTCCTCACACAAACCTTGGAGGGATACCAGGTTACACCTTCAAAGGTATTTTTAGGCATCATACAGTTTTTAATTGGCTCTCCAGGAATCAAATGTTAAAATCTAGTTTATAACTATACTAGATTCGACTAAAGATATACGTATATTTTATATAGTTTAATGAAAGATATCCTTTACAGATCTGTCTTAACTTTGTCTTAAAATTGACCGCTTATGTTAACAATTATAGTGTGATGATGTAGATGAATTCATTTTGTGTTTAAAACTCTTCTTTTAACTAAATAAAACTCACCATGACTGTCTTGGTTAGTCTTTCCACTTTTCCAACAATCACCAACTCCGGTTTGGTTGAAATAAACCCTTAATTCACAGATTTAGATGTGAATATATTCTGACACTGACAGTAAATGCTGTACACAGCTAGTTTGTTGCATTGTTGACTACAGGGGTAAACATTAGGGCTGTTAATTAACATCAACAATTAACCAAAATATTGTTGAAAATCACAATGTTGCCAAGTACAGTATCCCCCCAAAAAGTCAAATATGTGACAAAATCGCACTATAATGAAGTATTGTAGTTCTAAAGAGATGCCCTGGCCTTCAATCTTGTTCTCCAGATTTAAAAAAAAATGTTTGTTTCACACAGAAATGTCAAATTATCATGATTTTAATAGTTGTTGTTGTTTTTGTGAAAATGTAAATTGTGATACAAAAATGATCATTCCCACTAATCGTGAATCATATTGTAATATCTGTCAGAATAATGGCAATATGCCCAAGTATACATGGATGTTTTTACTCTGATCATGGACAAAGGTTTTTAGTCTTCTTCACTTGAAAATCAACGACGTCCATAAGTGGAGTTAATGTCTATTTAAGTGAATCGTCTAAAGCAGGGATACCCAAGCAGAGGTACGTGCAGGGATACTTCTAAAAATAAGGTAAATGGTTGAAACATCGAGCATAATAACGAACGCAAAGTTTATCAAACCAAAACACGGACAGAGCAAGCGCATGATGAAGATATATATTATAATATAATAATATATAAATAATATCCACTCTATAACATCGATGAATGATCCACGATACAATCGGTGAACACATTTGGAACGTGATTGGTTGAGCTGAGGAAAGGGGTATTAGCTTGGAACTACCGATCTCAAGTACCCTTCTTCTTCTTCTTCTTCTTCTTCTTCTTCTTCTCATCAGTTCTGTTTGTGTGTCTCCTCTCTCAGAGAAACAGGAAGTCCCGCCAGACTGAAGAACACCTTGGTGGAGCATGTGTTGTGCAGCCCCAAAGAACTGCTGAAGCTGAGCGTGCCCTCTGTAGTGTACGCAATTCAGAATAACATGGCCTTTCTTGCCTTGAGTAATCTCGATGCAGCAGTTTATCAGGTATGAAATGTGTTTATAGGTTGGTTTAAAGACCATACAATGACTGGGTGTGGATAGTTAGTGAACTTGTTGAGTCTGTTCTGCAACTTCGAACAAACAGTTTTATTATCAATAAAATTACTCACATGACTTTAATGATCAGTCCATTATCAAAATAGTTGCAGATTAACTTTCTGTCCATCGACTGATTCTTGCAGCTCTAGTTAACTGTTATGTAGTTTTTCTTTATTATTTGTAGACTGTTGATTTTATTGTGAAAGAGAGATCAATATCAGATAAAGCACAGTACCTTTGCTAAATCATGTCATGTTGACAGATTAATAAGATTATGTTGATCTAATTTTCTGACGCCTGGAGTGAAATACGTGTCGTTGTTGTATCTGGGATTTGAATACATATTTGACAAAGGGTACATATACAAAAGCCTATTCAAATACAACTCAACAGCAGAGGTTTTTCAATGGAGGTTTGATGTGTTTTCTCCTCTAGGTGGCAACTCACAGCTATTGTTGGTACTGATTAATCTGTTTATTTATTTATCACTTACTTATGTCCAAAAATAGTAAAAAAAAAAATAAAATAAAATAAAAAAAAGTCTTTTAGACAGATCCAAAGGTGACATCTTTTAAATGTACTGATTTGTCCAACAACATTCCCAAAACTCAAGAGAAAAGCAACAAATCCTGAAATTTGAAAAGCTATAATCAGTGAATGTTTGACTCTTTTGCTTAGTTAAACATATATAGTTATATACTAAGTTTCTGTTATTTTTCTTATTGTTTCAGCACTAGTGGACCACTTGATGTTTAGCTGTAGAAGCTGAATCTTGCAGCCGACTTTGGTTTTAGGGTTGAAAGCTAACAATATACACATTTTGGAAACTAAACTTCAATAGAGGAACACTGACCGCTTCCAATATGTGAAGTTCATGGTGAAAAGCAGATAATTGTCCAGTGTCTAATAGTAGTAAACAGTGGTTATTCCCAGTAGTTCCCATAATATCTACGGTATGTGTGAAGCAGGAAAGGAGTGCTGAGTCCACCTTCCCTCTATAAATATGTTTAAAAAGAATCAATAGATATTAGACCTAACTTGTGTTTGTCTGTGTAGGTGACCTATCAGCTGAAGATCCCATGCACAGCCTTGTGTACAGTCTTCATGCTGAACCGCTCTCTCAGCCGGCTGCAGTGGTTCTCTGTCTTCATGCTCTGCGGGGGCGTGACACTCGTCCAGTGGAGGCCCGCAGAGGCCACGAAGGTTCAGGTGGGGGAGGCACAAAGTTAAAATTTAAATGGTGACTCAGTGAGCCACAATCTTTGTCCTTTGCCTCACACTATCATGGATTTGGCTCTTTATTGTCTGACTGCAGGTGGTATTTCACCATCTTGTCTGGTGGCTCATGTCTTTTCTTTTCTTTTTCTTTTTTCAGATTGAGCAAAATCCTTTTGTTGGGTTCATGGCTATCGCTGTCGCTGTCTTGTGCTCCGGATTTGCAGGTGAAATTAACACAGGATTCTTTGGAAAAACCTGGAAGTGGTTTCACCTTTTTATCCATCACTGATTAAGCTACCAGACACAATAAAACAATAAACACTGTGCCAAACCTTTCACCAGCCAGACAAACACACAATGTGAACTTCAACATGATACCAACTGATCTATCTATCGATCTATCGATCTATCTATCTATCTGCCTCTGCTGTCAGATCTGTCGTCTAGTTATAAACATTATTTGCGAAAGTCATCATAAAATATTTGTGAATATTTACTTGCATCTGACAGATTTTGTGTCTACTTTCTGATTAAGGTGTGTACTTTGAGAAGGTGTTAAAGAGCTCAGACACGTCTCTGTGGGTGAGAAACATCCAGATGTACTTGTCCGGCATTGTGGTCACCCTGATCGGTGTTTACATGAACGATGGCGACAAGATCCTGGAGAAAGGTTTCTTCTTCGGTTACACACCCTGGGTGTGCTTTGTAGTCTGTAAGTATGAGTAAACCTGATGATGTTTCTATTTTTAAATTCACTTTTCTTCATAGTATTTAAGCTGACTTTGCTTTTTGCACTTCCAGTCTTGGCCAGTGTCGGTGGTCTGTACACGTCGGTGGTGGTGAAGTACACGGACAACATCATGAAGGGCTTCTCCGCTGCGGCCGCCATTGTTCTCTCAACTGTGGCGTCTGTCCTCTTGTTTGGACTGCAGATAAGTACGTCAGTTTTTATAACCACGTTGTAAATAGATGTTTATGGTTTTTGCTCAGGTGTGGGTGTGTGTTTTGTGCTCGTGGCTCATGACTCGGACGTTTGCACGTTTATAATAAAAGAAACCGGCTGCATAACATTTAGTAGAGTAGTCACGTATCTGAATCTTATTTCTGCCATTATGCTTGAGAGATACCAGAAAAAAAAGTTTCAGAAAACAGTCATTATCTTGTACATTACTATAAAAATCTTAAAGAACTGGACAGGTTTACAGAAAGTTATTGGTAATAGGCAAAACATGGTAATTTTATGTATCTAAATGTATAAAGCACATTCTCATTACAGGTTGACTCGACGTGCTCTAAAGTGCAAACAGCAACAAGTGCTGTGAGATTAAATGAAATACTAGAACATACAGCACTAATGTTTCTGCAATTTGGTACTTATAGAGAAAACGGAAACGGAAATTAATTACAGTTAATTGCTAGTTTAACACTCACTCACTGGGAAACATACAGTTTAACAATATGAATGTTTTTATGGGTTTAAAAGTCCGTCAACAACTGCTTATACACACGTACAAACTTAACTTTGTCTCTATTTCTGATACAATTATTATAACCCTATCAGTTCTTTTCTAAGAAATTTTTAGGAAATTTCAGGACCTGTAAAATCATTTGTTCTCCCACTGATGAATCTGAATGAAGAATATTCAGAAACAGATTGTTTTCTTCTACAAATGTCTTTATTTTTTAAATATGAAAGTGTCTCATTTTGCTCTTCTGTCCCTCTTGTGCAGCAATCTCGTTTGCCTCTGGAGCCCTCCTGGTGTGCGTTTCCATCTACCTATACGGACTTCCAAAGCTGGACACATCCAAACTGAGCCGGGAAGACACAGACAACGAATCCAAACAGAAACTGATCACTGTGTGAATCACGGACCTGCAGCAGAGGAATCTCCCTCGCTGGTGGACCAGGTCTGTGTAGGGGTCTAACTTTTTCTAAGGCCCTAAAAGAGCTCCTGCACTAGGAGGGGGATTAGGGAGCCACATGAACAATCAGTTGAGTTGACTCCGTGTTCGGGTTCATCACAAACAGCTTTTGTTCCCCTTTAATGTTTAATCCAGCCCTCTTCCACCCACATGGGACTGGTGACAGGACTATGAATTTACAGATTATTTGTAAAAAAAAACAAAAAAAACATCTCAATGTTTTTGACGCCAGATTTGAGCAGTTTTTCATTTAATATGAACACTTTTTTTTTTTAAACGGCTCTTACAGGTTGCTGCTCTTAAAGTTTGTAGATAATCTGAAGCAATCAGTGAAGTCTTTCATCTTCAGCAATGCTGGAGCGATAAGTAGTAACAGGACTTTACTTTTATTTTGATGCCTCCATAAACGGCATATAAATGTCACAACTCCTCATCGTGGAGATTTTCTTTTCAGTCTGTTTTACACTGTGCAGTGTTAGTGTCTTATGTCCGTACCACATAGCTCTGATTTTGGAAAACATACTTGAAAGAAGGATGACAACCGATTGCATGTAGAATCTCATGTTTATAATTTAATCTCTCCAGTGTCTTGTAATCTTTTGTATCACATCTGTCACCTTCTGTTTTGAAGCTTTTATTAAAACTGAATGGAAGTGATAAAAGCGAGTTACTACTCACCAACGTACCTTTCAATTAATTCATTGTCTATACAAAAATATGTCCCTCTTCTTGTTCCTACAGTTGGATGTTTGAGCAGCAGGAAAACATTAGAAATAAACTAAATTTGTATATTAATAGATTCTGAGCAGTGAGCTCGAGACAAAAGCAGAAGTTTCTTCTACATTGATCGTCAGCTGGTGAGGGTGCTGATTTTCTGCCTTGGACTTACAGCTTTAGTCTTTTACAACAATATCATGTACAGGTGCCTGTTTATTATGTACCTGTACAGCATTATACTGACAGGTGATTCTCTTAATTTGACCACATTTATATGAATTAAGGGTAAGCTAAAAAGCAAACACTTTTTAAAAATTTTATCCATGAGCTTAAACGCATCAACATTTAGTCAGTTACTCCATTAATCACTTTACAGTCTATTGCTCATAAAAAGGCCTTCAGGTGAAACTCAGCTGAACCAGTTCTACCAGTCTAACCTCGATATAATGTGCGTGCATGCATGGCATCATTGCCAGGTTACACAGTCAGGCCTCAGATAATTTAGGTTATCAGCTGATATTGTTTTGATTCACACTGACTGAAATCTGTGTAAAATACCTGAGACAACAGTGGGAACAGCAAATGCTTCTGTTAGTGAAACATTTCAATTATTCAATTAATGATTTTATTTTGAAATTATAAGGCCTTTTATTTACAGTACAGATTGTAGCAGCGTCAGTGTCGTTTCTACAGCAGATTAAGTAATACCAAACTAAGTTTCACATTTTCTCAACCGGTGTGACGCCCAGGATTCTCATCCCGTTGGCCAGGACCGAACAGGCTCCGCTGAAGAGTCGTAACCTTGCCTGTTGACATTTAAAAAAGAGAACACTTGATTTTTTTATATATATTTTACATTTTTCGCATTTAACAGCATTTTAATTTGTTGTAAATCACTGATGTTGGATGCACCTACAAACTAGAATAAAGTATTTGTGTTCAGATCTCTTCCTCTGCTTTACTCTGATTCAGACGTTTGACTGAATGATTCATCGTTTTATATTGGAAGAGTGCTATTTTCAGTGTTCTTATAGAAGTGCGTGTGTTCTCATACTTGGTAAGCAGCTACTGTGTATTACTATATATTTAAAGCAAGACGATGTCAGTCAGAAATAATCAGTTTCTTACAAATGAAAGTTGAATTCAGAAGCAATAAACGATTATTTTTCACTTTACCAGTAATGGAGGCTAATGATAATAATTAGCTAACATTACTGCGTCAACCTGCTGTTACTACAACTACTGCTCAGAACAAAATATCATATTATACCGTATGTTACTCTAAGTATGTCATAGTGCAATACAGACCTGTTTAATATACTACAGAGGCTGATAGGGGTTTATTTATGGTACTTGTTTAAAAGAGAAACCACAGATACTTAGGCAAGTGTCTTTTTTTCTTTCTACCTGTGCAACATCCTGGGAGCTTCCTTTTACCGGCAGCTCTCTGTGTGCTGAGGCGATCAGGTGGCTGGAAAGAAATTATAGTTGCATGGGAATAATTGAACCTGGTAAACATTAAACAGAAAAAGTTCCCAACCCCACAGGACTAACATCCTGGTCCTTACCATAGCTTCAATAAAAAGTTGACAAGGTGTTTGGGTTGCAGATCCTGGGCCGACTGATGCAACACCTCATCATAACTACAAAGAGCAGATTGAGTGATGCTTTAAATGTTAAGCAAATAATGAACACACTGTCACACTGACTGTGACAGCCTTTCTCTGTCTCACATTTAATAAGATGCTGAGGAATAAAAGGATTATCATTTAAAAAGCAGTCTGCTTACCGAAGGAGGTGCTGAAGGATATTTATACTTGTCTGCTCAAGTAGAAGGGATGGGTCGAATAAAGCTGCCTCTACACCTTCATTCTTCCGTATTAAACTGCAACAAGGACACAACAGTAAAGGTTTGAATGAGCAGCTTCTTCTTGCCAGAGAGGATTTGTATCCAGTACCACAAATGTATGGATGTTTGTTTAAAGATGAATCACCTGTTTATTGCTTTTTTAAATCCTCAACATTAAACAGGAGGAATGATTACAGCAAGGAAAAGGACCAGTGTGTAGGATTTAGTGGCAACTAGCAGTGAAGTTACAGATTGCAACTAACTGAACTCTTATTTGTCGACCTGGGAATAAGTAGAAGAAACTACGGTGGCTGTGAAACTTGCATAAAGTTCTTGTGTGTTATCTGTAGATAACAATTGCTCATTCTAACATAAAACGCAACAACTCAGGTGATTACACACTAATGAAAACATTTATATTAATATTATATTCCATTACTGGCAACAGAGCCTCCTAAATGTTACACACTGGACCTTTAAGTACATTTTGATGATAATACTCAAGTACATTTACTCCAAGTACAATTTGTAACGCAGAGTTGAATGTAATGTGTCGGCTGAATAACACATAAAACAAACTATTACATATAATTTTAATCTTATTAAAGGAACATTATCCCTAATAAAACTCAAATAAAATTAACCAACAAAAAAACTATGAACGAAGCAAAAACACCCGTTTAAAATCATCAACTGAAAACCTTGTGAATTCTTACTGTTGTTGCTGTAAAACAACACAATTTAAGATTCTTGAATTAAGAGTTATTTTCAGCAGCTGATGAATACAGACCTGCAGAGGCGAGCGTGTGTGTACTGAAGGAAGACACCTGTGTCTCCCTGAGCCTGCAGCATCCTGTCCCAGTCAAACGTATAGTCGGACTGCAGCGGACCTTTAAAGTCCTGGAACAAAATCAGGATGAATGGAAAACAGAATCAAGAGTCTGTCTCATCAAATTGTGCAGACAAATTAAGAAATGTTTTGGTACAGGTAGTTGAATATTTGATAGCAGAGCCTAGAGGTAAAGTTTCCACCTCACCTGAACTATTAGTGCACTGATTCCCACTTTCTCCGCTGTGTCCTTTGGGTCGTCCATTTCCTTTGTTGCTGTGGAGAGAGCGAGAGCGGCTGTCACTTCTCCTCCTTAAATACAGGTTCATTTATCCCACACTGGGCAGTTTTCTTAGTACCATCATGCATATTTGTCATTATAAAAGAGATTGAGATGGTGATATTGGTTTGTTACCTATCGATATTTATACCTACATTCTGGCCTTATTACTAAAATGATCCCGATATAACAGAAAATTATTTAAATTACGCCGGTGGTAAGACATCTCGGAGTGTTTGTCAGAAACTAAAGACAGACGGTTCGCCCCAATTCCACACTATATACTATCTGAAAGTAGCATTACTATACTAATATTATACTATACTATACCTAAAGGAAGGAATTTGCATTTAGAATAATAATAAACAGCTCAATTTCATTTGTGCATTGCATTGTGGGAGAAGAGTGTCCATCAACAGCACACTCAATATCAAGTTTTTCTTAGTACGTCTAATGATTGTTCTGGGTCTAATCTATTTTTGTCACAATTTAACCTATTTGTGCAAAAAAGTAATAAAATAGCTGTTGAATCTTTTCATGTCATGGTATTATTTTTTGCACCAAATGATGGCGAGTAGTATGAAGTAGTATTGATAAGTATCTGTATCGATAAGCAGTATCAGCATAGATATCAGTGTCAGTACAATACCATCCATCTGAATGCACAACATATTCAATAGCTGCTTCAAATATACAGTATTAAGTTTGGATTTGTGACATAAAACAAATCTCCCACTACTACTTCTACTAGAAATTCTGCACTGGATGAACAGCGCCACCATCCCGTTGTGGGATGCAATCAGAAAGTCCCACCTGATGCTTTAAAGCAGCAAAATACACAGCAAATAAAACTGACTGTGGCACACACTGTGACCAAAGGACACTCTGTAAAATGCAGTGTGGAGACCGTAAAGGAACAATGACCGTTTCATTCCTGTAAGATAATTATACAAATAAACTTTTTAGAGTCATGTGTGTTCTGTGTTGCCTACAGTGCATCAGGTTTTACTTTTTGCCTGGTTCATGTTGTGTAGCATCCTGTCCCGGGCTTCGTCCAGCACGTCCTCCAGAAACACCACCTCACCACTCCGGGTCTTCATGCCCCGCACCAGGCCGAACGGCACGTGTCGACACCTGCAACAAGTCGTAGTTTATATCCTTAACTTCAGTGAAAGCAATACCGCACTGTAAAAGTCCTGGAGCAAAAACGGACTTAATGTATCAAAAGTAATGGTACTCATGCAGCCCTTTTCAGTGTCAGCCTATTATTAGTTTATTGTCACTAAAACATTAACATGTAATTAATAATTTACATTTTGAAATTGGGGGAGTTAGAATTAGTTAGAATTAGTTTATAGACTGTTGAGTTTTGATATACACCAATTTATCATATTGTGAAGAAAATGTTTAACTTTGCAGTAAATAGTAACTATAGCCGTCAGATATAAGTAATGGAGTTAAAAAAAAATCAGTTTCCTCTCAAATTTAGTGCAGTGGAGGTTTAAAGTAGCATAAAAAGTATACAAACCATATATAAAAAGCACCTCAAAATTGTATTGAAATAAATGAATAAATGTACTTGTACTTGTCTATGTTATGTGTGTGCGGTTCTGGTATTTTTCCTGCTACCTGTCAGCCCAAGAATGTCCCATAGCGAGCAGGATCTGGAACAACTGGTGGAAGTGATTCGCTTGACTTTTATCTGTCTTGAAAAGAAAAAGAAACACAGACGCAGCAAACTGATAAATATGCATTAATGGTGTGTGAAAGGAAACAAGCTATGAATTCAAGAGTAAAGTAGATCATGACATGATCAATGTTTAGTTCCCAACATTCAAATCAGCAACTTTCCCACAAACAAATATCCACACATCCATGTAAGGTTTTGCATGTTGGATGTTTGGCACATTTGTTTCTGCTGTGAAGTTTATAAATAAATGTGTTACATTAAATGTAATAATCGTGAAAAATGAAACAATGTGGATGAGTTTCCCTAGAAACAGGTGCTTGTCTCCTGCGCTTTAACAGTGTTTAATTTTCAGTTGGGTGCAGACAATGTGTTTAACAGATTCAGGAAGAAATGCTGATTAATCACCTGATGTGTTTCTGCATGAAGCCTTTATCGCAACATAATGGACGATAAATCAATATAATCCCAACATTATTTAAATATGCGAGTGGGGCTGCAACTAACAATTATTGTCATCAACTATTAATTTGTCTCATCTATAAAATGACCAGAAAATGGGGGAAAAGGCCCAACACTTCTTTATATGTCTTGATTTTTCCGACCATAAGTCCAAAGATATTCAGTTTACTGTCGCGTGAGGCAAAGAAAATAAGCAAACCCGCACAATTTAAAGCCTGGAGCTTGGGAATGTTTGTGTTTATTGACAAAGCAACTCTTATATACGTTTGGACTATAATGTTGATAATGTCACAAAGATAATTGAAGCGCCATGATTTTGTATTCCAGTATGTAGTCATCACTTATGTCTTTTAGTCATGTAGGCCACGTTGCAGAGAAATGTGTCTGTGAAGTTACCTCAACTGCTCCATCATGTGTCTAAAGAGCAGCAATGTAACAATTTAAAAGTAAATGTAGAGAGACTGAGTGCTCCAGTTTCCTTACCACATAAATCATCTCATCAAAACAGTATTTTTCTGTTCGGTCGATGGCTGCAGCGAGATCTCTGAAACACAGAAAATGGAAAATAAGCTGTTTTTGCCCCGTCTACATATCAAAAGTCATGACTTATTAATTATTCATCTGATAACTCAGTTCCAGTGTTCTCTCCACGCCAGAACAGCACGGTTGTAAAATTCAGCTTTTTAATTACCTCCACCGAGGAGGTTCGTCAGTCAGCGGGATACAGAGAAACTAACAGGTCCGATTTTCATGAAACTTGGTGGAAGAGTGCAGAGTGGTCCATAAGGGATGTAGCGATATATATATATACCGTTCACAATACGATTGTTTAACAAAATTAGAGAAAATATTCCTTTATTTCTCAGACAAAAACCTGCAAAATATATTTTCTTTTACAATCCTTTATTTCTGAGGTCGAATAAAACTGAGCAAAACAATGCAGATTTCCTCGTCTCTGTAAAAGTGAAACTAAAATCTCTCTGCCTCCCATACAAAACAACCTCTATAACACGTGCTATAATTCTATAAATGTTATTTTTTTATGTAATACTAATGCCAAATAAAATTTGAAATATTTATTAAGAAAATAATTTAAGAATTCACTAAAATAACTACAAAGTAAATGAAAAACTGATTCATAACTTTTTGTATTGTTGTATATTGCATATTGTATAGCTGTCACAAAAACCCACAGCACACCGTTTGGCATATGAGAATCGACTATTAGCCGAGGTCTGCGAGTTGCCCTTCAGGTTGTTTTTGTATTTTAGTTTCTGTTTGTACCGACCTGGTGATGTAGAGAGTTGTGCCGTCACTGCGGAGCACTGTACAAACACTGCTCATGTCTCCAGTGGAGGAGAGATCCACTACACCTGTTCCTTTCCTGTAAATACAACAACAGTGAAACCAAGTCCATGTGAGCTCAGGGTCGGTTTAACTCATTAAACAATACATCAATATTACTGCAATGAAAGAGCATACACTCAATTATTTATATAGTAAATGACAAATTATACAAGATATCATCACAAGATAATAAAGATAACTCGTGTCCTAATATATACTACAACTAATAAGTAATTAAGTAGTATTCTAAGTAGTGAGAACGTAGGTGGGAAAACTTCAGGAGAAATGTTCTTCATATTCTTTATAACTGCTCAGAAACTGGGTATTTTGAGGCTGATACCAATATTGATAATTTGAACATTTTTTAAAGTATATCAGACCGATACATGAGTGATAAGAATCTCTAAAATTAGTTTTTTTAAAGAACTGAGATTAAGGTATGGACAGAGCAGGACATTTCTAAACTACCTCTGTGTGCAACACATACAGCAATAAGGAACTGAGATGAGCTTAAATCAGCTAATATACAAGAAAAATCTCTTTTCAAAATAAATAAACACGTAGATGTTCTCCCAATTCTTTCAACACCATAAATGTAAAATCACACACATACAAACTCAATGACATGTCAACTAAATACACCAACTGGGACCTACTGTCCTCCCAACACATGTTTACTTGTCCTGTCTCTTCATCCCTGTTACTGATTAAACACACATACTGTCACATACTCAGAGGTTTTCAGCAGGCCTCGGCTCTGCAGCTGCTGCACCACCTCCTGGGCTTGATCTTGGTGAAAGGACTCCCCAGAGTAAATGTCAAAGTGGACCCCTAGCCGCTGGAAAGACGTCAGATTTTACAATCATGTATTAAAACAGCTGATTTTATTTATTGTCCCCGTCACAGGTTTATCTTTCAGAGATGGTGTCGGTTGTCTGTCTGTACCTTGTAAATGTGTTGATACTCGTCCACTGTGATCTCTCTGAACTGTTGCCATAACGACACAGCCTCACTCTCATGCTGCTCCAGCTGTCTAAAGAAGTTTCTGGCCGCCTGCTTTAAATCCTCATTGTGCTCTGCTTCCTTGTTCACTTGAACATAAACCTGCAAATAGACAGAAACATGCAAATAGTGCCGAACCACCATGGTAATGAAGAAAAGGCCTTTTTAACTGAATTCAGACCATGTTACACACACAAAATGTATCCATTTGCCAAACTGTTTTCAATAAATAAAACATACTAACAGCTCTCTGTGATTAGAGTCACTGTGTGGCTATCTGTTTTTATTCAAACATGCAAATTTACCTCAAATAAATGCTGTAAGGGATTCTGTTTCAGTTTCTCCTGACATCCAAATTGGCCAAACCCAGCTCCGAGCAAGCCTGAAAACCAAGAGAGAAAACTGTAACACTCACTCAAAGAGCAGCATTTGGGACTTTTACGAGAGCAGAGCACATCTGTTGAATATTTTGCACATTATTTACTCACCAAACTGCATGCCCCAGTCTCCAAGGTAGTTCATCCGAATAACACTGTTTCCGAGTGACTGCTTTAGGTTAGCGATGAAGTTACCTGGAGATGGAGATCAGATACCGATTTTGATATTTAAGAGTTAAAAACACAAGGAACTTTTCCTTTTTTTCTGACGACCCCTGTGGACAACAGCGATAGTGTCGACTGATATATTGAACTTGCTCTAGTTTACAGTGCAGCTCACATGCATTGCATATTAAGCAAAATAAATTGGCCTTAGTTACTGAATAAATTAACTCAAAAGCCTAAACTCACCTATAATTGTAGATCGCAAGTGTCCAGCATGGAATTTTTTGGCAATATTTGGAGAGCTACAGCATAAAAAAAATACATCAATTCAGTCGGATGAGTAATAAGTGATAACCCAGTCAGAGTTATAAGTGTTAAAGAAGATATACAAATTCTTGTCAAACATACCTGTACTCAACTAATGTTGTTCCCTTCTTAAGAGTGTTGAAAAGTTCACTATTTAACCCAAATTTCTCATCCTCCTCCTTTCCAAATGGCTCCAACATTTTCTAAAACAGAGGTAGCAGATTAGAATCACAGTAGAAGCAGTAAAAAGCGTAAATTTAACCACAGTGGGAAAGAAAACGGACAAACCTGGACAAGAAGTTTGCGATTAATTTTAAAGTTGATCACTCCAGATCCAGCAGATATGTCTTCCACCACACTGTCCTGCTTCAACTGGAAAAAAAAAACAGGGTTCAGGATTATGTTAAGAATAGACTCATAGCATTATAGCATGTCTAAGATTGATGGGGGAGTATTCAGAGTAAGAAAACCTTAATTCTAGTAAATTCTAGTGCATTGCAGAAGCCAGTGCAGTAATTTGAGGACAGATGTACAGCGATATGTTCTCTTTCCATAGTCCCTGTCCCTTTCTGACTGAACTGCAATTACCCAGCAATCTTCTGAGGAAAACCAGAAGGAGGAACATTATAAAAGTCTATTTTATAAGTTACAAAAGCATCTACAAGGCTCTGTTTTGGTTGGTATCCTCTTATGATATTTAAGTGATCTTGAGACACTGTCGATATGTTTGTGGAAACATGAGGTTGGCATTGAAAATGATACCGAGATTTGTAAAATTCAATGAACAAGGAATAAAGATGGTTAGGGCGGCTAGATTGGCGGTTCGATCCTTCAGCTCCTCCGGCCTAGAAACTAAACCGTGAACCCCAAATTGCTGGCAATGTATGCACATGTTAAAAAATGCCAATGCTTGGGACAAGAGCAACAAAATGAATGTATGATGAGCCTTAACTTGTTTCTTTGCCTTTTAACCCCAAAAAAACATCACTTATTTCAGTTAAAAATCCCTCAACCACTGATGTGTGCCCTCAACATGTCGTATCATGACAATGCAGTCCATTTGTGAGATTACAACAGCATGGTGACCAAACAAACAACATGTCAACACATTAGATTTGCTGCAGCCTTCCTCTGAGATGAATCTCACCTGACTGGCCAAGTCTTCTGTCTGCTGCTGAATGTCAGCACTGGATGGTAAAATCCCACTGCTTCGTAAGGAGCTGATTGACAGCTTGAAGTCAGGAGTCTGCCTGAGGAGTACAAAGTTCAGGGAGCTTTAACAAAGCGGTGAGAGGACAGACACATTCTATAGAGAGCATCTGGCTCACACAGGGGACAAACAGGATGCATGTTAAACACAAAATACACTTAACTGTTTCTTAAAAAGGGGCACTGCTGACAGAGCTGGTATGAAGGCGTCCTCAGAGTGCTGCAGCGTCCTACCCAGCTACACACAGAGAGACAGGTTTCAATGAACACCATTATGAGCACAGGACAACCGTGAGACTCTTGTTTTCACTTGCACCAGGGTCAAAGCGTGCTGCTAAGTTTAGCATTAGCATACGGTAACATCTTTCAACACTTGCAGCTTCGTTACCTTTTCTGCTATTATCCTTCTAAAGAAACAAGCCATGTTTCCTAAACGTGCCAACACAATATAACGATAAAACTGTCACAACATGAGCCACAATCCAATGCTGTATGAACTGTTCACATTGACATAGACACTGTACTTCTTCCTTAGCTCTCAGCTCGTCCAATCACAGGCTTCGCTCGCTAACTACGTCAACCACTAGGAGAGGTTCGTTCGATTATGTTATACGTTGCTCCCGACGGTGAGTACCGCATATCCGGTCCCTTAAACACCGGAAAAACATAAATAAGTCCTTAAAACACTAAATATTCGTTATTAAATAAGTAGCCATCGACATTAAAGTTGGAAATGACAAACTTAGTGATTAGTTATGTTATATTTAACAAGTCAAACTAAGGAAAACCACACCAGGACTGTTAGGTGCGGTTTGATAGAACGGCGTTTCCTTGGTAACACAATCAAAAGACCCGTCATCACATTCTAGAGTCTTACGTTGCTAACTTCTGATTGGTGCAAAGGAAATACGTGATGTTCCACTTCGTACAGTTACAGTCGGTTATTTTTCAAATGTGACAATAAATATATCTCAGGAATCATTTGATCAGAGTGCTACATACACTTTTATAACAGGAAGCCTATATTCTAGCTGTATGAAGTCATACTTTTGTCATTTTCAACTTTGTAGCTGTACAGTGGAGCTGAAGTTTAATGTAACTAATCTCTACAGAAGAAATAGTCTGGTTTTTAAAAGCTCGAACATTTAAGAAACTAAATTCCACTCACCTTTTTAGCAACATCTGTCCTACGTACAAACCTGTAAAGCTTTTATGATTTGTATGATTCCTTCAACTGTGGAGAAAAAAACAAAAAACACAGCAATCCCAAACAGACATTTGTGTAAACACTTTATTCATTTGCTTTTCTTGAATCAAAGCCCCATTATACCTACAGCAAATAAAATCAGGAAATTTTGATACAATGAACGTTAAGTCAAGCGAAAAATAAAAAAATACAGTGTATACAAATGTAATAGCAGTAATTGCCAGTACAGTTTAAACAATGCCGAAACAAAAAAAGCCAAGATGCCGGTTCCTGGAGTCCAGTGAAAGGCGGCCTTGGTTTGTCCACTCGTCAATGTTCAATCCCTTTTTCAGAATGTACATATGGAAAAGCTGCACAACTAACATCCCCTCTGTGAAAAAAACAAACCAACCTATATTTGACAAAAATAAATGTTTAAAAAAATGAATCAAAAAGGCTGAGTGTGTGTGGAGACAGTCAGCCTTTTTTACGAAGGCATCAGAACAAAGCCAAATAAATATTGACACGGCAGTTAAGAGGCCACAGGTAGAGTCACAGAGAGTCCTTGAACAGGTTGGCAGCAGGAAGCCCTCCTAACTCTGGCAGACACAGCAAACGTGGATGCCACTAACTGATGCCTGAGGCAGTGAGTCCACATAGAGGCGATATGGCACAGCTAGGAGAAAAGTCCAACTAGACCCACTGAGTCCCTGGGAGTAGTTTGCAGCAAATGTTATTCCTCAATATCAGACACCGACACTCAGGAAACATCTGTGGAGGACAAACAGTGATAAGAGCATGAGGACACTTCAAATATGAAGACATTTCATCACAACATAACACTGCACAGAGTGTAGGTTGGCCCTCTATAAGCCCGAGGAGACGAGCACTTCTGAGTATATAGCCCCGTTCTTAGATAAAACAGCCTAAACATCTTCAATCCCTTCTACAGTATCAGATAACTCACTGCTATACTACATCTGGAGGTTCACAAATTATAAACTGCTCGGTAAAAAGGACAGGACAGGACTTACTGATTCAGTCCACCATTGACTATTTCTGTACCTGTGATAAATACACCTAAGTGAAGAGTATCTCTTTAAGTTTAACTAGACATTTGTTTCTGTAAATGTTGGATTTTTGTCTTTTTTTTTAGCTTTTATCCTCGTGAATGTTGAGGGGGGGGTGCAACAGAGTAAACTGCTGTAATTTGACCAGCCTGTATAAATAAAGGTTGAATTAATGGCTTTTAGAAGCCTGTTCTGCTGACCAGAGCCGTAAAGCTTGAAGCCTGAAATAATATTTTCAGTTTTTGGCACATAAACATTTTTACAAATCACCACTGCTTATATTTGTTCTAGCATGGTTCAACATTTTTAGTGGTTTTATAACTGACTATAAGCACTAAGTGAAACGCTGAGCCCAGAATAAGGTTTTCATTACACTGTCCTGACTCAGCAGCTTAACTTGGACACGCTAGCATAAGCTGATTGTGGGGCATTATGACAGTGACTGGGGAAATTGAAAACGCTGCATTCTCACAGTATGCTGCAGAAAGTAGTCATCTTAGACTCCTTCTTTTACACTGTTACATTACACTGTATCACTACTGCTATTTGTGGAGGTTTGACAGCAAGCTACAGTCCACTGTCGAAATGTAAACACTTTCAGGAATCGATAAGCTAAAAGTTCTCTCTTCAAATGTCCAGTTTTTATACGTTTGGATTTGAATTTAAACTGGTGCTTTAAATTAATCTCAATTCTTAAATGTCTGTATTTGAAAAGGAACATTTTGTCTCAGGATAGTATGAAGATATGGATATTTTTTACATTCATTATTAAAAACGTGACAAACCCACAGAGGCAAGTTTGGTACATTAATAAACTATAAGTGTTCAGCAATAAGAGAATGAATACTCACAACTAGCAGGCTGCTCTCCGAACCGTCGCATCAGTTGATCATGCGTGAACTTGACGAAGGCGTCATATTGCTCTGTTGGAAGAATACATACTTATTACTCCTATTAGAGATTACTCACTACAAATTGTTTTCTATATCATTAAAAAAAAAAAAATCATACCTGCAAGCTTTGTCGTCAGTATCTCATCGTACTCCTCGCGGATTTTGTCCTCTCGCTCTTTCAGTAGTCTTTCACAAATCATCCCAACCTGTCTGAGGGAGAATAAAGGCTGTTCTTTCTTGGTGGGTGATGAGGCACCCGAGGACGTACCTGTTAGGAGAGTTAATAAAGGATAGATGTCAGACACTTAACAGCTCTGCAACTTTGTTCAGCCTTAAGATAAGACATAAGATAATATGTTCCTTTATTGATCCCCCTTAAGAGAAATTCAAAATTGACACAGCAGCAGAGGGCAAGGTAGTGCAAAAAGAAAAAGTACAGAAGTGGAGGTACAACAAGATATCAAAAAATAAAATGTTACAAAATATAATAGAAAATATAAGACTATAAATGAAGTATACACACTATGCAATATTCAAGTAAGAATGGTGTGCAAATATTTGAGCATGTGTGTGTTAAAATACATATTGTTGTATGTATATATATATATATATATATATATATATATATAGCAACATACATAGGCACATTTTACTTTTTCACAGTCGGTTTGCCTAAAGAAAATAAAAACTCCCTATTAAAAGAAAGTGAAAGGATAAGGAGGGATTTCAATCTGTACTTTTTTTTTTCTCTCTGCATGTTTAACTAAGCCGATGGGATTTGTTGGCAATTCAAAAAGACAAAAACAATCTTTACTTGTTGATGTCAGAGAGGATGGACAAAAGGTTACTAGGTGTGCCCCCAAGAGAAAACTGCTAACAAAGAGTCAATGTCAGACTGAAATATAATCTATTTTTGGGTTTGAATATCACGCAATAAACATCAATCAGTAAAATAATAATTGGTATAAACCACATTCCTAAGGCTCGTAAATCCTGAGCTCAAATACTTGGTGAATGGATTTCTTCAAACCGGTCAATATCCTTATTGATGTGCGACTGGTACGCTACCTGGGAGAGCAGATCCACTGTGAATGTTCTGCAGCTCCAGAGGACAGCAGCCATCTGCCTGCTGGAAAGCACTGTCCAGGTGTCGTCGCTTCTGCAGCCGCTTGTACTCCTGTTTAATGTTGTGTAGAATTTGCTCTGAAACAGGACAAAAAAAAAAAAAAACAACAACATTTGCTCCATTAGTGATATCTTGACACATTTGATAATTTCTTCCAGATGCATCCTCATACATATTGATTTAAAAAAAAAAAAAGGGACAGTTCTCTCTCTAAAACTCAGTGTACATGAAATACTGGAAGCATCACAACATCTATCTATTAATTACACAGCAGCAAAACAAACTTTAGATGAATGTTATTCACATAATTAACTTCCCCAAACCTCTGAAAATCCATTCTTTAAGAAAAACACTGCTAAACAGTGTGTGCCGAATTTAAAATAGGCCACTTATAAGTCACATCCCATCGTCTGCACTGTGTGACAACCGACAGACAACATAAACAATAACAAAACTCATTTAACTGAGCAAACTGCGTCTGGGGTTTTGTTCAACCCAAACGACACCGGTACACATTGGTACACCGCCCTCCAGGTTACAGTGAGGGCTGGTTTGAGCCGAACTAAACTTTAGATTTACGTCTGAGTATAACATTTGGGTTTTAGATTCCTACCTGTGGTGAGTCTGGACGACACCTCCCCGAAAGGTGAGGGCTCCATACGCAAATATTTCTGTGGTGAGGAGACTGGAGACATGATCGGGGCGCACCTCCTTCTTTTGGGGGACGCCGGATGCATCAGCGGATCAAAGTCCAGGGTCCTTTTCAGAGTAGCTCCACAAGCCATCACGATAAATTATGTCTTAAAAAAAACCAAAAACCTGGAGTATAAAATCTAAAACTCGCTGTTATCTGGGGGGACGTCGCTGACCTGGGCCCCGGTCGGTGCTACTAGCTCACGTTAGCTAGCTAAAACGCCAACAGCGGTTCCGGGCGTCACACAGATACGAACTTATTTTCGTCTCTCGTTGCCTTCTGCTGATAAATCTCACAGAGTTTAAGTCGCCGAGTATATCTCGAGATAATCCGGATAAAGTACCTGACGATATGTTTGGTATAAAATAAGATGATCGTAGATTTTGCGGCACTAGTTCCGAGTACTAACTCCAACGGCTCGAACCACTAGCATACCTTTTTTTTCTCCACTTCTATTTGATCGGCTAGGCGCATGCGCAAAAAACCTCATGACGGTACTTGTAGTTTTCCTTCCATATTGCGCCTATTATTTTAGTAGCTTAAATACTACATTTCCCGAAAACCTTGAAACTGTGCTTTTTTTCAAATTTGTTTTGTTTGCTAACAAAAAAAAAAAAAAAACCCCAAAACCACAGCGAAGTTTCAGTTTCACATAAAACGTTTATATAACGTTAATAAGAATACAACGCGATAGTTTCACCAACAAACATGTCATAAAAACACAAAAACATTAATAAAAACACATCTCACAACCTGTACAGGTTACTAAACCAAATGAATCTATGGAAGAAATAATATAATATTAATTTTAATTAAAGTTAGGTCTGTTGAATTAGTGGAATTAATAACTATCTGTGGGTCACTTTCAGCTCTTAAGAAGGAAATCAATTAAGTTGTTCAAACTATAAATATTTCTGCTGTGGTGTGATTGAGCAGCGTATGATGATTTAGTATTAATCAGAATAAAATACTAAATAGACGTGTACTTTTCAATGTTTACTCTCTTTTATTTGAGACAACTCCCCAACCTTTACACACACACACACACACACACACACATACACACACACACACATACATTTCCCTCCCATCTCTTCCTTAAGTAATGCTGTCATACTTTGAGATATATGTATGTGCTGTGTATTTCCCATTATGGATTATTCCGCCAATTGTTTTCTTAATTATTTATTTGGTAAATAAAATATCAAGAAATTGATAATAAATACATATCAAGGCTCCAGGTGATGTTTACCAAAGATACACACAAAGAAAACAAGCTCACAGTTCTGGTACTGTTTGGTAATTAGATACTGTTCACTATTCTGTGAATCAATTTATTGACAAACCTTATTGGATCTTGTCTAATTATTCATTTATTCATGTATGTATGTGTTGTATTTAACCCCAAACTGCAGCTTTATGTCACGCACAGTAAACCCACCCTCACTGCTTTTTGTATTTGTTAGATAAATGAACAAACTCCTGTTGACATCTGTGCGAACAGATGTTACAGTTTTCCCATTCCTCCCAAAGCCAAGAGCTGGAAAGAACGAGGGCAGATGTTGCAGTCAGACGATGCTGCTGTAGCCATTTTCTTTCAGTTTGTCACTTTCAGGGTTTAGGAGAAGTAACCAGTGGAATACTAACAAGGCTCAAATCAATGTGTAGAAAAGTCTTCAGAGAGGCTGCCAGTGTTGACAATGTTATTATCTTCCACAAGGGGGCACTAAAACCTCACTAAAGGCTTTGGGTGTCAGCTCAGGGCTTTGGGCTTCCTCTTGAATCTGTTGGATTAATTAAGCAAAGTGTGCTGTTTCCCATCATTTAATATAATCGATCAAATAACTGCAGGCGAAATGACAACCAGCTGCAACTTTATTCAAAAGTTTGAAAATAGCAATACTAAAAACACTTGACTGATTGTGATTTTTTTAATTAAGTCATAGATTCCTCATTATGCCACCACTGTACAGAAGCCACTTGACAGTTGACATTTTGATCTTCAATACTCAATAATACAAGAGGCAGCGAAAGCATACTGATAAACAGCAGTCTGGATAACTTTACACCAAGATAAATGTCTACAGAACAATTGTGCTGTGAGATTTCTAGATTAAAAAGTACTACATCACATCTTCTCAGTTTTCTTTTGTAAGGTCAGTTGTCTATTCTCCACACGATGCATACACACAGACTCCCGTTCAAGTTGCCAGCTAATGAAAAGACTCTTGTTTCTTTGTTGAGATAAGTAAAAATTAACAGCAGACATATTTTTATTTAGAGTTACGCCAAAGGTACTTCACTAGGCCTGTGCATGGGCTGCTTTTTATTTTCCCAAATGATGCCCCCGCTGCAACAGTAGCACTAAAAACAACTCACTGCAATGATCAAAAGGCTTGAGGGGGTTGGAAATATATCACCAAGTCACAAGTTATCACACACATACAAGGCTGAATCCAGTAAAATCATACATTTGATTAAAGCAGCTATAATCATAAACCACTTCAGTTTGTTACAGTAGTGACCAGCACACTGCGTCCAAATTCTGATTTGATGAGTTCAAGCTTTTGCCAAAAGCTTGTTGTTGTTGTTGTTGTTGTTGTTGTTGTTGTTGTCGTCGTCGTCGTTGGCTGTATAGTTGAACCAGTTGATTTGAACACTTTATTTAGCAAGAAAACACTGTACAGGTATTAGGTATACATTTGAACAAAGACACGTTACTCTAAAGGTCTAACAGCTAGCAAGTTAAGAAATGGACAACAGGGACGATCGTCACTCTGCCACAGAAAATGCCATTTCAGGTTTCACGTACTCAAAAGCCATGAATCAGTTTATCTCCATCTCATTAGAGTTTGCTTATAGTGGTGATAAATATGTTTATTTTTTTCCTATGGTGAGCATGAATCTCCTCTCATTTCTCAAAATCTCTTCACACATTTGCCACTCACTGAGTGTTGTCAGATAAAGTACAAAAATGTACATATTTAATGGAAATTTTGGAAATAAACGGAGTCATTTGAACTTCTTTTTTATAATTTCCTCATAGAAATGTTTATATTTTCTTATATTTATGGTGCAAGACATGTTAAAGTCTAAATGACACAGTAAAACATCATGAATTAAAAATGTCAGTAGCCCCTTATCCCATAAATGAAGATATATTGTTTTTTAAAACCTGAATTCACAGTACAAAAATATAATATGCCTTCACTAACTGGATATCATGAAGTCTATGGTAAACAGCAGACTTATGATAGTCTTTGATAATCCTGTCAAAGCGTGAGTCCTTTTCTATGAACTTGAAATACCATTTGGCACTTTGGCACACGATGTACTCACACGCTAACATAAAATAATGCAACCACTAAAGCGTCTCATGAGGATGTAAGTCAGTACTTTCAAGAGAGGATTTTGTTTTCTGCTGAATATCTCTAACTTCTGCTTTATTGTGTTGAATGGCATTGTTTGGGGAAGATGACATTTACACAGTTTCCCCCGTGACGGCCAATTAGACAGCCTCTGCAGAAGTTTCAGTTGACACAGACATTGTTACTTTGGCTATTTTCACAGTGGTCTTCACGCAGCTCTCTGCAGCCCTGTTGGCAGAAATGTTGGCATTTCTGTTCTGGCAGTCTGACTCGAGGCTATTGTCCAACTGCTGGGCACTGCCCCTGCAGGCACTGCAGGAGCTGAGGAAGGCGTGCCGCAGGTCCTTGCTCCTCAAGGCGTAGATGATTGGGTTGACAGTGGAGTTGAGCAGGCAGAGCATGCTGCAGAACGCAAATACTGTCTTGATGTCATCGTCCATCCTCCAGAAGAGGTCATAGACCATGATGGCGAGCACTGGGCCCCAGCAGATGACCAGCACCACCAGGATAAGCACCAGGGTCTTGGCCAGACGGATGTCCATTCGTGTCTGCTCAGGGCGTGTGGTCTGCACTTTAGTCCCATCTGCTGAGTAAACAACAAGGCTCTTCTGAGAGGTGCGGCTCAGCATTCGCACTGCGTGGTGGTGAGCTTTCCACAGGATGTATATGTAGGCGTAGATAATGAAAAGAACCAGAACGCTGGTTACACCGATCCAGAACAACAGGTAGTTCTCATCAATCAGAGGGAATATGTCTGAGCAAACAGAATTGAGACGTTTACAGTTCCAGCCCAGCAGAGGTAGCACTGCGATGACAATGGAGATGGTCCACATCATACAAAAGGCAATGACAGCCTTGGTCCGTGTCACAATGCGCCTATAGGCGAGAGGCCGGTGTATGGAGATGTAGCGGTCAATAGCGGTGAGGAAAAGGCTCCCCACAGATGCAGTGAACGACGCTGTGACTCCACCCAGCTTGAAGAGAAAAACGTTGGGGCTGTCCTTCCTGTGAAAAACATGGAAGTCCAAGAAGCTGTAGACAAATATGACACTTCCCAGCAGGTCAGCCACAGCCAGACTGCCAATGAAGTGGTAGGATGGCCGGCAGCGGAGGGTGCGGGACTGAAAGATGACGCAGAGCACCACCAGGTTCTCCAGCACCGTGAAGGTACCCAGAGTCAGAGACATCACAGCCACAGCCAGCTGCTGGCTGGGAGTCAGGATCATGAAACACTCCATGTCCATAAAGTTCTCCCCACATTGCACATTGTTAGTCTCATCTATGAATGTGCTCTTGTTGCCGAACAAGTCTGTGGCGTTGGTGGGGAAGAAGGGGATGCCTTTGAGGATGAGCTCCTCGTCCGCAGGCACCTTGTTAGGGAAGGAGTTGCTGCGGAAAGCAGATAAGGGCTTCTGCAGAGAGAAACCTGCCTTGAAGTCTACATCATTGAGCGGGTCGTCATAGTTAGCGTCGTTGGAGCCCAGATACTGTAAACCAGATGTAATAGTCCGGAAGGTGGTGTCCGCCACACCGTCCAGCACAGATTTCATGGCTGTGTCTGAGGGTAATACTGCAGTCTAAGATGCCTGGACAACCTAAAAAAATTGATGACAGACATTTCAGACATGTTTGAAAAACCTAAATAAAAAAAAAAAGAATCCCATGCATTTTATGACAGGAATATTTGCAGCCGTTAAAATGCTTTTAACATAATATAACCTTCACATAATGCAAATATTTCTCATTGCAAATATTTGGATATATTATGAATAATTGATAGTTTTGTATAGCTGTAGATGGGTTTTTATACATCTACTGTTTCTGAGAGCTGGTGTACTTATAAATAGTGTAACATGCTCCCTGTATCTAACAACACATACCCAATTATTCATCACTGAGCTCTTACTTTTCAAGAACAGGGAACCTACTTATAAAAAAACAAGAAACATGAGGCTAAAAATTAAAACGGCCCTTTTTTCTCTATGAGGTGCAGAAGCAGACAATACAACAATGCAATTCATCTACACCTGTACAGACCAGAACAGCTTATCACTTCTATGTAAAACAATGGACAGTGCATGCATGCTCAAATGTTGGTAGTCTGATTTACTGTAAAAGGAAAGAGGTGGCCTCTATAACGACGAGATAATTGCAAACACATAATTTAAATATATACAGAATTTGCAAAGTTATTTTAATATTAAGCTGTTTATTAAGTATCCATGTAGGAGTTGTACGTTTATTGATAATCTGGTGCAAGAAGCACACATGGATGCAGGAATCCGCACAATAAAAAATAAAAAAGAAAGAAGACTGATACTTTCATGCTGGGACAAACAACACAAAGCATTTAAAGTACTTATAAAAGCGAGAAAAACAACATTTAAAGCCGCAAATTATTTCAACATTTAAAAGAAGAAAAGTGCCTCTTTACCTTACATAATTCTTTCCAAGTGCGCAGAATCGTCCTTTATCACCGCGCGTTAATCCAAGTCAGAAGCGCATCATCCAACCAACACAGATCTTACATAAAAGGAGAGACAACCAGCGCACGTGTTAGAATTAAACCATTATTAGGATCATAATTATTAGGGTTGTTTTTTGTTTCAATTTCTATATGTATGATACGTTTTTTTAAATGTCTGTAGAAGTGGTCTGGTCGCCCCTTGGAGTGCGCTCCTGCTTTGTGGATACAGGTTGTTGCTGCTGCTGCTGATGCTCCAGCGTCTCTCCACTCTTTTTCTCTGAGTCTTCACACTTATGAAGCGTCGCTCCTACAAGCCCTGTCACGTGTTTCCATATAGCTGCCCAACCCATGAAGCTGTCAAGTGCGCTGCACAGGAACAAGGGAGACGACTGTGGTGGTGGTGGAGGCTTATATGTTAAAAAAAATAAAAAGGATCTGATTTGAATTCCCAGAGCTCCAAAGAGCAGACGATGCGCTTGGACAAAGAACCACAGCACAAAGCACATACAACTAGATTAACAGCTTAGAATAACAGTCTTATCTTCCTAATTCACGAGGAGATTGTGAACACAATTTCAACATGTTGCAGTAAAAAAAATCTCTCCTGTTAAATCTCCACATGACCTTCTGCTGGGTTTTTTTTTTTTGGAGAAGGTTCTCCTTTTCTTATTCAGGCAGTCAGACGCAGATGGAGGCTGCAGACTTCATTGATAGTCGGTGCATGTCTGTTTATTGTGTGAATAATTAACCAAAATTGAGAATCTCAAAGAACAGAGAGCAGACGTCACCATTGTGATGTTGGCTGAGCTGAAACCAGACATCCTTTCATGTATTTTCCCCCTTTAACAATAATAGCTGTTTTTACTTTGTACCTTTCAGGTTCTTTACTTTTCTGATCCAAACCAACAATTTTGAGTACTTAAAGAGAGTCAGTGCTTGTATTTGGATGAAGATGCAAACATATTACAGTCCATCCAGGAAGTTGCGCAATAATTAACAAATTTTACTATCCCGGGAATTCCCACAAAATCCTGGAGGACCTGATATTAGGCAGCCAATACACTTCAAAATAAGAGAACTCTCTCCTCAGGATAAAACCAGCTAGTTATCATCGCATCCAATCCGATTACACACCACCAAATTGACAAATCAGATCCTGCTATGAATCACAATAACAAATGTGGCCTTTGCTTGGCCTTAATAAAAACAGATTCAGTTCACTGATTATAAATAATCTAATTTCCATTTATTCATTTGGCCGCATGAAAACATCTTAGTGATGTTTTTTTATCTTCTTCCTCTTCACACTGTCTTACACAATGGTGGAATCAGTGATCTAGGCCAAGTAGGAAGGATCTGAGTGGTTGCATTGTCCTGTGACATTTTGCAGCCACAGAACATGGAAACCTTGTGCTACTGAAACGAGGCTCTGTCATCATCACAGGTGTAATTACTAATATTGCTCAGCTATGACTGTTGTCTCCGTCTGAAATGAACAAAATGAGAAGATGTTGATGTTCAGGAGGTTTAGGCTCATATTTCTGTGCATTTATTTCCATTTTTTGGCTAAACTGTCTGCTGGCAGTTTGTCAGCGTAAACAGCCGAGTTACTTACTCTCTCTCATCAATCTTTTGGCAAACTGAGAAAGAACACATTAGTTACAGTCATGATCTGCTGGACTAGATACAGATCAAGGCTGAGCTCCTCAAACAGATTCAAAACCTGAGAGCGGCCCGAAATAAAAGCCCTCTATCTTCTTGGTAACTGATTAGCTATAGCAGAGTAACTGGCAGATAAACACCTTGTTCTAGGAAACATTAAAGGACTGAGAGGAGAGAAACACAGGTTCAGTTCCTCAGCTCACGGTTTCTCGGATTGTGCAAAAGCTCGAGGTAATGATCTCCCAGTTTGCCTTTTAAACCCTAGGAGGAAAACAACACCCTCAGAGGCACTTTCATTATTAGAGAGCATTCGTCTGTGATGCTTCAGTGCATTGCAGAAGTAATGTTTTGATCATATGTGGTAGTTCACCTTTTCATTGTTTGTATCTTCAGTGACTTTTCTGGGAATATCTGCAGAAAGGTCATGAAATGTTTCATGCAACTAGCTTCATAGGAAAGGTCCAGTTTGTGAGCCAAACAACTGTATACCAATGATTGCCACTACGTCTACTCAGGGTATCTTTTATGAGGAAATCCATATCTCTGCCACCACCATGATGGATTTCTCTGTGAATTATGAGTCAGTGTCCTAGGAAACAAAAATCTTTATAGTTTAGGATCATCACTGAAGTTTTATATCACTAAAAAATAAACAATGTGGTAATTCTTCTATATGGCAACAATAGCAACGAACAGTGGCGCTTTGAGCTGAATGCTAATATCTGCATGCGAACATGCTCGCAGTAACCTGTGGATGTCTAGTGTTTACAATCATAGTTCATCGTGTTAACATGATAAAATTTGCTAATTAGCACGAAACATAAGCTGCGGCTGATGGGAATGTAATTATATTAGCATAAATCAAAGTGTTGAAATTGAAAGTTGACCTGATGATAGTGCGAGATGAACAGTCAGGAGATCACCAAGGATTTCTAGTTGGTCCTGAGGGAGATACAATGTGAATGTCTGTATCAAATTTTGTGCCAATTATTCGATTTATTTTCCACTGTATAAGTTAATATGTTGACCCGCTGGGGGCACCACAGTTATTAGGAATCAGCATCTGGGGACCATAAAAGTATATACAGAATGTCCTGGCAATCCATCCAGTAGTTATTCACACTGTATCCAGACATGTTATCCAGATGAAGAAAGACATTAATGAAAGGTGCATGCATCGTGATCAGATCTGCCTGACCAGGACATCGGGACAAAATGACACAATATTTTTTATACAAATAAAGGAATAACTTATTATTTATCCATTTATTAGTTATACGAACTTTATACAGTTTCCCTTTACTTGACAGATCATAAAACTCCACACAACTTAATGGGTTAAAAATACCAGGTGTACAACCAAAGGCGAGATCGGACCGTTTATTAACACGTGTCCAGATAAAGACGCATTTTAATACTAATAGCGTAAATGGGGTGATTGAGATATTTCAGCTTGGACCAAAGTCGTGTGAACTGAACATTACAACAGCAACAGCAGTTCTTATAACAACTATATATTTTTTAGCAGTAGCTTTCACTTGAGCTTGATGCTATTTGACAGCACGCTGAGACGCGCAGGTTTATTTCTTACATCTATATGTAATGTCTACAGAATGCACAATTAAATATTCACATCCATTTGATTGACAACCTGCAGCAGCTGAATATGTCTCTGAAGCCTGGATACCTACAATCCTCCCGTCAGCCGTGTGCAAAATAACCTTTCATGTCTGTTTAGAAATGCAGCACCTATAAATATAATTTACATCCAGCCTACCATAAAACATCTGCTGATGTGGTTCAAACATTACTCTAAACATAAAATAACCTGATATGTTCCAGCTAAAATGTTGAACATAATTAGAATTTCACCAGCTTATTTTTCTGATCTCAGCTACTGAGACTTTGTAATATCCACCACATGGAGCAGTTAGACTTTAGGCAGCAGGGTGGTTTGCCAAACTGACTGGTGTACTGTGACAGTTTTCTCTGACTTGGTTGGCATGCTAACCTGTGAGTGAGCAATGAGTGATGGCTCAAGCAAAGCTCACAGCCATCTGCGTTTCAGTTGTGGTACATAACATTTTGTCCTCCAGTGACTCACTTTGAGTCCATGGATCAGAGAAAAGAGCTCAGGGGAAAAAAAGAAAAAAAAGAAAACTGCATTCAGGGGGAGGAAGTCTTATGTGATCTCTATTGTAATTTGACTAACTGATTGCTATTCAGTGCTAAATGTCAGAGTCCCCAGTTTAGGTCTGTTTGGTACACTTAACTGCCACTTCGGCATATTAATATGGATAAATAGAAAGTCTCCTCCATAATCAAACAAAATGAATTATCTGAACACATCTACAACGTTATTGGGTAAGATATGTCAACATTAAGGAGCAGAAACTCACACCAGTTGTTTGTGAGTTCAATCAAGGATACAAAGAGACATTTTACAGTGCAGAAAATTATAAAACAGATTAATAAGTCTCCTCGCAGCTGAGGATGAATAAGGCCATCTCACAACCTGAGGGAACTGATCTTCAAGTCTGTCCTGATGGCAGCAGGGTGAACAGGCTGTGGCTGGGGTGGGTGCTGTCTTTTAGTGGGCTCTTGGGGCTCCGCGCAGGCACCTCACAAATATCACTAATGCTGGGCAGATGAGTACCAATTATCTTCAGGGTGGTTTTAATCACTCCCTGCAGAGTCCTCCTATCCTGGGCCGTGCACATGCCGGTTTGAGATGTTTCCAGTCAGGATGCTCTCTGTCGCTCCTTTGTAAACGTTAACAAGAACTTGGCACGGGAATTAAATTTACTTAGGAAATACAGTCGTTTCTGTGCTTTCTTAACCTGTGTGATTATTTTTGAATGTTTTGTTCAAACTTGTTGAAGCAGTGTCTATTTGATGACGACTATCCTACTTAGGAAGGACTTTACTCACAAACTTAGTGAAGGATTTACAAATATCTAGTTGAGCCCAATCCAGGAGCGCAACAGGTTAAATCCATGAAGTGCTAAGTGCTTCCTTGCCTTTTTATGGCTCATATTACAGCGACGCTGGTAGAGAGGCAGATAGGAGTTCACTCAGGACTCATAATGCATTTCGCACCAGTCTAATATCTTCTGTCTCTCCCGCTTGTTGTTCCACATTCAAGGCTTTTTTCAGGAAGGAGCTCTGGCGGACAGAATCCTAGCCAAAATTTCCCAGATACCTCACTAATGCATCAGTAACATCCTCATCAATACGAGAGGCCAACTAAGGTTGAATAAACAAAATTTGTCTTGGATTCTTAGAGTTTATCGATTTTGTTTCCCACCGGTATTCCCCTGATCTGAATCTTGAAACCGCTGCTCTCCTTGAGAAACATGAGAGTTCAGTTGCTCATGCTTTCACTAAATAGGCTAAACCAGTGATTAAGGTTATCACATGGCCTATGTGTCAGCTCCATTTGAAAGTAGGCCACATGCACTGTAAGCAGATACTTTTGTCTTTTTGCCAGTAAGCAGTTCAACTAACTCAGAGCTCATTTTTCACATGTGGCACTCGCTCATAATTCTGTGTGAAATGCTGAGAAAACTATAGAGACGAACGAGCCGTTGTCTGGTTGTGCCTCCATAAATAGACACAATCCAGCTACAAAGTCTGTGTGTTAATGCTACAGAGCTACAGCTGCACCATCAGTTCATGAAAGATTACAAAAACGTTACTCCTACAGCAACCTTCCTGAACTTTTGCTCAATTATTCTAAACAGTGAATAATCATTAGCAATTGTGATGAATAGATCTGATTAGTTTCAAACCAGTAGTTAGGGGTCATCTGTCAATGTATCTCCTCTGTGGTGGCTGGAGAAGCAGCGTCAACACAGATTATTGGTAGACGGATGTTTCATTGTTAGCTCTTGAAAGCCTCTGTAATTTCAGAAGGACACCTCATATTGAAATACTGTCAGCCAAATACTGGGCTGGTTTATGTATTTATTGATTTGATTTTTTGTGTTCAAAGACACGAAAACAACAAAAGACTGAGGGGGAAAAAAAGAAGAATATTACAGGGAGGTTGACAGTGCAGGTAACAAAACAGCATTTTAACGAGTCAAATAAATACTTTCCAGGTTTCTTATAGGTTACCTTCTACACATTCTCTTCGTATGGGTAGATAAATTGCCAATGATAGAGTCTAAAGAAACATCTGGTACTGCATTGTTACTATCCTCTATGTGTTTTCTTAAAACAGCACATTATTGTTAATACTTTTTTCTATTACAAGTTTCTCATTTTTTGGTTTGTTTGTCTACAATATCCTAACATGGATTTCCATTAAATTTTCTACATATATTCACTGTCCCCAGGGGATGAATCCCTTTGACTTTACGTCTATGTTTTTCTCCCATCCTACAAAATATCTCAACATCTTCAAGACGGATTAGCAAAAATTTAAAAAAAAATATTTTTTTTTTGTATTTTTTTTTTTTTTTTTTTTTTTTTTTTTTTTTTTTTTTTTTCCCCCCAATTTTTTTTTTTTTTTTTTTTTTTTTTTTTAAAATAATATAATTTTATTAATTTAATTTTATTTTTTTTTTTTTATTCCATATTAAAAAAAAAATTTTTTTGGGGGATTTTTTAAAAAGAGGGGGTCTAGACCGAACTCTTTATAACTTAATTAATGTCCTCCTCAGGATGACATAACTGACTTTTTATTTGGCACCATCATCAGTTCATTTTGTTTATGAAGAAAAACTAGTGATATCTCATACCCAATTAGCAAATGTTGACATACTAACACATTAGACTGACATCACGGCCAACAAATGCATATTAAAGTAAGTTGTGTTAAGTTATCAGCGTACAATATATGTCCTTGAATATACTGTGTGCTGTTCTTGGCATAAAGAAATAAGTCAAAGTGGATGTTGGAAGAGAGGCATTTATGGTAGCATAACAAGAAACAAAATGCACTGCAAGCAAACAAGAAAAGGCAAATCAGCATTTGTTTATCTCCCTCCTCCTGTTAAACTTATACAAAATGCAATGAAGTTGGGACGTCTCACTTGGGTGAACAGCTCTCTGCTGCTGTTTGTGGACTGATGATACTGCCTCTGTTAGCGTCCTCATACACTTTTTATGAATCATAAGTCACAACGACTAATGTGAGCGAAAACGCCGCACTCTAAGCTGAAAATCAGGAGTCACAAAAAAGGTTCATATACCTACTTCACCTTATCACATGCATGCCTGTATGTACGTCCTGTAATCCCAGTAATCCTAATGAAAGAATGCATGTGTGCAACTCATGAAAATCAAACTGGACTGTAAAGGCTCAGAAAGATAATTGTACAGGCTTGTTTCCAATTGCAAGTTCAAGAAGAACCATTTATCTTGTGAGCTGACTCAGAATTACATCAATTCACAGCTGACAATTAACTTTTAATAAAGTTTTAAAATAATTATTTCATACAAAAACTGAAGTGTAAAAATGTAAGTTGTGGTTTTAAAGGGGTTGGACTGTTTCATGACTATTCTTTTAATGTTTAAATGAACAAAATATATTATATAATTTATCTGTCAGCCTTTGAGTTGCTAGTAGTTGGATTTCTCTGCTTTTGGACAGAGCCAGTCGAGCTGTTCTTAGTCTTTATGCTAAGCTAAGCTACCCAGTATGGCTGTAGTATGGCTTCCTTTTTACCATTCAGACATCTTCTCCAAATATCTATAAAAGTAGAAGCAGAACATCAGCTGAACACAGGTGGAATATAGTTTAACACAGTCAAAGGCTACGATTATATTGCAACCTCAGCACTGTATTCTAGCGCAGTATGTGTGTGTAGCCGTTCTTGAGCTTTTGATAATATTTAATTTACACGTTCCTCATCAGAAGATGGAGTTGGCTTATTTTTCAAGCCACCTTGGACGAGAAATCTAACTTTTCATGACAACTGAGCAAACTCCATCTGCTGGTGAAGATCACATAATATGATCGAATTCTCCAGAACAGCTACAGGAATATAATAGAATAGACCTTATTGTCACATATACAATCACACACAGTACAACGTATTGTGAAAGTTGTCCTGTGCATTTGACCCAGTATAAGTACCAGGAGCAGTGGGCAGCCACTGTACAGCACCCAGGGACCAACTCCAGATCTGAGCCAGTGCCTCAGTCGAGGGCACTGACTGGAGAATTAACCTAATATACATGTTTTGATGACGGGGGGGGACACAGCCCCCTAAGGAAACCCACGCAAACACAGGAATCGAATCCTTCTTCCTGTGAGGCAACAGGAGTGAGCCACCGTGATAAATGAACCTTTGAGGTAAACATTTATTACTAATGTCTGTTTCCAAGACAAAGAATGAACGTTGAAATGAAACTTTTTAAATCACATTTCTTCAGAACCATGAAGTTCATGTGCTGAAAGCTCCCACTGTTACCAAATGACTGGTAATAATTAGACTGTGCAGATTTTATTGTTCTTATTCTTTCTTGTGTTTTATTCAGCATCTGATTAATTAGTGTTTGTAGAGTTCCTTCTTGTTTTGTTCATGTATTTGTTATATGAGACATTCCTGACATCCCATAAATAAAAAGTAATTAAGTGTCGGTGTGAAGGTTTAATGACACATAGGTGGCCTCTGCGCAACGTGCACTGAAAGCAGCTCGCGTTTCAGCTTGACACAGTTCAAACGAGGATCACCACCTATGAGTCCGCGTCCACCATCCTCCAAGAACAAAGAGGCCCGTCCCAAGCAGGTGACAGGGGCAGCAGTCATCTTTGAGTGTTATTCTTCAGAGAGTTTAAGAAACACAGTGAGACCGACTTTCCTGTCATCCAGGCTTTGTGTCAGACTGTGGCAGTGAACTGATGGGAGCTGGGCAGCTGGTGGGGATGCCCGCTGGGTGCCTCCTGTTTGGAGGTGCTCCGGGTAAGACTGACTGTCAGGAGACCTCAGGGGGGTGACATGGGACACGCTGGATGGAGGACTACGTATATGGACTGGGAATGCCTGAGGCTCCGACTCATTAAATTTTACTACTTGCACCAATAGCTGCATGTGAATCAGAATTTTAAATCTGAGTAGTGCTGTTTAGTCCATGGAAACAGGACAAGATTAATTAGTAATTAGTGATTTAAATTTAATACCAGGAGGCTTCTGATAGCGATTCATCTTTATTCTTCAAAACTCTGAGACATCTTGGGATCTTTGTTGTGTTAAGAGAGAATAATACTCATGATATCTTGATCTAATAGACATAATTTACTCAGTGTTAACTAAATAAATTACCCCTGAGATCTAGATTTAGTCAGGACAAATTTCTTTTTCAAAGTTTTTTTTTTGGCTTTTTATTGCCTTTATGATAATGACAGCTGAAGACAGACAGGAAAGGGGGGTAGAGAGAGAGAGAGGATGACACGCAGCAAAGGGCCGCAGGTCGGATTCGAACCCTGGGCCGCTGCAGCAAGGACTCAGCCTGCGTATTATGAGTTGTGAGCAGTTCATCCCATTGATCTTTATTTTAATATAATTTTAAATTCTAGTGGAGAAGTTTCCAAAGATAACAAATGTCAGGCTGAACTTTACATCCCCCTGTTGGGGTTTGTTTCTCATCAAAGAACCGTTCTTATTTCCTTAATTAACTATTAATGAGCGATGGGGTCCTACCTGAGCACTCAATTCTGCCTAAACAATTTTGTGTATTTCACCTGACAGATGTCTGTATTTATGTTTTTCTCTGTGCTCTTCTCATTGTTTGGCAGTGGTTCTGTTAGGAAAAAGGTGATGTCACGTGATCCCATGCACCAATCAGGTTTTAGCTGGCAATATTTTAGTCAAAATCACTGTCAATCAAATCAGATCAAACCACACCCACACCGATTGTTGTGTATTTAGTCATAAATATTTAATTTCATGGAGAAGTATTCAGGGGCTTTAAAGCTACAGAAAAAATGGATGTTAAGGAGTTAATAGTCTTTAGAGGACATCTTGTGACCCTTTTAGATAACAAAGTTTAAAAAAAGTATATTTCAGTAATAATGCACTCATGAGATAACGCTGCACAAGGAAAATAACTACAGTTACAAGGTGAATTTCCCATCACTTCCTAAGGGAATTATTAGAAAACTCAAAATGGAAACAGGGTGTTTACGGGACAATCAGGAATGCTAAAGGAGAATATACAATTCACTGCAGGCCCAGAGACTTATCTAGCCTGTGCAGCAGGCCTGCAAATTTACTCCAAATCATATTTTCATATCATTCTGAAACTGAAAAGAAAAAAAAACCCATAAATGTCAAACCAAAGCGTACTCTCTGACCTAATGTATGCACCTACCTGCCTTGTCTGTGAAGTGCAAACATCCCAACTCTCCACTGAAATGGCACGACTGCCTTAGATATGCTGTTGGCATGACAACCAGTGAGGATTGAGATGGCTAGTCACATGACACAGCCAAGGTTGAGCACAGACAAAGCAAGAGAATGTGATCATTTTTTCCACAGGGAAAGACTTCACAACAGTCAGCGTTGTACCAAAATAGGGGCCAGTAACAAGATGTTCTGTGCCAATTATCCCAGGGACATCCAGTAGGTGCAAGGATACCTCCTCTGCTGCACAACTGAGCTGAAGTGGGTGTTTATTCCAGCCCAGCACATTGTGAGCCGACAAGTGTTACTGAGCCGCACACAAATGGTGCATTACAGCTCCTTGAGGAGTGGCGTGGAGACAAAGAACAAAAGAAAAACGAGTAGATAAACTGTAAACATCTGCTATCTGAACCAAGGCTGAGCTTTGGCGTCATGGCAACCAGGTCCCTTTGAATGAGATGTTGATGCTGCTGCATCATGAGGCTGAATGGCAGCAGGGCCTCTGGAGAACCGATCCCTGCCACTGAGTGTGAGCAACGAGGAGCTGCAATCATTCAAGTGACAGACCGGCATCCGTCCCCCGAGACTTCAGCAGAGGACTCACAACCTTTACTAAGACAGGCCTCGATCTTCAGTCAATAAAAGGTGTTACATTATGCATAGCATGTGTTAAAACATGAACACACCTACAGGCTGTCCATCTGGTCACGGTTCTGACTCTTGATCCAAACCGTTTGATCTTGATGCTCTAAAATAATTTAGTTTTAGTTTATCAGTATTGTATTTATAATGAAGACAACTGATTAAATGTCATGTACTCGGGAGGAAAAGGTGTGGTCAACTGAGGTCTGGTAGCTTTCTACAACATCTGGAAGCGTTTTTTTTTTTACATGTTGGTATTGATGAACATGTTAGGCTTTGTCAGCTATGAGATGAGTTAATTAGAAATTTAAATGCATTTTGTTTTGTCCTTTATATCAGTGGTTCCCAACCTTTTTCCTTTCTATCATTGAGTAAAACTGACTAAGTGACATATTTCCTATTATATTTAATGCATACCAATAACAGGACAGAACAACTTGATAAACTGTACACTTAACCCAAATATTGATTATTTTATGGGAACTTTTTATACAATTCTCTGTCTCTATTATGTTTTTTTGTATTATGTGTTTTTTTCTCCGTGCTGCTGGACCGTTGTTCTATTGACTCTTTGGTTGTCTTAACTGTGTACTTTTCTAAAGCAGGACGAGGCTGTTTAGCAGAGACTGAAGGCTGTGTGAATAAAGCTTGTGTTCAGGTCTTTACTATACCCTTATGAGATTTACTTTATAGTTCATTCATAGTTCAACTTTAAAGATCCAGTGTGTAGGATTTAGTGGAATCTAGCGGTGTAGTTAGATGTCATTTCACTCTCTCCTTTCAAGCACAAAGGAGAAACTATGATGGCTGCAAATACATGAATGAACAATCTATCTACAGCCAGTGTTTGGTTTATCCGTTCAGGGCTACTGTAGAAACATGGCGGTTCAACATGGCTGCCTACATGGAAGGCGACCCGCGGCAACTTTAGATAATATGACTCATTTTAAGGTAACAAAAACACAATAATTCTTATATTCAGCTGATTATACGCTAATAAAAACATACCTGTGAGTATTATATTACATTTCTGCCGACAGATCCTCCTGAATGTTACACACTGGACCTTTAAATTGAATGTATCTTTCTCCATGACATTCAGCACTGTTATGCCTCAGTAGACACACAGGTATACAGTAAGTGGTGCAGTATACGGTAAATCACATGCAAGAGATATGTGCTGCTTTACTAGCCATCAGGTCTTAATAGCTAATGGGATAAAGCACTTATGTGTGAGTTGGAGTTTCTATTTCAACATGAATATGCTTCTCAGTTTGTGATTAATGTTATTTAGCAAAGTAACTTATTTATTCCCTCCCCCACATGACCTCTGCCTCTCCCTCTGCCTCACTCACACGTTCACAAGCACACAGGTGGGCACAGTGATTATCAAACTTCTAACTCTAAACTTTTCCAGACACACTCATGCAACCACCAGGCACATTTTTGCTTCTGATCTAAACAAGGTAATTTTTTTGTAGTTTGGCAGCTCCAAAATGGGTTAGAGAGAGGGTAATTTACAGAGTTCGGCAGCCAAAAATGCACACAGCCTGCTGATGTTTACCAGGTTTCTGTGCACAGAGCTCTCAGACACTGATGTAGGGACACAGTTTGTATTGCTTTCTTAAGTTTACCAGCTATAGAAGAATATTTGGGAACCTAAAGGGAACATTTAAAATGTTGCAGAAGGGTGCGTTGTTGACCACTCAGAAGCGTGCTTGGTTAAAATCTTGCCTAGGGCAGCTTAGTCAAAACAACTTGTGTATAATCACTTGAAAATAAAGATCGTTATGTTTTTGTTACCTTAGAATGAGCTGTTTATATCTACACAGGTAAACACTGGCTCTGGATAGGGCATCTTGGAGCAAGAATACTCTGTAGGCTGTATCTCTGTATCTTGGTAACTCAAAGTGCATCTCTATGTTGCTTTCCTGTGCAAATCGTAATTTTAGTGGCATAAAGGCAATTTCACAACTGTCATTAATAATCACTTTCCATCCACACTGTGTCCTGATAGGATTTATGTTGGCAGATTGCATTTATCAAAATCACTGAAATACGGATGGAGATAAGATAGGAAGAAACTTTAATTAGTCTTTGGGTGGAACTGGGATGCTGCAGCAGTCTTATTGTTATAAGAAACAATAAAGAATAATCTAAATAAGAATAGAGCAAATGGGTTTCTGAACTATTGCAACAAAACTTCAGCTCTGGAGTACAGACACATGAATCCACTGAGGAACAATTATGCACAGCAGCATTTTAAGTAGCATTGGGAAGCTACTGAAAATGAAAATGCATGAGTGAGTAGCTGAAAAACATTGGAGTTAGTAAGTTTGTTATTTCATTTATTGACACGGACTAAATAGATACCAAAAACACATCCAAACAAGAATATAACTATACATGTCCAACCAGAAGAACTCACATAAATCGCACCTAAATAACCTTTTCTCTTTAGGGAAACCAAGGGAAGCCCACAGATTTGCACACAGCAATAACGTTGATAATGTTGTTGCACTCATGACGGACGGTTTTTAAATAAAGGTAAAAAAAATACAAATGAAGCAAAAGCAGCAACATTGTTTTGTTTATTTCAGGCATTTTTCTTCCTTGTCAAAATCAGGCACCCACATTATCCACACAGATTTAGATTGTACAATGCAACTCGATTGCCAGCAGAGAGTCAGATACGTTATACTAGTAGCGGCTAATGTAGCCTCGAACAGGGTTGGGAGGGTTAGTTTAAAAATGTAATCAGATACAGTTCAAATATACTATATATTAAAAATGTATTCAGTATCACAATATTGTAAGTAATGTGACTTGATTACTTTCTGTTACTTTTGGATTAAAGACAAGAAAAAGAAATATAATTGAAAGCTCAGGAAAGAAAATGTAAACCAAGATGTTTGGTAAACTAATTTCTTTCTAACTCCTCACCCCCAGATTTCTGTTCAGTTTTAGACTTGTGGTCTTCATCCCCAGCCAACGCTGCAATCTAGGGCAATTTATCAGACTTCATATGGCTTCCTCTGGAGCCACAAAAGCTTTTTCACATATGAAGTAGTAGTCCCCAACAGCACCTGTAAACATACTTTAATGTGTGAAATTGGTGGCGTTCCCCTTTAAATCTGCCTGTTTCTATTGCTGCTGTAATAATGAACCTAAACATGATTCTGCTTGACATAAGACTCCACACTATTTGTTTTTCATTAGAGACAATATGTTCATTGTACCAAACATTACAGTGCAGTATTTAAACCTGAGGCATATAAAGAAGAAATGTGATGGGAGGTGATAGTGTTTTTACAGGATATTAGAAAATGTGCATCATATTGAGATTGTCTATTTATATCTAGAGGTGTCTTTGTGTGTGGATGTGCTTTCTACATTAGCAGACAGCTTGGCAAGTGTGTTTACGTCACAGATTTAGATTGTACAAAATGTACCGTATCTGTTTCCGCTTTAACACCCAGACGGGAATATGTGCACTACAAAGAAAAATTAAACATAGCAACATTCCTGAGCATTATTCTGTTAATAATCATGGTAATAATTTAATATAATATAATTCATATGCCTATTTTCTAAAGGTACAGAGTGATTTACAGACAGAAAACCAACAAATCCAGAGATCAGAGTGAAATTTAACAACTAAACTGAAACTACAAATGTGATATAAATAGTGGCGCAGAGTTAAAAACATGTAACAGGGGGGCTTCGGTAGCTCACCTGGTAGAGCGTGAGCCCATGTATCAAGGTTGAGTCCGTCCAACTTGTGGCTCTTTGTTGCATGTGATCCCCTCTCCCCAGATTCCTGGGTATGTATAAGAATAATAATAATAAAAAACAATCTAAGAAAAGTCTAAAATAGACATTTGTTTGGAGTTTATTTGTTCATTAGCTTATCTGTACAAAAAACTCATTAAATTGACAAATAAAAAATGATGAATAAAATCAGATTTATTTATTATTCGATAGATTTGATCAAGGAAACAAGAACCACAATGGCATAATTATAAAACCCAGGTGGTCTTGCAGTGTTTTGGTGCAGTGGAGAAGAGGTTTCCACATATGTACAGAATAACAAACGTATGGACAGAGACCAGAAGCTGGACTCTGTTTGCTCACAGATAAACACTGAACTGTGACGGCAGAGTGTGTGTGTGTGTGTGTGTGTGTGTGTGTGTGTGTGTGTGTGTGTGTGTGTGTGTGTGTAGGAAACATCACGCAGCCTCAGAGGGTGGGAGGTGTTGTCTCAGATGGAGTTTAGGTTGAGTGATGCAGGCAGGCTGGTGGAGGCTGGTGTGGGAAGGAAGGCTGAGGATGTGACTGACGGACAAGCTGGAGGAGGGGAGGGACGGCTGTCATCTCCCCCTTGTGCTATTTACATCTTTTACAGAATCTGTGCAAACACACACCATGTTGACACAATACAGACACTTTTTCTTACTTTTTTTAAAATAGAAGAGGAGGAGGTTTGACACAATTTACAGAGCTCTGGCAGAGCTGACAGAGAGAAAAAGTTAAAGGGTGCTCATTTGTCAGAACTCTGAACAGAAAATCATGAAAATGTGAGGGCATTATTCAGGAATATATTTTAAATTTTAAGTTTTAAAGCACCTTAATCTCCTTAATTCTGCCTACATGCTGTCATTGTTGTCTGAGGATTAGGGGCGTAGAGGTGAGGGGAATTAGTTTGAATACATGTGTTTATAACTGCAATTTTGAACGTTTTTATGTCTCTACATTAGTGGTCTGACTAGCTCCTGCAGTAAAGGCTGGACTTTACTTGCACTGATGCTGAGGACTTCATGTGAACATTGATGCAAACATGTTATCTCATGAAAGTAAAATCAGGCTGCCAAAAATGAAAAGAAAAACAGGAGCGAGAGGGGAAACAATCAGGGGGAAAGCAGGTGTTGAGAAAAGAAGGATTTTTGTGAACACAGCTTTCTGGCAGTGTTTCAGGTTGGTTTAATATTGGTATGTAACGTTGCTAATGTTATAATAGTTAGCTTGCTCATCAATTAAAAAGCACTGCTTTTAGTTTGAGAATCTTTTTTCTGTATATATGGATTGTGCCTTTAGGTTTTGGAAGTTTTATTCTGTTGCTTTTATGTTGCAACAGACTGAAGTAGCACTGAAGTCATCCAGTAACCATCATTTCAGTCTTATTCGGTTTTCTAGTATTATAAAATATAATAATTCTTAGTTGGAGGGCTTTCCACCTTTTACCTTTAAAGCAGAAAAGAAAATGAATCAATATTAGTATAACATGGAATGTTTATTGTTCTAACAACATGCTTTTCACACAATATTTTATTATTATTATTATGGTATACAAAAGTATCACATGATATTATATACTATTTATTTTGTTTTAATCATTATATTTACTGTCAATGGTTATAATACAAATTGTTTCATGCTATGATGTGATAACTCATATTGTTATTATTGTATTATTGTTTTCTTATTATAACAATGTAATCATGTTATACAATCAAATGTTTGACTTTATAACAAGATATACTGTAGAGTATATTGTATAATGTGATACGTTTGTATCTATAATAACATGAAAATATGTTTTAACATGGAAAAACATCTTAAAGTAGCAATTAACCTTTCACATTATAACATTTTTTCTGGGGTGGCAGCAATATATACCAGTATATAATGAAGACCTAAAAACTGATGGAAATAATGTTGTATAATGTTGTAAAACCATAATAACCTCTACAGATGCATGTGTGTACCTCCTGATTCAATTATATCTACAGACAAGGGATTTATTAAAAGAGGAAGGGCCCATGGAGGCTGCCGGGGATAATTTCATGCTGCTGTTGTTTGAACAGCTCAAAGCTCGACTGATCAATTTGAGCCTTAAAAATGTTTTTGTAGACGAACAAACTGAAGCCAGGAGTGAGGAGTCCTAACAGGTGGCACTGTACTTCATTTGCAGATTTGGAGCTTTAAGTTAGACCAGGCAGCAGATCTGAGGTGTTTGTTCTAACTCAGGAGATAAAGCATCGGCACCGTCAATACCTCATAATTCTTAAGACTGGATTCTGTGGTTTGTTCTGAGGCTTAGCTGTTAAAACCACTAACATTTAGACACTAAATTCAACAAAAACAACATTTCATTTCATGTCCCAACCTGCAGTATTTAGGTAAATCTAACCAGAACTTTCCCTCTTTAACTATTTTCCCTCTCCTCTTCTCCTTCTCAGTACAGAACCTCAGGGAGGGAAGCAGCCATGACATGCCTCATCAACAAAATGTTGCACCCACCCTGAGCGTCAACCCCCTGGGTTCCTCAACGATTCATCCCCTCATGTGTGACCCTTTTTTCATCTCTGTCCAGACCTGCTTTGATCCCTCCACCCGTACACTTATTTCAATAAACTAGTCAATACATTTGCAGTGCATTTGAGATAATTAGTTGTTTTTCCTAGTAGGGCCTCAAGTGGTACTGCTCGTCGGCTGTTTGCCTTTCACGTTCATAACCACTCAGGGCTGGGCGAGGTTAATAATTCAGGCCGGTAATATAACGTCAAACCCATCTCCACCTTTTCTCCACAGACCACATTCTATAATTTAATTTATTCTTCTTTTTACCCTTTATGCCAGACACATGCTGTATCATGCAGGTCTTTATTCTCAACATTACTTCCATGCATATATTTTCGCCAATAGATCCTCCTAAATGTTACACACTGGACTGCACATTAGGCTTATGCGCCTCACAAGAAGGAGCCAGTGGGAGTGGGGGGCAGCGATCGTGTCACAGTGGCCAATATTCCATCTGCCCCTGTGTGTGAGACCAATCTCATGTGATGACAGGCAGAGATCATCAGGTTAAAAGCAGGTGGGGGGCTGATGGTCTACAGCCTTAACACCGGCCTGATACTTTGGGCCAATCAGCTGGGCGGGCCACTGCCAGTCTGGGTCTGTAACCACTGCAGTGCTTCCCAAACTTCCTGGCTTGTGACCCCCTGATAAAAGGACATAGCTTTAATGTAGCCTATTCCCATTTGACTGTCTCATCCACTCGTTCAGGGGAAGCAGCTGCGTGAAGCTCATGATCGGAGGTGGGGAAGTTAACCAGACGTACATTAACCAAAACAACTGTCAAACTTCCATGAAGGATACCACCAGTTCACGTTCTGTTAAGATTAACATTCACCTTTTTAATTAATCGCATCCACAATTTTTTCCCCAAATCTTCCCCATAAAGGTGTGCAGATATTGTAGAAAGCAAGTTTTAAAAACGTTGGCACTGGCCAATGTTATTAAATGAAATCTGCGTTTTGCTGAACTGTCCAATATTAATGTTTTTGTTTTGCAGTCACAGGTTGTCATTTTGACTAGTTTCCAAGCATGAAGAGGACTGAACAAATAAGGGTGTGTCAGAGAGTAGAGAGGAACTCTTTTGTTGAGACAGTTGGACAATGAATAACACTCATCCCTGAATTTTGGTTTAGTTCCTGTCTGCGTGTGTATGTTAATCTACAAAAAATGAACTAAAACCAGTTCAGTGTTCAGTGCATCCTTCCTTGTTTCTGGGAACCAGAAGACATTCAGTGTATGTTGTTCTGTCATAGTATCTGGTACAGATTAAAGGATTAAAGACCTAACCACAAATAATTTCCAGTGTTGGGCAGGTTGAAGTATCCAGTATTTAACAAGAAAAACTTTACATAAAATTTACATAACTGCAATATATATTTTTCTTTCTCATCCTCTATTATCTTGTGATCCCTATTACTCAATTGTAGCTTTTGTTTCCCCCAAATCAAAAGGGATGAAATCATTGATCCATGATCAAACAGTGTGCAGCATACAGCTATCTAAAAGTATGACACAGCATTTTGAGATCCCTCAGCTGGAAACAGCAGACTGACTGTATAAAATATTGCTGTTCATCTGAAGGATTTAGTTGTTGTTGTATGAAGGTGGTAATCCCTGGATGTTCTGATACAAGGAGACATTCATTAATCTTGTCCACTGTTAAACCACCATGCTGAACAACACAGAGCCTGTTTATTCTGAGTTAGAGGGCACTCTTTGATGTAGCAGGGGCCAATATTGTCGGGGAAAATCCTTACAAAATATCCCTGTAACTCAGATCAGCGGCGCTTTGTGTTGCCTCTGCTCAGATAGACAAAGAGCCCGTGGAGCAGTTTCACAAAAGCTTTTCTCTGCTCTCCTCGCTGAAGCTCTCATTTCAAAGCTCTTCCCTTAGCTCCATTATATCAATTACAAACACCCCCTCACACTAAAATCCTGACTTGATTTTCTGCTCTTGGATTTCAAAAATGCATAATTACAAATAGCAGCTGGGGTGCAATTTTCAACATCTATTTTCTCTCCAGCCTTACGGCCAAATAAGCTGCAGGTCTGATTTGAAGCGGAAATGTCTTTCTGATGCATAGAAATCTGAAAAGCAATTTGTAATATATTACTTCTATTATGTGGGTTTTTTTGTGTTTGTGAATCATGGCTTTAGAGTATTCAACGGTGTGAAAAGAAGGACTCATTATATCTGCTTTCTCTGTCGGTACAAATCACACCATTGTATGTTTTCATTTACGTCAATCAGCCTGCATTAGGCTTTTTGAGAAGTGTCAGAGTCTATAAGCAGGGTGTTGAAAACCACACCAGCTACTGTCGTGAACAGTGTTGGCTAAATGAAGCTCAGAGTTTCCCATCTCTAAATGTCTCATCCGCGGCTATCAAATTCCTCGCCAATAACACACAGTCATGTCATTAGTGTAGCTGGAAGCCGTGGAAAGGCGGAGCTCAAAGAAATGAAATAGATCCCTGCGGTGACAGCTGTAGAGGCTGAGCAGAGCAGCAACAACCTGCAGCACTAGTGCTACATTAGAGAGGGGTTTCTATTAAAGCAGATACAGGGAGAGTATGGCAGGATTGGCCAAAATTGCCCCTTGATTTGAGTTATATTGGCCGGTAATTGACTCCAGAAATAAAGTCATATTTTCGAATTAGAGGCAAGCACCAGGCAGAGTCTGCCATGAAATCACCAAAACCAACAATTAATTGAACCCACGAGTATTGCCCATGCAGCCAAAATCAGATATATCTTATTCTTCTGTGCCATAGAGCTCTTTTGTCATCCAAAAACTATTAAAAACACATAAATGAGGCACATTGCTGCACTGAGCGACATGTTCCTTCATTACTGTGAACATGGGCACTGTAGTTTGTTTTGAGTCAATTCAGCATGCACCACATTAGTACTACATAAAATCTGTATCAAATGTATATCGGCCACTAAAATAGCCCACAACAAATACATAATTTAATCCTGTTTGAGTAATATTTGGTAAGAATTACAGTGCCCAACTGTTTTAGGAAATCACTTTGGTCTTTTTAGCCAAGCTAGCGGCTCGAGGGATGCCAATGTTGGTGGATTGGTCGGTCCACCGCTTTGAATGGACTGCCATGAAATTTTGTCCCAGACGATGAATCCTACTGTCTTGTGCTTAAACACCGACCACGTGGTTTACATTTGTGGTTTTTTAGTAAAGTGTCTATTAAAGGACCAGTGTGTAGGATTTAGTTGCATCTAGCAGTGAAGTTGCTGACGTCTGTTCAAGCTCATACTTTACTATGATTATTATTATTATTATTACACTGGTGAAGGCATGATTCATAGTAATAAGAGTAGTGATGTACCATTAAAGAAAGAAAAGAAGATGCTCTGTGCACATGCATGTGTGTATTTGTGTGTGCACATCTAACGGTAAAAAGAAACAGAGAGAAGACATTACTCAACACTATTAAGCAACACTCTCATCACAATATTGTTGGCAGCATGTTGCGTGCTGTATTGAAGTTAATTATTTCCAGGTTCCAGTTAATTCACGTCTCTGTCTGCCTTTGGGGTTATTGCTTCAGTAAAACTCATCACTGTTAACCCTGAATAACCGGTACCATGAAGCTGGTTATCACCTGTCTCTGTTAACTCTGAGGTTTCCAGCTACTAGTCGAGGTTGGGTCGTTTACTGCTACGTTACAAGCCAAATAATCAGAACCATGAATGATGTAACGTTGATGAGATGAAGCAGTCGGGTAAAATCGGTTACACCTACAATTAAAAGTGATCAATAAAAGTGTAAAGAATATAATCACATAACTGCGCTGTGCTGCACATAAAAAGCACATCAATATTTCCACTGGTCCTTTTGTCAGGCTCCTGTAGGACTGATGACTCTGTGTTTATAGACTGGTCAGTGGTTGGGAAACTGACACATGTAGATGTCATACTATGAAGTAAACCTGCTCTGGAGGAGACCGTGCATGCTCATATACAGACTGTGTGTCAGGTTTGTGCATATTTGGATACAAATAGGAGCGACACAGGCAAAGCCTCCTACATGAGCAACATTGACTGCTGCTGTTTTGAGCGACTGCAGTACAGCCTCTCGGGGAGCCGCTAGTATTGCTGTAGATTCTTAGTCTTGTTAAAAAATGAAACCACATATTTGTAACCCATTTTTAAAGATTAATGTTGTGTGTGTAGGAACCAGTGGGCTCGGGGGGTGAGTGCCACAAACAGTGTAAGGAAGTAGGAAGGTGTTTTAGGCTTTGTAACTAAAATGCTGCATTACATAGTCCTTTATTACTGACCTGGACAAGAGAAGATTGGGTTTGTCTTCAGATTATGCTTGTTAAAAATAAAAGTGTTTCTACTGTACACAATGCCAGTAAAGACCTCCATAAAAACATCTGTTTCCTCTCACCTTGACCAGTCCCAGAGGACGAGGCTAAATGTACCACAGAATGAGAGATGCCTGCTTAGTATTTTGGCCTCACAACCTGATGTGCTAACACTGGAACTAATGATCTGATAACACGTGTTCCTCTTGACTCACGCTCATATTATTAAAGTCCTAAAGCCAGATGAGAGTCATTCATTTTGCACTTTCACATCTCAATACATTTTGTTGCATGTTCATTTGCTCTGGCTCGAGGCACAGTTGGGTGATAAGGTTGCTGTAATGGTTTGATGGAAGGAGGGCAGGTTTAAAAGGAAAACAGCAATACATTAGCACTGTTTTGAATGACAAGAGTGGTTTGAATGAAGCTCTACCACATTTAATCCTGAGTAATTACTGACAGAACCTTCACATGTTGTCTTTGCACATAAGAAGCGATGATTAACAGTTTTATTTATCACATAAATCCTCTGAGAACTGTTGACAGCGAGGCCTGTGAAGTACAGCCCAGTATCATTAAGAATAATGCTCATAATGGATGTCAAGTGCCATCATTCAGTGACAATGCGAGAAGGAGTGTGTCCTTTATGCAGAGCAGCAGACAGGGAGAGTGTGGAGGTGGTGAAGGGAAAACAGCTTTCACAAATGTGAAATTTATGTTTGCCCTTGTATAAAAAAAACTTTCTAGTCTCATTCAAGAGTTTAAGTTACCATAACCACAATCTTTATCTAACCTTTAACATATTGCAGTCTCCATGTGCAGATACTGTAGAAAGAAATAAGGATTGATGGATTATGTAGAGAGCAGTGGTTCTCAACTTTCTTTGGTGTCAAGGACGCACAAATTTATACCAATCAGGCAGTGGATACGTATTTGATAGGTTAACAGTGAAGAGTGTGAAATATCTGAACTGAATGGTAATTCTTATACATTCTCTCATTGGGTTAACTTCTAGTCAATGAAATTATCTATTAAAATATTCCCCATTTATACGGGCACCCTCTGGACCCCAGGTTAAGAGCACAAATTATATTTAAAGATCCTCCCCAGACATGTTTTGACCGATACAGTTCAGTTAAAAAATGATTACACCTGCTCCTTCTCCCTTGTTGAAAAACCAAGAGTCTATGAATATGCAAATATAATTAATTTCAAGTGTTTAATTACTTGATACAAATTGTCTCCCACCTCACTGAAAAGTCCATTCTTCAAGTTTCCAAATCACACTTTCCGCTGTTCAGCAGATGAATGTGCAAACAGCCTTCAACAATGTGATAGGAATCATGAGCACCTAGCTATAGTTAAAAGTGGGGGTGCTTTCACTATAAAGCTCAGTTTATTGGACTATTTTATATTCATTGTATTTTCTTCTTTCAGCAGTCAGTGACATAAACACAAAGGGCAATCACTTACCAAATACAGCCGTTAGAAACTGAATACAATTAGATGATTACTAGCCTGATCAGCCACTGTCAGTAATCAATACACAAATTATTAACACCATTAATCAAACCAATAACTAACAGCAGTCGACATTAGACAACCTGTTCATACTTAAATATACACAGTAGTTTGAAAAGCTCCCTGCATTCTCCAGGTAAAGTATTATGTCAAACTCCCTTTAAAAAATATGACATTTTAACAATTCCTAACGTGTGCGTAATGTCACATAACTCTAGAAACACAAGATAACTTACATCATATGTCAACAGTCTTCTTGTCAATCCGGCATCAATTGATTCTGTGAAGATAAACTGTATTTCTGTGCCAACTTTACATTTTTGCCAACCTCTGTTAGGTTGGATAGCTGCGCTTAATGTGTGGGAACCTTTTATGCTCAGTTTCCTGTATGAAAAAATAAGAATCTCAAGACTAAGTTCAGGTATAAATCTAAGAACATCTTCATAAATAAGTTATCTGCCGCTATTTGAGAATTTGCAGAAAATCTGCGCTTTAAGGGCGAACTGCTCCAAGAGTGTCAAAGTGAGAAAATATACAGTTTAATGTTATACATTCTCTGCACTATTACAAACAGTGAAAGTTTGGTATGGAGATAGATAGATGGGAGTTTTCAATCTTACATAAACTTTGTATCATCGTAAAGGGATTAATTACGAGCAGTGACTAATTTCTATGACTGTACAAGCTGAAATGGAATAATCAATCCATTCAATCTCACCACAAATGGGATATTTATTGGTCATTTGGTGATGAGGCTCTGTCACTGCTAAGGCACTGAAGCTGAAACACCGCAGAAATAAACTCGCATGACAGTTGGTCCTGCAGAGGATAGACAAGTATTTGATTGATTATGACTATTCTAATCAGCTTTTTTATTGTGCATCAGTGTAATGATTCAGACCGATCTGCATCAGCCAGTTGGTGAATGGACTGTGGTTTGAAATGGGGTTGTATGTGCAGCTGTGTTTGTTCATAAAAGGGAACATAAAGGGAACTTCAGAGACAGAGATCAGTGGTGTTAAGAGCAGTCGAGACATATCAATAATGTAAAGATATTTCATCAGTTTGTCTCAGGTTGGCAGTGAGAGGTGCTTTACAGGGAGCACTGAAGTCCAAAATAACTTGGCAGATTATCCAAAGCCGCCAAAGCCTTTCTCCTGTGTCAACTCTGTCATTAAGACTGCAGTCTTGTTCGAGGAGCCTTTGTAGAGTCCATTTCCTTTAGAGCTCCTCACACTCCCCACACCTCACTGTCTCCGCTTCCTAGAACATAATGAGGCGTGGCAAGATGATACCGTACCTTCTGGCATTTTTACGATTAAACTTTGTCAAAGAAAAAGTAAAGTTTATGGATATGCACACTGAGCAAGGACTTGTGCTTTTTCCCCCTCCATCATTTTCATACACAACAGCAGCAGCAGCAGCAGCAGCAGCACAGTCCTGCAGCTATACCACATGAAAAATTACTTTTGCTGTGACAAAAGCTGCCCCCTCCTTCCGGGCTTCCACCAAATCCAATTTACTCGTCTCCAAACCACTCCGCCGCCTCTTTGAGTATGATCATCTGAAGATCTGCAAGACGCAGTCAAGGAGAGATTCCGGAGATTGTGTTTTAGTATAATTATACAGAGAATTTGAGATGATTACATCTGAAAATTGCAACAAAAAGAAAACAAAAAACTCAGTTTATAACAAATAAACAAATATATTCACACAGCAACAAACCTGCAGGGGAATGTCCAGAGGAAAACATGAGCACATCATGACAAAAAATAAAAGCACACACACTTTATGTGATCAAAAACAATATCTGTATAATAAAGGGTTGGCTGACACGCAGCAAGCTCAAACTCATTTACTGCATATTAAACTTGCAACCTGATATGTTGGTGATGCAAAATGGCAGCTGCTTGTGACTGGCTGAATACAAAACTGCAGACTTCTTCAAACTTGCAGAGTTAATGGCCACATTCCTGGTGAATCGCATCTGCCCACATCTGCGATTCATCCGAAGCCACGAGGGTCCTCGAGCAGACTTCCTGTGGACTGATAACAATGTGGATGTGAAGATGAACTTAGAGGCTGCAGTCCAAATACATAATGTTTTTAAATGTTTGATGTACAAGTTTATCTATGTAGAGAGGTTTAATATTGTGTATGTATAGAATAGTACGTATAATACTGTTGATCTATTTGAGTTTTTTGAGGAAAGGTTGGTTTGATGTTATTATTAACAATGCTCATAAGCTTCATTGCATATCGGTACAGCATATGAACTGTTATCTATTTCTGTTGTATTGTGTAAAGCAGACAAGGGTCACTGGCAATACCATTAAAATAGCTTTGAGATGAACTTCTGAACAAATTCCATCTCATAGCACATTTGTATCCTCTCTTGCCCCTTTGAAGACCTTATGTGAGAAAGAACGGATGCATTAGTCATCGATCTGCATGTGCAAAGACGAAACATTTGGATTCAGCCATTGAAATCATATTTCACTATTTAGAAATAACATAAAGTGGTGACAATTATTTGCATGCAGCAAACATTTAGCATTTTGCCTTGATTCGGTTTAATTAGCAGATTTTATATTGAGCTTATGTCTAAAAGTTTCCCTTCTTGTGGCTGAAGAGGATTTTCTGTGACTTTCTGAATTCCACATGGGCAACAAACACCGTCAATAATGCTTATAAGATGGTCATAAAAAAAAAGATCCTGCCATGTGCAGCAGTAGACTTTAAAGAGCACTGCACAGTCTTGTTTGTTTTTTTGGTCTGTTTCTCCATTTCATGCAGCAGGCCAGTTCAAAGTTGATTAAAAATGTTTCCAGCATAAGGATTTGACAATCTGCAGTAAACTGGGGAAAAGGTTTTCCGAGCATGTGAGAATATTCTTTGCTCTGAACTGATTCAATCAAAAACAATGTTTATCTTGATGGAAATGTTCCAAACATCGTCCTCAAATTAAGTTTAAGTCTCAAAGAGCTTTGCAAAAACCCACGTTGTGAAAACTGGGAACACGCACAAGCTCAACAAAAGTGTCAATTTAGAGAAGGAAACGAAAGAAGTCTTGTCAGTCGGAAGTGTAAAGGCAGTGGAATAATAAATGAGCACATATTGACAACAAATTGAAACACTCAGGAGAAATGTTTGCTGCAGGGAATCAAAACCAACCCAGTTAACATTGCAGTCTGCAACATCAAGGACACCATAGCAATTACATCCAGGAGCATCAGTGCCATGTCCGTTACTGTGGGCAACAGATCCACTGTGACAAGAGGGTCAGGGACCACTCAACTGTCCAGCAGCAGACCCAGATCTACTACTGATTATTGATGGAGAGCTATGGGCTTCACGTCAGTGCAGCATCACCAATCAGTTATTCTCTGCAGGGCTATGAATTATTTATTTGAATTGTGTTCACCTTTAAACTACAGAACTAAGTACGAGGACTGCTGCTTACAGAAGAAAAAGTGGTGGTTTTGTTATAGATGGAGCATGCTCTTAATGCACTATAAGGTATATCTGCCTTGCTACTGTTAAGTACTCTCACTGCAGAGATTGATTCATCTCATGTCCCTGGAACAAAGGTAATGCTCTATGAAGTGTGCTCCAAACAGGAACATCACCATTTTTCCATTTCCAAGTCCAGTAACTGCACTTTCATGAAATATAAAAAAACATGTTAAATTGATTCAGCAGAGGCCTGAGATATCGTTTCAACCATACTGATACTAATCCAGCCAGAGCATAATGCCAATATCAGCATGCTAACATTCTCACAGTCACAGTGCTAACAGGTTGAAAATACAAATTGTTAAGATGTTGATGGCTCTAAATGAAATGTTTGGGTGATCACTGAAGTTATTACAATTCATCCTGAGAGACATGAATGTTTGTACCAGACTGACATCCGTAAAGCAGTGAAAGTGGCTAAACAGAATGATGAAAATTGATGCAGCAGAGATATCAGCAGAGGCTTTCCGTCCCACGTTTCAAAAACACTGGATGATGTTACCATAATGCAGCTCAATATTATCTCTGATCGGGACGTTTTCAGTTAGAGAACTACATAATATTCATTAATTTCTATGACACCATGCTCTAAAAACAAACAAGACACAAGGTCAGCTTGCAAAAAAGTTTAATCCAGCTGAACTTGAATGCAACTCAGAATGCAATGCAATGTCGTTTAGTAAAACTTCTTAACTATTGAAACTACAATTACTTTGTAATGTGAAACAATTTATTTCTACAGTCACCTGTTAAGCCTTCCTACAGCGTTCATCGACTCACTGGTACCTGAAGTTAAACTCCTGCAGCACCCCTTGCGTTTTATGTAACGTCTGTTAATGGTCTGAACACCTGGTTAGAGCTGATAAAAGCCACTTCTCTAAACTCTACACCTCCAGTTTTAAGCTGTATGTTATAAATGGGGTTGCAGAGCAGCACTTCCCGAGTCTACTGAACTGGCTTTGGGTTTATAAAATCAGTGGATTTTCCCTTTAAGTTGCTCTGCAGATCTTCAATCGGGCGTATTCGCCACTTTTCTCTGTTTGCATCATTTACTCAGCGCCTGCTCTATTACAGCCTCAGTGACTGGATGTAGAGAGGCAGGGAAATAAGCAGCAATCATTGCCTGCATTTACACTGAAAAGGTCAGGCCATTTCTTATTGAATTCCCCCCTTTTTTTTTTAAACAAAAGAAACAAAAAAAAAAACAACACGTCCCCAGCAACTGTAACGCACAGCGCTGCTCCTTCAGCACGCCAACATTTTCTGTAATCAACATCAAATCACTTTACCAATAAGTTTTCTGCAGTTCCACCAAGTTCGTAAAAAGTAAATGATTTTTTCTCCCCGCTGGCTACAGAGGAGTAAAAACCCGGAAAATTAAAGAATGAGTTGTGATTCATGCTTTTTTCTTTACTCCATTAACTTTGGTGCATATGAGAATGTCAGCAAGAGGTGGAGGGATACATTCACCCGGTAGGTGTAATTCCCCTTCTGTTTTATGAATCTTTTAGAGTCCTTAAGAGTGAGATTAAGCTCGGCCAAAAAAGCTTTAAAGTTGATGCTTTCAACACGAAGCAGGCTACGTTTTAGCTGCATTTTGCTCAGCCCTTTCATCATTACAGCAAGCCCTATGAACATTTCACGGAACAGTCAAATGGTGCTGCAGGATGGCCTCTGGTCTCCTGAGGTATTTCAACACAATTTGCATCAGAAACTCTTATTGTAAATTAATAAAAAGGTTCAGTGTGTAACATTTAGAAGGATCTATTGGCAGAAATGGAATATAATATTCACTGGTATATTTTCATTGGTGTTTAAATTAAGAATTGTTTTCGTTCCCTTAGAGTGAGACATTTTTTATCTACAAGGGGAGCAGGTCCTCTTCTACGGGGCCCGCCATGTTGAACCGCCACGTTCAGGAGCACATGGCAGAGAAACCAAACACTGGCTCTGGATAGGCTCTTTACTGCCACCATAGTTTCTCCTTTACACCTGGAAGAGGAGGATAGGAAGTTGGTTGCAATCTCACCGCCAGCTAAATCCTACAAACTGCTCCTTTAAAAGGAAAATTTGATTATAATTGGTGCTTTCATAGCTTTGCCCATTGGTTAAAACAACATTGTCGGCTACTCCAGTAGGCCAGTTTTGCGTTTTTAAGCTACAATATGGAGGTAAAACTGGAACAAGCACTTTAGGACAAAGGACACAACGTCTGTCTGAGGGATATTTAAATCATTCTGTTTCTTATCAACTAAATCTGTATAACCTCTGGGTTTGTTTACAACATGTCTGGTCTGATTGTCTCTCCACTCTTGTTTGCTAGACCTATTTTCTAGCGACATCACTGCATTCCCAGATGTCAGCTTTGATGAGTTCAATGTCATCACAACAAAAATAAAAACTCAAATGGTAAAAAGCTACAGTTTTTCTTTAAAGATTAAAAGATTTCATGCTTTTACATAAAATTGCTTCTCTTGTCCTGGAAAAGATGCTTTGGGTGAGTCATCTTGAACTCGGCTTTACATAAATTATACATATTACAAGATATAATTATACATAAATATGATATTATATAATTATACATAAATATGAACTGGGGCAGCTAGTTAACGGGAACGTCAACAGTACTTGGCCGCTGTGACTCATAGTATCAAGCAGATTGGTAGCATAGCAGCATTTTGTGTTTGTATTATAAATGCTTCTCTTTTTCTCTTCCTGCGAAATATTCCAATGCTTTCGATAACTTATTTTGAACTCAGGAGTGTTTACATAATTCAATGTGACCTGGGGCAACAAGCTAACCCGAACATCAACCGCACTGGGCCGTTAGCTTGTGAGTTATAATAGCTGGCAGAGTGGTATCGAAGCAGGAGGTCTTTAGAAAACTTTATATTGCACTATATTCACCCGCTTTTGAGTGATCCAATTAAGTCAGAAAGATGATCGTAACTCTACGCCGCCCACCTATTCAGTTACGCTCAGAATAACATCCCATTACTGCTCCAACTGCCATTTCTTTGTGACTTTAAAGTTATTTCAGTGGATTGGGAGTCTTTAGAAAATGCAACAGCAGGCGTAAGAGCAGTTTCTGTCCTCCTCAGTCTCACCTTTGTGTCATGTTCAGTGAAAAACTGCATTTGAGCAGAGCGATCAGAGTGTGTGCACTGACATGACGATGGCAGCCTCGCTGTGCTCCTGTTACAAATGATGCCAGCTGAAGGGCTGTCTGCTGTCACAACCACCTCCTGATTGCTACTTCTGATGGAGACGGAGGACCAGCTCTGCAGCTTCATCGCCATTCCCCCCCCCATCCAAATAGGAGTCATTTCTTGCCACATGGCATCACGCCTGAGAAGAGCTCATGAGGAGGAGAATCTGCGATAATAGATTTGTGGCGCCATGCCTCCCCAACTGCAGCAGCTGAAAAATGTATGCAATTAAATTTCTAATTTCAGCGGGGTAATCAGGTCAGAGCTGTCTGACTTCATTATCAAGAGCAAAGCTTGTTATTAAAATCAATCAGATAAAGACTTGATTCACAATCGTGACTGGGGTTTACCGGAGGTCTTCTTTTTGTGAGATTAGCGCACTGGAAATTATCACTAATAAACAAATATTGCATAGTTAGAAATCAATGGAGATAATTTCCTTCAACATACGTTAACAGACTTTAAAGGATATGTTAGATGTCATTCACACAATCTTAAATTTAGAGGGAAGCTGATAATAACCTGCACCCACTTATTCAATATCTTTGGCAAAATTATGAACTAATGTTACAGATACAATTTTAGAATTGATGAAGATAAAATGGAGATACGTAAAACAACACATGCAACTTAACTGCATCCAGTTTCTGGAAAGAATATGGAAAATATAGATGTGCTATTTTATATATTGATCCAATGAGCTAAAATAATTTATTATCGGTATCAAAACATTGAAAAGGATTCTGGGAACGCCACACCTCTTTCTCGGTTTTACCCAACATCAAAGAGATTCTGGGAAGAAATAGTAAGGATATTTAAAAAATTATTGCAAAGTCTTTTAGTTTGGACATATAATCTGTATCACTTGGCAGAATACCAACAAACATTTTGTGCAAGGATGTAAAGAGTTAATGTCACTGCACTTAGTTCAATAAATTTAATATGATAAGTTGAATCAACCTATCAAACATGAGTCAGTTTCACATTTTCTAAGTTTGAAGATAAAATAAGTGTAAGGGGGTAAGGACTGATGTGGACACTATCCTTCATTGTGGTTTGCATTGTTTTCATTACTATGAAAAGAAACCAGGATTTGTGATCCTGATGGGCTTTTCTTGTTCAGTACAAACAAACAAAAGTTATGTTTCTATTCAGCATTATTCACCAAAACGCGCTGTGTATCCTGGAGGTCTAACAAACGAGATTTTTCCAGCATTGTTTACATCCACGTTTACTGTCTAGCAGTCTTGGCATGTTACTGCCACCTGTTGATCAGTGAACTAGTGTGAAACCACTGGCACCTCCGCATAAACCAAACATTGAAATACTGGTTCACAGCACTACAAGAGGTCAAAAAGTTCACAGGAAACCATCATATATGTTTACTTCAAACTACAAAAAAGGGTTTCTGTAGAGCTTTCAGCCCCTCTCAAACAATGCATGCTGGGAATTCTGCTAATATGTTGATTATGTTTACGTAAAAATGTGTCAAGAATTCACATCAGAGATACTAGAAATTTAAGTGAATTAACTTAATTATAAAACTAACTGTATGTATTTAATGCAGTTAATGAAAAAAAGACTGATTACACTAAATCACTGTATGACGTTTCACAGTGTATTTACTTAAAACTTTAAAGGATTTTCACACTTTTAGAGATTATTTCCATGCATCTATGATGGAAAGCAGTAGGGAAATTACAATATTAAAGACTGAACTTACACGTATCTGAAAGAAGATAAAGAACTGGTTTCATTATAAAATAGAAATGCGTCTGAACTTATATAACACAACTATTTTGGCTTATATTGCACATTTGGCAGGATGACAATAAAAGGTCAAGAATGAAAAAAAAAAAACCTGGTTTAAATCACCAAATGCACAAGCTGGTTTGAGCTCCACAGAAAGAAAAGCCCTCCCATCGCAGAGACAGAGAACCACATAAATGCATTATTCAAAATGCAGATAATATTGAGATGATAATGACCTGCAAGTCGTCTCTGCTGATTTAATATCGCTGTGGAACTCGGCGGCTTCCAGCCTCCCAAACACCTGAGCCAAGAAAGAGTGAGCTTCATAATCATTGCTGCACCACCTGTGCTCATGCAAAGACGCAGTGTGTGTTTACATTTTTCACATCCATACAGTCACAGCACTCCCCCCTTTCTTTCGTTCCTCCTGCACTCAGGGAGGAACAAACACACCCAGAGAAAAAAAAAAACATTGGATCTGCTCTTTTCATTGTGTTTGTGTGTGTTTTCTCGAGCTTCCACCCTAGCAGTGTTTTCACAAGGAGAATGATGGAGAAAACCCTGCAAACAGAGGACATTTTAGCCAAAGGGGGCTTGGAATAAAACAGCTTTCGGATAATATTAGATCAGGCAGGCAGTAGCTCGGATTGAGAGGACGGGAAGATGAATTTGAGTCACTGGAATTTAAGAAAAAAAAAACTGGTATAAATGTGTCTGCTGTTGCCGATCCTGCACCTGCTGCATGAGAGTGGGGAGATGTCTCAGCGGCAAAAACCTCGTGACACAAAGGTGAGCGAGGCTTTGATGAGAATCAGCCAGCTTTCATGTGCAGCCAGAGGGGAAAAGAGCCCTGAGAGTACAGCACATCTATCTCTGCTATAAGGAGAACAGTTGCCTCAGGCACCAACAGCTGACGTCAAAACACACACACAGGCCTGATTTGTTACACCCTTGTGTTATACTCCACTAACTTACAATTATTCCTTAACTTCTGATCTAAATTCTCCACACTGCATGACTAACCACTGCTGTCACCCTAATCTTAAAATAAGTACAAACTCTGACTCTCAGGCCTAAAAATAAGCCCTTTCACTGCATGGCAGCGCTGAAACACGTATTTCAAACAAAGCAGCAACACAGTTGTTCTGAAATGCCGACTTTTAGTCAAGAGAGAGAAATAGAAATATTCTCTGAATGTCGAATCATTTCTGCGGCAACATCCGCTCTTGTTTAAGAGATCGCCCGTAAAAATTTAATAAAACCGATGGAGACATTATTTCTCTCCGATTACACAGTGTAAACCAGTAATTTAAATGTGTCAGCTCTTGTTACTAATGTGCTGTATGTGGAAGCTGTAGAGTAAATTATTTCTACAAACACTACAGTGGGTGATAAACAGTGCAGATGGGCAACACTCCTAGCAACAGGCAACAACGTGGGCAACAGGATAAGAAAAAAAATAAATCAAATGTTCCCTGGCAACAAGGGTTTCCTATGGGATTCAAATAAAGGAGCAATGAAGAGCATGTTTAAAAATTTGATGGGAAATTATCTTAATTTTCCTGCCGTCCACTGGGAGGCCAGAGGTCAACCACAAACTGTTGCTGGAGGTAATGTGTTATTCCCAGGTTTGAGTGTAATGTGATCAGATAGTCACTAAATCACCTGTTTAAAAAAAATGTAGTCAGCATCCGAATGCAAGTATCACAATATTAAATATTAAAGCAACTTGATTATACTTTTACTTTTGGATTACCTCAACCAAATATGCAAATTAAGCTAAGGGAAAAGAAATATTGATACATTATTTTGATGTACTCTATAAGACGACGAAATCTTAGAAAAGGTTTTTATCATCAAAAATGTGCTTTTCATGACTGTGACGTTCACTTTTCTGCTTTATAAACAGAATAATGTTGGGGCGTCCCGGTAGCTCACCTGGTAGAGCTGGTGCTCCGACCACAGGTTCGACACTGGTGCGTTATCCCCTTTTCCTTAACTGTAATCGGCAACTGTTAAGATTTGGTTTCGGTTCAGACCAGAATGTTGTTGTGAGACTGAGCAGCGTGTATGTGAAAGGTAGTATATCGTTCTTTGTTTTTAAATGTATTATTATAATCCTGCTAATAATTCCCATTATGCTAAATCTAACTGTGATCTGAGTACACCTTTTTTTCTGCAACTGTGACGGATTACAGTTTGCTTTGCATTTCCTGATTACATAACTTATTACATGTAATCTGTTACCAGCCTGTGTGTCAGACATATGTGGACATATTTCTTGTACTTTAAGATGATGGACTGAGTGATTTCTCCTCAGATTTCTGTTAAGATTCATTCATCAATATTTGTTCTTCTGGAGGCTGATGAAGTCCGATCGTTGATTGTTCGGGCAGTTAATCAGGCGTTGTGACCTCCCCTGAAACTAAACATCAACTGCTCTTGCAGAAAATTAACCCGGTTCTAAAATTCGGGGCTAAAACTGAAATTCACACAGTGTCTCCTCAGTTTTAGAAGGACAACACATGCAGCTTTGCACTCACTGGTCTTTCTGCCAGCTTACGGCTGTGAAACCGGTGTCCAAAGAGTGTTAGTGGGTAAAATACATTAGCAGAACACAAACACATCTCCCCTGCTCATAGTTTCTCATCAACACCACAGATGTTTTAGGTTTAGATCTGTACAAACAGGTTATTTGTGCTGTGTATTGCCTGAAACATCACACCCATTTAGAAATACAGATGTATTTAAAGAAAACTGCAATAAAAACTCTTAAATTTGATCAATGTGAAAAACGTTTATCCAGACATGCAACACATGTGTGAGATGTGATTTTATCCTATAATGAAACATGTGCTTTTGGGAGTGGTCTCTTCCAGGATGTAAAATCCTCCATCCAGAGGGGCAACACTGATGAGGCTTTCACCACCAGATCTAAATTTAACACTGATTTTCTGTCAGGCTTATTACGTAACTCTCTCCATCGACATTTGCAAAAAACATTAATTTTTGGAAGAAACTTTGTATTGGTTTGTCTTCCATTGGTAGCTCGATTTCACTCCTTTATAGTTCTGTTTGTTGAGACTGTAATCATGTTGTCATCTCCCCACCCACCCATGTGTCCTTTAAAACAAAAGTCCACACAGATGGGCTTCCTTTGGACACAATCTTACGAAACAGGGAGCTGAGATCTAATCTTTATCTGTTTGCTGACTCTAAATATGGAAACATTTGGAAACCAGAGACTGAAGCATTATGGGTCGAACACTGGCAGCAGCATTATTTCTGATACCCGAACCCGTGCGGTTTTGCGTTAATCTAAATTAGATCTCAGAGGCTGCAAACTACTTTCAAAGTGTCCTGATTTAAATGCATTCAGACAGCAGAGTGAGCTTTGATGATGTTTACTCTTCCTTCAATACAAATAAAGAACTAGTTGACAAAACATAAACAAGGTCTTCATTGTCAGCCGTTTTTTGTAGCCATAACAAAGTCCCTGTTGATAAATACCAATTAGCTCAGACTTTAAAAAAGATAAATAGGAAAACAAAACAAAAATAAACTAAGCATCATGTTTTCATTTTAATAAGAACACCAGCAATTAAAGCTACAAAGAAGTCTACAAGGTAAATTAATAATGTTGAGGCAGTCAATTAAGGTTTTCTCAAGTCCTTACAAGTACAGGCTGTTAAAGCAAATGTGTGCGGAGGGTAAAAAGCCTTGAAATGTCTGTTTTCTGTCGTGGGGGGGTTGATGTGGCTGGTGATGTGGATGTACACTATGACTGGAGAGCAGTCCAGAAAGCCCTGCTGTGGGCTATGGGATGGCCCGGTTGGGTCTTTTTGGAGGGGGAGGGGGCATTAGCTCAGAGTCTGGGTCTGGCGGGTGTTTCCGGTTTTGGGCTTGGACTCCCTGAGAGCAGCGGTCCACGTACTCCAAGAGGATTTCCTTTGTGACGGGCTCCTGGATGCTTTTACACACAGCTGGGGAGAGAAACAACAAACACACACAGAAGAAAGGAAGGAAGTTACTAAAGAGATGGTGACAGACTCCTCACGCATCCTGGAACACAGTCAATTTATATCTCGTTATAATATATTTAATAAAAATATATGTAATTGACGATTAGACAGTTGGTTTGTTCGTTAGCTATCCGTTAGCTATACCATGCTAACTATCTTCCTAGCTACAGTTAGTTATCATATAATTTTTTGTCGGATTTAAATGTTGACTATTCTTTCACTGTGGGAAAACTACCTTAATGTTACTGAATCAGTCTGTAGGCTAACATTAGTGTGTGTGTGTGTGTGTGTGTGTGTGTGTGTGTGTGTGTATGTAGCCATCAAATGCATACGTAAGACCATTTTGCAGGTTTCTGATTTTCATTATGTCAGCTGGAAACATTAAAGACTAACTTTAGCCAGTCTAATAATGCTCACCCTGGGCAGCATTAATGTGCCAGGGCACTAAACAATCCCTCCAGGATTTTGCAGGCTTTTTGTTGGATTGTTGAGGCCTGAAATGTCTGTTTTTCTAAAAAAACAAACGTCACAATCACAATGCAAGTTGCAATGATTTTAGCAATGGAATTGCAAAAGAAAGTGACAGTTGCAAGAATAGTTGCAGTTTTTTTATTTATTTATAATTCATAAAAAGGAGAAGTTGTAGTGATTGAACAAAATTGCAACATCACACTGAAGTCAGAGATTGGCTGAATTTGCCAAATTGTTGCAATCACAACATCACAACTTCCTGGAGGGACTTACTACTAGTCAGACTCTAAACAGCTTTAATTTTTTTTCAAGTATCCTGGTATTTTGTACATATTCTCTAACTTTCTATATTTGTATATAGTGGCTCCTTTTTATTGTCTTTATCTTTTTTTTATATTGTTCTACGCTTGATTGTTATTCTTAAGCACCAATGTACCAGGGCAAAAAACCCATGGAGCTTCTAAAAATCTAGTGCGGTGCTACTCTTTAAAAAGTCCGCCAAAGACAGAGCTCGTTACATAGCTACAGCTGCTAAAATCCGCCAGCAACAGTCGTCGTTTCATCTGGCAAAATCAACGGTTGCTGAAAATGGGAAGCAGCTGTTGTTTACTGCCGTCTGAAAATAAAAAAAGGAGCCACATTAACAAAACTCGCCACTAATTGTGAGCGACAGATCTGCTACAATTATCACTGTAAACTGCACGTGACATTCTAGAATGTCACATTCTAGAACGGAAAGCTCCACGAGACATGGCAACTGTAACCAAGGGGGCGGGGCTTAGCCGACAGCACATTGAGGGATAGCAGGTACAGGTTTCTATATTGAACAGTGTTGTTATCAGCTTGGTGAGAAATGCTGCGCTATCTGTCTAGATTTTAGATACAAGGGTGCTTTTGCCATCTGGGCGCCGGGGCAGCAGCAACAGCCTGCCTGAGGATCTGAAGCTCAATAATACAGGACTATCTTTTCTATCTTTTATTATTCAATTCAGCCTTTAAAATGTATTTTCTCTCGCTTGTGCTTCTTGTTTTTATTGCTTCAATTTGTACTTTTATATGCCTCCTTGCACAGCACTGTAAAGTCAGCATTTAGATAAAGTGCCACACAAATAGGATTTGTTATTGTGGTAAACTATTATTTTTTTGCGTTCTTTCTCAGTCTTGCTCTCACTACATTTTTCTCTATTTGTATCCTCAAGAAGATTATAATATAGAAGATATAAAGCTGTGCAATTAATGTTTATTCAGAATTCCAATCGGAGTTAATCACTGTTTTGCATATATTGAACTGTAAAACTAAAAATTATTTCAACGCTTCAAGCTGAAATGAAGCTCAGCTACTACATAATTTGAATACAATATCTTTAAAAGAACTGTTAGTACTATATTAATATAAAGAAATGCAAAAGTTTAATCAAAAACTTGCAAAATGATCTAAAAAAACTATTCCTAATATGCTAATTTTAACAATACATATTTTTGTAGAACAACAAAGCGAGACATGATGATGTTACTGCAGCTCTGCTTTAGCACCCTAATGCCTTCAACAACCTTTTTATAATAATAATTTATTAAAGCAGGATTAATTGATTTTTTTTTGGTGCTTGGGGCTGTGGAACAAACTGTGAACACATTATCACCTCATAAATTTGTCAGTGTTAATAGGTTAGAAAACAGTTGTGTATTTACACATCCAGCAGACAACAGTAGCATTCGTTTATCGCTGTGTTTCTGGCCACTTGATTAAAATTGAAGCACCTTTTAGCTCGGTTTTGGTCTCCATCAACACCTGAGGTAAAAGTCTGTTTCTGTGTGTGTTCACCAGCTAGTCTGTGTGCTGTTTGGTGCAGAGCAGGTAGCTTACAGTGGATTTATAAGAGCTTTTTGCTGCTTGAAACCAGGATTTTTGTACTGAAAGTGAACCAACACAGTAAGGTTGTAGGTGGTAAAACCAAAACAATGAGCAGGAAGATGCTAAAATGTGCCACAGAGATGAGAGGAGCTGTACAGTCAGGTGATAATCATATGTGGGTTGAGTGACCCCTTTCACATACAGTTATTTGATCCATTGTTCACAGAAAAATACCGCTAAGTTCGGCTTTAAAATCCAACACTGAAACCTCACATACATATGCAATAATGTTGCAATTCTTGACTTTTGAGCAAATGTAAGTTCTCTCTATTCAAAGTAAAAAGATAAACAAAACATCTTGTCCTAAATTGCTGAAATGAGGATTCTGGGCATGAAATACAAGGCCAGACTGTCTGTGTGCATTCTTAAAGTCAAGTACACAGCAGACTGTCACACACGCACACACACACGCACACGCACACGCACACACACACACACACACACACACACACACACACACACACACACACACACACAACAGAAATCAAACTAAGACAGGAGTCTGATGTGAAATATAGGTAACATGAGCCATTAATCGGAGGCTGACTGGTTATTTACTGTTGTTCACTTTCTGGACAAAGACTGAGGAGACGGTGTGATATTAATAAATAACTGTTGGACAATGAAGGACAAAGTCTCACCCATTGCTGTCTCGTAGGAGTTGGGGAAGCTCTTGTCCACCCTCTGCCTCATGAACACCCAGCTGTTGTTGGCGAAGGTGCACTCGATGATCTTGTTGTCGTACTGCTTCAGCTCTTTAGTGGCCTGCGCAGACAGAGATGAAAGGACACAGATGGTTTTGATGGTTGTTACAACACAGAGCGGATTAAATGAAAGTGTGAGTTTGATTTTCTTCTGCTGCCATCACGGCCGGTGGAAATTATACATCCTCTAATGTATTTTGCCACATTCAGACACTATAACAGTCTGATCTACTACAGTTTTGCCATTTATCACACAGAAGTCACGAAGTCCCATCATTATACCAGCTCTCTGAGACATGCTGCACTTATGAATACCAGTAGCTCACAATGATTGACACATGAAACTGCAGTTTGATAAGAATATGCTGCAAATGATTATCTTTACTTTAGCTATTACGACTCACCATTGGATACTTTCAGTGGCAGTTAAATTGAAGCTTTAGGCAGCATTGGAGGGCAACATTACATGTATGTATACGCTATAAGGACTTAAAATTCAAATGAAGCTCAATATGATGAATTATGTTGATACAGGCCGCAGTAGCATTTGACTGCAGCAGATACAACGTAGAAAAATCCAAGGAAACAAACAAGCATTACGATGGTATACTTCTTTTTTTCTTCTTTGGATTGGCAATAAAAAAGGCTTTCTGGAAGCTACACATGGAAATGAGAAGTCACTGTTTCAAAACTCATTAACCTTTATGGAATCAAATATCATGTAATGTGGTGATTAAACTATACAAATCTCTGACCAGAGTCACAGCCTGATTACAACTAACATCCAATCATTTTGATTAATGATTCCTCTCTCATTGAAGGCCCAGTGTAGTAGTTTCTCTTTTGCACTTGGAAGGTGAGGGTGAAATGAGGGAGTTACAATCTGTAACTACACTGCTAGATGCCTCTAAATCCTACACACTGGTACTTTAATAAAGTAAAATTAGACAATTAACGGTTTAGTCTATAAAATGTCAGACAATAGTGAAGCTTTCCATTGCTACAATTTCCCAGAAGCTACAGGTACAACTTCAAATTGTCTGTTTTCTTTGATTAATAGTTCAAAATAAAACAGCAAAAAGCAGCAAACCCTTACATCTGAGAAGTGGAAACCAGCAAATGTTTGGCATTTTCACTTAAAAAAAACAATTATCAAAACCGGCGCCCCAGTAGCCTGTTAGTTCTGTATCTCTGTCTCTGGTGACTGTTGGACCTAAGCATAGAAGACCCAGTGGTGATGAAAGATAAAGCTCAAAAAACAACTATTAAGGGGACCTCAGGCTAAGATTATTTAGTCAAACAACTATTTCAAAAATGTATCTCAAAGAATTTCTTCTTTAACACTCAGCATCAAAGGATATTCTATAAAGACAAGAGTATTGATACAGACATTTGTTTTTTTCTCAAGTCTCACCAGAGTTCAATATAATGTGACATCAGAAAATATGCCTGTTTACAAGTGTGTGTAAGCTGAGATGCTTCAAGTAAAACCATATCATAGAGAATCTGTCGTCTTTTAAATTGAGTTCTTGCTCACTGCTGTTTCAAGATTCAAGACAGCAAGCAAGTCACTATTCTTGACAGAACAATTTACCTCATAAGCTACATTAAATAACCTTAATTAAACTGACTGCCATTTGTTGCATTGCTAATTTAGGATTCAGGCTAAAATGGTTGTATTTTTACATAAACACAGACAGATTCTCACACAGCGCGAGTTATTTAGCTCTCAACAAAGCAGTGCAACAGTTCCTGCTCCTCCCACTGAGCTACATGGGATCACTGACTTATTACATCACATTCTGCTTTGAAAACAAAATCATCTCTACACACTGAGCACGCTGCAACATAGTTGAAGTATATGAAAATGGCACATGATACCGAAGATCAAACATGAGTCAAAGAAGACATTTGAGCATCTGTTGTTTATTTGTCGATGGACTGTGTCTCACTGACAGGATTCTCAAGACTTGGAAAATGCAAATCCTAGAGCTGCTGGAAAGCAAAAAAAGTGCAGCTGAGAGAATCTAATGCAATGACTGGCTAAGAGAAAACAACAGTGACACTTAAGTCATTATGACGTGCTCTGCTGTGATTTTTCACCTTGACCTCAAACACAGCGAGAGGCTGTCCAGACAGGCAGAAAGGTTGTGGGGAGACAAAGAGGCTGACCTCTAGGCTTTAGTGTGAACATGTGACCTACAAGGTCAGAGAGTGACCGTCATTGCCAGGAAAGCACCGGTGTTTGGCAAAATGCTAAAATACAAACTAGGAGCTTGTGTGATCCTGGAGTGTGGGGCATCTGGGCTCTCAGTGGGGGTCGAAATCACACAGGAAACAAAGAAAGCGTGTGAGGAAGGAAGACAGCTCGGGAGAGAGAGAGAGAGAGAGAGAGAGAGAGAGAGAGAGAGAGAGAGAGAGAGAGAGAGAGAGAGAGAGAGAGAATAGTAGTTATTGCATTTCAGATAACAACCTTGACGAATCGTAACTCACGAGCTCGCTTAATTAGTCATTGTCATAATTCCAAAATCCAATTTATCTCCACAACATTTGTCTCTGATCTCAGTACATTAATAAGACTAAGTGTAAATCAAATATTTCTTTATTTGGAGAAGAACAGCAGATGATCTAAAGGAGTGACAGAATCTCTAAGCTTCCCTAAAGCTCGACACAGTGATCTGCCAGAAAGCTGTTAGGGGCAGTACAAGCAGGCAGGAACGCGCTGCTACAGGCTGGGATCTCTTCCTGCTGGTGAAGGGTGACTTATTGGCTGCCATTTTTCCTCACCACTTGGTGCTTAATCCCTTCAAATCTGTCTTATTATGGCAGCGCACGTGTGCCTCCAGTTATCGGGGACTTTGGCAGTCAAACTCTTTATCAGCCAGTGTTACACTACTCTTTCTGCCTTTCTATTCTAATCCTGGCTTGTTCTGATTTCGAAACTACAAACAATACTAACAAGAATGAAAGGCAGTATTTTATGCCTGCTACTTGTGTGGAACCCCTGATGTGTCCTTCACTTTCAACAATGGCTTATTTGGATGAATATACAAAGACATAAATACAAAACCCTGAAATTAGTGACTTTATTTTTAGTGTGTTGGACAACTTCCAGCGCTTGAAATAAAGAAAAAATACAGAGAATAATCTTGAATGTAATCACTTTTGTCTACATGTGATCTGGGCATTCAGACTGATGGGACCAAGTTGGATCGGGTCTGTTCCAGTCTGGTTCAGTTGGTGTTGACAGTCGGCAGATAAAAATCATATAGAGTGCTTTGTAAAGAATCTAATCTTAAGACTTCAGATAGAGTCACTGTCAGTCACTTCTTTTTCCCTCTGCAGGCTTAACCGTCTTCTCTATCTAAGATCTAAACTGCTGCACTTTCCTCTCTGATGGACTTTTTTGGGCCTTTTCAGAGTAAATTTCACTGCATATATATATATACTGTCCCGACTGTCAAAGACTGAAATATCATTTAACAAGTTATATGAGAAGACCGATACTGTTCTTTTGTTTGTACAATAAATATGAAGCTAGCCAGCAGCTGGTAGCTTAGTTTAGTACTAAGAACTACTTGAAACAGGGAGAAACAGCTAGCCTGACCCAGTACAAAGGAAAAAAATCCACCTACCAGCACTAAAGCTCACTTACTAGCATACTGTGTCCTGTCTGTTTAATCTATACAAAAACTGAAGTTGTGGTTTTACACTTGTCGGACTATCTTTTGGCCTGTCGTGCTGGTTGCCTGGCAACCTGGCAGGGAAGACAAGACTCTAGGATTGGATTAAAGAAACAAGATGAAGCGGGTTAATCAGTGAGCTTTAGAGGTGCTGGTAGATGGATTTTGTTATCTTTGGATGGAGCCAAACTAGCTGGTCTACTGTTTCCCGCCTCTGCTGCTGGTTCCAGCTGCACATTTACTGTAGATATCTGTGCACTTTGATGGAAACAATCTTTATGTGTGGTTTGTCCAATCTTCGCAGATCTTAGTCATTTTATCAATTTTATTTCGTCTCAAATTGCTTTACTGTTTACATTTGTCGTGCCTTATTATCAACTTTTCACTTCTGTGTAAAACATCTTCAATTGCACTAATTGATTGCGTTTATTATCCGGTTAAGATTTTTTTTAAAACCTTGGAATGAGCCAAGATACACGTTTTCCCCCTGCTTGCAGTTCTTATGCTATGCTAAGGTAAGATCCCAGAGTCTATAGCTACATAGTTAGCACAGTTAATGGCACTGGTCTTCTAAGAAAGAAAGCAAATAAGTATATAACCCATAATAACAAGTTTTTCCTTAAGGCACAAGCTCATGTCCTTAAAATGGTCACAAATGGCCACTTGCTTTAATCAACATATTAATTAACATTATAAATACATTAGTACAGTGTCAGAGTGTCCCCTGGTAATATCATGGTCAAGGGGAACACGACCATTTTCATCACTGGGAAGGACTAAATAAAATGAATTCTATATCATGCAGTAAATAAACAGTGACCAAAGCAAACAACTACAAAATAATGGAAGTATACGACATCTGACATTTTACTAGTCTGTGCACAATACAGAGAGTCAATCTGCTTCTTTATCAGATACTTGGATCTGTGGGGACTGTTGTACTCATACATTGTGCTACAGTTTATTACAGGAATTGTGTAGAAATGGCGACATGGATGAGCAAAGATTCAAAGTTTGTCATTTCCTTGAATAGCGGTTTTGTTTTCCCGACATTGCCCTCCGACTGGCCCCGTCTTTGTTTTATTCTAGACTTAATCAGAAGCAGCCCGCAGGTCTGCGAAACTGCAGCACTCGGGTCCATTTTAATAACGAGAAAGTAGATGAAAGAATATATAAGTGGAGAGAGGATATAAGATGCAAGAGTAAGAACATGAACAAACACTCCCTCAGAGCGAACAACAAAACTGATGGACAGTATTGAAACTAATGTTCAATCTTTAATATGCTTTCGAACAGAATACATTAGATGTTTTCTGTCCATTAATATCAGCTCCTACTAAAATATACAGAACAACTGAGTGACTCAGCAAACAGCGTGAGTTGTAAAGCTAAAATACTCGCCTCGGATGTTCTATTACCTACAGTGTAATTACTCGAGCCAGTTACAGCTATGTGTGGCCTGAAATAGATGTGTCGGAGAACAAAAAAATGGGAGTCCAACGATGTTGAGCGACTCCTCATGAACCTGTTACATGACGTCAGCGTTGGGTCTCTGGTGAATATATATAATACTGATCATTATCCCACACGTTCAGATTTGAGGAGATCTAGATGGAGAAAAACAAGCTAATAATGTGTAACTGGGGCAAATGAGGGAAAAGCAGGCATACATTGTCAAGTCTGGCAGTTAAACAAGATACAGGAAGGGGAAAAGAACTACTGCCAGAATTTGGACTTTACCTCCAAAACTTTTAATTGATTAGTTTGTTTGTTGTGCAGCACAATTGAGTGCTTTCTGTGGGAAGCACATTAAATTACTCCGACAATATTTATGGTTCTTGAGCCCACATTTCATATAATTTACAAAAGCTATGGGCAAAACAAATCTTAAAAATGAACTGAAAATGAGAACCTATTCAAATATTTTAATTGCAGTTCACTGAGAAAGTGTCACTCTTGATTAAAAAAAGAGACATACTTGTTTTAACTTACTTAATGATGCATATAGAGTTCTACAAATTGGGGAAATTATTGATGGAAAAAACTGTCAGAGGCATTTCAGCACTCTGCAGGTGAAGTGCGCACTGCAGAAATCTCACGGCTTCATCAAAGCGGCTGGTCTTTGACAAAGAACTGCTCTTATCTCTCGTCTCTGGTGCCTAGATCTGTCAGGCACCATTCAGATTATTTATGATTAATGAGCTGTACTCACAGGCCACATATCGTTCGGCATAGGGAGCCAACACCATGAAGCACTGAAACTAAACCTCAATGGGGAAATCAATAGCCATTATTTCTACCAGGACTGAAAACGCCTCCTCTCACAAACTATAGAAATGAGTAGCTGTAATGAGTGGTTTATCACAAGTTGGGTTTTATTTGTGTAGCTTTAGCTCTCAATTCTAGTGTTTTAATAACATTGTACTCCACAAAGTAGTAGCCGAGATCTCGAAAGATTAGGAGATTTTAGGAAGATTAGCTACCACTTTATTTGGAAGAAAAACAAAGTGAGCACTCGTAACATTTAACAAGTTATGTGAGAAGACCGATACTGTTCTTGTTGTTTGTACAATAAATATGAAGCTAGCCAGCAACTGGTAGCTTAGTTTAGTACAAAGAACTACTTACTAACAGGGAGAAACAGCTAGCCCGACTCAGTACAAAGGTAAAAAAATCCACCTACCAGCACTAAAGCTCACTTATTAGCACACTGTGTCCTGTCTGTTTAATCTATACAAAAACTGAAGTTGTGGTTTTACACTTGTCGGACTATCTTTTGGCCTGTCGTGCTGGTTGCCTGGCAACCTGGCAGGGAAAACAAGACTCTAGGATTGGATTAAAGAAACAAGATGAAGCGGGTTAATCAGTGAGCTTTAGAGGTGCTGGTAGATGGATTTTGTTATCTTTGGATGGAGCCAAACTAGCTGGTCTACTGTTTCCCGCCTCTGCTGCTGGTTCCAGCTGCACATTTACTGTAGAGACTGTAGAGAGTGGTATCAATCTTCTCATCTAATTCTGGGGAAAGAAAGCCAATAAGCCTCTTTTTTCTCAATCATTTCCCCAAAATTATTCCTTTAAGACTAGTGCAAGTACAGTAGGTAAATAGGTTTGTCATAACAGACTGAACCAACAGAGGGATCAATAAAAATAAAACGCAAGTTATAATAAACCATAATTTAGCTGTGAGGATTATATCCAATTTACTGAGCTTCAGGTGCAACATAATTAAGGGATAAACACCCAAAAAAAGGCTGAAAAGATAAAAAACTGACTTTTTGTTTTTCAGCCTGTGACTATATTTACTATAGTAATTATAGATTTGTTTATTATAAAGAAAAAGTACAATAAGATCTAAGGCGACACAAAGGAAATGTACCCTGTAAAGCTTGCATCTACACACATGATCACGACTCTATAATCTATAACAAATATTAAACAAATATTGGCTGGATAACATGGTTTCAGCTGGTCTGGTCTTTCACAATATTTGCTCTTTTCGAAAGGCTGAGCTGATATTTCCTCATGAAAGCTCCATTCCAAAATTCATTTTAGTGATTCCCTGTAGGTGCCAAGAGTGTAAGGAATTACAACAATAAGGAGCTAAATTGGAGGAATTGAGCCAATAAAACCAGTTTTCATGAAGATTACGACATTTTTCTAATTACAGAAAGAGTTGGTTTGATTTCTTCTTTTTCTTCCAGGAGCCTGATGCTTTCAAAGGAGCTGGCAACTGGATCTGCCTCAAATTAAATCTATCGACACACCGCCATTACTAACATACCCATGAGCGAGGCAATGAATATCAGAACTACTCTGTGGTGCACTACAAGCAAGATCTATCAGGAACATTATTCAGGCAGCCAAAACCAGAAGTTGACGTGTCATGGGCTGGCATATAATTACCATTTTTTAGCATATTCACATTTGGACTGACTGTAAAACACATTTCACAACAAAAATAGCAACATGAAAGCTGACAGAAGATGACCCCAGGGCTTCAGCTTTTGCTCTGTTGCCCTGAGAGGAGCTTAGAGACCGAGCGGCAAACAGAGACTCTACCGTGTTCAGTTACAGAGCCCAGGGCTGATACATGGGAATTGGCAGAACAGTGACAATACCAGAGGGAAAAGAACTACTCATTTACTGTGTTTCTAAACCATGACTGTGACTAATGGAAGGCCTACACATACTAAGAGTCATTTAGTCAAAGTGGCAAATTTCCATATAGTGTAATAGCATTATACAAATCTGCATTAAAATAGAAACAGTAGAACAAATGTAATAACTATCGTTAGAATCTCCTCACTTTCACTCCAGACCACCGAATTCCCATTATACCCTTATGGAGATGAGATGCTACTTAATGCAGAGAGCACTTGACTGAGTCTATGTTACTGTAGGTCAAAGGTCTGATGATGTAGAGTCTGCAATCCCATACAACGGTGTGTGTTCACATAGACTGTACGCAACAAGGAAGTGAATCCCACGATGTTAAGTGGAGCTGAGAAATGCCTCTCCTTCTTCACAATCAGTAGATTGATTATCATCATTATTGCATATAAAATCAACTGCAACTAAACACACTCAGGTTAAAGTAGGGTTGCAGCTAATAAATTATTTTCATAGTCAAATAATCACTGGATTATTTTCATGTTTTGCCGATTGTTTGTCAGACAATAGTAAAAAAGCCTTTTTCTGTCAATTGACTGATTAATTGATCTGATTTGTTTTGGCACTATTTAAGAATATGATTATAATGACAGAGTGATTAGTTCATATTGGGAAAAAAGAACAAGAATGATGATATTTGGGCAATGTTAATCTTTGTACATGTATGTGCTGTTGTACACAGTATATACATATGTTCAGTGAAAGGCATACCTGGCTTTGCATCATTTCAGAAATGCATAACAATTCTCCAATTACTGAATGTGAAACATCTATGCAGGAAGTGTTGCGTTTCATTCACAGCAGCTTAACACAGAACTAAAAAAAGATCAAAGTAAAACTGACTGAAATTAATTAGTGAATGACAACAGTGAGTTGGTTAAAAAGACAGAAAGAGAACAGATAACTATAGGAGATCTGTTAAGTAAGTAAAACAAGATTTTTACAAGAATTGTAAAAAATACGTGTAAACAGGCAAAAATTGTAATAAACACCTGTCTGTAATAAAAGCCTGGTTCTGTAGTTATGGTAGATATATTCCTGAGCCACTGTCTGAGTATTTATGGTGAGTGAAACAACTAAATTGAATAATAATGAAACTGCTTGTCAAACAGTAACAGATGAAGAAAAAGCATAATTTGCTAAATATTTTGTGTATTCCTTTTTTTCTTGGCAATTTAAACTCAGCTGCATAGCTGCAACAAAACTAAAATCTTATTTCATGTTACAGGGGAAGCTGGAAGAGCACAGGGCGCTTAGGCTTGTTGGCACGGGGATGAATTCAACAAAACAACACATTTATTTCTCACCTTCATCTTTGCAAAGGGCCTGTCATAGCTGCCGACGTAGAGCAAGCCGACAGTCTGTGGAATCAGCCTACGAAGACAAAAAGATCATGGTTAGCACCCGCAACACCCTCAGCCTCAGAGTATCTGAATGGTAACAATGGTGGAAAAAGTCACTACACCGCTTCCATTTTCCAGCTAGTAACAGAACGGCAGAGATGTGAGATTACACCTTTTTAAGCCCTTCTGTCTCTCTGCACAGCTTGACGTTTCCAAACTTAAAGAAAAAACCACAGTATGGGCACGTTCAGATAGGTTCAAGGCAATAATAATTCTGTGCGACATATACAGAGACTGAAGACAAGGTCACAGGCATTATATGGCACTATATCTCCGTCCCTCAGCACAGTTAATTCAGACTTTATTGTGGTTTATATGTACAGTAGTGTGTGCATCTCTCAGTACCATGAACATGTGTCTGTGCAGTATTGTGTCTCATCCCAGAGATCACGCCCAACAGATGTCTTAATCACACCTTACCCCCCCCTCCACCAAAAACAACCCCATGTGCCATGGGACATAGGCACTGGTTTCATATTAGTCAACCATTTTTAGAACGTAAATGAGCGAGGCTACGTGGCTAAACTGACAGCTAAACAACAGTGTGGCTACGTAGTCTGATGCCCCCCATACAGAGATTTCAAGTTGGAGACCTTCTTCCCGTCCACCCCAGCCCCCTCCTGTGTAATGATAGCTGGCACAAGCAGGAAGGAAGCAGCAGTAGACATTAAGGGAGCCAAATAGCCATGAAGTAATGGACACTCTTACGTGCCAAGTCCTCACAAAACAAAGTCCATTCTCGTCAGTGGTTCTATTAATACCTCTGACTTACACGTGCTGTGTGTCAAATACCACAACCAGAAAAGAGTACTGATCATGACACAATTTTCTAAAACAGTAAGATATCAATAAGATTTTCTTTTCAGTGAGATGCAATGGAACAGATGAGGAACCAGGTGAGAGTACACATCAGAGTGCCCTATAAGAACAGACTGTTGTTGTTGTTTACAAGCGGTTTCATGATTCTAACTTTATGTTGAGAGTCCTGCTGGTTTAAATTACACAATGTATTATTTTATTCTTTATTTTCAGATGAATACAAAATTGAGGCACCATAACAACAAGTGACACCAATAAAAATAGCCTCCAACACAAGTCAGGAGTTTTTGTGAAGCAATCAAGAAGCTGTGAAATGTCAGCGTAACCTTTGAACAGCATGAAATCATACTTGTATTACCTATTACTTGTAACAGCTGGAACAATATGGTCGAATTATTTATAAATTCAGAGAAGCAAAAAAAAAAATGTAAAGCCAAACCTGAACAACTAAAACAATGAATATGTGAAGAAAGCATGGCCAAGGTCTCAAGTGATGAAATATTGAAAAACCTTTATAACCTGGTCTGAGGGAAGAAATATAATCTAAAATATGTGAAAAAGAAGGTGTATTATATACTGCCAAACTGCCTCACACACCTGGGGATGTATCGGAGCTGTGCTGCACTCTTTTTTCTTCTCTACATTAAAACATTCAAACTAGGCTGTGCTGTTCAAATATGAATCAGGATTCTGCATTGCCTTTTTCTCACTTAAAATCTTTTCAGAAACACATTTAATCTGTAATACAAGAACACGTGGGACCAGGGAAGCTGGAATTGGTTCCTGATACAGTCGAGTCGAAAACTAAGCGCAGCCAATGAGGGCTACTCAACCCGCAGTATGTCACCGCTGCTGGGTCCGAAACCCATCGAGACTATGGCCATTATGCCAAACTCGAGGCTTCAAAACACACAAACCAATGGGTGACGTCGCCATAGGTTCACACTTGGCTGTATGCTTTCAAAATCTAGCCGTCTCTTCCTAGTTTCTCTAACGTTACCTATCCCAGCTTTAAAAACCCAACAATAAACCACATTTTTGCACTTGGTGACATGTTCCTTCCTGTACATGGACACTGTAGTTTATTTTAAGTCAATCCCACACATACCATCTCGATGAGAGATTAGCAGCTGAAAATGATAAATGCAGCATGTCCTACTGTTTGAGTCATGCCAAACATGGGCCAAAAAAAGTTACTGAACAAGTTAGTTCAACACTTAGGCATTAAACTTGACAATATGTGCGTGCTGGAATTCAGGCAACACACTTCCTGTGACAACATGCCAACTGGATACAACCGGGTCCCTCAGGGTACCAATTCAAGAAATCTTTATGTCCATACAGAGAAAACCATATCACAGGGATTCAGAGTCCAAAGACAGGCTCCATGTTTGTTCTGATGGCTGAAACGCAGCGACTTTCTCGACATTTCACATTCACCTGCTCTGAATTACACTGCAGTGAACGTCTTTGCTACCCAAATCCTTCCTCGCAGCTTCTAAAAATGGTCTATATAACGATTGTTTGCATCTTACAATTAACACTGCAGAAATACTGCTACTAAAAATCACACTTCCTGACACCATGCAGTTTCTTCATGATGGTTCGAATGTCAACGTCACAGTGGCTCTGGAGGTTAAATGTTGCATATAAGATTAATTCACACAGTAATACATGCACTGTTATGTCACATGTTATTAACTTCACTTTGATGCTTTTACATCATCAGCCACAAGTGAGAGCACTTGACTGCTTTGTCTTGACAGTGGATCCTTTACACAAAATATGGTTTGGGATGCTGTAATGACACTCGAGTCCACAGAGTAGAAAGACCAGTAACAAGAAGCCTGGACGCTGGCCTCTAGGGACCCAATCCATGCCAGTCAGACAGTACTATTCTCCTTTTCTGGGACTTCAAACTCACTCCACAGCTAATGAATGATGATGTAACCATTAGTCATGGCCTCTTCAGACAGAATGCTGGTTTCAAATTATCCATAATTTAAGCAATCTATACAATGCTCGAGACTGTTCAATTCCACACTTGGGAGGGGCGTTGGCATGCTTTCTGGAATTGCTTCATCTTTCCATTTTGTTCTTTTCCACCTCACCACTCTTCCTGCCACACAATAATCACTGTCTGCCTCTGTGCTTGCTTTCAGAGAAGGTAATAAAACTTGCCAGGCTGTTTGCCTCAGTGGTACACAAAGACATGCTCAAGGATTGATTGTGTGGGCTGATGAATAAACAGTTGTTACCTCCTAACATATCTGTCCATCTCTGCCTCTCTCTCTCTCCCTCTCAGACAGTAACTAAGGAGAGATTTGAAAACCTACACCAAGACTGAGTGAGGTCTGATGAGTGCTTATATGCCAGCAAAATGCATCTTTTGGGGAAATATCAGAACATTCTCAAATGGCAACAATATTCGTCTGTGTCCTCCCACACATAGGGAGCAGTCAAGAAGCCGACTAGCTGGCCTGCTGGCCGGCTTTGGAGTAGAATGAGTGACTGTACCCTGCTGTGCTGCTTTCAGTCTGTTGTTGGTGAAGAGTGGCAAGCTCATGGCTACAAAGCTGGAACAGTCACTAAGGTCACCTGGCTCTCAGAGGAAAAGGCAGCATGACCAGAAAGCGCACTGCTATGGGTCTGTTTGCCTGCCCTCAGACAATAGTCACACACTCAGTTGAAGAAACGCACACAAAGCAAAGAGATGCGCATTGTGATGCGCTGACAGAAAAAAAAGAATATAAGTCTTCAGTCATGCTAGCGGCTCCCTGAAATTGTACTTATACACAGTGTAGTGCTTTGAGCTAAATTTGAATGTCAGCATGCTCACGATTACAACGCTTACATGTTGATGTTTAGAAAGTGTAATGCTTACAATGTTTTTTTTTTATTTTAGTTTAGCGTGTCAGCATGCTAAAATTTGCTAATGAGCACTTAACACAAAGTACAACTGAGGCTGATGGGAATGTTTTTTCCATTTTGCAGGTAGTTCATACATTACAGTGTTGGACACATTTTGACCTGATGTTAGATGAAAAGGGATCATTGAAGTTACAATTTATCCTCCTGGAAAGATAAATATCTGTACCAAATATTATGGGAATCTATCCAATAGTTGTGATATTTCACCAGATAAGTAAAAACTTTACATTTGACCTTTTGGTGGTTCTGGAGGAAAAATTCTTCCTCTGTGTACCATCAAATAACCCGACTTTGCCAGGTGGTTGGTAAGAGGACCATATGGGATAATGGCATGCACTTTTAAGTATAGGCAAGTGATTAGATGAATCATCTGTCTATTACTATCTATCACAAGCAAACTTCAATCAGTTCAACAAACGATATAACGTAGGAGTAAAAACACCTTTAACATTGAGAACAGATTTGGGTCATTCAGGTCACTCTTGGAAAAAACAAACACAAAAGTACCAGAACGATAGGCAGTAGTGGTAGTAGTGGTACAGGTTAAAATCTGACCAACACCTATCCCTACCATGGATAGGTCCTTCAAAGGACACTGATTGGTCTATTACCACTGTACCAGCCACAAGCGCATACATTGAAGCCTTTCAAGATGGATTCTCATGTAATACTTAGATTTTGTGAACTTCTAAGTCCAGCTGCTTCGCAAAGGTTAACAATGACCATCTGCACCAAATTTCATGGCAATCCATCCAATTGTTATTTTGAGACATTCAAGTAAAAACCAAAGATGTTAACCAGAGAGAAGAGAAAATGTCAAGAGGTCACCAAAGTTTGTAGGATTCATCTTCTGGGGAACAGGAATGTCCGTACAAAATGTCATCGTAGTCCACCCTGTCCAACCTGCAGGAATATGTTGTCTTTTCTAGTATAGAATTGTTCTAATGAGTTCTAATGTTTACAAGGATCAGGTCTAGGATGAGCATCAGTAGGTCTGAATAATTTATGCTGCCGAAGATAAAACGCATAAAATGAGAGAAAAGGGGAAGGGCAGTTGGGTATTTCTTTAAACATACAGGCACTCACAGCATATAAACCACTTCTGTGATTGGACACAAAATTGCATGGAAGTGATTATGGGGAAAGGAATGAACTTTTGCACACTGTTGCAACGTTACTGTAAGACGAATTAAACCCCAAGGCAAAAAAAAAAAAAAGGAAAAGGAAATGTGGGAGAAAGACAGGTTGGTAAAGAAAAGATTAATGTCAAAGCAATTCAATGGATTTCTTTGGTTCAAAGCATGCTTCTGACACCAACACACACAGCAACTGTACACGTTTAGGGGTGTGTGCGCGGATGTCTCCAAGTACTCCAGTGTGTCACAAAATGATAGGTGCTATTAGATTCATCAGGCAGAGCGTTTCCCAGGCAACAGCGACTTACCCTTCTCCTCCGACTTTGGTGATCTTGAGGCGAAAGTCCACAGAGTTCAGATTGGGGGGCTTCCACTTGAGGATGTCATCACACCTTCCGGCCTTGTATCTCTGCAGAGACACCCAATCCCCCCAATAAAAAATTAATAATATGGAAGATTTGCTGCAGATAAACATTAAAGCTGCTTTTATGGAACAAGGGTGACACTGTGGGTTTCATGAGTAGTTTGCAGTTTTGTCAACCCATAACTCTGCAGACTTAATGACTGAGCAATTTGTAAACCGAGCATAATTTTTAAGCAACAGCTACAGTTAATGAGCCTCATACAAATTAGGCTCCATTATGGTACACTGTTGGTATCTAACTATCTAGAGCAGCAAGGAAAATGAACATGGAAATGAATTGATCTTAGGTTAAAAATGAGTCTCTGGGTATCAACATCATTACGAAACGCAAACAAAAAAAAAAGAGCTAATTAAAAAATGTGTTCAAGTGCTTCACATTTGAAAATCAATGATTATAAGTAGAAAACTGTATGGTGGAAGCACAAGAATAGAGATGATAAACCATTAAAAGGCTGATAATTCAACATTTCTCCACATCACTACTGTGTTTTAATGTGCAGCAACATGTGACACAACATGCTTTCCTCCATCATTTCTCCATTATTTATGCATGCTTGACATTTCAGAAGACATGAAGCAAGTGGCTGGAACATGAGAAATGTAAAGGCATGACGGGTGGAGGCGGGAACAGATGATCAGACTCCGTCACTGTCAGGTTGCCCGGTAACAGAAGTCTACTCCAAGGAAATGTGTAGAAAACAAGACAGGATTCCTCAGGAGAACCTGCGCTGTCACAGCACATGACCAAATAAGGGGTTCCTGGCTCCACCCACGTATGCCCCTATGGCAGGACTTTGAGGGGGGAAAAAAAAAAAACTTAAATTCATCATCGGCAGAAAGAAACACACCACTACTTGTCAAAAAAAACTACCTTACTCCTCCGCAAATACAAAGCCTGGTGTCTGAGTTTGGCAAGCTGTTGATTGTGCTGAATAGCATGAAAATCTTGAAGCCTGACGTTTTTTAAATGGTTTTCAGTCAATTCAGGGTCAAGCCTAGTGCAAATATACTCATGTTGTATGATTCTGCAGCCCATGTTTTTAACGTCTGCAAGCTGGGTTCAGTGCCATTGCTATTACAGAGAGTAATGGTTTAGTCTGCTTGAAGCCATGTAGGTTGCATAACGTGTTGTCTGACCTTGCTTAAAGGCTTAAGTGTTTATACCTGTTCTCAATGACCCAGCTCGAAGGTGGAACAAAAAGCCTGCCATTATAGCCTCTCTGATCTTTCTCCAAGAACTCTGTCTTTTGTATGCCTTTGTAGTGTCGACACCACGATGCCTACAAGTGGGGATAAGAGTGGACGCGTCAGTCTCCTTAATAGTGCTGCACTACGTTGAACACACAAGAAATGACAGACAATAGTTGTGTGAAGATGACAACAGTTAAAACCCTGTCTAACTCTCACGCCTCAACATCTGGCCAGTCGTTGTAGAAAATGGTGACTGACAGTTTCAGAAAGTTACAAAAAATTGTCGGACGAGGCTCCTGCCAATTTCTGATGTTGGAGAGGGTGTTTCACATGATGTCAGATGATCCAACAATCAGCTACAACAATAAAATGCTGTATCCATGTTAATGCAGCAGCAACAGAAATGCAATTATGTAATTAAACAATATATACAACAATATATTATATAATAAAATAAAACTTTGAAACAAGACATTTTGCAGAATAAGAACTTTTACTTGAGATATTTAAGTGCATTTTGCTTCTGTACTTTTACATAAGTAAAGTTTGAATGCAGGACTTTTACTTACCACAGTATTTTTGCACTGTGGTATTTATTTACAATACATTTACAAGGATCTAAGTACTTCTTCCTGCCAGATTATGCATTATTAGATACTACGAGTGATAAAATGTTGTTTTTCAGTGATTTAGGTAAGGTTCCTGCGTGACTGAAAATGCATTTGAACTATTTGGCATGATTTTTTATAACGAAGTAAGGCTGACATATGCTACATCAAAGTTTGTCTTAAAGTCAAACTGAAATTAAATAGCATTTGTTTCGTCTGCTACAGCAGTGGTTCTCACTTGTTTTTAATAATGTACCCTCTTTGAAATAATTTTGCAGCCGCCTAACCAGCACAAAAAATTTACCTTTTTATATTGACTTAAGTAAGTAAGTTAGTTGCACTTTCAATTTAGTGAGAAACACAGGCTTGTTTCACTGAGATAACTTTCATTAAATTGAATACAAAATTGATTTTTTTATATTTATATTTTAGATCTTTGGCTTTAAAAGACTTTAAGACCACTAACACACTGTCTGACCACGAAATGTAGACCAAAGCAGAACTTCTGTCTATGTTATCTCTTATTCCCTACGATGTAACACCGCCATGCCAGCTGACTGAGACCAAAGAGCATTTCTAATGTTTCTTCCATTTAAAAATACACAACTATTAAGAATACATTTAAAAAAACTTTATTTTTGACTACACCAAGGGCATGACTACATGTGATGTTAATTGGACTTATAATATAAGTACCACTTTAGTTGAGAAACTATTACTTGACTTTGTCGTTTTAGGTGTGAAGTGAAGGTAACGAGTGTGGGGCGTCCTTCTGCTTTGTCCGCAGCGGAGCTCTCCGTGTGGGAGGAGGCCTTCATGTGCCTTTGAAACCAGCACACTCCACAAAGGCTATTCACCGAGCAGGAAAGGAGGGCATGTCTCTTTTGAAAAACCTTGACTGAGTACATCTTTTCTTCTGAAAACGTGGGTGTGGAAAGGAACATTTTTCAATGCAGTTAGTTATGCTATGCAGCACAGGCATCAAAATAACCTCTTGTGAAATGACTTGTTCCACTTATGCATGTAGCTCTTCTGAGAAATGAAACATGAACGTGTATAGGGATTAAGTCCTCCACAGTATACAGTATTACCTCTGAAGAGATAAAATATATAGGCAAAAGGCTGTCGTGGAATGAAGTACAGTACTTGAGTAAAAGTACTTAAGAAAGTACAAAATACCTTAAATTTTTACTTAACTTGAGTATTTCCATTTGATATAACTTTATACTTCTACTCCATTAAATTTCAGAGGCAAATATTGTACTTTTTACTTCACTATTTGTCTGACAGCTTTTTTCTTTACCTGCCCTGAAAACCATGTATCTCTAAATTTGGCAATTTTTAATTTGAACTTTTCTGATAAACTGAAGAATTAAATGTTCTTTTATGGGTTGAGAAAATTCTGCTACTCCTTAAGATAAATAAACTGTTTTTTTATGGGATAGAGATATAGACAGCAATACAACAAACACATAATGATGATTTATTATGATTAATCTACCTGATAGCATATAAAGTTGTTAAAATTAGTCCAACAGTAAAATGAAGCTTACACATTAATACAGCAGAATTATTCATCCAAAAACATCCTATGTTATAGTAAAACGCTGAAATGGACCATTTGACCAATGAGTACATTTACTTTTGATACTTTAAGTAGATTTTGTGATACTACTTGCATACTTCTACCTCAGTAAGGTTTTGAATGCATGACTCTTTCTTGTAGTGGAATATTTTCACAGTGTGGTAGTACTTTTACTTGAGTAAAAAGATCTGATTACTTCTTCCAGCACTAGCAGAAAGTTTGCCTGGTTTATCTGTGTATTCACTGTACATATAAACTTCTACTAGTGAATGAGTCAGCCCCAGAAAATCCACAAGCCTGAGGATCTACTGAGTCTTGTTCCTAACTCTGCATACCAAAATGTGGATGCTACATTTTCAACCAAAGTGAATTTTGCTTTAAAATCAATCCAAGCCAGCAGAACCATAGCAACAACACCATGAAAAGCCAATCAGACTGCAGATTAAATAAATAGGTGACCTTCAAATTCATTCCTAAATAAAAAGGTGCTGCCAGTTGCACTCGCCCTTCCATTACTATTGTTAGTCTTGTCAATAAGTGACTGCACATACAAAACAAGAGCTTCATTATTGAGGTGCAAAACAGACCTTCAAACCCAATCTTGCATTCAGGAACACATCTCTCATCTATCAAATTCATTTTCATGTAATGATGCTTCATTGCATATAAATTGCCTGCTATTTCAAGTTAGAAATGCTGAGGGGAAGAAAAACATGAGGGAGATGCACAGCGTGAAAGCAAGAGTGTGGCTGTATGGTTTCCTCACTTTTCAAAAGAAGAGCATACATGCCAAAAGAAATGAATGTAATTACTTTTTTAACTAATCAATTACTTGATCTTAATGAACATCTTAACTCAACAGCCACCCCACACAGGCCTACAATAATCTAAACTCACTCAATGATACCTTAACCCCAATTTAAAATTTTAGACCTCTGTAGACCTTTGGAGTTGTTACTTGTTCATTTGAAATAATTATTCTGCCCCTGCTTTGATTATATACTTGTATGCACACAGACACTAGTGACTATTTAACTACATAGAATAGAATAAAAGAACTAATCCAGCTCCTCTCTTATCAATTTAAAAAACATTTCACAATTATTTCAAGAGTAACTGCCACGTGGGGTTTTCTTGCAAATAAAGACACGTTATATTTAGATTAAATGTTTCTTAACAAAATGCGTGTAAACTGGGACGTCTAAAAAGTGCTAAATACATTTTCTTTCCTCGTAAAACATTTGCAAAGCTAATTTTTAAAACAATTTACATTCTATATTGTTTATTTCAGTGTCTAGCTACAACAGACAAATTATTTGGAATTAATTAAAGATGTGTTTCCTGATTAATAATAATAATACTGTCCCTGAAGATAATCTACAGACCTCACTTTCTACAGTTACCATAGGGACTATTTTTTCTATAGAAAGTTGTTAAAGTAAAAGAAAAAAAAAAGTTCTAAAATGTTTCCTGGACTCCATATTCTTATTTTTTGTTGAAGAATTCTGAATATAATGAAGTCTCATAACTTGTGCCAGCTTTCAAAAACACCAGCATGACGTGACTACAGGAATCACCAGCAGTGTAGCTGTGCAATCGCTACTCGGCTGACTTTGCAGTTTTATACTTCTACTTCAACTAAATCTTTTTGGTGACAAAGATAAAGAACTCAAAGTAGTCCACAAAACTGCCACCTAAGACTTTATCACTTCCACAAGCATTTTCAAAATAGCCCAAGTTGGACACAGAAAATACACCAAGCATTGCTTACCCAAGCATGACTGGAAAATTAAAGCTCCTCAAAAAACCTGGAGCTCACAGAGTGGTTCTTTACAGTAGCTGGACAGGTTATCACAAAAACAGCTGTAAGGATGCTGTAATGAAATTCCGATTGGCCTCAGTTAAACACCATACCGTAACTTTGTTGTGACCGGTAGAACCAAACTGTGGCCCTTCCCTGATGTCAGTATGGGGAAATAAATAACCTGGGGGGGGGACCAACTATTCCAACATAGGGAGAGAGCAGCAAACAGACAATGTGACAAGCTATTGAACGGCTGTAGATCAGAGATTTGTTACCCTTTTAACGTCCAGAAATAGCCGGGTTGTATTTGAGAACAATCCATATTTCCACTCTATATTTCCTCAGGAAGAAATATGGTCCTGTCATTTTCACTTCACCTGAAAGTATGGGAAGGTAAACACTATCGAAAACACTGCACCAGAATGCTAAATTTGCTCTTTGTACAACATAGTCCAACTATAAAATAAACGGTCAAAAGGATTTTTTTTATTTTAAAAGCAATACAATTGATTCAACAACATCCTTTTTGACAACACATTTACACATTATAAATGATCTAATATTTGTTAAAAAACCAAAAACAAATGATGGCCTCACGGTGGTGTTGGAGGAAAAGGTGATCACCAAAGTCAGTAGGATTTATGATCCGGGCACCATGAATGTCTTTACAATAAAAATGGTAATTCATCAAGATATTTCAGTCTGGATCAATGTGGTGGGCCAACTGATCAACAAATATACTGACTTTGTTGTCTAAGATTACAGATTTTAAAACTGCTCTTAAAACCCATCATTTAAAACTAGCCTATTCACTTTAACTACATTGCATCTTATTTTAAAGTATACATTTTTATCTTCTTGCTGATTTTTTAACACATGCTGCCCTGCTGTTTATTGCATGATTTATTGATTATCTGTTGTTTGTAACTGCGTTGTATTACGTTGTTGTTGATTGTATTGTTGTAATATATGATTTAAAGCAACATCGAGTGCCATGAAACAGAATTAAATCTATCTGTGATGGATACCTTCCATATAATGGTTAATCTTTGATTTTGTTGTGTTGAACGTTGAATGGGTGACTTTCTAACATTTGCAAAATATACACCATACTGTAGCTGAAAATACAATTTACATTGGAGTTTCTTAGTTTCGACTGCCTTTGCAGGGATGTAGATATCTCCCTCTCACTACTGTCTGAAATGTGTTGACTTTTGTGGGAAACTAGTGATGAATAAATCATCGCTATTACTCACAAATAGTTTAAAAGCAATGGCATGTGATTAACCACAAACCTAGGCAATATCTGCAGCACTATTTATTCATAAGCACTTGAGTTTCTCTTTCATATCAAAAGGCTGATTGTCTATAATTGTACACAAACCACTGTAATCATAGACAGAGTGAATCTGACAAATGATATCAGAAGTTATCCATAATAAATGTAGAAAGCTTAATTCTATTGAAGAACAAGCAGCTTGCTTGGGGGTATGCTTCAAGACAAGTCCTTTGATTACAGTGTTTTTTTTCAAAGTCTCATTTCAATAACAGCTTTTTGCTCCAAGGCGTATTCTATTGTTTAGGTGTGCTGCAGATTACAGACAAACGGCTGGACAAGTCCAATAAATCTGTTCCACAGAGAAAATCTCCCTCAGTCACAGCTCAGACTGGCCTATTTACTATATAGTAACATTGACACTGTGTGTGTGTGTGTGTGTGTGTGTGTGTGTGTGTGTGTGTGTGTGTGTGTGTTTATGCAGGGTTTTGTTGTGAATGTGCAAAACTGTATCTTTTGTCTTGGAATAAACAAGGTTGAGGAATAAAGGGATGGGAAGTTAAATGGTAAATCTTGAGGTAAATGGTCTGCAGTTATGACACATAGATACTCTGAAGAATAGCAAAACCCACATAAAATGATTATACTGATTCATGAACCACATAAAATGCACAATAACCAATGATGTGACCTACTAAACTCACATATCTGTCTCAGATCATCTTTCACAATATGATTCAAAAGCTTAAACTTCAATGAGTCCAAAATTGATATGAATCACACCTTCTGTACCGACTTGAATTTCTGTGTGCTGTTGAAATTATTAGAGGTTTTTTTTTTTTTAAAGAGAAGAGAGAACAAAAATTCTTCTTTGTATTCTTCATAAGAAATCACCATCTGGGGTGCTGTCCCATAAGCAATTCTGCCATCTGTGGCAATGGTTTTGTTATAAATTCAAAATCTTTCTAATGTTCCCAAAACAAAGAAAACATATTCCAAGGACACCATGTGTTGGGTGAGATAACACACAAAGTGACTGTGGGCTGCTGCAGTTTCAACCTTTGTGCTAATATTAATGGACACGACCCCGCTGGGCTTAACCCCGAGACCACCCTAATCTCATTCACACAAGAGGAGATTAACAATGCACTGGTTGGTGTAGACATTGACAAAAATCAATGACTTTGGAAAACAACTGCAATGTGACACAGTGTTATTGGCCCCCTTCAAACATTAATGGTTGGTAGTAGTGTCGGTGGTAAAGGAATTTAAACTCATTCTAAAGCTCAAGCTGTTGCATTTGCTGTAAACTGCTGTGAATGGGCCTTTAGTAAAAGAGTAATGTGCTTGTAAACCGAAATCTTATCAAATATTTAGTTTGAGGGTGAAATTGACCAAAGATCAGACATCTTGTGCTGAAGCAAAACCCTGTGTACTCTGTTATGTATTCCGAGGGAATTTTACACTACAGCAATGATGCTGTTTTTTCTCTCCTGATACTGATTCAACACGTTAACTCAGAGTATCTGTAGAGTACAGGACATGGTTGTTTTTTCCCCTCACAAACCAAAGCTGACCTGTTGAAATTAATGTTACAGAACTCCTCCAAAGTGGGCTGATGCATGCATACCTACCATGAGTCTGACTTAAGTGCAGGTGGTCATTTCCTGGTTGGCAACACCCACCAAACAGGTGACAGACACCATCAAAACATCAAGGCAAAAGTCTCTTTAAGTGAATACTTGATAAATGTCGATACAATGAATGCAATTAAACTATATTTCTTACTGAAGAGAGAAACACAATGGAGCTCTAAAAGCTCTAAAGAGCTGGCTCAAATAAAGAAAGCATAACCTCCACAAACCAACACGGTAGCTCCTATTGCTCAGCATCCTTCACAAATAATGGCTTATTTACATAGGTTGGCACATGGGGGAGATTTCAAACAAGAGCCACTGTCAATCAATAATCCAATGACACAAGCTAAAAGGTCAAAAAAGTAAATGAATCTTAAAAAGTGCATTAATTCAGTAAACCACACATTGCCACGCTTCTTTTGTTTATATATATTCAAGATGCCCAAAGAACATCAAAACGTGGATGGTGTGCAGATTACTTTTGACTGGCTTTTGGTGTGTGCTACAAACAAAAACAGACAAGGGGGGAAAAAAAAATTCTCAATCTGAAAATTGTATTCTTTTCCTTTTCAAAAATTGTATTACATTGAATCTTTTTTCAAATATAACAAAAGTTTTAACTGAAAATGTGCCAAGCAGCAGCAATGCACCTCATCTCTCTTACCTGCCTCTAGCCAATGGACCCAATTCAATTCAATTCAATTCAATTCAATTTTATTTGTATAGCGCCAATTCATAACAGAAGTTATCTCAGGACACTTTTCAAATAGAGCAGGTCTAGACCGAACTCTTTAACATTCTCAATTCTCAATTCTTCCTTGTAAATATTTAATAGCCTCTGGGAAAATACTTCTCTAGTACAGATACATTTAGAAGAGTTGTTAAAGATTACTTTTGTATCTCGCTATCATTTGTAAAGTCTCATAAAATGGTGATGCCAAGGGCTATGAAGGAGGATGACGCAGTAACAGACATTAGCACAGAGCTACAAACAGCAGGCACAAGTAATTCGTATTTGCATTGTGTGAGTTACGGTGTGAGTGTTGTGTCTGTCGCCCTGTCATCACCAGGCCTGTGGTTGTCAAGAGTTGTTATTACAATATAAATTAGTCTCTGCTGCTGTATTTAAATACATGCAAAGACTGTTGTGATGATACTCAGGTCACTGTCACAATACTGTTCCCATTTGCCAAGTAAGGTTAAATGCATATAATTGAAACTAACCTAATTTAAGTAGTTAGTGTTAGTTCACTACAAAAATCCTGTTTGTGTTATACTGTGTCTGGATTTCTCTCTGGTTGTCTATTGCAGATTCATACAAAGCCCTCATAAACAAGCTGTTTAACTGTTTAATGAAAATCCTGCAATAGAAAAGTAAAGCCAGACAGTGTTGCATAATATTTTCTTTTGTACTTTCACATCAGATGGTCGACTATTTGCCTCATCATTTAGTCACATTAGACTTGCCAGCTTTTCCGACCCGGCCCATTTGTTTGAGTGCCTGTGCAGACAGGAACCAGCTGCTGACCTTTTAAGAGTTTGGAGAGATTTCCTTCTGCCATATTCATGAAACTGCTGAAAAAAAAAACATCTTAATGAACAGTGATTTGATCACATATTGACAAATCAGACTGAGCACGAACAGCTTTAATGGGACACATGGAAAATGTGTCTGTGGTGGTAATTTCTAAAATGAACTGTGTATCATACACAGCCTTGCAGTGCTGTGAAAGGACTTTTATCCAATGGCAAAAATTATACAGTATAAGGGGGTGAAATAATGTAACGGCTGCCAATAAAAATGACTTGTCTGAATGATGACCTGTCCATGCAATCAGTTCTCTTATTGAGGGAACATTTGCACACCCTGGCTGATTCTATTCCTGCTTGTTGAACAGCAATCATTTCAAAAGTGTAAAAAGCACCTGCCAAAACAAATCATAAACCGTGGTAAACAATGTATTCTTAATCCATGACTGGGATGCGGATGATGCTGTTGCAATTTTCTCAGCCGGTTCGATAAATGCCACATACATCATTAGATCCAGAGGGCCACAGAGCTTTCAGCACCTTTTTTTCTAGTCTGGCTGCTCATGACCCATCAAATTCACTGAGGCTTCAGAGTACAAGATGACCTGAAATCAATGGCTGGCTGTGTCAAAAACAGGAAGCCTAGTGCTCAAAATCAAAACCATTTTCTGGTCAGGATTGCGTATAATTTTGAAATTCAATAGTCTCCTAAAAATAAACTGTCAAGCATCACTTACATAGTGTGGTGCTCAAAAAGAAACCAATGATCATATGCTATTTTTACAATTAGTTTCTCTTTCCCCTAACATACTGTGCAATATAATTTCTCCTACAGTTCTATAAATTAGAAATCAACTAAAATTAGAAATAAGAAAACTAAATCTTATTAGCAATCCCCCAAAGAGAATTACAAGCATTTTTTTCATAAACAAGCAAAAACCCAATATAAGAAAAACAGAAAGGAGGAGATTATATTGAACAATAAAATAAAACAGAGAGGTAGGAACCGCAAACACCTGCAAGAATAAGATATTTCTGCTGCAATATTGACCAAGACAGTGACGCATCAATTAACCAGCCTCGGAGAGGCGTCTTGCTTGGAAATGCAGATCACCTCTGCTCATGTTTTCGTGGAGAGAAAGTGCAGCTGTGTAAACCTGCCTCCTCCAAATTTCATTGCCAGCTCTCCTGAGAACCGCTGCTACCTGATGGCTATAGCCACAATTATACACTGTATGATAATTACTTCACAAATCACAGTGAAGAGCAAAAATTTAAAGTGCACAACGACAAGTAGGATAAAAACACAAAGACTGTTATTTAGTTGAACCAGAACAACTAAGAATCCACTTTGCATACAGCACTCAAGCTCAGTCACGCTAAGTCTCATACCACTGAGCAAGCATTTTCATTTTAACACAATTTAAATAAGATATATCTGTCACCACAGAGACATATTATGCAACTTGTTTTTGGTTAATGTCCTGTGTAATCGAGCCCAATAAATAATTATCTCACTATATTGATCCAAGGCACGCTGAAATGGTCAAATTTCTTTAGTTTTATGTGTTCATCGAGCAAGTCAAGCTCCCAAGGTTTTTTACTGCTGTAATTCTGATATAAATCTACATAATCGATATAAATTCAATGAATTACATAGAGCTACTGTATCAGAAGAGGAACATAGCCTCCATATGGTACTCATTAAAGGGAAATCTTCATGATTAGAATTACACCTGCTTATTTCCTCCCATGGAAATTAGCTACATTGAAAGGGTTTTTAGCAATCTTGGTAATCATCACTGATACTAGGGGAGTAGCTGGGAGAAAATGTAACTTTTCAAATCACCACAGCCACAAGGCAGAAAATCTCTGCATTGCTATCTGTGAATTATAATGTGCTTGAAGCCATATTGCAACATAAAATGTCAAAGCAGGTGTAAAAATACCTGATTTAACATCTGTGCTGTAGTCAGAGAAACTCTTGCTCTTGCTACTATTATGATATTCTCCCATGGCAGAGAACTTAAAACCATTTTTTTAAAGTTCAAAGTAATGTTCAAATGTTTATAATTTGGAATGCATGTAATTGGATGTATTTATGTTTTGGTATATTATCCACTGTTGTTCTTTTCCTTGTAAAGTGCTTTTTAATCTCTGGTTTTGATAAGGTCTCCAATTATTATTTTAGAATTGTTTGAGGATTTAATTAAAAACATGACCTCCTTATGGCCTCAATTGTTATATGTTGTACATCAATCTATGAAAGACATGAGTCAAAAAATGTACTTGAGATTTTAAAGACAAAGTATAAAAAAAAAAAAAAAAACACACAATATAGGTAAGGACATAATTTAGATACAGATTGATACTGTAACTCGAATGTGCCAAAGCTGAGAATAATATGCAAAAAACTTATTCAGGACAGCTATATGTTACCCAGTGGAATATGGGCATTTGAGTCCATCACAGGAGAAGAAAAGAGGAGCAGTATGTGTGTAAGTGATTTTCTGCTGTTCTAACACCAAGTAAATTGGTACTCTAACCAGGGCCGTTTCCGTCGTAACACAGACTGCCATGTGTCTGTTTTACTGTACAGCCTCTTACAGAGAGGCCTGTGTTTATGTGAATTCATGTAGGAGTGTGGTTTCCTTTACAATAACAGAGGGCAAGACTGATATAGAGAGTGACAAACGGCGGGTGGTAATGACAAGCTGTCCGATTCTTATGTAGGAGCCTGGTGGAAGAAAAATTTGTGCCTGACAATCAAACCTGTGGCAACAGCTTTGAAAAATGACAGACTGTCATACATAGATGGAGCCTTACCCCGCATGGCTGGAAGATAAGCCCGTCGACTTCGTGGCTGACCTGGGACGTGAAGCTGCCTTCCAGTAGCTGAAAAACATAAAAAAGGAGGACAGTTTCAGTCAAGCAAAACTGATAAACAACAAGATGGAGAGCTGAAGGCTTTAGCTAGGAACACTCGAAATTACATTGATTTATAAAGTCAACTACAGCTTTTGAGTCTGCCAACATTACCCAACCCTCTAAAAGTGAGCAAAATATTGAGTCTCAACATAACTGGAAGGCTTCTGTTTGACAAATCCTGCCGAGTTACAAGCACCGAGATTTCCATCCATCTTGCCCTGAGACTAAGCAATAATCTCTTTGATTGATAATGCATGACTCGGAGATCAATATCTGTAACTTGACAGCGCAGGTTGAGGACAAGAATAGCCACAAATCATTAAGTTCCTGATGAGTGGGAAGGGTTGATTTCATCTCTACCGTTAACACCAAACACCACAGCTGTTACTGAGAGAGGGAACCTACAGCGCCGTATTAGACGTGGATTGCCCAGGAGACGCAGCTGAGACACTATACAATAAAAGCACCTTTTCTACGTAATAAAGCACCTCAGCTACCACGGCAATACAGCAAGGATATTAGAGGCATTAAAATAAAGCTGAATATACTTTATTTATACCAGTCCTTTCTTTTTTGACCCCTCTTTCAAATAACCCCTTCTCTTCCCCTGTCTACGATGGATTCTAAAATGAAACTGTATTCAGTTAGTGGGGGACGTGTATTTGTACTTATTACAACATTGCCAGTTTACAGCAACTAGGTGTAAAATACAATTCACCAAACATTAGCCCAACTGTCACCTCAGCCAAGAAAATATCAATCCTATATGATATTTTAGCCTATATTTGTTTACTTTTTGGCAAATTGCCATCATTAAACATGTGCCAAATTAGCTATTAGCAGTTCTTGTTGGATGTACAGACAACTATTACTGGATTACTTTGATCCTAAAGAAAACTTACAAGGAGCATACTTTGTGCTGTGACTTCTATGTGGATTTAAAGATTTATTTGACTACATTGGACAAAGTGATATCATCAGGAAGTGTTCAGATTTGACTGAACGGAGTACAAATTTTGACTCACTTGTACCTTTCACCTCATGCTACATTTTGGCACAGCAACTGTGTTGGGCCGTGGGTTGGATTTTTTTGGGTTTGTTTTGCAGGTTTCCCACATTGTGAGTTCTCTTGCACTTAATTTTTTTTATAATGGAAAATGGAAGCATCAAGCTCCACCAACTGTGTGAGCAATAACCGACCTTCGATAACATATAGCATAAAGGCTGAAAATTAGAAAAAGGAAGCTCACATTTAATTCCAAACACAAAGCAGAGAAGCAAAATTGTACCAAGTCTAGAAATGTGTGCAGTAAAGTATGAACACTCTCAAGCTTTTGTGTGCTTAGACAAGAATGAGACAATGTGATGATGCCAGCCAAGGTTAGCTGAGTGCTCCATATTCAGTGATATTTGAAAATGGAAGGAACTGAAATGCAAAACCTTCAAATCAAAGTTTTAGAAGTGAACATGAGATATGAGATGAAACTGCAGCGATAACTCAACCATGTAAATAAAAATAAAACTTTGCATGAAGTTTAATTTGATGTTGTGTTCTTTGTGATGGATTACCAATCTGAGTTTATTTCCATACTGCGCAGACTTTAACAGAAACCTGCTGCAGCATAGAAGGTGGGAAATCAATCTAAAAACGTATCATATATCTTGTAAAATGTTCGGCTATAATGTAATACCAAATGCCAAATCTAATATGATGATACAACTACAGTCAGAAGAATCTGTATGCTTTTAAAAGGACAGAGAGTTAACAGAGACTGCAAAATCACTGCTGATCAATAGTCAAATAAAGGCTATGGCTAAAAAAACCGCAATGGGAATGGTGTAACCTAAAGAGTCTTTCAGATCATTATTTTGATTGTTTTGGCAGCGTTGGGTTTTTACAGCTTGTGAAATCAATTAATGTGGGTTGAACAGAATCTTTATGAACATCTTAAATAGAAATGGGAACACCTGTACAATGATAAATCCCCAAAAATATCTTTGACATGCTGTGGAATAATTTGCAGAAAATGAGGATGACTCACGAGCAGCCACAGGAGCTTCATCATTATCTTGTGATGTTATGTCAAAGGAGGTATTTTTTTGCAATCCTTTGTGTGCAAACTTTATAAGTAACCTTTGCTATTCTGTATGTTCATGCAGAGGGTAAATATATTCAGGCAGACAGGAAATGGCCTTGGTCAATAAAATAGAAAGCGAATGCATTAGTGCACTGCAGTGGATATCAGGTATCATATCCAAGCCATCAAGATGCACGTAAACTAAAGCAATGCATTTTAGCCATACAGGAAGGTACTGAAAGGAATAACGGTATAATATGCTTAGAGTGGTCATTTATAAAATGCTGTAAGTTGTCTCCTGTCTGACGACAGACTGATAGACATTAAAATGAAATTATTAAATTTTAATCAACAATGCCTGAATCTCTCCACTGAGCTCTGATATTTCAATCAGCAGGGACGGACATTGTGAGTGCGATAGCGAAGGGTTCAGTAGATATGGAGACTGTCAACAATCATCAGAGCCAAAACACATTCACTATGCAGGAGATGACAGATTGTTGTCATCTGCCCTAGTGCTGCTTGGAGACAAACCAAAGTATAACCTCAATCACAAATACAAGAAAGTGTGTAATATAACATAACTACAAGGCGGGTAAAACCATTTTATACACAGCAGCACAGCAGGTTGTAAAGGGCAGACTCTCTCCTATGAAAGATGTCTTTGACCCATGAATTTGTTCAGTATTAGACCAAATTGGTCTGTCCCTGATGGTCAGTGGATAGCGATCCATAATGACACATTTAGTCTCAAAAAATATCTTTGAAGTGAGCAGATACCACTGTATAATACATCAGATACCATTTGCTGCATTTTCCAATATAGGTATGAGAAAATGTTTTGTCTAGCGCTATTTTCTCTCTTGTAGGGCGGAAGCTTGAGTGACAAGTGACATGCTGCATGTATGTCATGATTTATCTGATAGGTCTGTTTACATTGCATTTTTCAAATTGGAAAAAGCACATAAATACAGGTGGACAGGAACGCACTTTGTGTAATCGTGAATTTTTTTCTCACTTCTTGCACAGATGTTCTGCTCTCACTTTGGCTCTCTATAGCAAAAAGAAGCTGTAATAGCTTTGGTGACACCATTGCCAAGTCAGACCACAGTTCAATAGCTGCAGAGGATTTAGTAGAGAAAAATACCTTGTGTCTGTTATATGTAGACCACTGGATGATTTCACAATTCCACAAAATACTTTGATGCAAAACATCCCTATTTCTCAAAAGATGTATTTCAGGGAAATAAGTGAAGTCATCAGCGCTTAGAGGAGTGCTGCATACATTTATCTAAAGCGACAAAAAAGTGTTCAGTCTCTGCTGTATCTGCAAAGAAAGCAGAGCAACATCAGTGCTCTCCAGAATGATGAATGAGTCACAGCAGATCACACAACACTTGACAATCATGCTGACATGGAGAAGGCAGATAGCCAGACTTAAAAGAACTGGTGCTTTTATGAGGGAACGGCATGTAGGCGGTAAGATCTGGGAGTTCCATTTCAGTTCTCTTGCCATCTTAGCACACCCACCCACCACCTCCGTCGAGCACAGTGAACCTTGGATGGAGCGATGAGCAGAAAGAAGACTTCCACTCACACATCCTCCTACAGTAAGGAAGTTCCTTGGAGCGTTAACGCAGAGAAGGGGCAGCGACCCTGCTTTCATGGTAAACCTTTTCAGAAAGGAAACACAAAGTTGTGCCCGGTACAGTAGAGTTGTGTAGGCAGTGGTGAACAGCACAGCCCCATTAAGAGATCAAGCTTTCAATGCAGACCTCCAGGGCAGAGACAGGACAACGGAAGTGCTTGGGGAGACATGCAAAGCAAAGTCTTTCCCAGAGAGAGTGAATGTCAGCATGATCAAAGTCAGACTGTTTTCCTCTCCAGCGTTTTATGTTTGGGCTCATTTCACAAAAGGACATAATGATGAATGATATCTAGCCTGGTGTTCGCACCAAAGTATGCAGTTCATATTCACTCTTATGTATGTAGTTTTATTAGCCAAACTGACAGAAAAGTCACTTACCATCAATTAAAGTCTCTTAATCTTATCTCAATGAATAATAGATCATAAACAGTAAAATGAAGATATGCAAGTAAAATGTCATAAAAGAAACATTTAATAAAACCACACACTCACCCAACGTTCAGAGTAGTTGAGTAATGCCACTCATGGTTTATGACAAACACTTAAAGCACCTTTCATTCAAAAATAACTAACCGTCAACCTTTTGTTGATCCAGCAACAAAGCAAAAGTGGTAACAAGCACACAGTTTAGGAAATTAGTCATATCTAGGGCTGCATCTAATGAGTATTTTCGTTTGGTCTGTAACATTTCAAAACCATTTCCTAAAAACTACCACCATCATTTTCCAGACCTCTTCAAATGTCTTGCTTTGTCGGACCAACACAACAGATATTCAGTTTAAACCGCTTATAAACAGATTATAACTGCCAAGTTTCACATCTACAGAGCTAGAACCAGAGAATATTTTGCACCTTTACTCGAAAAATTAAACAATTTTATTATTGAAAATGTTTGCGAAACATGTCACAGTGAAAACATGTCAGTGAAACATTGACAAATATATGAGCATCGGAAATGTATTAAGGCCTACAGGCGATTGCTTGGACAGATTTTTGCGGACCTTGTTTTCTAAAGTCAGTTTGTCTTTCAAGGCTATCTACTGGATTTCTGTTTCTAGAGATTAATAGAAAATTTCAAACTGTGTTTTTATGTTTTACAGCAACGAAGCGTCCCAGGTGGGCAAATTATACTTTTGACCTTGAGTTTGAATGACCATTTATGGTGTCGTTAAGAATAACAAATTGTATGGGCTGGACTTCAATTGCTCAACTGGAATACAAAATAAGCAGAAACGAGTGGAATGCAGAATAGATTTTTCTACTCGACGTGCCGTCCATAGAGCTAAGTCGAAGGTGACAGGAAACAAAGAGGCTGTAAAGGTACAGAAGAACCCCCATAATCTCCTTATTTAACAATGTACAATTAACAAAATCAAACAAATTAATGTCACCGCCACAACAGGTATAAGTACTGAAAATACAGCAATATGTAAAAATATTCCCTCAGTAAAGAATCAATTTCTGTAGATCAACAGTTGAGAGACTGATTGGATTTTTCAACTGAAAAGTTATACCATAAAGGACAGATGTGATTAATAAAACTCAATTGTCATCTGAGGTTTTATACTTTAAACATTAAATAACTGAGTAATAGACTTGCAGAAAATACAGAGTAAAGGCCTGTGATTGGGTTTCTCAAAGTAATAAGCAATACATGCAGTGGAGAGATGTGGATGTTTTATGAAGCAGATTCAACAATTGGAATCATGTATATAAAATATTTCTACACCTTATGGTCTATTAATATGCAAGCCGAGAGAATATAGCATGCTCTAATTAACAAAGCAATGCTGTTGCTAATTTTCTGTGCAATATCACCAACTTTTCCTCAGCACACCTGGACGGATATTATGCACTTTCCATTCCTCAAGCTTTTGTATTTTTCTGCTGTCTGCTCATCCTCATTGCTCTGAGGAGTTGCGGGGGCTGAATCAAAGGTGGAGAGGATAGATTGATATTCCAGTCAGACCACAGGGTTGTTGCTGGAGGCTCCTTTCAAGCCTAATGTGAATAGGCCTCTGAAGCCAGTGTGCAGTGCCCTATTAAACGAAAACCCCACATCAGAGTGTGCGGGCAGGGCTGCTAAACCACTGGCTGGCCTGGAGTCAAACAAGGTTATGCAGCTTGGAGAAGTTAAATGTCTTCAAACATCTTATCTTTTAATGGAAGCTAGTCGTTTCATAAAAAAAAACATGATCAAGATTAAATTTTATACATTCATTTGCGGTGACAGGGAAAAGATGAACAGAGACATGGAAACTTGGAGAATTAAACCAATAAGGGATAGCATGAGACTAGAACGGGCAAGGATGATGCGAAATATCAGGGCACAGCGTGAAATTGAATTCTGGTATAAAAGAACCTGTGGCGAACTGGACAGGTGTCTTGATGAGTGGCTAGAATTAACTGTCACTTCCTACCCTGAAATTAGCAAGCTATTGCATGATGACAAAGACTTGAAGCATCAAGAAATCATTGCACCGAAATTCATAATCTGAGCGGACGCCCAGGGGCACAGCGGGAGCTTACATGTCTATTTTTAATTATGTCATTACTAGTTCAGTTTCAGGATTATTCATTTCTATATCCTTTTGTCACACTCAAGTATCAAAGAACTTTATACAATGAACCCACCTAAACTCCAATATTCGACTTGCTAATTGTTCTAGGATTGTCCCCAACTAAAGATATTCCTAGTCAACTAGTAGTTCAAGCCACAGTTGACTAGTCTTTGAACGTTTATTTTAATTTGATTATATATTTGAACAGCTGCCTGTTTAATGATAATGGAAGAGCAATAATGATTCTGAATGTGTCAGAACAACCTGCAAGGAGACTGAACATTAAGTTAATTCATTTCAGCACAGTATAACATCACACACGTCTACTTGTTCAAAACAGGGAATAAATAACTAACACCTTCACAAAAACAATTACTAACAGACTTATTGATACAGTGAATGATGAGATGTGCAACGTTACTTACAAATCAACTTGTTACAAACTCACTCCTTTCCTTCAGTTTTATGCCTCTACTGTCCCTGTCTGAACCTGCCGTGTCTAGACCTGGTCTGCTGTAAATCACCTGGCCTTCGACGATGTCAGAGGCTGTGTTCGGTCCTGTGGCCATGGTCACTGAATGCTGCCTGCTCGCTTGACTCTGCCGCTCATTCAGGCCCTGCTCTCCGGAAGTCCAAAGCTCCTATACTACTGGTGTAAACAAATCTAGTTTGTCAACTACAAACATTTCATTCATAAAATCTCTTTCCCAAACAATTGTCTGCCTGAATTAACTGTGGTGAACTATGGCAAGTATGGAAGATAAGCCTGCCACTATTGAGGATGTAAATGAAATAAATCTACAGATTATTTCCTCAATTAATCAGTTAGTCGTTAGTTTCCAGAGCCAAAGTTGACGCCTTAAAAAGTGTTGTGTCAAAAACCTAAAGATATTCAATTTAATATAAACAGAGGACTAAGAAAACAAGCACATTTTTTGCTTTAAAAAAATGACTTACATGATTAATCTTTTATCAGAACAGTTGCTGATCATTTTCGAATTTGATTAATTGAATAATTAATTTAGCTTTAACAGTTAGATTTTTTCTGATAATACATAGACAATGACATCATGTAGTAATTGATACTTGTATACTTTTGGTAAGGGATTTTTAAATCACGTGTTTACACACTTGTATGTCACTTATGTGAAACACATACTGTGATAATGGGTTACTACAAGCAAATAAAACTTTGATCTACCCTCAGAGAGAGAACAACAGTAAAACCGACAACAACATAAGCAATGCCAAACAGATAATCCATACAAGATCAAGTTATCATGTTGCGGAGATGGGATTTTAGCCTGTGCAAGTCTGTGCTGAAGCCTCGCCACTGCCAGTTAAACACATCACCGGACCGTCTCCAGAAGAAAAAAGATAAACCATCAACCACAAACGCACAGCGGTGCCGAGAACAGCCCACACACTCAGACACATTCATACAGACAGCAGACAGCCAGTCAGTGTGAAGAGGCAACAACCAGGAGGCAGCCCTTCACTGGGCTCCACCAGCATGCGGCTGTACCTGTGCTGTCTAAGCCACTAAGAGACCGTCTGCACTAAGGTGGATCAAGCTGGGGTTGGTTGGATGTCAGAGAGGAAAGACCATTTGACTTTGGTTTTTGAAGGTGTACAAAAGAATTTGCTTCCCTAGTTGCAGAAGGGAGATGGAGCCAACTTACTGAGATTCAGCTGTGGTTGAAGCAAATTATTTATTTATTTTAAAACTGAATGTGATACTATGATCAGCCATAACATTATGACCACCTGGGCACCCCGATTGGTCTGTGGCTACGCAGCCCCATACGCAACAAGCTGTAATGCACTGTGTCAGTAGCTCGTCTGTTGGATCGGGTCAGCCTTTGCTCCAACATTCATCAATGAGCCTTGGCCGCCCATGACCCTGACCCTGGAGATGCTCTGACCCAGTCGTCTAGCCATCACAATTTGGCCCTTGTCAAAGTCGCTCAAATCCTTACGCTGAACTTTGAGGACAAAATGTTCACTTGCTGCCTAATAAATTCCACCAACTGCTCATAATGTTATGGCTTATTGGTGTATATTGTATCAGAAAATCATAACAGCTGTATATAGCAGAAAAGGCTACACTTAATCTTAGGGCTGCAACTATTATTTTCGTACTTGTACTAATGAATTGGTTAATCTTTTGGTCTATTAAAAAGCCACAAAGGTAATAACTTCCAACATTAATACACAACAATAACTAACATTCCAAAACTCTAAAAAGATAGTTTATCACATCAGACTAAGAAAATAATCAAATCCTTACAACTGAGAGGCTAGAACTGGGGAATGAATTTTTAATTAATAACTTTAATTATTAGTTGATGCATCAAGCCAGTTAACTTTCTGTTGATCAACTTATCAATGGCTTAGTTTTACTTCCCCACCTTATATGCGTAAAAAAAAATTCTTGTGTTTGTCCACCATCAGAATAGAAGCTAGTTATCCTTGGTTGTTAAGTTCTACTTTTCGAGCTGAATAAAAACTTAACAGCACAATGTGTCCTGCTAAATATTACATTTTGTCAAGGGACATACGGCTTAAATGCTTGAAAGCCAATGCTTTGGAGCTCATAGAAAAAGGGTGAAAAACATATTTGAAGGATATACAGCGTGACACTTTACAGTCTGTAGGGCAGCACAGGAGCTGATGGCATGTGTCCTGGTAATTTCAGCCAACCGCTGCCATGGGAAATTCACACTTAAGCTTTAGGCTTAGAAGCTATTCCCACAGAAAAATAGTTTTATCCTCTACTGTAACATTGAAAAATACACACAATAGCTTCAGTATAATTGTAACCTATGTCCTTACAAAAAAAGTGAGGAGAAGTTCAGTTTGACTTAAATGTATAAAATAAGCATAAATAAATAAAAATAAAAGAAGCATTCTAGGAATAATTGATGTGGATGTGTATTGTTATGGCACCAGCTGTGCTGTTATCTCAGAGGGACTCATTGTTGACAGAGACGGAGGGCAAGGATGTCATGACATCACCATGGGTCAAACAGAAAAGGCAGACATCACTCACACAGACTAAAGGCACAGTAGGTGGTGAAAGGCAGAATAAACACAAAACTCATAAGAACATCTGAAGGAAGACACCTGTTGAACTCACCCAGAGGACGCAGGGCCCTTTCCTTGCCTGGAAGGCACAAAGAGAGCAGGCAAGCAGAACAAATAAAATGAGCCGCTATACTACATACTGCCACAAATTCATCTGCTCTCTCTCCAGTGATTCAGACCTTTACTGTATAGATGCGCTGTGCACCATCAGATGTTGCATAATGTCTTGGAGGCTTCTAAGAAAACTAAAAACTTTCAAAGCAATTGAAGTAAACAAACATTAGTCATCAAGCCCATGTCGTGTGTTCTTCCAAGCAGCATAAGCCCTTATACAACAGTCAACATGTTTCCCTCTGTGAGTGGGTGCAGCAGCAGCAGAGAAAGAGAGGATGCAGGTGATAAAGTGCAGCTTGTTCTTGAACCTAACCATGGGGGATGGCTGTATTACAAAGGCCAGAACTGCAGGCTGATAAATGCTTTATTGCAATGCATTTCATAAACTGAGTAGGACACACAGTTGAGCTGGGAAATATCAACCGTCTATGCTCCCTAGCCAAAGGGTTCCCACATTTTTGCTGTTAATTAGAATAAATAAAATATTGGAGGTTTGCAGGTGAATATGGCAGATTTTACCTCATTAGCGCAGCCATTATCCTCTGAAAGAGTTAAAACAATATTGTGAAGTGACAGAAACAAAGAGAGGAAATTCTAAGCACGTTAACATCTGAATTTGTATTTGAGCTGAGGCTGCAGGCATAGAATCGCCACAAGCTAACTCAGATATTGAGCTCAGATTCAGCACAATACTAAAGCTTGACCCTTACTTGTTAAAGCACACATATAAGGTAGACAAAGACAATGGAGACCCAGGGTCTTACTTTTCCATCTCCAACAGCTGGAGACTAGACAGCTGACAGAGGTGTTAGGTTAGTGAGCAACAAGGAACCTGCAGACTGACAGGACAGCAGTCGGCTAATGAGACATGCTGTTGAGGAGCAGTTACTTTCTTTTTATCCAGACAGGCCACTACAACCCTGCTCTAAAAGGAGAAGCAAGACTCTCAGTCATTGATCTGGGTGTAACGACAAGAAAAGGACATTTACATAGAGTCAAGGACTGTTGATGACGACTGAGTCTCCTGGAAAAGAAGGTGAGTCAGGAAAGGATAAAGAGTCTTGTCATTGTAGTTATGTTGCTGGCTGCAGGTATTAAATACACTATCTGGAATCAACACATAGGACGGAGATATAGTGCACACTGAGATTTCATCTCACTCTCTCCACTCAAAATGTTAACTATTTGATCCTGGATTGCATTTGCAGTGACCTTTCGGAGCGCACCCAGTTACACCTCATCTATAAACGTAAACATGGCGAGAGCGAAACCTGGCTTCGCAGAGATAGGGTATTAGTATAATTTCAAATATAAATGTGTACTGTTTGTCTTTGGAATCAATTCCAAATCCATGTATATACAGCAGATAACTCATTTGAAGATGTACTGGTGTTAGGTTATACTAATTTAACCACTAATTCTGCAATCACTGGACTGCTTATCATGTGCAGGCCGGAAAACGAGTTTCACCACGGGCGGGGCTCAGCTACAGCTCGGAAAAGAGACAGACAGCGGTGGAAAGCGGACACAACCACACTCACCACACTGATGCAAGTGCAGCAAAAGCCCCACGGACAAAAAGCCAATGAGAGTAATTTATTCATGTAATCCATGCAAAAGCTGTACAGACAAGAAAAAAAAACCTTAACAGAATACAGTTCATTCAGGCAACTCCGCTGCATCGAGGGGGTGCAGAGAGGGCTGTTATTTATTTATTTATTTTTTAAATGAAGAAAGCTTTAATGCAGGCATGTTTTTTTATGCATTGCAGAGCCATCCAATTGTCAAAAATATAAACTGGATTGATTTTAATAACTTTAATGTACCTGAAGTGTGCACTGCATAACTACATGATCTAGGAAAATACAAGTATCGGATTGGGACTTGGTATTGGCAGATACTCAATATTCGGATCAGATCAGGGGCAAAACAAAACCTTAAAGTGCTTAACCAAACACTTTTTAGACTGCTAAGAAAAAAATACCAAACGGGGGATGAACCTTCAAACTTTAGTATAATCTAAAACTCTCCTTCAGTTTTATTCCCTCCAAATCAATCAGGAGTCAAACCAATTACAGAAGCAGCATTTTTAATAAATGTGTTAATCCTGCTCCCATTGCTGGCAGTAATGCTGTTACCGCAAGATATAAAAAAATAAAACAAGGAACTGGATAAGAAGCTCTGACTGAAACCATAAATTAGTTTTTATAATTTTGTTGTAACAAGGTCACAGGACGCAAAGGCCAAATTTTGTACTGTTGTTATAATCTTGAGAGAAAACGGCAGCTGCTCTCAGCGCAACTTTAACAACAGCCAATCAAACAAAACAGGCACTTCAATGTATATCAGCAATCTCTATAGAAAATCTCTTCAACTCCACTATTTACCTTCTTAAAGAAGTCAGTTCTTTTGGCTATTTTATATTCAGTACATACGCTAAACCTTCACCCGCTGTGATTAGGCTCGAGCTCCATGAAAAGACTACAATCTTCCAAAAAAGAATCTAGATAACTGCTTTTCAAGTCTCTATCCAAATTCAATCTCTGTTCAAAAAAAGGTAAGATGAGATCTACTCTCAGGTCAGAAACTCATTCTTTCACCTGAATCTTTCTCTTGTCAGTTCACCACTGCTTGGACTCCTGGGAAGAGATGTGCGATGGCCCGGGGTGAACTGGAGATACAAGTCTCATTATGGGAAACTTTATTCAGCATAGGCCTAATTTCTTGATAGGTATGATAAATGAGGAAGGGATATTAGATATTCTGCGAAGGGCAAAGACAAATTAACACAATCTAATCTCCCTTTGTAAGTTTTCCATTCCCAAATTGTGACTTTATTAAATCTGGATAGAGCACGAGTCACATTTTATTACTGAATGCTCTGCAAATCAAACAAGGTATACCTCAGTGAATGTTTCATTTTCAAGAATTTAGATACTTTGGCACATTTCCGTAAACAATGACTCACAATTAAGACTGTGTAAACTGTTTCTGATAAATGCTCTGCCGTTTAGTTAATAAATTAATAGACTAATCATTGCAACTCTAGATGTAATTGTATTGTGATGGCAGATGAACAAACCTGATTTAAAGGTCCAGTGCGTAAGAGTAAGGAGGCTTTATTGGCAGAAATTGAATATAATATTCATAGGTATGTTTTCAATTGTGTATAATCAACTGAATTAGGAATAAAAAAACTGAAAAGTTTGTTTTTTGTTACCCTAGAATGAGCTATTTATATCTACAGACGCCGCGGGTCGCCTTACATGGAGTCTGCCGTGTTCAACTGCCATGTTTCTACAGTAGCCCAGAATGGACAAACACTGGCTATAAATAGGGGGATTCATGTTTTTTGTGTGTTTTCTGGCCACCACAGTTTCTCTTTCATGAGCTCTGCAACTACACCGCTAGCTGCTACTAAATCCTACACACTGGACCTTAAATAAAACTCAAAACATTTTCAATGAGTTTCAACACTAAGGATTTATCTTCATGGCCAAAAGAAGAGCCTATGTTACAAAGAGTTGAGCTTTGCATATCCTGGACTGAAAAGAAAAAAAAGAAACCTTAACAATAAGTTTGAGTTGGATGAGTTTTTTGACTTGTTAAGCCCAATCCCTATGGAAATTGCAGAAATCATCACGAGTTTGCGGTAGCCCCCAAACTGTAACATTCATTTCTATAATCCCAGGAGGAATATGAATTTGTACCTCATAAACGGATTCTCTATGGAAATTTCGCTGCCTTCAGCGAGCAAGAAAATGACCAGAAATCCCAGTCTTGACTTAAGTTCTAATTCCTTGAAAGAAATATATAGATCGCTGCCAAGTGCACTGTTCGGAAGTACTCTACAAGTGCACTACACTGAGAAAACAAACAATTTCCTTGTTGGCACACATTAGTAAATTGATACAGGAGCTTATTTGCCAGTCAGTATATCAGTATAAATCCTTCAACATTTTATAGGTTAAAGTCTAAACTGAAAATTGATTGATTTTGAATACACGGTGGACAAAGACACATAAAGACAGCGGTAAAAAGGTTGAATAGTTGGTACAGACACTGCAACTATAAGTGAAATACAATACACATTGATATACACATTTCCCTTTTAGGTATTCATTTACTGTAGGCAGGAAAACATTTCATTTCTTAAAGACAACCGTAGCGTATTCACCGTACATTTTTCATTGAATTATGACAGTAAATGCATAGATAAAAACAATGTGCATTGTATTTCTTTGATGTGTTTTTATTTAGGAATTTTCTGCAGGTACTGTAAGTAGCAAAAGTATGTAAGTAAGTAAAGGGCCTAACAAATCCAACCAAGTAAAGAAGAATACTACAAAGATAAAGCATGTATTATTGCAACCTAGGCACAAAACTAAACATGCAATTCTCTGCAGAACAGACACCATCAACTGAGTTATGAAGCCATAAAATCCAGAATTATTTTCTACTCAAAATATATTTTGTCAGCCAAGTCTATTCAACCTACACAAGAGGGAAATTCCCAAAATGTATTATCTGGTTGTCCCAATGTATAATTTCTGTAATACAAAAAGGGGCCTTTGTAAGATAATTGGACAAGTGGAGGAAGCATGGAGAATAAATGGTCCCAATCGGTGGGAAATGGCAGCATGAATGTTTAAGTGTCTGAGATGAAAAACAGCAGCCTAGCAACAGACAAAAGCCATCATACAACTCCAGCCCGTGACTGAAATATCCCTAAAAGGAATTTCTGGTTGATATGCCATGAAGTGCAGGGTTGTGCAGCTATGAATTAATGAGCCAGATTCCAGTTTCCCTCTTTTAATGTCCCATTCAACAGTGATATGACTGTATGAGGAGCAGATGGCCATTGCACAGCACAATAGAGCAGTCAGAAACCAGACATAGTTATAGTGACTTCATTTCTAGAGTATCTTCAGCAACATGCCCCCACCAAGGGTGAGGGGCAGTCCTTCAAAAAGGTTCTTAGAGGAGTAGATAGCACCGGGTTAGACGAGAGGTAAGCCAACTATTCATAATAAGACAAAAACACCAAGATATCAACGTTGGCAGAGAAAGACATGGGACCACAACACAAGAGATGTCTAAAACTTTACCCCCTCCGTGTACTTTGATCATCTGTGAATGTGCAGTGCCAAGATTTCCCACTGATCTTGGCCCGAGTGAAACATCAAATTAATCGTGCTCTGACCTCCTACAGACCTGCTATTAGGGCACAAGTGCAGGCCTTTGAGGAGAGCTTAACAGCTATTCAAAGGATAAAAGCCCTGTTGTCCTCAGCCTGTGAACAGCACAGTACTTTAACCTGAAGGGTGATCATTTATTTATTACATGACAAGGACAGTGCAAAAAAAATATGATCATCTGAACCAAAACAGCAAAGAAAAAGAGACTGAACTAACATCATGCATTTAACAGTTATTGTCTGTATTATTGAGCAAAGGTTACAGGTAATGCCAGGTCCTAGGAAACATCCAACAACATCCATTAAAGCATGTCCTTTCCCATACTTATCCGTTCATACAATAATGACATACATCACTAATGTAATGATTTATTTCTACTCATGGTGTATTCACAAAGATAGAGACAAATACGTAGGAAGAGGGAATCATAAGCTTAATACAAATGGAGGTGCTAGTAGCATGAGATGAGATCCATGGACAAAGCTAAGGCACGACTTGAATCAATCAATCAATGCAAACGGCACCAATTACCCACATAGCAGTGACATTTATTCATTTTTACATCCCCAGAAGGCATCTGGAAGGATGTGACCTTAAGTCCCACCACAATAGCTAATACATAGAGAATGTATGGACCAACGGCAATAGCACATCCAGTATATCTTTGCAAGAGCAGAGAACTGGTCTACTACAATAAGATGGGCTCCCCATTCCCTCTACTGAATCTGAGGTTTAGCCAATGGCAGAAGCCAGCTTCCAGGACCGTGGCAGAAGTTAATACCCAGAAGTTTCGAGACCCAGTTTTCAGAGGCAGGGGTCAGAATGTCAACAACCCCGCTTCTTCCTGCCACCTAAAAAGAGACGCACAATGTGCTGAGGCGGAGCATAATCGGTCCCAGTGGGTGCGAAATTGTGCCTTACATGAGACAGTGGTACATAGATGTCTTTCAATTGCTATTGCTTTGGCTCCCGACCCAGAGCCAATGTGCCTTTAAAAGACGCTACAAAGAACCGTTGCTCTGGAAAGTACAACTTTGAGGGAGGTAACCGGGACAGACAGTCACAAATTGTTATTTGTAGATACAAAATGCGAGAATGTTGAGTCATCTCAAATTGTATATCTTTGTGTGAAAGTAGGAATGGGTTTTGGCTGGGCTCCATCTGTGAAAGAAATGGGAAAAAAAATAGGCTGGAAAGTAAAAAGGATGCCTTTGTTGACTTTACCTTGCGTGCTGCGTGAATGTCAAAGAAGGGCTTATTTCGGACACTGAAGGGCTCCTTGGTTTTGTCAATCTGTCCGGTCTTCATCTTTTCCATCCGGGGAGAGATGATCTCCTTTTCTATGCATAACAGCCGGATATTGAAGTCACACTGGCCAACAGGCTGTCCCTGAAACACAAAAAAACAAACACCGTTATCTTAATGTACCCTAGGAATGAACTCATTTAGACACACATGACAATCATGTGTACATTTTACTGTAAAGATAAATCATTGTTATCAATATGAATACAATTAATAAACCAAACTAATACAGAATAGTCTGTATTTAGACTGAACCGTGCGTCTAATGTACATACTAAAATAAATTTCATTTGGAAAAATATTCTACAGATGTAGTTACACAGTTAAACTTCCTGTGAGATAGAGGGATAACACAAGATAGAGATTTTTTTCAAAGTGGACAAATACCGCTACACCACTGTCACACAAACTCTGATATACACTTTATGCAGCTTTTTGTTGGAATTGCTTCTACAGCCTGACATGTGAGAACATGGTGAAGAGCCATACAGAGACTATTAGAGATGAAATGATTAGATGATTGACAGAAAATTAACAACATGGAAACTATTTTCACATTTTTAAGTTAAAAAAAGCCCCAAACTATCTGGTTCTAGCTTCTCAAATGTACATTTTCATATTTTTGCCCTCTATTATACTAAACTGAATATCTTTGGTTTTTGATTAAGTTAAGCGAATATGTCAAGTTGGGCTTTGGGAAACTAATGGCATTTACTATTCTGTGGCATTTTATGGAATTTTATAATTTAAGTCAATTGATAGGTCAAACAAATAAACAACATATGATACAATGAGTAAATAATTAAAATAAGCATTAGTTGCAGCTCTAATTAGCAGGCAGAAAATTAAAGTGAGTATAAGTATATTCATACAGCGGTTATTTCTTTAATCTCCTTTATAGATGAGCTGTGTGCAGGTCCCTACAGTTAGCCCTGGACAACACCTTGACTTCAGTTGAGCTCATGGGAATATCAACAGTAAACAGTCCAGTGGAATCAGTTTTTTCTTTGTCACTATGACAACAGCTTCTTTCCATCCCTGGGCAGCCACACACACTTGTTCTAAAGCTAAAGCTATAAGCACAGCGACCTGAGCCATCACTGCCTCTCAAAAACAGACAGGGCCACTAAGGCAGAGCAAAGGTGCCCACAATCCCATCTGGCGGACCACTGTGACTGTGCTAGTAAGAAATACAATACTTGAGTTCCTGCCCCTGGTTATTAATAAAGAAGCCTGGGTGGAAAATTACAACAGCAAAGTAACAAATTAAAAAAACATGGCCGTATGACCACTTTAAAAGTGGAGGCAGAGGAGTTGTGTGTGAAAGCGCCCCAGTGCAGCACGGCCAATTGACAGTCACAACCACGTATCTCTGATGCTCAATTGATAAAAGTGATTAAAAATAATGACTCACATTTATCGGCACAAAAAAAAGAAGAAGTAAATGATAAGTGAGATTTGAAAAACTGCCAGTTGGACATGGACTAAATACATGACAACAATTTGACATTTAATATTTCGCACAAGTTATCAGAGAGAGAAAAGACGGAGCTCAAACTCAGCAAACAAGCTGCCATTTCATTTTTTGCCAAGAGCAGGAAAAAAAAGGAATAAGAGGCAAAATTATCTACGTCTCCTGGCCATGATGAGTGGAAAAACTTATTTAAAAATGCCTTCCATACACCTGAAATCATTTTTCACTTTTCTATCTCTCAAAAGTTAATTTTCTTGAATAAACTTTTTAAAAACTTTGTAAAACAGAGAGCCAATGAACACCGTCAAACAACTGACTCTTTTCCATTCTTGGTTTTGTTTGCAAAAGATAAACTTAATTGTCTGTTGAGTAGTAAAAAATATTTATGGAAAGACTATTCCTCAGGCTTTTTCTTGTTTATGTAAATTATCTCGATGTAATAAAACATTTATATTTTGGTAGCTAATTTTTTTTTTTTTCCGGAATAATTAGCAACAATTTCATCAAATCAGAAGACCCTCTCCTCATGTTATATTATTCTATTATTTCCCCCTACAAATTCAGATTCATTTTCTGTTGATCGCCTAATTCAGTCGACTAACCAAACCAGACAAACCTTTACCTTCCTTTGCAAATTCCAACATTCCGCTGTCTAATTTTAGTGATTTGACATGCGTGCGTTGTTTTTACCCTTTAAAAACCTTGCTCAAATAAAATAAAAATAAAAAACTATATAGCGAAACATCCACACCTTTAATGTTCCTACACTAGTGGGTTTATGGATCGATATTCCCTGATCTATATTGAGAGGCACTGAGCAAGAAGGTGTTGACTTGGGGGCATTTGTATTCTGCTTCTGTTACTGTTTGTTAAAGGCCACTTCTGAAGAGCTTTCTATGAAATTATTGGGTCATGGGGGGGAAGAAAAACATTTTTTTTAAAAGTGGATGAGGAGGTGGACGGCCAATAATTAGTTAAGATTAGATGCAATTACTCGACTGTAATGTCTTGTGAGTCATACAGCTATTCAGAACAGAAGATGAGGGCATTCTTTTAAGTATACAGTCTTATGTAAGCAAGTGCAATGCCATCCCTTATGAATGACAAAAAAACAAAAAAACATGTCTTCAACAAATTACTTTTTATACATAACCACAGAGAACACGGCTTTGCCTTCTGCGAGTAGTGATGTTGGAATATATGGGACGAAAACAGCCATTACTGTTGATGAGAATTTTGTTTATAATAAGAAAATATGGAATTACACTAATCATGTCCCAAACAATGAAATAAAATGAAGATTAGATTGGGTTCTGAGAAATGGTGAAGGGCAATTTTTATTATTTACTGCCATTTTCTAGACTAAACAATTAGTTTAATTACTCAAGAAAACAATCAGATCAATTGAAAATGGAAATAACTGTTAATTGCACTAGTTAGTATACACCTTGAGGAGGTCTAAAACAGATAAAAAAGGTAAATAGAGATTGGACTTGCATTCGTCAGGTGATCAGATCGGACTCCATTGGGACGGCCATGTTGCCGTCCCGATGTCTGCTGGATGTGATAAGCAACAGTTTGCTAACAGATTAGCCAAATGTATGCCACTGAGTCTCTGTGACTATGTTTTATAGCCTGACTTGCTTAACGCAGCCTGAACAACTCTGTCAGGATGATTTTGCAACTACAAATAAGGTCAAAAGCAAATTTAAAGTCTGAGAAACTCTCATTTGGGCATTACTTTGAGGACTTGTTATTCTTTTAGGGTGATTGCAAAAAAACACACTACAGTCTCCTGGAGCAACAGCTGGTATCATGTCCCACACATTCTGCACCATCTGTCAGCTGTGTCACCAGGACAGAACAAGATGTAAGTGTGAATGATTCAAGGCATGTGCTGTCCACGCCTGTTCAACAGGAAAACACAGCAGATAAGAATCTTGTTAATCCGACATTACTGGGAATAAAGATCAATTATGTCAGAGAAAGCACCCTGTCATTTTTTAGCTGTGGTTCTGGGTGTGAATGTGTCTCGATAGCTTACCGTCTGTAAACGACATAAACTCTAACTTGAGTTTGCCATTTATTTGTCTGTGCTGCTCCACTTACTGAATTACTGTCATCGCTGTGTGGTTAGGTCAGAGCCAGTGTTTCAACTGAGCCCAATACACCATCTTTGACAAGCTACAGCAATGTGTCAGGCTTGATATAACTGATACAAATCTATAAAGAAATGCCTTGATTGGTTCTGAACATCACCTCAGAACCCCTCTGTCTAAACATCCCCTTGTTAAATTCTCACTTGAAAGCGCTGCTGGTCTTTGTCTTGTGTGACAAAATACTGAATCTTTGGGTTTTGGTCTGTTAGGAGGACAAACCAAGCAACTGAAGTTAGTACCGTAGCAAAAAAACCAGATGGAAATATTTGTTAGTTTTCTATAATAGTAAATTGGTTATGTTGGGTTCTTCACTGCTGGTTCAACTTGGGCTCTAGTGATGAGCAGTTTTGTGACATTTCAAAGCCAAACAATCAACTGAATATGAATAGATACTAGAACGAAATCATTCGTCTTTTTACGTACTGAAAATCTCTTATTTGATCATTACATTATCGAACATGGATGTACTGATGCATTCATCACAAATGGACACAAGGCGTCAAAGATTGTATCCAGTCCAACAAGGTACAATTTAGTGAATTTTATAACCACCTTCATGGGTAAACTGAGTGTGCATAAAAAATCTATATATAATCACACATTAAATGTTAAAACACCAGAGAGCTGCAGCCTTCTTCCGGATTAAGGATAAACTCAAGAGTACAGCAAAAACATCTCTGATAAAAAACTGACAGTGTTGGGAATACTGTTAAAAGCAGTGTGACTGTCTGGGATACTTTGGAATAAATTACATTATACGCAGGTGACAAAAGCAGTGTAGGGACCAGTCAACTGAGGCTTAATTTGCAGCTTCTCTTGGGATATTTCTAACAAAAACGGAGGCTTTCAGGCTGTTTTTAACTGTTTATTACCACACACAACACCTCCTGTTTATCTTATCTGCATCATGGAGCCATAAAGCACAGGCATGAGGAGCATGACAATTGAGGCAATATTGAAGCAGATTAAAGAAAATATATGATTTATTCCCTGGAGGCTCCAGTTGTCATTTATTATCGCTAGTATATTATTATCAATTGGAAGTATGTCATTCAAGCTATGAATTCCTCTCTCGGTTTCTTGTGGTGCTGAGCAGTCTGAACCAGGATGGAAAATTAACTTTTTAAAATGTGAACATCTATCAGCCACTGACAGATAAATGTTCGAATTCACCAGCCACTCAATAGTAAATCACTGTTTTGTGTCTGAACTCTACTAGCAACTGTCATATTTTACCAGCATTTGGCTGGTGCTGATTTCCCACCCTGACACAGCAGCGTTCCTCTAAAGCCAAAAGATCCTGTCGTTACATAGGTGTAGGGCTGTTCCAAAGACAGAACGCATTTTTTTTGCTGAAAACAAAGATGAAAGCGCACCTTACCCAAAGGAGTACCTTTCCCACCATCTATTTCACCATATCGCTGAATATGAGCTGTAGTCTTAAAGCTATGGTCTTTGGCTTTGAAAGAGAATTTATTTGTGTCTACAAATGTAGACTGGCAGGTCGTAGGCCAAAATTTATGACGACGGTTGGTGCAGTTATACTGTAAGAGCCCCTGAAGCCTACTGTTCCTGCTCCTTTATGAGTCACATTAATGCAGAGTTGGGCTTACCTCTCAGATAGAGGTAGAAAAAAATAAATCCAGCTAGATCACAACGTTGCAGCAGGGTTTAAGGGGTTGCAAGATAATTTAAGGAAAGAGAAAACTTTTCCCACAACGTAAATTTTGATTCATGACTATTTTTATTTCAAATACTGAACACATTTCATTATCCTTTTATAATTAATCCAATAAAACAACATGAAAAGGGAACATTATTTGGGTGATCCGTGCCAAAGCTTTCGCAGCTTGCGGTAAGGGTTCCCGATTGATAAGTACATTAGTGTTCTGTAGAAAATCCAGTGCACCACATCAACTGTGTCCTGTGTTGAATTTTTAAGCAATGCTACAACTGAGTAGAGAGCATTGCTGCCTCTCCAGCTACATTTTAGAACAATTATCCCCATAATAACCACATCATTTCCTTCATCGACGTCCACATGTTCAACCACGTGATCAACATAGAAATGAAGGTGGAGACTTGTGCTATAATAACAGAATGAAAGTGGCTTGGATGCATTTTGATTTATGAGCAAATTAAACTGACAGATGTTAAACGTAAAGTCATTGCTAGCCACTAGTGGCTATTACTAGCTCCAGACCATTAAAACCTTGGCACCAGCACTATTGTTCTCCTACTGTGTGCATATATATATATATCTAACATATATACTGCACATTAGATGTTAGTGTACTGCAGGAGCACAGATTTCAAAGGTACTTTATAGCAGACAGCTGGTGAGACCTGATTGCAGAGGAGCTTCAGTGCGTCATCAGAATGATGCTGCCATTGGTTTGAGAGGAATGATGCAGCCCAGGGACTACTCTTAGGGTGGAGAGCCCTGCAGAGCTACAGACTGAACCGGCAGACAAACTTGTCAAACAAAAGTGAATTGAGCTGATGTCAGTAAAGCACTCATACCTCGACAGGTAAGGTTTCTGCAGTGAGTGTTAAAAGCACTCCTTTGTGCTCAGCTGTTAAATCTGATTGAGCCAATTATCTCATCTAATTTTGTACCTAAAGTGAGAATATTTTTGGCGAGATGAAAGATAACGAGGTCAATCAAAGTGTCAGGACATAGACGTGAAAACCTCCACAGTCTTTTTCTCAAAATAATAGCTTTTTACATCAACTTGAAAATTAAGGACATGTATGTAATTGTTGTTGTGCTTTCATCACATCTTGTCAGTTCCCCCACAGTGGGGGAACTGACAGTGACTGACAAGCAACAACAACTTTCCAGGAAGACAAAAAATACTTTTTATACTTTGCAGCAACAGCGGAAATAAAAAATTCATTCCATCTCTCAGGGTGGTAGTCAGAGTCAATCACATGGTTGGAAAGGTACTGTATCCATCAGCACTTTCAACATAATAACACTCTGTAGGTTGACTAAGAACATCAACTGCTCTAACATGAACAACACAGTATAAGCTGACATAACTCATTCATCTCCATCAAAATCCACATAACTAAATAAACTCTAACCCCTTCACTGAAAGCTAAAGTACCCATCCAGGAGAGAGGACACACACGTCTCATCACCCTCTAATCAAAAGAATCCCAGTACTGTGTTTCACCTGACTTTCCAAACGAGTAAGGTGTCACGTTAGGCCATGGGCCTAGCAGGAGGTGTGTTCTCCCTCCTGCTGCATTTCCATCCTCAGTCTCCGGATGGGGCCTCTGTGCCAAGGTGCCCACCACGGATAATGGAGAAGGCTAATAATGGCCAGCGGGGATCAATACAACAACGCTTTGCTGATGGCTCGGTGGGAGTCATGTGGAGCTGCTAACCTCTGCACCACCTTACAAAGATGTTCCTCTCACCACTGGAGCCTTTATTGAGCCGCTTGCTTGTGCTGATCCTCTGATCGATGGAGAAAAGGAGGCGAACGACAAACATAATGGCCGAGGTAACACTCCCCCCTCTTATCCTGAGATATTCATCAAATGTTTATGAGGAAGACAGCAGAGGCTCGCTAAAGGCAAACTGTAGGCTCATTTGTCTCTGTGCCTCCCTGATTGCCATTAGCAGCACGCAGATCGGTTGAAGGGATGAATTAATTTACAGTTTGGAAAAGCGTTAGCAATTAAGAGCCTTGTAATGTTATCCTCGGGCTGTTCAAGTCAAAATAATGTAACAGGAGAAACATGCTAGTACACATACATAACAGCTAATTTTACATGTACATATGCACCAGAGCAGTTACTGCTGGCCAAATATAATGCGAGTAATAAACTGATCATCAGGTTCACTTCAACTCTGATGTTTAGATTAATATTTAATGAAGTTTTGTTTGTTTTTGTTTTTGTTCATAAGTGATTATCAGAAAACAGGTAAATGGAGCTTAGCAAAACCAATTTCAGGTGTAGAAGCACAAAAACTTTATAAATATTCATTATGGGTCAGACACAGTTCAGCCCAGGTGTTGTGGTTAATGTCAGGCTTTAGTGCATGACAGGGTGTGGGGTCAAGCAGAGCCGTGCTCTTTTCTCCAACATGCAGACTGCAGGATTCTCACAGGGATGACAATACTTGTCAGAGCCTGGATGAACACAGCTCTGCTGCTTGCTACCGTAAAGCTTTAGAGGAACCCAACAGGGATTTTTTAGGTTTCAGGATAAACAAATCCCGTTCTGCATCAATTCTTTTTACTGATGTACACCTTGCTCTGATTATATAATGGCACAGGCTCCTGACTACAGCCACAAAAATGGCCTCTGCCGAATCAGACCGTTGTTAACAGCTAGTAAAAAGGAAAAAAGGAGATGGGGGGGGCTGTTGGTAGACCACAGTGTTAATGGCATGCTTCCAATGTGTTATTTGTTTATTCTGTCTGACATCTTGATCTGGCAGATTTTCAGGAGTTATAGGTCAAACAAAAGACAACACATTCTCAAAGGGCTGGGCTACTCACATTGAATTTGATGATGTCGTATATCAAATAGCGGGGGACGGGCTGACCGTTCACCTTGTCGATGATCATCTCCTGCAGAGATAAAGTTCAGAGTCAGGTCAAGACAGGAAGTGTAAAAGAAGACAGTGAAAAGAGACAGTTATTGAGACAACGATACTTGACTGAGTGTAGAAGATGTACAAAATACATATTCTTGACCAGCACTCCCTGGCAGAGGAGAAATTGTATCTCAGTGGGACTTCCAGGTTAAATAAAGGAAAAATAAAATAAAAGACCTTAGTCTGGGAAGTCTTAACATGTAGAAAATGGTTCCTCTTTGAAACTAGTTATGCGGGAGGAAAACTCAGTGGGACACAAGGCAGTGAGTAATCTCCAGGGGATGTATGTTCAGAGAGGGAGATGCCTGTGGCAATGGGAGGGATAGCAAGGAATTGGGGAGGTGGGTGTGTGGTGGTGGGGTCTGAGAAGGAGGACATGAAGCAGAAATAGCATGTGCACATCCATTATGCAAGACTCTCAAGTTGAGAGTCAGGTGCAGTGGTGGTGCAGGGCACCCAACAGACACATGATAAGTTTGCAAAGAACTGTTACACAACCATCCGATGTAGTGACAGCATGCCAACGTCACCACTGCTGAAGTACTGTAAGTGAATGCAACTCTGATCCTCCACCTATCTATAAATTTGAGAGTGAAGCACTACAGTTAGAGGACTATATTTATGCCCTTTTCCCTCATAAAATATTTAGGCGACGAGCTGTGCTCTACTGCTGTAACTGACAGGTAAAAGGTTTGCAGGTGAGACACTTAAAGTAGCTATAAGGCCCAAAAAGTAATACTCATATAGCCATCATGCACCCATTTTAACCAAATGAACATACATGGTGGAGTCATGACTGAGTGACAAGAACATATAAAAAAGATGATTAATTTATTTACATTCATGTTATTTAAGATTAATAAACCGGCTTTATTTAAATTCAAGGGACTCTAGTTTTTTTTTTTAAGTTTTTTTTGGGGGGGCTTTTATTGCCTTCATTGTAGTGATAGCTGAAGATAGACAGGAAAGGGGGGCAGAGAGAGATGGGATGACACGCAGCAAAGGGCCGCAGGTCGGATTCAAACCCCAGGCTGCTGCAGCAAGGACTCAGCCTTTGTACATGGGTCGCCAGCTCTACCGACTGAGCTATCCGGGCACCCAAGGGACTCTACTTGAGTGGTACGCTTAGATGTAGTTGTAGGATGGGAACATAGATGTTTACATTCCTGGCACAGCTAATTAATGCATAATTTTTCAGTTAATTTCCTTCCCAATGTGGCCTCAAACAGGATTTTCTCTCTATTGGCCTGTGTGGACTTTATAGTTAAGCCACTTCTGTTCCATCTGTGCTGAATGTTGGTAAACTCGAGCCCTGTTGGGCTTTCACTGGGATATTTCATTTTCACTACACATGCATACACATGCATACTATATCCTTTGAACTATGTCTATGTAGTGCATATACACACACACACACAACACAGTGGAAATTAACTTTTTTGTCCACTGGCCACTGTGGCTGGTGGGTTCCAAAAACCTAGGTAGGTTGAGCAAATTCACTTGCCACTACACAAAATCAGTCATATTTTGCAGGTGACAATTTCTAACACACACAAGAATACTGTTGTGTTACTGTTTTCAAAACAGCCCGTAGAAACAAATATTATTATGTGGGTAATTTTTTTTAATCTGTCATGTCTGGGCTTGACACCCAGAGGTTGATAGCCTGTAGAAAAATGCAACGACTGTAATGTCAACCATAGTTTTGAGAAGGGACGTCTTAAAGAGGAAGCTTGAAAAAGCTGAAAGAAACAAACAAAAGTTATGTTTACATGTTTCTTACCAGCATCTACGCTAACCTCTTGTTGTTTTTGTGCGAACAATCATTTCTTAAACACCTCATCACACACATAGCATTAAACCACACCCGTAGCTCATGCAGTAGCTGCTAGAAGTTCCTGGCAGCAATACAGTGACTGTAGTGTGATTTGTTTTTGTCCCAAAATCTAGCAGTAACTTTAAGAACTGCAGCTCTTCAACATTGGCCTCACCAGTGGTGATTGGTGCCATTTTGTGTTGTGTTACAATTAACCATCTTCAATGAAAATACTTACTTAAAATTTGTATCCCTACTGGCTGACACGATTTAATTTCATATCTGACAGCACAAAAGGACCAAACATCAAAATTCACTTGCCAATGCCAGACTGGTAAAGAGGCCAACGGAGGAGCGAATGGGAGGCATGCACAGCACATTAGGAGGGGTTTGAGGGAAGAAATGATGTCATTTCAGGAGGCTGCCATCATTATGCATCTGGTGTACTGAACCGTTGCACAGACACACAGCAGTGGGTGAATTCATTAATGTGACCAAAGGAAACCACCAGGAATTCAATCTACATTGCGCATTCATCCAATATTGGAACGCAGGTTGATGTAAAGCTCATTAAAAACTCTACTATAAAACAAAATGTAAAGACAAAGACCAGTGCCTTTGGGCTAAAGATGAAACATATCAGACAACACAGCTGGGCTTCTAGAGGGCTCACCGTAAACAGCCAAACACAGCCTCACTCAACTGAGAGCCAGAAGCATCAACAGATGAATAAACCCGTCAAAACAAACCTTGTAGCAATCTAAACACACATCCACACTGCTCCTTCAAAGAAACACTAACACACTGCAATTAGATGTCCTGTCTGGGTGAGGAAACTAAATTCTCCGCATCAATCAGCAACTGCTAAGCCAAGAGGATGCTCAAACCTATTTTACATAAAATTGCTAAACTAAAAGAGAAAACAAGACCGGGAGCAAAACAAAACCAATCACAGGCAACTTATCTGTTATCTCCGGTACTGTAATACCAAACACTGCCATACAACCATAATCAAATCCAAGCTGATTACGTGAACATGCAGCAATTTCCTTGCCTATGTTTTCAGATAGGGAGTGGGATAATGACTCATGCATGTGCACCTGCTGCTGGAGAGAGTTGGGACCTGTGTGACCTAAACAGCACAAACATGCCAATAACAGTCTGAGCCCGGTATTACAGGAAGAGGATCAGTCACCAACCCCCACCGCCACCCCGGGGAGCACACTGCTGAGTGTTACAACACAACTCAGTGTAAAACACAGAGGCAACAGTGACAGAAAAACTGTAAAACATTTCATTAGCTAGTTCTCCAGGACATGGATGATCACTTTCCTGTCAGTCGTGTTTGAGAGGCTCTACTGTCAGACTGAAACATACTGTTCTTTCACCAAAGGTTTGGCAACCGATGTCAATTATCTGCTAGGTTGAGCAGCAGGGGCAGGGTGGGAATGTTACAAAGTTGGAGATAGAGGGGATGTGCAATTCCAGACAAGAGAGAAACCTTATAGGATTTTCAGGAAGCAACAAGAGAAGTTAGCATGACACAACACATCACAATCCAAAAGAATAATAAGTATTAGTAAGAATAACAACTCACCCCATCTAATAGAGTATTTGATAAGTGGACACGTGGATCCTTCCGGAAAGGAAACTCTAGGTTCGCTATGTGGAAGATCGTGTTGTCTCTGTCGATCATGAATACTTCATTTTTCCCGTTGATCAACATCATGTACCTGCAGGAGAAGAAGATGAACCATTATATAGTTTGTGCTGGTCACTGTGTCAGATAGACTCTCAATGGACTAATCTGTTAGCATGTCCCCAACGACTGACGACAAGGGCCTGAGTTGTAATAATATTTTATCACAATGTTATATAACAGATAAAACTGGTTGTGGGTTTGATGATGTTTAATGAGTTTTATCAAAAAACTGTTACAATGGTTCCATACAATAAATACATTAAGTTTTGCCATCTTTATTATCTGATATTTTTCCAGCAAGACCACATAAACAGGGTTTGTTGGTTGGTCTTTTCATGGGTGACAGTATTTAGAAGAGCTGCAATACAGAAATGAGAAAACAAATTGATATTTTACAACATTACATTTTCATGAAACACCTTTAGGTATTATTTATTAAGAAATTGCTCTCAAGTTAATCTGTTCCATCAGGACTGTGTGGATGTGATTTGATCAGACCTGACTGACCATGACCAAACAAACCCACAAACTGTCATCACAAATGCTGCTAAATCCCGATTGGGGCACAGAAATATGTAATATCAGCTTTTCCTAACTGAGCCCCGCCCACTTCAAACCAGTGATAAGAGCACAGAAAAAACAAAATACAGAAATCTCTAAATAACTTAAACTGTTCACACAGTGGCAGAAAATAGTGTGTTCATGTACGACCCCTATTAGTCATAGTATGATATTTTCTCTGGGCCTTTAAATGTGATTTTCAAAAAATCTGATTAACTTAAAGTTATGTTCACATGAATATTCATAAGTGTATAATATAATGCCGACTACAAAGTCTTAGTTTGTTTCCCTCACCGTTCTGACATTTGAAAATTGCATTGACATTAATAAAATTACAATTTGTCACAAGTAAATAAAAGCCAAAAGAATAAAGTAACACAGAAGGTTGATTAACAAGATTCACAGTGTTTTTCCAAGCTAGTAGGGTTATCAAAAAGTCGCTTCCTGACACATTTAGCTGTCCTGTGAGCCTTGTGGAGCACAGCAGCCTGTCGAGTCTCCCCACTACAATGTGTTAGCTGAACGGGGAAGTACTGCACAAGTGTTGTTGTTCATTATATGAAAGCATACAATTAGACATCACAATCAACATGCAGAATTGTGTGAGAGAGTGTGTGTTAGATTTTTTTCTCTGGTTTATCATCAACTATTATGACCCTTGTGACACTTAATTAATACATTAAGTATTGCTCTGCTTAAGTTTTATTCCTCCAGACAAACAATACTGCCTATAATTCTCTTTAATTAGTTTATTTGGAGGACTTAATATGGTAATCATACTTTAAAGCTGAATTGCTGTGAGCAAAGAGAGACATCACTTGAGATTTGGGTTTCTCTCAGAACAGCAAAACACCAAAGTCTTTGTGTATCTCTAATGTGCAAATTGGTTGTATTCAATTTAAATAAAACAAAAGTTGAAGGCGTAAGAGCTTTTATCATGTCTGAGAACAGAAGAAAGATTATCCAACAGATACCTGCTGCTAAATGCAACATATTACCAAAGCAACCACTTTTCTTTTATCTAGCTGTGCTTTCTGGGAACAATCATTGCAAACAGAAGCCTTTCTGAACAGTGTTGAACAGAAATATACACATCACAATGACCAACTTTTACTTCTCATAACTACATCAGGTGGATTTTTGATACAGAGAAAGTTTCTTAGTTTCCCAAATGCATACTGAACCATTTACAGCCCCGTGAATAAAATGTCTTACAATGATTACCTTGCACAAACACAAAAGCATGACTATCTTCAAATTGCATACATCAGTGTTTTAGGTGATTTTGTTTGAATGAGCACAAAGCTCAACTAATCCATACCCAGCCTTTGCAGGTGAGATTAAGACTTAAAGCAAACAGAAGCTAAAAACAATCTAATTTTTTGTCTCACACAAATTCAACTTCTGCAGGAATATAACAAAAGCCTCGTCTGAGAGACAACTGTGTCTCGCCTGGAAAGTGGACAAGATCAAGCGGCGGCAGCACAGGGACGGTGACTAAAACAAGCCTTCACAGCAAGTCACAGAAATATGTGCATCTTGTTAGAGGCTACCTGTAGCCTGCACACCACATTCAGATAAGCAACAGCCAGGCGTTTCTCAGCATGGGGAGCAGCTGTGGCGCTTGGCTCTAAAAACGGCTGTTGGGTCAATCTCGTGAGGTTATTGTTGCTCACATGCAATGCTAATACAGAGCATACCGGGATCAAGTCAGATACAAATCTAATCGACATGAATTGTGCAGCGATTGCCAGTGCAGGCCTGGCTCCTCTAGAACGAGCCTAATAAGTAATGTGCTTTAGAATTGTTAGCAACTTTAAAATCCCTTTGGCTAAACAAATGTAATCCACTGCAGAAGTTCTACAATATGTACTGTAATTATTAATATTTAAATGTTAAATTTTTGTTAAGATGCTCATTCCTGGGGTCATACTATTGGATTAAACTGAATTACACTGCAAGGGCTTTACTGTTATTTTGTCCATCTTATTCCCTTATTCCTCTTCCTATTCACTGTTTTGGCTTCCGTAAACGCAAAATTAAATAGAACCAATAGAGAAACTTCAAAAGACAGGATTTTGCTAGAAAATTACTTTTTCATCCATGAGTGCACTCAACTGGGAGATTCAAATCCTTGAGAGCAGTGACTGTTAGACTGTTAAAATAGCTGTCAAAATAGGCCAGCTTACCAGCATGGGTCACGATATGAACATTTGGCTGGTATTAATTTGACTCCACTCTTCCTCTACATTATGCTCACGTGTGCCAGGTTGCTGGAGCATGAAGCACAGACATTAAGACCCTTACACTTACGCTTTTAGACTTTTATAAGCCTCATACCTCCATCTTCACTCTCAGAAATACTACGTGGAGGGGGGATACCGTACTCAATTTTTCTTTTTTTGAGGCATAACTATATCCAGAGGTGAAAGCTGTAAAACTAATCTGTTAACAGTTCTTTTGTCATATGAGCTGATCTATCACAACAAAAACACCCCATCTGGACAGTAGTCATCCAAATAATTTGAAACCAAATTACAATTTCAAGCAATCATTCTTCTCTTCATGAGCTGCTCAATTTAGAAACAGTAGCCTAATATGTGGCATATAATGTAATGTCACAGTTTGATTGGGGCCAAATTAAACTATTCTAGATTAGTTATTTGTATGATGTCAGTGTTTATTAGTTATCACATTTAGAAATGTCATTATATAAATAAGGGCCTGGGATGAAATGAAGCCTCCGTATAATACATTTTGTCATTTTAAAAAGCAGTCTTGGTGACATAATACTCCTGAATAAAATCCAGAGAGGCACGAGTGCAAGCAAAGTGTTCCTACCAAATGTTTATTGTTTGATCAACGGAGTCGGCTGATCACTGAGTTGGCAGGCGCTATAGGAAATTTCAAACGAGGGACAGCAAGCAGAGAAAATCCTTGATCCTCCCTTCTGTTGGTTCCCAAAGACGAGCTGAAAAGATGGGCCACACCTAAAAACACAGGCACCATTGTTGCCTTTGTTTTATCCTCTAGAATAGTATGACTGTAACATCACCAAGCATTAACTACAGAAAGATATTTATTCAATTGCTTTGTTAACACACATTTCTGTTGGAACTGAATGTGGACAATCGCCATTTCCATTTAAATGTATCTGGATACAATGACTGTCAGCATGTGCTTTCACAATATTAGCATAACCCCAGAACTGTATGCCAATTAACACAGCAGGGGTGTTTTTTTACACTGGGACGGTGTTAATTAAATTAGGAGCCATCCTGGCCCAGCTTGGACTTAAGGCTGCTCTTGGCCTACGTCCGGTCTGGGCAAAATGGGACTCAAGATGGCCAAACAACAGGAAATGAGAAACTGTTGTGCCCACATCTTTACAGAGACCTGCTCCATCAACATCCAGGATCAAGAACTCCACAGGCGGAACATGTTCTGAGCCAACAGACTGCAGAGAGTTTCTCCTGTTTAAGAAACAGGATGCAGCAAATGTTTGGCATTTTGCTTGACAAAAGACTTTTGACTTAAATGTTTTATATTATTTAATGCTTTGATTAATTGGTGAAGTATATTCCATCATTTTGTTTCCTGGTTGATAAGAACATTTTCTGGAGTGGGCTTTTATCTTTGTAGCCTTTTCAAGCATGTTGTGAGGAAGAGCTCAATCATAGTGTTCATGGCTTGACTGTAAAAAGAAACCTATTGACAAATGCACATTTTTAGCGATCTGGTGGCTTCATTACACACTTCTTACGAACCCAATTACACTTTGCTGGCCTGTGGCACTTTAACACAAAATACCAAGTGGGGCATAAAGCAGGAAGAACTAATGTCCTAATGAGCAACTGCAGTCCTGCTACGTTTCCAAAGGTTAAGTATCCTAATCAATACCACTGAAAACGGAGGCTAATTATCTTGTAACATTGACAAATTAGGGAACTTATGCCATGAAAACAGGTAGAACACTTTGATGGTGTACAAACTCAGGAGTAACACAGGCTGAAGGGATGCACAAAGTCTGACGACAGAGATGGACTTGAGATTAATAATGACTTCCCCACTGACAATGCATTTCTTATACCTGCTGTGACTCTCCGCCATTATCACAAAGGGATTAGATGTAATAAATAAGCCATCAATACCAGCTGGTTCAAAGTTGGAAATTTGACAAGCTGCCAAGAATGAGTGTGTGTGCAGAATAATACACCAGCTGACAAAAGTACAGAAAGCACAATTGTCTTCTTATTTTATTGTACGAGACTGCAACTGATGATTGTTTTCATTATCTGCTGAATTTTTTCTCAATTAATAGATGACCCTTTTGGTCTATAAGATGTCGGAAAGCCAAACTGGCATCTTCAAATAGGCAGTTTTGTCCAACCAAGAGTCAGTCCATCTTAAAGTTATTCAACTTACAATAATAAAATCCTCCCACTGGAGAAGCTGAGACCAGAAAATGTTCAAAAACTAATCATTTATCAGAATAGTTGCCATTTCTATCTTTCTATCTATCGTTTCAGGTCTAGTATAGTATCACAATAATGACAATTTAACTAGAGAAAGAACAAAAATATTTGGTAAAAGTGCCGTTCGATTACAGGCAGCAATTTGGGTTCTCATATGGAAACATATTTCAAATGGCTTCAACACAGAATTTCTACCCACAAATGACAAAAAACCCATAAATAAGAAATCATAAAATAAATAAATGGAATAGTTTTTATTCCCTTTGGTATTTTCCTTTTAGTTTTTTGTTCAGAAAAGATGTTTATCTGTGCTTTGAAACTGCAATACAAAGCAATCATAATACTACTACATACTTGAGAGGGTAGTTTTTTTTTTTTCACCATGCACACCATTTGTCGAGGCACAGCATGGTGTAAAATGACTATCAATTCTTTCTGAAGGAATTACTACTAACTTGACAGCACATTTTTTTCAAAATGGCACTGAATATCAAGTTATTGTTGTAATACCAAGTAAAGTTGGGTGGGGGTGAGAAGAGAAGAAAACCATCTGCCTTTGATAAAATAGTCTGCTTTTTTTTGTAGCTCCAGGAATAAAAGCGTAGGTAGAAGGCACTCCCTTTACGGTGAGTTGGTGATTGGTGGTGGTCATTTCAATAAGAGCTTTTGTTTCTGGGGGGGAGGGGAATGAGCAGCTACACATATAACCTAATCATTTCCATTATACTCAAATGCTTCTCAAGCACACTGGCCAAGGAGAGTGGTAATTATAATCATCAACACACTCTTTAGTTGAAAGAGACCGATGGAGCGCTCAGAGCGATGAGTTTGACCCCCCCCCAATCCCCCTCCAGCCATGACAGGAGAGAGCAACAAAACATTAGCCTTAAGATATAAATCAGGGTCATCCAAAAGTCTTGTGGAAACTGCGAGAAAAAACTAAAAATGTGGGAGGAGAAGAAAAGAATGGTGAGTGGGCCAGATATAGCTGCACTTACATTTTCGGGGTGGGAGTGTACACAATGAAAGCATTAAAAAGACTATAAGACAATAAGAGGGAACAGGAGACGCCTGAATAGCTCAGTTAAGGCAAATGATTATTCACACAGTTAAGAAAATCCTCTTGTGCAAAGGGATATGTCTTTTATCTGAGAAAAGGGCCGATCAAATGGATCTTCTCAAACACTGTGTGTCACAACGGAGAAGATCTGTCAACCAGTGAGGACACAACAGGTCCGCACTGAGCAGAAGTGGTTCCCCTGCTGTCTAATTGGCCAGTTAGCCATGGCTAACGCTGTCAAGTATGTTCAGAAGAGAGCAGAGGGAGACCATTAGTGCTGTGTAACTCTCAGTGGTCCCCTCCTTCATCAGTTTCCCCATCTTCATCTGTCCTTCTCTCTCTCTCTCTTTCTGAAGTTATGGTAACATCCGCCACTGTATTCTCTTTTTATGTCCAGTCGGAAAACATTAAATCTAATGCGCTCCCTTGTTCACAAGAGTGTGTGTCCTATCCCCGCCTGTTCTCTCCTTTCCGCTCCTGTCCTCTGATGGGTGCTGTGAGTCTCAGATTTTAGCCTTATCCCTGAGCTCCGGTCCTCCGAGCACTTTAGCCCTAATGAGGCACAGACGGCCATTGTGTGGGCTTTGCCAGTCTAGTCCCTGCGGCATGACTGAGAGCAGCTGAGCTCCAGGGGAGGTCTTAGATCAGATCCAGCAGCTTTGCACATCATTAGTGGTGCATCAACAGACAGGACTTCTACCCAGAAAGACCATGTTGGTTTCTCATTTTCAGAGTTAAGAGTAAAAGATCAATTTTCCATATGGCACACACTATATTGCTCTGTTCGATGTGGTGCTGTTCTGACATTTCCTCTAGAAAAGCTTAAGGGAGTGCCAGTGCACTTCATCAGAGCTGAGAGGGTTAACCAGGCGAGCATCTGCCAAACCAACCAGTTAGTCAATGTTGAAGTCTTAAAGAAAAAAAACAAAGCAAACAGTTCAGATAAAAAACAAACATAAATCTCACATTTGTAATGTTGCTTTGGTAAACGCAACTTCCCCACCTCTAATAAGGAGCTCCTTCTCAATGGAATGGATCCCATACCGGGCTACTCAGTGTCAACCGAGATTACTTCATGCTGGAACAAATTACATTTATTCTAATGAGCAATCACAAAGTAAGACAAAACAAACTGCAAATAAGCAGGATAATTACCAAACAATAACAAAATCTTAAATCAACCAGAGTTTTGGTGCAATCTGGTGTACAAGCCCCTCACTAAGCAAGGTCGTAGACATAAATTAATTTAATAACCAACAGACATCGTAAAACACCACCAATAGTGCTCTGAAAATACCAGCCAACAAACTAAAAAAAGCTATGTTAAACTCAGACATTGGATTATTGATGCCTCATTCTAAATGACTGACTGAAGTAGTAGTTGTGGATAGAAGACTTGGAGTGGAAAATTAAGAAAGCCAAAGTCTTTCTCAAGTCCAATTTCTCTAATAAAGTCCAAGTTGAGCAGCATTGTTTGTTTAAAGTCCCAAGGACATAATTGGGCCCTCTCCCTCCTCCTCTTCCTCTCAGGGGCACAGACCAATCTAGCCCTGACAGAAGGCTCTACAACAAGATGATTAAAAACCAAACTCGGCCTATGTTTCCCCTCTTGGCAAATCCACTGATTCTGCTGTCCTTTCCAAAGCCCATTAGAAGCCACCTCCTTGGCAGATAGCAGGCAGTGACAGTTTTTTTTCACTGTATGACTGGTATGTGCGTCAGGGAGGGCTGCATAATATTTTTAGTCAAGCGGGGTTGGGTGAGTACTTTGTCACCATATTGTCTGTTATTGTGCTACTGAGCAAGGCAGTTTAACTGTCAGAAATGTTGATGCACTGCCCAGTGGCCACAGAAAGAGGCTGCAGTAATGCGGGGGAACCATTCATGTGGGACTAAGAGGAAGTCTGTCAGAGCATTAGGTGTTAAAATTAAACAAAAACTATGCTTTTGTGCTAAATAAAAGAAGGAAATTACTCACTTTAAAAGTAAAAATGACTTGCATTAGAATGGGAAACTTTCTTATCTACACCCGTGTAACAAACGAAAGCTGGAGGGATTTAGAATATGAAATACTTAAATGAGAACCTCTGGCAACGCGCAGGGAGAAAAAAATCTTTCCAGACCACCTTGAAGAGACAGATTTGCTATTAAAAATCCATTTCAGGTCTTAAAACTGCCACTGGCTAGAAAATAGGACATTTAATAAGAAATTCTCGGCACACTCTATGCAATGCATGGCAAGAATGACAAATTAAGATCACACTGCACCACTGCAAACAGTAAATCTCACTGGAAATGTACAAAACCTCAAAACTCATTTATCTTTGCAAGTCCTCGACATGTTACGGCTAATTTTTTCAGATTTCATACTATCATCAGAGAGATTTTAGGATCAATAGAGACTGAAGAAATGGCGCTTAAAGGTGGAATTAATCTACTTTTATAAAGTGTTTGTTTATATCCACGGACCCCCGAGGAGTGTTGTCCATCAATATGAGACATTGTCCAGATTTAATGAAAACCCACACCTGTAGAATTCTAATCATAAAAAGAATCTGATTGATTTCTTTTACTTTCTTTCTTACAAAGCCATCTCTCATTATCACTTCTTTTGTGGGAATTCAATTTCACACAAAAGCCAAACTTGAACGAAAGATGTGGCTATTTTGATGGATAAATTAAACATCAGTGGTTCAGGCGAGGCACGCTTTAAAAAAAAAAAAAAAAAAAAAAGCTGGCATCTATTTTTCAGTTCAGTAGTATAAAGTAATATCAGACCAACAGCAAGCGAGAACGAGCTGTCCCTCAGAGACACAATAAAGACTACTTTCACTTTCAACATGTGCCTATGAGTGTAAGCTTTCCACAAATAGGAGCACAACCTTATTACCTGCATGCAGACCACAGCAGGGCTACAATTGTGTGAATATCCACAAAACAACACTGAATCCCTCCTTTTTGCACATTCCTATACCTTTTGTCAGACACACTGTATAGCCTGTGTGTCAATTTCAAAAAAACACTGATAAAAAAACAATACTGCTGTCGGCGTAAAGCAGAAAGAAGCCAGACAGAAACACCAACGGGAGACTGGCACCACACTGACAAAGCATAAAGAAAATCATCAAAGCTTATTCTCTACCAAATCAAATTTTGCCATGTAAATACGCTGAAGTTGAGATTCTGAGGCAGTTTACACATGGTAGGAAATGAATAGCAACTCCTTCTTTCTGTGTTCCAGTTTCTGGAGTGTCAACAAACTTTAAGAACTTCCAGACATTCAATGAAGTAGTTAGGAGACACATGTTTTTACCGATAAGATAGGACGCTGTGTTATTTCACAGCTCCAAGAAATAGATTAATGCATATGTTTTGAGAGTCCAAACATTACGCCAACACTTTCCATGCTGTTATACATCACTGTAGTTTATACGAAGAAGTTTTACTGCACAGCTTATCTCCAAGTTTCCCCTTTTATATGGTTTGAGTTGTAAAAAAGAAAACTGACTACCAGGAAGGGTTATATGTATTAGGAAAGCACTGACATTATGAATGTTAATTTATAATTAAATGCAGTGACGTTTCATTAAAATCTGACTGCACCTGTAGAGCTTCAAGTTCTCAAGAAAGAGTGGGTCGAAGAACGCATCAAGATCTCTAATGTAAAAGACACACACACACACACACACACACACACACACACACACACACAGAGATTGAATTACACTTAGGATAAATAAATTAGTCTCTCTCAATTAGACTCAAGCACAATATGTTCTGGTGAGACTAAACTCTAAATTATTCTGGTGGGTGGGCCTGGTTGTGTCACAGAGCTCATATGAGACAACAAGCCAACTCGCTGTTGTACAACCAGAAGCTTAGATTATTTTAGCTTAGAAAAACTATTCAGGACTTCTCAGCAAAAGTTTCTCAAACAGGAGTAAATACTGTATTTGGGGACTATTTTCTTGGTAGTTGGACACATTGATTAATTGTTGCAACTTGACCAGATGGCTTATGTTGTCTGTCTATCAACAGATTCTCCACATAGAAATAATTAAAGAAATTAATAAAGATAATTATTATTTTCATGTATTTCTTGTTTTGAAATTGGTAGCTTTGTTCATTTATGGAACTTAAGTATTTGTTTAATGCCTTTATGATTGATTGAGTAGAGCAGAGCTTTCTTTCTTTCTTTCTCTCTCACTCACTCACTCATCATATTCTCAACATCGTACCCATCCTGCAGTTGAATGATGACTCATACCTAGCATATTGTGTGTGTGTATCTGTCCCTCTGTTGCTCTTCAAGTAGCTGAAGGGAAAATGGGGTGAAGGACAAGTGCTCAAGGCAGGAGAGGAAGAGATCAGTATTCCTTTCCACAGACAGTAAAGAGCGAAACTTTTAAACAACACTTGCAAGCATTTCCAGATGATGATGGCAGTCAATTACACAAATCTGCAGCATTTTTGGTCGGTAGCCAAATCGGTACTCTGTGCTCGTCTCATTCTTACAGGAAATTAAAGCACCGATATGTAAAATTCTGAAATTGACTGCAGTCATTAAATATTCACCAGCACATTTGCACCAGCGAGACATAGTGCTTCACAGCAGACTACTGGAATACTAAAATCCCTTTTACCCCTCAACACCAGCTTTTGGCAGCAGAGCCATACAACAAGAGCAAACAACAAATTCTCCCAGAAATGTGACAGGAAAGAAAAAGTCCAGTACAATCTGCGACTATCAGTACAAAAACCCTCCACATCTCCACTGCTATACAATGACCACTCAGGTTGATTAACTACATGAAAGTTCTATAATTGAAAAAGAAGTCATGTCAGTATTAGTGATGGACCGAACAGTCGGGCGATTAATTGGGACGATTATTTGGCATTTTGAGGTGATCGGCATTGGCTGATGTTTGTGCTCACGAGGTCGATAAATAAAAAATGTCTTCAGAAACATCTTTAGCCAGCCATGTCAGTGATGTTCTTTTCCTTTTTGGGAAGGTGGTGAAAAAGTTGGTTTTGAGCCCTGTACTAGTACTCTCCTGAGCTAAACATATGCCTGAATTTCCTATAGAATAGAAGAGAACTATACAAGACTTTTCTTTGTTTTGATATTGGCATTATAGGTCGGCCAGCAGCCCTGCTCTCTAAATATCAGCACTGGCCATTAAAAACCCTTATCAGTCAACCACTAGTCAGTATTCCTCTTACTCTTCACTAACAATCCAAAGAGGTAAATGAATACCTCCAGTACACAGAACCCTGATGGACATATTGACTCTCAAAAGGGGCCTAATGAATAGGAAGAGAAGCCTATCGGTCCACTCAGAGACACAGAGAGCAATGCCTGTATTGACTTGAGTGGACAAGGAGCAATTTATTGTAAAGAAAACAATAGACCTACCGTGTGCCATCAGCTTTCCAGCTGACTTTGTATGGATTCTGTTCCAGGAAACGAAGGTTTTGCCTGTCCATGGACACAGGCTGAGCACCAGGAAAACCAGACCTGCAACAACAATGAACACACACATCTTGTCATGTAAGAAACTTACAAGATACTTGCTGATTTTCATTCATTTAATCACCCAACTCTAACCACTCTGATCTTTAGTATTCATCTATTTCATGTCTAACCCTCACCACTACATGTACTTCAGCTAAAGTCTAAACCTAAAATATAACCTATAGCTAGCCATAAATAAGAGTTTTACATAGTGTTAAGACTTTGTCTTCTATTGGCAGATATAATATTCATGTTTTCATTTGCATATAATCACCTGAAAATAGGAATCATTGTTTTTGTTAGCTTAGAATGAGTCTTTTTCACACGTTTCACGGCCATACTTGGAAGCTGAGGGTGAAACGAGGGGGTTGCTACCTTCAACTACATAACTAGATGCCACTAAGTTCTAGTCACTGGTTCTTCAATTTAATATTGTCAACATAACTGTATACAAGCACTTACGGATACAGTATAACAAAAAAATAACAGGTAGCAGGTAGTGGAAATATTAGCGGGGACTGTGACTAGACCCAGCCGTAGAGCTGCAGCAACATATCTCTCCAGAAAAATCTATTCCTGACTCGGCTGTCTGTCTGAGAGTGTCAAGATTTTTAAAAGAAAGGTGATTTACAACAAATGAGTCACTACCAACACAGTACAGTACACCCACATATGTGTACACACACACACAGAGTTTCCCCAGAGGTATGGGGGAGGGTAAAGGGAGGTTCTTACTTGTCCCACTCGGCCATCTCCTGACACTTTCTTTGGATATCTCCTAGTTTGGGTTGTGTGGTGACCTGTGTGACGCCTTTCACTGTGATGCCTTCAAGGAATACTGCACCCTGGGAGGAAGAAAACAAAGGAAAACAGAAGGTTGAACTTGGATTTAAAAAGAGACACTCCCACACATAAAAGAAACACATTTTAAATACAGCTGATACTTTCCAAACAGCTGCTTCTTTGGTTTATGAATCACTGTGTGCCGAGACAACAGGTAGAAATAGTATAAATTCAGCTTTCCTCTTGACCTCTTCACTTTTAAAACCATTCGCACTTTAAATATTTTATAAATCTACCACATTAACCCTGTTTCTCCCATTCAACTCCCAGGAGACAAGACTCTACTGATGTCTCACTCCTCACCCCCTCACTCCCATTTATGCAGGTTTCATGTAACACTGATGACATCTGTAACACTCCTTTTTCAACTAAGAACAATTCTCGCTCATTCACCTCATTTCCTAATCTCCTTATTTCTCTTTTAACATGACCCCCCCCCCAATTCTGCCCAGATGAGTATAATATGATAATGTATACCAATTAGAACAGAAACAGATGTGACATGATAATATACGTCAACCCAAGTACCATTAGTGCATATGTTTTGTGTATGAATGGCTGAGAATAGAAAGCCCCACAATGGTTCAGATGAACCTCATTCTCTCTCACTTTTCAATCTAGAGGAGGAGTTATGTGCATGTAACAGCTGCTTAACCTCATCCATCCACCTTAAAATCAGGACACATTAACACAAAATGAACCCCTGTTTGTACAACCAGGTGAGAACAATACCATTTGAACTTAAAGTGTAACTAATCCCCTAAATCCTGCTACCTTACATTGGTTTTATAGAGGCAGTAGTTGTTTGGTGACAAGAGCTGCCACCACATACATGACCTGCCTCCAGATCAGCCAATAGCAAAATTCAATTTAACCAGTAGAGGGCGGTCACTATGCATTTTTATAGCAAAATGTGCAAAAATACGTTGCACTAAAATGTCCAGAGTTGGACCTGAATCAATCAACACCACCAGTAAATACGCATAGACATAGGGTATGGCCATATTCAACAGCAGCTGGAAAGGGTCAGGTGATGTGGATAAAACAAGTATCACAATATTTATAAAGATATTTTCTGATATTGGCACATATTATGATGACAAATGAAATCAATGAATACTGATATTCAAAGCAATGAACTGTGTACTATTATGCTCTAGATGAGGCCAAACTCTTGATGTCTAACAGTGTCTCTACACAGGAGGTGTTTCAGCCTAATTTTTCCTTCATCTAACTCATATCATTCATCTGATGGAACAGATATGGTCTTATTTTAATCCGTCCAACTGTCTACACTTGTGCTATATGCATGTGAATGTGGTCTATAGCATATTCCTACACTCCAAGTCTATTTTTCTTACGTTTTACGTGCAGAATGATTCAGAGCACTGCCAAAACTTGGGTGACCTACAACTCAAAAGACTAAAGCTGCTGCTAGCTCAGCTAACATGGTGCTCTCAAAAACTGAAATTACTTACTTTTAAAATTGTGCTTAAATTACATCTTACTCTTCTTTTGGGTTATAGTTGTAAGTTAATATTTCAGTTATTCACTAGTTCCAGCTTTTCTGTGTCATATCCGATCGGCCTGTTGTTCAGATAAAACACACTATCCTGAGAAACGAAAAGTTGAAATGGTTCGAACATATTGCAGCAGAGTCCACCAGAGATAGAAACCTGATTCTTTTGACTTCCCTTCCAACACAGCAAGATGGGAAAACTTTCCAAACAGAAACTGTAGCCACCACTTCCAGGAACCCAATCACTGAATAATCCTGATATGAACTATCCAAAATAGCAGAGTCGTGTTTGTAATTTTCACATCCAAACTGTAAAGTGTTCGTTCAGAGCAGATATTATGACTCTGAGGAAGCGCATCAACAATTATATTTTAAAAAAACCTGAAGCTATATGGGCATTGTTTGCTTTGATGGTGTGCTACCTTATTTCTACTTTTGAACAGACTTCATGATGGTTCTCTTCATGGCAGCCAAAACAGGTCAGACCTCCGAAGCAGACCACTCAACCAAGAGACAGTATTCCTTAATGAAAGTGAAGTAATGCAGCCTGGAGGAGCTGCTGCTGCTCTGGCTTATTCCCTCTAGACCTGTCTACTGTATAACTCAACTTTTTGATTTGCCTGGATTGTGGTTTTCAGTAAGCTCTGTGCAATAATACTGGAAAATAAATATTAACTGTTTGTATTTGGATATAAACATGATGAATATGATTTACTTTCTACTGTTCAAACACTGTTGCTTTTGTCTTCACCTCTACACTGACTGCTTGAAATGTTGGTGATACCGTTTTAATTTAAGCTTCTTAAACTACTCAAAATTAGCCTGGATGAGGGGATCAGCTCAATGTAAACAGAAGAAAACCTAATTACACGCAACTGGAGATGATTCAACACTTCTAATTTTACCAGATTGCACTGATGAGAGCTTTACATAAAGACAGGGAGGCAGTTTTATCTGATCTAAATTATACCTTTGCCAGAGATGGAAAGCGTTCTCTAAATTTAAACATCAATTTTGACTGGATTATTATGTATAGTTGAACATAAGCGGGAAGCCTCCCTGTAGGCCCTACATCACCCTGCATGAGCTCCGTGTCATGCAGAGGGGGGACCAACAGATTTTCTACTTAACAGTCCATTTCCCTAAGCTCCCCGGAAGTCTTACCAGTTTTAGCTTCTCTTTCTTTCGTTTGCCAGGCGCTGACCCGGAGGAGCTGGGGCCCGACTCTTGGCCAACCGCATTACCGTCGTCGTCCACTTCCCCATCGTCGTCGTCGAAGCACCACTCGGGCAGCGCGGGGGCAGGGGGTGCGTCCTCCTCCTCACCATACCGACGGAAAAGCTCTTTGAGGTAGTCTCCCTTGTAGATCCCTGGGGCCCGGGCCTGGCCGAAAGCAGCCACTGCTGCCTCGACGCTGATAAGAGACAGAAAACAGACGGGGCATCTTTTAAAAAGCTTCTTTTTACGTACGGGTACATATGATGTTCTGTCCTTACTGCGTTTCTAATGTGGTCTGTTTATCAAACCTAGAGCTACAACAATTTTTTTGATTCATCAAACAACAAAAAACATAATTTCAAGGTCTGAAATGTGAGAATTTGCAGCTTTTCCACATCTGACCTCATTTAAGATTATTTAATTGTTTCAGCTCTAAATACAATTTTTCACGTTTTGGATTAGATGAAACAACATACTTAAAGACTCTAGGAAATAGCGATTGGCAATTTTCCCTATTTTATGACATTTTATAGATTAAAACTATTGAGCATAAATATAACTAGCAGATTATTCTATAATAAAGATAATCTTTAGTTGCAGCCTTAATCATAATTCACATCATATATTTTTCAGGAATAAAAAAAAAAAAAACCCAAAACCCCAAAACACATTTAGCAGTGTTTATCACTTGATAGTAAACACATGAAACTGGACGAGGGCTGTAAATGCTCTCAGAGTATTCATTACACAGGAAGTAGTGGGTGGTGGGAGGGTTTTATTCAGCCTTCATGTCTACAGCTTCCAGGGATTCTGCTTTCTCAGACTGCTGCTCCCCCTCCAACTAAAGACACATCCTCAGCCCCCCCTCCTCCGCTGAGCTCTTGTAAATTATTAAACACCTCTGTTTTGGGGTGACTAGCTCGGTCACTGCCAACCAGCCAGCTTCTTTTGTGCAGCCTGAGTTGATTGGTACTGACAGTGTAACACACATACAGAAAACTATCAGGAGAAGATGGCATTATCAGCTAAAAAAGACTGACAGGGGTGGGAGAGTTTGAAACCAGAGCGATGATGCAAGCCACTTAGGTTGTATGGTTTGTGTTGTCATGCAAGACGATTGTGGAGATTGTGAACTGCACTCCGGCAGTATGAGCGAATGAAGGGAGATCAGCCCTTACCTCCAGTCCATCTTTTCCACCAGGTATGCACATATCAGAAAGCCTGTCCGGTTGAAGCCATGCGTGCAGTGAACACCTTCAGGAGAAAAAAGAAAGTAGCACAGCCCTCAAAAACTGAGAATTCCACTTTAAATGTACCTTTATATTAAATCTTACGCATGTAGCTAACAGTGTATTGGTAAAATAGTCATCTATCTTCTCCACTATCCATGCTCGACGCCTTCACACAATCAATTTAATGTGGCGCCATTATTTCAATAGCCCTGTGGTTTAGCACAATCTTATCCGATGTGTTCCCCTCTCACATCAGTAACATCAGTCTTCAGTAGATGAAATGAAACCGAGTGTGTTTGGAGCTGGGGGGCCTCAAGTCCTCATACTCCACAGACTCAAAAGGCAGACCCCTGTCCCCTCAGAGGGGGGTCTTGCCTTTGTACCTACATTAAAAGTCAGCCTGACCTCAGCCGATGCACACACAGAAGAGACTCAGAGATTGATGAAACATTCAGGAAGGTACAACGTGGATGAAAAGGGCACTGGAAAAACAAAAAACCGAGAGACATCATACACTGTTTTAAAGTGAATTGGACTTTTCTGCTAAAGCACAAACCAAATTCCTTGGAAGAAAGATTCCCTGAAGGCAGGAATAACCCCCTGAAGATTTTAGTCACATTTATTCACCATTTAAAGGAGAGTGTTCATCTAAAAGAAAAATAGTCCCCTAATTGTGTAATAAAGTCATATTCACACAAATAAACAACCTTCGGCAGGTGCACAACCGGGATCAAACTACACGAAATAAAACCATCTGACTCTCATACCTCCCCAGCAATAGAAGTTTGCCTGGCAACGCCAAGGCTAATGAAGATGAAATGAACCAACGTCAGAGGATGGGGATCACATTTACCAGCCCAACTGTCTAATTTGGACATGTGTGCCGCAGAGGCAACAAAATCTAATCACCAGCTGGATAAAGACAGGACATTGCTGAGATGACATTCACACATTCTGCTCTGATGTTCGAGAAATTTGATTTACAAGCCAGGCAGCAGTTAGTAGGTAAGAACAGATCTGGACAGCATTAAAAGATGCAGGAGTGAGGTATAAGAGAGCACCCTGCTGTCACCAGTGTGAAAGTGCAACTACAAAATCCATGCGTCCTTCATAAGAATCCCTCCCGCCCGGCTGCCTTTAGGCACAACGTCACCGCAGGATATTATTTCAAACTTTTCAAAACAGAGAAAGCTGCCTAAAAACAACACAAATGAGACAAAAAGATGTTGGTGGTGGTTCCACTAGGACACCCTTCAGGCCTTAAATGAGGTGGAACTTGAGTTATTATTCGGTAATTGAGATCTAGAGACACCTCATTTTTATACACATTTGACACTATCCATATTACCAACTTCTATTACAGCAGTTTTTTTAAACATTAACCATCTTGATGCAAATTCTTTAGATTAGTTTTTTGGTGGACAGTAATTGTGACAGTTTTTCTAAATTAACTCAAACATAGCTTACCATTTCAATAGAATAATGTAATGTTACTAATCAGCCAAGTTATACATCCATACATATATCTCTACAATAAGATAATATCGGCCGATATATCGGATTTAAACGCGTGTGTTGGAAACTATTTACACATGCAAGACTGGTAACACTGAGCTGTCCGCATAACATAACTTATTTGTAGGAAAAAAGGACATACTGCTAAGTAATAATAATTTACATGTAGTTGAAACTGCAATAAAGTTGAAACAACAGTGCAAAAGCCTGCCCACATACATCTTCACAATTCTAAACCAACCTTTTAAACCAAATTCAGTTAGCCAGAGTTTAGGCTTGGAGTCCACTGATGTCCTTTCACCCAGAAATCACCTACACAGTGTTCAGTGGGAGTGGAGTGTTGTTTCTCATGTGAAACTCCCACACTTATAAAAACCAACCACATAGTGACTTTGCATGACAGTGTTTTTGTTTAGCTTTCTAATGTTGGACGTTGGATTGAGAGCCGTGCACACGAGGGAGTGCATTTGCACATTTCCAATCTTTAACAGAGACACGTGAACAAACCTCGAGAGGGCCGTTTCACCTGCAGCTGCTACATGGAGCTATTCTGTGACCCTCAGCAGAAGACTGGTTGTACCTGGAAGGCTGTCTGGCTTTAAGTGTACAACTGTATGAACACAAAACAGTGTGAACATTTTGAAATGAAATATGCAACCTCAATTAAATTTGCTCTGGAGCAATTTTAGAGTAAGGCTGCTATCTGCTGGAGACTTATGGTAGTGCACATATCCAGTGCACCTGCACTCTAACATTACAATAAAGATGTACTTTAATAAGTAAAAAAAAAGGTTAAATTACACTGCGCAGTTAAGCTTTTTCCAACGTATCCCAATCTAAAAAAATCGGGTGAAATGTGGAACAAATGGAAAAAGCTGTTAATAAATAACATACTACTTGCAGGATGCTGTTATATTATCAGACATTTCTTGCTAATCTTAATTCTGTTTTAGTAAACACAAGCTCCTTTATTTCATAAATTCCCATAAAATAACTTAAGTTAATAATACAACAGAATGGACTAAAGCCAATATTCATACTATCACGATTTAAGATTATTCTACTGCTTATTATCTAGAGTGTGTTCAGTGTCTGACATTAAAGTACCACAACAAAACTATTATTAGGACACAATATTAGAAACCTATATGTCACTGAGAACTGTGGAGTATGCCCACACACTTCACAAAATCGTAAACCCTTAAGGATACTCTAAAAAAAACACCCTCTCACAAGACAGAGTAAAACATTAAGTCTTTACAGCAAAATAAGGGAGGCAATGTAATGTTTTTAGAAATAATGCTCCAGGTGCCCGTATTTAAGATTCAACATTTTTTTTTAGGTGTTGCTCAGGCATTAAGATTCACATTGAGTGGGATGAACGGAAGCCTGAATGTCTAAGGAGTAAAACTGCGGGGGGGTAACCCATCAAAACAAAATCCAAATGACTCATTGCTGAGGCAAAGCTGTTCCAGCAGTCTGAGTGAATTATACACAGGGAAAACTTATTTACAGCGCCGGCAGTTTTTACACTCTTTGAAGTTCTTCTTTCATATATCTTCATATTCTACTGTGAGCAAAGCACTTCATGGATTTCAGTCACACGGATATAAGCGTCAGTAAAAACACAGGCAGAGGGGCTTCCCTTGGTCCAAATGCTTAACTACATGGAACATTAATGCAACCATTTTCTTTCACTACTGAACGATGCAGATTACCATTACACTACTTAACTGAATATAACTCAATCTCTTAACTACAAGATCAGTTTTAATAGCAGGAGGAAAGTCACATTTCCTCAAAAAACTGCAAACAAACAACTCAAAGAGGTGCAAGTAAGATGGAAAAAAAGAAAACAGACTGACATTTATTGTGTCTTATCATCTACTTCAGGTTTAACAACATAAAACACAGCACATATAACAATAGATGTGATCCAACTATTCCACAGCAGTAAATTCTAGCTGACCCAAGCCTTCGATATCAAAACATGTTCACAGTCATATAAACATTTCTCTATCAAATCTATGAAAGGAGATGTTCCTCAGACAAAGATGATAAAATGGAGAAAACACAAATGATCTGTAAGAAGCACATGGTCAATTATTGATCTGATCTAACTGTTGAGTTCAGGTTTCCTTACCTATCAATTCTGTGGGATTCTTCTCTATGAAGTGTTCACAGAGCCTGATGAACATCCCAGTTGTCTCTTTTGAAGGGCATTCTCCATGGCTAGAGCAAACAGATTGACACCGGTCTTAGTACGTTACTAATTAACTTTCGACTAGTTCAACTCATGACAGCAGATGTTCTCATACCCTTTACACGGAAGCTTCATATATTTTACGCCATCTTTTTCAATCTCGGTGCGATCGTAAAAGCGAGTAGTGTTCGTCAAATCCACAAGCAAACCCATTTTCACCTGAGGAAAGACAAAAAAAAGACATGGTGAGATGTGGGTCTCTCAACTTCAAAATGTTACTCAGAACTTCAGTCTTCAAGGAGTTACTTACTTTAAGACTTTTTAAATAGTTGGACAGCATGCTTGGGTGAAACCTGTTCTCCTCTGCAACCTGGTCATCATATCTGGGACCCAACATCGTTTTCATTGGCAGGAATTTAGCTATGAGGGTAAAATACAAGTAATAAAGCAGCAGCCGTAAGTATAAAACACTGTACTCTGAGTAGCAACCTGAAGAAGCCAATGAATAGATTAGTTCACCAAAACCTTGTTTTTTATTTACCCTAGGATTTTATCTTGAATTTACTTGCTGATTTCTGTAAAGCCCAGTCTACCACACAAACATTTTGTCAACAAATGAAATGGTTAACATGTTTTATCAAACCAAATCAAGAGGACAAATCACCAGACAAATGTGGCATTTTCATGGGTTTAAATATCAGGGCTTACAAAGCACAGAAGAAGTACATTCAGGTTTTAAATTAAGTATAAAAACAGCACACACACACTATTTGTTGGCATGTCTCTGGACTGTGTGTACTATACCTGAAGTATGGATTTAAAAAGGGCCAGAACCACCAACTGTGCCCTTCAGTGTTACATCTGTTTAGACTACTGCTGGTAAAAGCAGACGTGAAGTGGAGATGTTCTGGCAAATGCGAGATCTAGTTAAGTAAACATGTTATTTATATTTAGACGGCTTTACTGGATATCGACCACAACTACAGCATCATGCACAACCATGCTACAGCCCCGGTTTGTTTTGACACGTGATGCTTCGATAGCGATGCTAGCCAACTTAGTAGCACTTTTCTAATGCACTTTATAGAAAAACAAATGCAAGAAACAGCCCACAAACTCAAATTTGGCTGAAAATTAAATTAGGGTTGTTAGTTAGATTTTTTTAAAAATCTAGGTTTCAAAGCCCATCAGCCACAGGTAGCAAGTTAGCTAAACAACACGCGAGTGAATGGTGTAATACCAAACTTCCTTTAAAAATATGACAAATTAAGTTGCCCTCGCTACATGTGGCAAATATACATACTCCTTAATAAAAGTCTCAGCTTATGTAGTTAGCTAGTGTCGTCTCAATGAGGTCGGCATCCCAATTCACACCAACCACCTCTTAATTTAAACAAAACGACACATTTATTCAGACTACAGCGCTGGCTAGCGTCACTGTGTTGTGATGCTAACGTTAGCCTAGCACCAATGTGCGACTGAAAATGGACAAAAAATAAATAAATCGCAAAGCGCTGCGTGTTATATCAGGAAGATAAAACTTGGGTGATAACCTGACAGAAAAGACACACAGTCACGTTTCACCAGCACGTTGTGACGAACATAAACGGCAGTAAATCGCGCAGCTAACCGCTAAGCTAGCTACCGCAGCACTAGCACTAGCTAACGTACAAATAGCTCAATTAAAAGGTTGATCTGTTGTCAAGTTGTTTGTTTTTCCTCACCTGCCACGGGTTGTCCTCTTCTGGGACAATTCCGCCACCGAGGAGGGGGTCCGGTGTGTGACATGGTGAACAGAAGTCGTGGTGCGGTGACTATTAGTGGCTAGCCGGTGGCTTCGATGCTCCCTCCCGCTCAGACCGCCGCCGTCCCCCGGCTGTCGCTCACTCGAGCGCCGCGGACTCGGGGCCCTTCAGCTACTTAACGCAGCAGAGTCATCCAACAAGTTCAAGCCCGGGAAACATTCTGACGGGCCGGCATGCTTTTACGCGAGACATATGTTTCTACGACTCGCGGCAGAGCAACGTGCCCCAGGAGTGATATTATCGTCTGAGTGGTTTCTCTTTAAATCCAGTTTGTTAGCAATTAGCTAGCACAACGTCACAGCCGTCACCAAACGTGCTAGCTAGCTGTGGCTAAACCAGCTAGCCTTCTAATCCCTGTTGGTAATGTCTGTAGTTCAGGTGGCAGCCTGCGACATACTGCCACCTGCTGGTTCCTACGAGGACAGGACACAAATGTAAATAATAAGTCTACAAACAAACAAACAAACAAACAAACAAAAAAAGGACAACATTAATGATTTGTTGTTTATTTTGTGAACTGTGTTCTGACAATGTAGGCTTATGTTATTTATTTTGGTCTCACAAGTGTTAGTAGATTTCTCAAACAGCTGATTTCCTCTTTTCTGATGACATGCACTGTTTCACAATTTACTCTTCTGTGGAAAAAACACCCCCCCACATCCATCTGCCTCCAATCACAGACTATATCAACCATTACAAACGTTGTGGACACAAACAAGAAACTGTGAAACCGAAACAAATCTGTGCTTTATTTAACGTTGTTGTTTAATAAAGTACAAAATCATACAATATAAATAAACACAAAATTCATGCAGTTTTTTTCAAACCCATTTAACTCGGTGAATATTTAGTAAATGGTGCAGTGTGCTTTGCTAAGTAGTAAACTTTCACCATTTCAACCATTCACAATTTTAATATATATAAATAAGACAGAATTTGTGATAATACATTGGATTATATTTAACAGCTTCTTGAGTGTAGTTCTGTATCCATTTGTGCGCCATTTTATACAAATACAACTATACCGTCTCAGGCGAGTTCAAACATTTCTGGAGAACAATAAATGCTACACCATGAAACAGCTTATGTACATGTAATTGTTAAAACTAATGCCAGGTTGTTCAAGAAAAGCTGCAATGAGTGACAGCATTTATGGTTTTAAGCAGTTTAGTACAGCTTTAACAAGTGCAGATATCACTAATAACAAACAGGAAACATATGAGAATCTTATCATAATACATAGCTAATAACAGGATTTTTACACCATAAATGTACATACATATTTACAACACTTGGACACACCTGAACTTTGTGATATAATATTTAATGCAGTTTGTAATTGTACATATTTCTATGTTGTATGTTATTAATATGTTTTTAAATATGTATTTAGGTCTGACTTTGCATTAAAGGAGAACCTTTAGTGGAATATACAGTTACCTCCATATAATTATCGCTGCAAAAGACATCAAGTTGACTTAATAAACTAGCTACTACACACATTGTTGGCCTATAAATATTACATGTTTGCGCAATAAAGGATAGACAGTAGCAAAATGTGCTTTTATTTTACATTAAACATTGCAGTTTATTAGCTGGGGAGTGAAGTCTGATATAAATTATACTATTTTTTTTCTTTATATTCAGCAGCAATAATGTCACAGATGAAAGTCTTTGGCAAGATTAAACCACATCTGATTCATTCACAGCTGACTGACCCGATTCCTGGAATATCTTTAAGGTATTGTTTTCATTTTTCCTGCTCTGATCTTATTCAAACATGTCCAAAGTTACGTAAATGGTCACAGGTGGTGTCTTGTCTGGCTGTTTTAGTGAAACAGACTTACATGGTTTACTGGTCCTGGGAGCAGTTTCCACAGAACTCTGACTTCGATATGGGCTCAACGGGCCGCCCTCGGAAGAAAGCAGTTCTGTGGATTCTTCAGGAGGAGATGGATGCTGTGTCTCTTTACGTTCAACTGAGTCTTCGCTCTGTATGTCTGGTGCTGTGACTAGGACTGGGTCAGTGTATTCCACTGTCTGGTCACTGGCTGGGTTATCATGGCAGCCTGGAGTTAGTGGAGAGATGGACGTTCTCTGTACCTCCACTGGGTCAGCCACGTTGAAGATGTTTTGGTGTGGATAACTCAATGGCTGGAAGCGCCATATTCCCTGTGGACAGATCCACACATTGACACACAGACACAAAAAGGGTGAACAAGAGGGCGATAAAACCTTGACTACAGAATAATGACAGTAGTACAGTGTCTCCATCTAAATCCATCTGTGCAGGTGATCAAAGACCAGAAAAAGTGACCTCAGAGGAGGGAAATCTGCAGTCATTTTTGATGGGAATGAAATTGTGTGGCTACTCATTGGACATCAGGGTTGCAGCTACCTTCAAGGACACCGAGGTTATTTCCTCATTATTTTTCTAAACAGAAGGGCAACAGACAACAAAAATAAATTAAAGAAGTCTGTGAAAACCAGGAGGCGTCTGGTAAGTGTACAATGGTTTAACTAAATTAGGATTATTATGAAGTTATTGTCCTTTTTTCTGGAAATTCAGGGTTTTAGCAAGCAACCTCAGGGAGTTTACAAACGCTGATTCTAGTATTTCTTTTTTTAAGACTTGATATATTTGAAATCTGATGAATTAAAGGCCAACTTTTAAAGACCAGGTTGACTCCTGGTAGTGCGCAGCAGGCTTTGAAAATAGATCTAAATGCTTTAGATCTTCATGTTGGGGAATGCAATTTACAGTGCAACTACCCATTATTTTCATTATGGATCAATCAATTGTTCTTTCTGTAAAATATCTGAAAACAGTGAAATACTGAATGACTATTATATTTTATCAAGTTGACATCTTTGAATACATTTTTTTGGATCAAGTAATTGTTTCAGCTCTAATTTACAGACAATATAACTGAGCATTTAACTGACTACATAAAAAGATTCTCAGACTTTACTTTTTAGGTGTCTGGTCAAAGTCTACCCAGGGGAAGGATACAAAACCAAAATCCTTTTCATGTTTTTCTCCCCGACCACAAATAACCTAGAAGTGAACCGTCTCACTCAGCTATTTTAAAAATTCCTCACTGAGTTCACCTGGTCATGAGCCGTCGGCCGCCACAACCCCAGCGAACTGTTGCCAGGGTTAGGAATCGGCTTCTCCTGGAATCTTTTCCACCTATTTTGTGGTCACAAATGTCAAGATTATTCACTGTATAGCAACAAAATCCAGTGCAATATGCCTTTTATTATTGCTGACGTAGTACTTGGTTCAGTGTCTTCCATATCACATTATCACTGACAGTAAAAGGTTGAAACTTACTGAATAGCACAGCATAATCCAACAGATAACACGAGGACTATTAAAATGCTTCCACACACACTGAGTGCTGTGATGAGAGCCGGATCTGTCAAAAAAAAGCAAATAATAAAAATAAATTATGTTTCAGTGTTTGTTGAGCATGAAAAGTGACTCACTTCTCTATGAATGAATAAATAAATGAAACTCTGTTCATGTTCTGCTACGCAGAGGCATTATAATTTATGATGTTTTGACCATGTAGCTACAAAACAATGTCAGTTTGGTTTACTCAACATACTTTTTAAGTGATTAATAAGAGTAATTACTGTAATAATTGGGATCTGAATAAAGCAGCAACAAGTTGATTTGTTGATTCTTGCAGCCCTTGAGGACAAAAGCAGTAGTGCTTCTGCCACTTTATTTCACTGATTTCAAAGGGAAGCTGACTGATTCTGACCCAGTGTCAGGCATCAAGAATAACAATATAAATAACTAATCTTATTGTGTGCTTATGTAGGTCATACAGCGGCATAAGTGTTAAATTAAGAATTTTTCTTTTTACAACCAGTTAAAAACTCCTTGTAGTAAATTTACCCCTAATCATAATATGGCAGCAAAGTAATAACAGAATCATCATGTCAAACATCGTACAGTAATGGCACTCAACAACTCTTGTTCACACTTATTTGTGAACCCCAACCAAATATATATATTTTGATATAAAACAGTAGCTCTATTTCACACAGGCTTTATTATCTGTCCTTTGCTATTTGATGCTGCCTTTATTCAGAAATGACTAATTGAATTGTGCCCAGATCTCACAGAGCTGGAACTCTGCTCGCAGCTGCTAGCACCCAAGAACCTCCAATTGGTTTGGGTTGCTAGATGCTGCCCTCAGTTTGCCAGAAAAAACAGTGGTTGTCACGGTTGTTATTTGAAACCCGTGGATATGGGCCAGGACCTCCATGTTTGACACTTTCAACATTTGTCAATGATTTAAGGTTGCTTGGCAACTTTTGTGAGTCAGATCTGGGCTTGATTAGAGTAAGACTAAGTAACGCTTGGATATCGGCATCTACTGTAAGCACAAGTGACAATTAATGGGATAATGTTCAATGGTAAAACATAGTGTAAACGTAGTACAAGCAGAGAAGAGTCATGAAGTCAGTCCATTACATAGCAATATCTACAGCAAGCCAACATTAGCCATTATATGCTGCTGGTCTTACCAGACAAAGTAAGACTGTAGCTGCAAAAGCCCTCACTGTACTGAATTGAGCAACGTTGTGTTTTACTTGCTTGTGCATGTAACTTTTTGTTTGGAAGAGGGAGATGTTAAAGGACATGTTTTTTTTAGACTTTAATAACAGTGTCTCAGCCGACTGCACGTTCAACCCGACATGCCAAAACATGCAACACAAGGGATACATCAGTTTGAGTTTGGACAAAATACCAACTGCCAGAATTAACATTGGGCAAAGATTATAGCTTCAGATTTCAGTCTTATCTTGAGCCGTATCCAGAGTTGAATTTAAATAACCATGGGGTAGCCAGAAAGTGACGTGGAGACTTTAAGGGGTGGCAGAATGCTGATTTAATCACATATAATAAATATAAATATAAGATATTTAAACTCAATAACATTACATTATTGTAGCACATTAGTAAATAAAGTATCTGAAGGTGGGGGTCATTTAATCTAAAATCTGTACATTCCTTCATTAGAGGGCTGCAGTTTTGTACATATAGAACTCAGGCTAAATGTGTGTCTTATATTCACAAGGAGCCCCTACAGTCTACTCACCGAATCTTTTGGTTTCGAAGAGCCTCTCACTGCTTTTGGTAGTTCCAGTATGAGCTATGGCCTTGACATAGACGCTGTATTGGGTGTTTGGATTCAGATCTTTCAAAGAAATGTGTTGTGTTGTGTTGTCTACAGTAACATCTAGAAGAAAGCAGTGACAGAAATGCCATAAAAAGGTCAGATGAAGGTTCTTCAATTCAGTTGCAAACTTCAAACAAGTGTGTGGTGGACTTACTGAGCTGTGGTCCGTCCTGCGTACTATAGAAGATGATGTAGTTAACAACAGCACCCCTGCATGCCTCTTGTGACTTCACGCTCCAGCTCACAAAGGCGCTTTTGTGCTTAGCCTGAACATTGACATTAGTGAAATCCCCTGGATCTGTAGGGATAGTGTTTTCAAAATCAGACTGGTAAAACATGAAAAAAATCCTTTCTCGGAATAACAAAAAAATCTGAATGACGTACCTCCAACGTTGGAGCAGATCTGATGGGCCTGTGTGCTGTGACCTGTCTTGTCATCAAAGAGGGGAGTTACTGTAATATTGTATGGCTTCTTATCCAGGAGGTCTGTAGGGAAGGGAAGACTGTTCTCAAAATCTATTGCAGTAAAGTGACACTAAACACATAAAAGCCATAACCAAAGCTTAGCTTTTTAGCCTTTTTCTGCATCTCTTCTTTTCAGGCTTTAGAAAATCTAGCCTGTAACAGGAGACTTTGGCCAGTCACATGTCATTTCAGTGAGAAGGCATTCTTGCCTGTTGTGGGTTTGGTGGGAGGGGCTAGGCGGAGAGATATGAGGCAGAAGGTTTTGTCCACTGCAGCTGTAAAGTCACGCGATCCAGGATGAACTGTAATAACTTTGGTGATACCCTGACTTTTCATTTTGCGTCACCATCAGGGGTCAAAATATGAAAGTGTGTAGGATTTAGTGGTATCTAGCAGTGTAGTTGCAGATTACAACTCTCTCACTTCACCTCCTTTTTTTCAAGCGTGAAGGGAACACTACAAACACAAACTGGCCAATTTAGAGCCAGTGTTTGGTTTGTCTGTTTTGAAATGATATGATGAGATCTCTCTGCACCGCTAATGCATTACAGCGCAGCTCAATTAGTATATCCATTATCTGCCACACCCAGGCCATAAAAACAACAAACACAAGTCATGGGTTTGATGATGAATCGTCTACAAAGCTCATTCCATGTATTCATGTAAGACCCATAAAGTATTCCACATCCATCTTTCTATCTGACATCCATCAACCACTTCATCTCTGTTGTCTAACCTACCAAACAGTGTTGTGTTAGTGTATTTGGTCTCCTTCCAAGAGTATATATTTCCATTGTGGGTGTAGTCGATCATGTAACCACTGACAGGCTCACGAGGAGCCTTCCAGCTGACCAGAATAACGCCTTCAAAGGTTGAGGTCTGAATGTTGGTAACTTGAGGGAGTCCTGCCAAGTGAGATCAAGTGAAAATAAACCAATCAATAACAAATCTTGATACCACATCACTAACCGTCATCAGGGTGAAGAATTATTCCATTAAAATTAGTCAATTTGATCCATAAATTGTGGTAACTCATTAAAAAAGGAAAATCAATATCATTGAAACTCACTCTCTCCAATGGCAGGAACATAAACGGAGTCCTCCACAAACAGGGATTTATTGTGAAAGACTTTGAGATTTATTCTGTGCGCATCTTGGTTCACATCACAAATTGAATTGTCACATGAAGTCTCCATATGATCTACTCCAGTCATGTGTTGCTTGTAGGGAGTCTGTTTGATAGTGTAGGTAACTGTTTCTTGGCACGTTGAAGGAATCTCCTGCGTAGACAGTTTGAAGCACTCCGTCAGTCAGAAATTTAACGTCCATGTCTCTTAAGAAATACAGGTTGTTAAAGTTGAAGTTGAAACTTGAATTAGGAGTTTTGAAACAAAGTGATTTAAAAAAATATGCTACGGTACGGCAGCAATGAGAGACTTCCTTACCGCCCACATGGCACGAACTTTTCGAACTCGATTTTCGTCTGCTTCAGCTACCTTTCTCCACAGATGCAGCTTGACATCACTCTCTGTAAAGGATTAAAGTACACTCAAAACAATCACCCTGGAATACACATGATGATAAGACAATACAATTAGTCGATATCAAATATGCGTCATAAATCTGGTATCGACTAAGGCCCAAAAAGTAAAGAACAGGGCCACTGTTGACAACTGTAAATAATATACAGTGCATCTGGAAAGTATTCACAGCTATTAACTTTTTCCACATTTTGTTATGTTACTGCCTAACAGCACAGTGGCCTCCATCATCCGTAAATGGAAGAAGTTTGGAACCACCAGGACTCTTCCTAGAGCTGGGGGAGAAGGGCCTTAGTCAGGGAGGTGACCAATGGTGGTGGCAGCATCATGCAGGGATGTTTTTCAGCAGCAGGTACTGGGAGACTAGTCAGGATCGAGGGAAAGATGAATGCAGCAATGTAAAGAGACATTCTTGATGAAAACCTGCTCCAGGAGTTCTGGACCTCAGACTGGGGTGAAGGTTCATCTGCCAAAAGGACAACGACCCTAAGCACACAGCCAAGATAACAAAGGAGTGGCTTTGGGACAACTCTGTGGATGTCCTTGAGTGGCCCAGCCAGAGCCCAGACTTGAACCCAATTGAACATCTCTGGAGAGATATGAAAATGGCAGTGCACTAACGCTCCCCATCCAACTTGATGGAGCTTGAGAGGTCCTGCAAAGAAGACTGGGAGAAACTGCCCAAAAATAGATGTGACAAGCATCATACTCAAAAAGACTTGAGGCTGTAATTGCTGCAAAAGGTGCTTCAACAAAGTATTGAGTCAAGGCTGTGATAACTTGTGTACATGTGATTTTTTATTTTTTGCTTTTTATTTTTAACAAATTTGCAAAAATTTTAAACAAAATTTTTTCACATTGTCATTATGGGGTATTGTGTTTTGAATTTTGAGGGAAAAAATGAATTTAATCCACTTTGGAATAAGGCTGTAACATAACTAAATGTGGAAAAAGTGAAGTGCTTTATTTTCGGATGCACTGTATTATAATCGTCATTAGTCAATGGTTTTACTTAACTTTTTAGGAATCTTCCAAGAATTCAAATGAGAAGTAATACATTGTGCAACCCAAACCCCTACTAAATGATACATTCTCAATTCTGTGAAAACCTGCGATTATGTCAGCAGGCCTGGAATTATCAGTCCTCAGGGGTCAACTTAACACATTATGCATTATGTGCGAGCCAGACACAGACTTCCCTTTTGACTTTGTATTAGGATCTTAAGATATTCATAATTCAAGTCCAAACCTGCAACTCAAATGTGTCACTGAAGCTGATCTTTATTCCCTCTCGGAGCCCCCACTAACAGAATCCGGTATCTGTAGCAGACACAGGCCTGTAATAAGCCAACCTGTCCACCTACCTACCTGCCTAACTATGCCCCCCCTGCACATGAACAGAGACTTCCACAAGCCGGCACGCAGATATTACTAAAGCTACCGAGCTAGTTGCACAAGAATGGCAATGGCTGTTGGATACTTTAAAATCTGTCTCTTGCCAGTTTCTCCAGCGTTACCTACCCTAGCTTTAAGCAAAACCAATGTAACATGTATATAGAACATATATATATATATATATATATATATATATATATATATATATATATATATATATATATATATGTGTATATATATATATATATATATATATATATATATATATATATATATACATAAAGATATTTAGTTTGTTTTCATTAATTTGTTAATCATCTAGAAGTCAATCATTGTTGATTGTTTCCACAAAAAACACAAAAGTAACTATAAACAAAAGCGGTCATACTGTTGTGCTTTGTTTTGCACAGTAATGGACAGTTAGTGGGAATACTATACTTTATCTAGTTTAGTTTCTGTCATTTATTAGCATTTTTTAATAAAAATGTAAGAATGATAATAAGACTTAAAAAATAATAACCAAAGCCAAAAAATAAGCCACAAGGCTTGTTGTGTGGCTCTCCTTATAAGTAATGATTTCTGTGTATTTTTTGCCAATTTCATAATATCTATCTCCAAACCTCAAAAGATGACACTGAAACTATCTCAATGATTAGCACAGAGGGTCTAAAAAGAGGAATCATGGTCTTACAAAGTGCTGTTAAGTAGAAAATCAGTCCTATGTGGACAAAACCTCTCATAATCTCTCCTACATTTAAGCATGGATTTTATTAACTTTTTTGACGTTGAGAAGTTTTAATATCTCCCCAAGGATTTAAGAGAGCTGTAGCGTTGTCTTAACACATTCTTGGAATTTGCACTGAACCTGCGTCAAGGAAAACAAGGGGTCTGATTACAACACAACAGCTCGAAGTAGCCTGCCATTATCAGTTTTGACATTGTTCTTACGGTTTAGTTTGGTCAGAACTGTCTCCTCCTGGCTCCAGTCGCTCCAGGGGGCTGATTCTGAAGCACAGCGGACTGCAACTGTGTAGTTACTGCAGGACTTCACATTTTCAATCTTCACGATCCCTTGATTCTCAAGTTCTGCCAGATTCTTATTGAGCACCTAAAAGGAAAACCAGACAGATTTCAGTTAGAAACATCCATTCAAATTCTACACAAGTCCAAGAAGGAAAACTCATCTTTTTCAACTATGCTGTCTTGTCTTTATGCCCGTAATGCAGAACCTCCTGTCTGCACAACACATATACTCTTGGGTACTAATAAAGAAACCTTGATCTTGACAATCCAAAGTCACGCTTATTTACTATGGCAGATTTTTAATGGACATTTTGTTTTGTTTTGCTGATGAAATTAAATGCTTTGCCTTTATTTTGGAGTTCCTTTATTGACAACCTGGAACACCTGGCAAACCAGAAATGGTCTGCAAAAATCAAAACCAGCTGTTCTCTAGTTTTTACACCTTTTTTTATTTTCATTAGAAGCAATAAAGTTTAATAGCAGTTGGAGTTTAACTGGCACTGGCGGTGTCTGGAATCACCCACTTACTATATAGTGAACCACATTTACTGTTATGCCATTTATTTGTGTCTGAATTGTGAGTGTGTGAACTTTTTACTACCCTCCAAAATTCCACAATGGAACAAAAAAGTAGTGTGCATGGCATTTACACTACTGTACTACACACAACATAGATGCAAAAATTTGTTCAGCTCAGTAGCCATCAGTTATGGTGTAAAATGATGAAACGTAAATGTCAGAAGGCTCAATTTACTGCTCACTAACAGCCATTGTTATATCCATGTCTAATCTGCGACCAAGCAAATATTGACAGCCATTTTTTACTAAGTTGTTTTGCAACTGTTGTTTGTTATTTGACATGTTAGTTTTATCTGTGATCAGTTTAGTGCTATTGAACGCTAACCTAGCCGCTACACTTACAATCTGAGGCTAATTTGTTGCTAGTGCTGCCTACACCGTGTCATAATGTATCATACCATACAACCAACTCGGTAGGTAATGAGACGGAAATGACTGAAAACCAAACAAACATGAATTCCTTTATGACTGCCAGGGAGAAATGTGTCTCTTACCTCTGGAGTACTTTCATTGGCAGCCTGGAACAGAAAGACAAACAAGAAATCACCTTAATCAGCCACGATTGCAAAAACAGAATCAAAAATGTACTAGTTTTTAATCAGAAGCAGCTGTAGGGGAGAAAGGGATTGGTTGCCACGTTCATTAGATCTTCTTCCCTAAGGAGCGCTGATAAAAAATTTACATTTTTAGAACTAGGGTCAGAGATAATTTCCTTTGCCTTTGCACAGGAAAGTCCATATTTCCCGTATTTCTATCCGTCATCCAATTGAATTTGTTATGCATAGAAACCTTGCACACTGAGTCTGAGGCGTTTGATTACTGTATTTGTCACAGATAGCAGTGGTTAGGTTCACATAGCAGAGCACTTAGGTTAAGGTGGCGGAGAGATTGCTGTTTAAGTTAATCGCTTTATAAACCGTTAGTTCCGAAGTCAGCGCAGACGGCTTCTGTTTTGAACCAGACTGCAATCTTACTGCCGTAGGCGCACAAACATAACAATAAAAAAGTTTAACAAAGAAATGAAACACGTTGTTAATGAACATTTTACTGATATTTTACCGTCTTGTAAACAACTTTCAGGTCATACATTAAGAATTTTCGGAAAGGTCAGAAATATCTGACTTGGTACTAAGCAATGGAGAAGTCCCTGAAAACCAAACAAACATGGAAGTCAGCCAATGTCCATCATTTAATGTAATTAAACCTAAATCTATCTCTCCCATCTGCTACCACTGATCACGCATAATATGAATGACATGAATGAGCTTCACTGTTTGGGATAACTGTTTTGCAGATTGCTCTTATGAACTCTAGGTATATGTTTACTATATTTATTATTGTTTTGTTGTGGGAAGCTTAGTTTCTTCCTGCATGAGAGAGGATGTTAATTCTGTTTTATTTCTATGGTTGTTTACAGTCATCTTTCTTTCTGTTTTGAAATCGCTGTCATTGGATGGTTGCGTAAAAGTCTGTGTTTTCCTGATTTCACAGCTGCTTCCAGTAAATACCTCACATGCTGAAGTTAGGAGATCAAAGAGGGACATACCGTGCTGTATTTGACTTGACAGCGATACTTTCTTTGGACTTTGTATGTCGGTTTCCACTCAACCAATAGGTGATCAGAGACGGCAGTTACTTTCAACTTCGGAGGGTTAATTTTCACTAAGGGAATATGATCAGGTTAACACATCAAAATGCAGAAACGTACAATGTTAAAACAAAATTTCTTACAACATTTACTTTATGGTACTTACATATTTCTCTTAGTTTAAATACTTGAGGCTCTGAAAACGCTTCCCAAGCAGCGTGTTTAGCTCTCACAGTAACATTAAAATCCCCCACAAAAGTTATTTCCTCGGCTATATCCGCATATTTGGATTTGCATGATGTTTCTTGGGAGTTGCAGATTTCACTCAGGTTAGAGCATGAGTTACTGAAAGACATAAATGCTTTACATTAAGTACGGACATCAACAAGACAAAGAATTGTTCTTGCATTAGTTCTTCAAAAAAGGAAGAAAATATGAAACCCACCACAGGACAGTGTAGTTTATTTTCAATGAAGAATCAGTCTGATGCTCCCAGGTGCACATGAACCAACTATCACCAATCGTATCAGTCAAGATGCATGACATATTGCTGGGTTTCGCTGTGAAAAAAGGAAGTCAGCAATTACATGAAATATCATTATATCGTGCAATATTAAGTTTCAGAATATAAGTACCTAAGAACACTTCTTACTGTACGTTCTGATAATGGTGCCTCCGAGGACTTGAGTATTTGCACTGTGGCATTGCAGTGTAGCACTGCTGTGAGTGAAGTTCAGCAGTGACAGGACGCTGTGTGAGGAGTTGATAGTGACTGGCCAGCTTTTATCTATTCGTTCACTGTTCAGCGTCCAGTATATTTTGCCTTGGACGTTATTCTGGCACACTATATTGATACTGGATCCCACTTCAATGTACGGATCTTTGGGGAAAACGTTCTGACCTGCAATTATAATGATAAATAATGATGTAACAGGCAGTTTACATGAATGGGATACTTGGACATTTTAAGGAATACACTTGTTTGCTTTCTTAGATGAGAAGATTAATACCACTGTTGTGTCTTTATGGCAAATATGCAGCTAGAGCCGTCAGCTGGTTTGCTTTGTTACACAAAGGCCGAAAACAGAAAGGCACTGCTAGTCTGGTTCTGTCCAACAGGAACAAAATTTGCCTTCCAGGACCTCTAAAGCTCCTTTTTACACTTCAGTCGTCGCACAGATTTAACAATTTGAGGCTAGCTGTTTCCAGTCTGCTAAGCTAAGCTACTGCTGCTGGCTGTAGCTTCATATCGAGTGTAAAGACATGACAGTGGCATCAGTTTTTTTATCCAATGCTTGGCAAAAATGGTAGTAAGCAAACTGTTGAAAACTATTCCTCTAACCCACATATGTACATTGATATTGCATTAGAACATTAACCGATGGCTTGATGATTTACAGCTAACAAGATAAATGCACTCACCATACTCTGAAAGAAGGAACATTTTTTAAAATCATGTTGACATTAAATATAATTATTCTTTTCTTATTACACGTCGCACAAACAGGGAGAAAGAGTGTGGGTATTAACAATGCTGAGAGGTAGTCCAAAAGTTTGATATAATGTCTATTTAACTTAAAAAATAAACATTTCTATTCTATTGTTAACTTGTATAATATTTCTAAGCTTCTCGTGATTTAGTAACACAGACTATGCAGGTTGCAGGTTAGGCCTTTAGCATGTGAAGAACTTAACAAATAGCCTATATTTTATTTGAATGCAACTTTCCCAACTCCCATGCTAAGGTGAGCACAAAAGGAAGCTGTCTTATTATTATTATGGGGTAGTCTCTTCATCCAGTTATAGTAGTTTCCCAGTCTCTGTTCCACTTCCCTTTCTTTCAGGTGGTTTCCATCTTATTCCATCTAAATCTGCAGAGCTTGTGATTTTGTGATGATTTTTCCGCACTGGGCGTAGCGTGCAAAGACGGGACAGGTTAACCTGCACATGACCTACATTTGTGCAGTTTGATTGACATCAAACACATCCTCCTCTTCTTCATAGCCAATGGATTAAAAACCAGATTTTAGAAAAAGCATCAGCAGTGGTGTGAGAACTAGAGCCAATCAAAATGTGGTGGTCATCGTACGCTCAAACAGCACAGCAAAACAGCCAAACAAAGTCTTCTTATGAGGCTTTCAGTGTTTGTTCCAAACAATGGCAATTACATCTTAAATGGAAAAAAAACAGGATAAACTGAAACTTCACCTCATGCCTGCCATAAGTTAAATGATTTAGCACAAACCACACCTGTTTGTACAGAAAACAACTTGAAGTGTTACTGCATATTCAATACTGTATATGTTCACATGCAGCACGAGTTATTCTACCAACAGGGATGTTTGCTCATACTGTAGCAGTCTTTTCCTTCTTATAGACCATTTTATAACATAAAATAAAGCTATTTCAAGTTGAGCAAGGGCTTCTCTTACAATGTATCACCAATGTTTCAATCACATGGGGAGAAACCCATCAGTCCTTATCTTTCAAGAGGATGCTGTATCAGTAATCTCGATAGATCAGAGTAGAGCCATCTTTAGCAGCATCAGCAGCACATGAAACTATGCTCTCTTTGTTGCTTTGTAATTTAAATAACAAAGCACATTACACTACACACTGTCCACTCTGTGCTGTCTACATTTTTGCTTTAATGCTCATGAATGGCTCTGTAGAGAGTTCACACCCATGAGCTAGTCATTCTGTACCAAGGAAAGACCTCTTAAACTCACCGTAGCATGTGAGTTTAAGAGGTCTTTCCTCTTAACTCATAAAGCAAATTGGGTATCTGCCATGACTAACAGCTATAATCATCCAGGGACTCTGAGCACAACAGCAATCCCTGGCCTTTATGTTATCTCTGATTAAAATAATTCCAGTGAGTATTGAGGCAGATTTTTAATTTGGGGAAAGAGAGCACTGTGAGGTCAGTACTAGCAAGTGACAGATAGTTGAGGGTACTTGAATCAGTACTCATCATTCATCATCATTATTATTATAGGTCATTTCTACTAGTATAGTTGTATCCCATGAGTATGCAATATGGGTTAAAATAAGGGGAACTTATTGGAACTGTCTGTGTTTGTGTTTTTATAGAATGACGTGTTTTTGAGATTTTTTTTTTAACGATCTGCAGCTACACCGCTAGATGCCTGTATACACACTGGACCTTTAACAACAGCAGTAAGTGTTACCTTGTGGATTAAAAAAAAACAATGTCAGGAAATCTGATGCTTAGCTTTGTGACTGGAAATCCGACTTAAAATCAGTTTACAACAACACAACACAGAAACAGTCTTATACTGTTTGCTCCCTGACTGTTCCAATAACATACTTGTTTATCTTAATGGAGTGTTACGGGTCTGTGATCTGCTTGGGATGCACTGTGATTGCAAACTCATTGCACGGCTCTTACTTTCTGGCCAAATTCCCGTACAAAATATTGTTTCACATCTGGATTGCAGCAGGTTTATGAGAGTCCTGTAATTTTTCCACACAGTTCTCCCTGGCTTTTCCCACACATTTTGTTTTAGCCATAAATAAATCAGGAACTGTGTTCAGGCATGTGACAGGACCTCAGAATTAGTAAGTAGGTAAGCCAAGTGGTGTTTGGAAAAGGCTCCTGTCCTATATTTGCAATGAAAAAGCCCATAACAATGAAAATCATTCAAATTAAAGCTATTTTTGTCACCAGTAAACATTTTACATTTGGCACCAGTTGAGATCATAGAACTACAGTTACAATACATAATAGAGTTTTTTTGATCCATGTGTAAACTTCAGACTGCAGAACAGGTGAAACCTTCTAACAATCATTAAAAACTAAACTGAATCCGTTGTTTAGTTGTCAATAGTGATGTTTTTTCTTTGAGTAACAGCTCCAATGGATCATGAATAGACTAGATTGTATCATGGATTAAAACTACGACCATCCCAGTGTACAGCAGAATCTTTACAATTGTCTTTTACATAAATGAAATGTACTAAATCTGAGTGGATAGATGATCCATAAAGCTTTTAGCTCAATAAACTTGTATGTGTGTGTTTGTCCACGGAGTAATTTGACCCTCATATATTTCACAAGGCTCTTTTGAGTTTGGATCAAATATGTGTTCTGACTTACAGTAAGTGCCTCGTGAGATGAACCTTTAAACATAAATTTAAGACATTAAGGCAAACCAAACTTGCACTTAGGTAATCAAGTAGTCTTACCACCTCATCTCTGTCTCTGTCTTTAAATAATCTCATTGTTTTTATATATTACTGTTATATATCTGTAATGTATTTATGTATTATACTGTATTGTTTTGTTGAAGCATTGTACTGGTGACATTATGCACTCATTTGTTTTAACCTGCCCAAATGAAAGACTACAGATGGAAATTAGTTGATTAGCTAACTGTGACAAATTTACATTTAAGTGTCAAATGCAGTGTTGATTAATGTCCATTGTAAATAAATAAATACAGTTTTTAGTCTCAATGGCCTATCTGTGACTGTACATAATAATAATTTAAAATGCGAATTGGCTGAAAGGAATATTATATTGTGATATTTCTAGTTAAATTCAAGACATTTTAAATAACGGTCACTTTTTTTGAGGGGAACATTATGTAATGAAACCAAAACAAAAGAAGCATTTCCCAGAAGTCTCAGACCCTTAGGCCTATCTGACCGGTCAGCAGCTCTGCATTTTAAACCCCATGCTTCACCTACAACAAGAAACATCATTATAAGAGCTTTACTTACCTTTACAAATGGAAGAGGTTGCAACCAGGATGAATAGAGCTAGACAAGAATACATTTTTTTTTTTAATCCAGGTACCAGAGCTCAAATAAATATCCTTTTAAAATGCATGTAGAGCTTTAGGGATGTTCAGTTGCGCCAGATAAAATAATTAAAATCGCCTTTATAGTGTCTGTGTTGACAGACTGTCCGCATACCCCCCACTAACTCTGCATTTTAGCCATCAAGTAACAGGAACTGAAGCAAAGCCCTGAAATAAACGGGCGGTATTACCCAACTGGACGCACAGCGAGCTAAGAGGAAGTGAAGTAACTTGTCGACAGTCTGTGGATAGTTTTATAACGAGACTCCGTTTCATTCCCCGGAGCAACGGGAGAGCAACAATAACGCTTCCCGCTCCAGATACGCTGTTATGACGAGGTTATGAATCACACCGTGTCTGTCAGGGAATCGATTTACTGTCGCATGTTTCCAGTCAGTTGGCACAGAGTTGAGTTCAAATGAATTCACTTAAGAGCACTGGTGGAGGAGGTATTACTATTATAAAGCACTATATAATACAGTACTAATACTACACTGTTAAAAAAGAAGTAGCCTAAATAAATCTCGATGCAGACAAATGGCTCCTGTGATCATTAAACTATTATGTACTATAACATATTATTATTAATCATGCATATTAAGGTAAGAGCAGGATTTTACTGTGACTGCTGAGGTGCAAATTCAGGATCAAAAGATTAACTATTTTGCATAGGACTGTAATTAATGATTATTATTGATTCATCTGCTTATTATTTTCTCCATTAATCGCTTGATTGGTTTGTACAAGTTTAGAAAATAGGGAGAAGTGCCCTCACACACCTTCACAATGCTTGTTTTGTCCAACCAATAGTCTATTACAAACACATAATGTGTAGCGCACAGTACAGGCTTTTGAGGCCCCGCGGATTCTTGCATACTTTGGTGTCTCAATCTTGCCCCAGGTGTGAAGGTTTGCTGGGCTTGGCGAGGTGTCGTAGACGGCTTGGATCAGGAAACTGATGCGGTAGCTGTCAGCCCACCAGAGATCTGGCCATGAGATCTTCCGCTGCAGCGTCTCCTCCCACCTTGTCCAGGCTCCCTGCTGACTCAGTCCCACCATCTTGCTGGCTCTTATCTCCTCTACACCTGTGCGCACTTCCTCCTGGAGGAGATGTTGTGGCTTCTTCCCTTTAGCTCTGTCCACCTGGCTGCCTGGAAAGTAGCCCAGGCTTGATCGCCCTCTTGCCACCGTCCCAAGGGCCTTCTGCCTTAGCCGTGCCTCCGCTGCCAGTAGCTCTCTGGCAGCACTCCACTACTTACACAGTACTTGTGTATATGTACTAAGTTACATTAAACCACTGCAAAAGAGAGATTGACCGAAAACAATTCTACATTTCAGCACTGGAGTATTATAATATAAGCTACAGTACAACAGAACACAGTTCATGTCAGACTATAGGGTGAAAGCAGCAAACACTAATAATAATAATAATATAATATTTTGTTCACCCAATATAGTAGAAAGCTCTATGGAGTACAACAGTTCTGGTTATAAAGAGCCCCTCAGCAATAGAGTCACCTGTTAGAAGGACAAGTCTATACGGGACTCTGAGTTCACTAATGCAACCATATAATGGCTGGATGGGAAATTTATTTCTAGCCACTTGTTAGTAATTAGGATCCCCGTCAGCTGATGCCTCACTCTCAGTCCTACCTTAGACTCCACCTGAGAAGAGAAATTACTAATTGATATGACTGTATGTCTGAACCAGCTGTGATTTCCTGTATGGTATTAATTTTCCATATACCGCCTTACTAAAAACAACTACTGTACCTCTTCAAAAGGCAGCAATATTATTTTCTTTGCCACAAACAACACAACAATTAACACCTCTCTTTATAGAGGCAAAACTCCTGACATAATAATAAGCCAATATAAACCTATATAAAGGCACAGTTGTTGCAAAAAAGTTTAGAAAAGGTGACTGGAGCTGATGGCTGACACCTACAACTATAATTGTATTATTGTGACCAAGTTCGACTCTGAGGACAATAAAATAAGCATTTAGGAAGTAAAATATCCTTTAAAAGTGCAATTGAGAATCTGATAATCTATTTTTGTGTTCATATAGCTCCACCTAGTGCTGAATGTATATGATTTATGAAAGAATTGAAATAGGTTGACAATATTTATGAGGGGAAAAATAATCACTCTAGTTTTAATCTCCATTTCAAAAGTAGCTATTTGGAAAAATCCAGATAGCCTATATACAAACACATATATATAAAACATTTATAATGGCTTCGGGAGAAAGTTTTGACACAGGTGTAACGCTAACTTTAGTATAACGTGTAAAACAGTTAGAAAAATACCCCGGAAGTAGTTTTAAGAGACGCCTCTGAAGCTAACGTCGCTAACTTCAGTTAACCCACTGCGCTACATTGCTGCTTAGCAACCGTTGAACTGTCCGTTAGTTGAGCCGTTTGCTTTTCGGTGCACTCGTTTAAGTCAAAATGTTTAGTGTGCGAAAAATACAAATATCATGTGACACATAAAGTCCACAATAAGTTGCCTAGGTTGTATTTCCGGGGCAATTTTGTAACTTGGTCTCATAACACACCGTGCCACCGAGACATCCTGCCCTTGCTGTGCTGTCCCCGGCCCCGCTTCCATGTCCACCGCGGTGCTTATAGCCGCTGTTGTCGGCGGTGGGGTGCTGCTGCTGATGCGCCGTTTATTCCCCCGGCAGAAAGCCGTGAAGCTGCTCCGGTATCCCGCCGACACCATGCGAGGGAAGACGGTCATCGTGACCGGGGCTAACTGCGGGATAGGGAAGGCCCTGGCCGGGGAGCTGCTGAAGCTCCAAGCCCGGGTCGTCATGGCCTGTCGGGACCAGCGGAGCGCCGAGGAGGCCGCTAAAGACATCCAGAAACAGGCGGGACCAACACGGGGGCAGGTGGTCATCAAACACCTGGACCTCGCTTCTCTCAGATCAGTCCGGACATTTTGTGAGGAAATACGTGAAGTAAGTTTGAACAGTGCATGGGGGCAGTTTACCCTCATTGTCTCCTGCTCAATGTGCAGTTTATTTTAAATGCTGGTTATGTTGCTGGAGTCTAGTTCATTCCAGTTATTGTCTGGTCCAATGCAAAGGGGGACAGTACCGGTGCTTCAGCTGTCCGTGGTGCTGAACGTCAGTAGCCTCATGCAGTGGTTTTCAAACTGGGGTCCGGGGACTAAGAGGGGTCCTTAAGTGGGAAGCAATAGGGTTGATTGTATAGTAATCTTCAAACCTAAAAAATATTACTTCCTTAATACAAAATACTCTTAGATTAGGGGTCTGTGGTCTAATGTAATCTTTTAGGGGGTCCTTGACATGAAAAGGTCTATAGTGGTCCTCAAATCACTGTTACCAGCAGGGGTGCACTTTGATTGTTGATGATAATAATAATGATAACTTATTTTGAATTTGGATGCTGCATGTTTGATTTTCTATGAAAACCAAAGTATGTTTGTGGTTTTTTTTTTTTTTTTTTTTTTAGAAAAAGTAAATGAGTCAGAACTGTTGTTTGTTTATGTTGTGTATAACATTTGTTTATGTCAGAGTGATGGTAAACAACAATGAATCATCCATCTTTGTTCATTACACCATAGCTTCTCTTACCGTCAGGTCACGTGTGCATAAATTACAGGTTCTGAACTTCTAATATCAGATGATAAAATCCATATCGTTCATTCCTGTTACCAGACAGTTCAGATCACCTTTCAGATTAAAGCCAGGATGAGAAAGTCTGACAGCATCCATCAGCTAATTCCTGCTACTAGTCTAATTTACAGAGAAAGTTTGGTCCCCTGGCACCATATTGATGTTTTCCTAAGATGTCATCAAGATATACTCTTAGTCACTTACGCAGAGCCAAGCGTACTTTAGAGGCTGCGTTCAGTACATTATTCTGCCAATTATGTACTTGATTAATCATTTAGGTGTATAAAACAACAGTTAAAAAATGCAGTTAGATAGTTAAACTGTGAAAAATGCCCATAACAATTTACTGAAGCCTAAAGTAACGTCATTAAATGTCTTGTTTGCTGCAATAAAAAAAATCCACAACCCCAAAATAATGTATTTATTATGATTAAGACCGAGAGAAGCAGCAAAATCTTACATTTGAGAACCTTGAACCATCAATTATTTTCGCCTTTTTGCTTTAAAAAATGATGAATCAGTTATCAACCTTATTTTCTTTTGATCAGCTTATCAAGTCTACACTCAACAAATCGATTAGTATCCATATATCTTCCCAATTTCTCGATCCCTTTTGATAGTGTTAGTCAAAGAGTACTAATGCAGTATTTCTGTGAAATATATTCCGTGTCATGAGCCAACATTTACCTCCCATAACCACTGGGTGTCTCTGGATGTTCCCTTTAAGACCAAAGATTTGTTGGAATGAATTAGTGCTTTAACAAACGCAGGTACATTATAAAGGAAACAGCACCATCATCACAAATGTACAATATATTCTACATATCTATATCTATTTATACCCCTATATCTGCTATCGGAGGCTATTTGTATTGATATATTTCATTGAAACCTCATACTTGTACTTTACTTATATTTATAAATTGTATAGTACTTAAAGTTGCTTTAGATTGAAAAAAAAAAAACCTTTCATTTATATGTCAAGGTTTTTTAGAGAGTTTAACTTATGAAGTATTAATTGATTTAAATTTCTCTGACCCTTTTAGGAGGAATCCAAGATCGACGTGCTCGTCAACAACGCAGGCGTCTACCAGTGTCCCTACACAAAGACAGAGGATGGTTTTGAGATGCAGCTAGGTGTGAATCACCTGGGTCACTTCCTCCTCACTCACCTCCTGCTGGACCTCCTGAAGACCTCGGCTCCCAGCCGCATCGTCGTGGTTTCCTCTAAGCTCTACAAGTACGGCCACATCAACTTCGACGACCTGAACAGTGAAAATAACTACAATAAGGCTTTCTGCTACAGTCAGAGCAAGCTGGCCAACCTTCTCTTTACACTTGAACTGGCCAGCCAGCTGGAGGGCACGGGGGTCACAGTCAATGCTCTCACCCCGGGCATTGTGAGGACCAAACTAGGCAGGCATGTCAAAATCCCTTTCCTGGCAAAGCCGCTGTTCTACCTCGCCTCGCTACTCTTTTTCAAGAGTCCATTGGAGGGGGCCCAGACTCCGCTTTATCTGTCCTGCTCCCCCGAGGTGGAGGGAGTTTCGGGAAAGTGTTTCGCTAACTGTGAGGAGGAGGAGCTGATGGCCAAAGCTACAGATGACCAGGCAGCCAAGAGACTGTGGGACATAAGCAGGAGGATGGTCGGGCTCGCTAACTGAGCAGAGTCCTGTTCTGTGGACCGTGCTGGGGAGGACTCGTGTGTTCTTGGATAAAATACTTAATCTCCAGCAAGCCCCACAGACACTGTGAGAGATGGCTTGTGAAAAGACTGATTGCCACCTTGGGGATATAATTATTAATTGAATGACGTATTGTGCCACTGAAGTGTTTAAATTAAGTGTCTGTGAGCAAGAGTGCAGTGTACATTGGAGTGGGCTGTTAGGAGAGTGCATAAAGCTTTGAATTTAAAAAAAGATGTGCCCGTAAAAAGATTTTTCCTTACATCTACCTGCTCTGCAATAACCAAAGTCTTCCTCATGCACATGTACACGTAATAAAAATAATCTGGTTACCTGTATACGTGGCCAGTGAAGATCATTTATCCAGGGAAATTAGGTTTCTCCAATCCCCAAACCTCGATTACAGCAAAAGACTAGACATGAACTTTTTGGCTTCCTAGAAATACACTCACATAACATAAGGAAGGAGGGAAGGAGGAAACAAGGTGCTTGATGGTAGATTTTCCTGTCAAAACTACTTTTAAATCAACCTTTCAGTGCAAACAGATGTGGAAATGATTCCAAAAACTAACTAATTTACAGTCTCCTGGGAGCCTGCTCAATCTGGGTATGTTCTATACAAAATCTAGATAGCGGCTTGCTCTCTTGTCTTTATGCCTGACCAAGATTCACACACATACACACACATCAAGATCAAAAGGAAAGTACTGATCCCCTCATTGCATTCATCAAAGTCAAGCTGAGTTGTCACCTTTTCCTCCACTGTGAGGTCACATTATTGCTTGTGCTTGAGCAGGTTGAAAAGCGTATCCATTTTCTAGCTCAGCTATTGTGCTTGAGTGCTAAGTTTGTGCATACTGTAGCATGTATTTTGCAGTGTAAAAGGAGAAGAGGTGGAGGGTAGCTGTTAATCTAGTTTCCCTCTGTAGATGTGTTTGAAGTGTAAATGCATTCTGCTGTGTCTGGAGGAGACAGAACAATGAGGTTGACAATGCAGATGAGTGAGACTCTGCCACGCTGTGGCTCCCTCCTGTGGATGGATTCAGTCTCACATTAAAGCTCACCTCGATAAGAAGGAGACACAGCAATGATTACTATGTGAACATTAAAATGCAGAATAATAAATGCATTCTGAAATGACTGGGTGACTTCTTAATTCTGTTTGAACCACTGTTTGCTCAGGATGTTGAATATATAGAGGGTGGATTAAATTTCTGCCTTCAGCTAAAATTGATTTCTGTTATTTTCACAATTATTGATTCCTCGATTTATCTATAAATGCTATCACGTAGTGAATAATCCCAATTTCTCACACTCACATTTTCCTAAAGCTTTTTTTAATTAATAAACTAATCACTAAGCCACACAATTAGTCAGGAAATACTGAAATACAATCCATGGTGACATCCTCAGACGTCCAAAACTCAATAATGGAGACAAAAGCCCTCCAATCTGAAAGACTGGAGCTTGGAAAATGGAAATAGTGCTTTGTTAATGACTTAAATGATTAATTAGGAGTCAAAAAATGTTTAATGATTAACTGACCTATTATTTTTGCCTTACACCTCATTGTGATATATTGACCTAAAAAGTTTAATCAGCAGGTTTTACATAAGAGGAATTCATTGCAGGGATATACTGTAAGGTATATTCATATTGTAAGGTATTCCTGTTATTTTGTTCACTGTGTATATTTAATACCACTAACATCAGAAGAGCAATTGCCACCATATGGTGAGTATTAGCTGTCATTTAATGTGTAATATCACAAAAACAAACAGCATAACAAACATTTCCTCGTAGTATTTTCTGAATGACTCCCTGGAACATGCAGAATAAACTTCCTTTTTCTGTTTTGAGTTTGCTGATCTTGGCAAAAAATCCTTTCTCGACTAACCTATTTTTAAATTCACATCAGTGATAAAGCCGGGCTTCCAAGTGACTCAGCAAGCACGCACCACATGGCTGCAGCAATGTGAATTTGACTGATGAAGGGTCTCCCTCGCAGTTCAATCACTCCACTGCGGATCAGCAGACACGTAATTATCTTAAAAAGACAAGATCACATGCTACTGTACTTTAAAATTTAAATGTATCTTTCATACATGCACATTTCAAATCTCCCCCCCATTCGAACATGAAAAGAAGGCTTGGAGCTTATATGTATAACTTGTGCTTTATTAGGCGAACAAAACAACCAAAATGTATAAACATGCATCGTTGTCAAAGAAACAGGGTTACAGTGGCTTGATGGGGTGTGGGCATCCAAATCTGAGGTAGAATGGGGGCAGGAAAACCTCTCTCTGTGAGATATAGAAGAGCAAAAATAAAAAATAATACTGACTGCTAAGACAGATCTCAAAACGTTCCATCAATAACAATATAACACACCCACCGATACTGTCAAATTCAATCAACAGAAGGAAAAGAAAATGTAGCATGTGTTTCTCATTAAGTGATTAATTTGTGTTTGTTGTCTTCCTGTGTTCAACATTCATATTTAAACTCTCACAAAGGCCAACACCGTTCCGTCGATCCAAAAATAATGACTGAAACGAATCTATGTGCAGTTTATACGGGCATCAGTTTCAATTAAAATACTTCTCAGGGTTTTTCCGAATATAGGATTGGCAGTTTTTAATTTTATATACAAGTTCCAGGTTTATCAAGAAGATTTGCATTTAGTTTGATTGTTTTAGATTTAATTCTTGCTAACAGCTACATACAAAATATATCACTCAATTTTCAGTTATAAGTATATATTTATACATTTGTAATTTAAATACATACACATTCATACAAATTTTGACGGGGCCACTTGAGCTCCACTCCCCTCCTACCGCCCCGCAGCCAACTCTTTCAACATGACGTACTTTCCCAGGACAACTGTGGTGTAAACTGTTTCCACCCACTGTCATACGACCAAAGCTTTTAAATAATCAGCAATAGTTACATGTTTGTGATACTGAATTATTTGGCTCCTGACTTCTATTCAAACCATTATCTATCAAAATGATCTCGCTAACAGAAGGTGTAGCTGCACGTAGCAGGGCCTTGCGTCTAGGATCCTATCAAAGAATAAACCTGATTGGGAAGTCCTTCAGTTCAGAAGTGTTCCATAAAGCTGGGCCTTGGTCAGACTGTCCTTCCTGGAAAGTCCCAGGGAGCCAAATTTTTGGTTGTACGGAGGAGGAGGGGGTGGGGCTGGCGGCGGCGACTGGCTCGCCTGTGCAGGCATACTGTGCATTTCCACTTGGTAGTGCTGCAGTTCTGCGGCCATCTCCAGGGTTCTCTGGTTCAGAGACTCGGTGGAGCTGTTGGGGCTGGGGTCTACATAATCTGTGCTCTGGCCGCCAGATGCCACATTGCCCTCCCTGTCTTTGGAGCTCCCTGAGTGGTAGAGGCTGTGCTCCGACCCCTGGCTGTCCTCAGCTCGGTACAAGTGGGCTTGGCTATGTGCCTGTCTCAGCCCTGGGCTGCATTCGGGACTGGGGCTGCCGGCTACCCACACCGGGTCCATGACACCCGCTGCGTGATGGTAATAGTCAGCCCCTTCCTGGAAGCTGCTGTAGAGAGGCCCGAGTCGGATCTTGGCCGGCCGGACAGAGAAGTGCTGCTCTGAGAAGCTGTAAGGTGAAGCCCGGCCTGGGCTGCGGTAGGTGTGGGCACTTAAGTCCTCCACACTAAGTTGTCTCCATCGGCCAATCAGTTCCTCCTCCTCGGGGGCTAACGTGCTGCCCCGGCGGCTGTCTCCGTAGGCAACACTTGGGGATGAAGAGGGAGGGAGTGGCTCATAGGGCTCACTGAAACAGGAGGACATGGTGCGGCTGTAGACAGGCGAGCTACCGTTCTGGTGGTGGCTCAGCTCCGTCTGCTGGAAGGGATGAGCGTTGGCAAAGCCTCTTGGACTGTCCCTCTCCCAGGATGAGTCACTCTTTCTCTCATAGTCCCCTGCATCTCTCCAGTCCATGTAGAGGGAATGGTGGCGTGGGGAGGAAGCTGCACTGCTGGGTGGGCCGTTGCCTTTGTCTTCAGACCCCCCTCCGCTGAAGCTTGAGTAGGAGCTGGAGCCTGCACCCAGTGTGGCAGGGAACTTAGGAAAGTGCTCCTGGGTGAAGCCAGCCCTCAACCCAACCGAGCCCTCCTCTGGGTTGCTGTCGGTGGAGTTTTGGGGCCCGTATAGCAGCTTCCTCTCACCGTGGAGGTCCATGCTGGGCCTCCGCTCACGGTGCCGGTCGTCTGGGCAGTACAGGGCCGTGTCGCTGCTGTACAGATCAGATTTGTAGGCTGCACGTAGCCCCAGTCGCTCTCCTGGTCCCAAGCGCTCCAAGATAAAGGCATGGTCCTGGGTTTGGGGGCTGGGGGAGCGGGAGGCCTGGCTGCTGCTGCACGCCTCGTCTGGCTTCTCGAGCACTTTGGCAATGAGAGAGGCCGGGACGGTGTCGGGGTAGGTGTGACAGAGAGGAGAGTCCTCCATGTGCATGGTCAGTCGCTCCTGAAAATCAGCAGGCAGCTAGAGATGTCAAAGAAAAGAGAAGGGCAAGGAAACACATGATATGAGTGTTTCTGTACCAGCATATTGAGTTATACTGTAGCAAGAGCTCACTACTGTCTCTGCTGTTTTTTGAGAAGGGTTTGGCATACTACAACAGTTACAGGCTTTAAAAAAAGCACCTTCTTCTATTCAGTTTCTTGAACCCTGTACACTCCGCTACAAAAGACTCCCACAACTATCTTCGTCTACAATAAAGTGCCTTTAGACTGTGCGATCGTTAAATGCAGGTTTATTGTATGTCACACTGAGTGATAGGTCTAATAAAGTTTTAGCTGCAGTCAGTGTCAGACTGTACGATTTCAATTTGCCAGACTGTCAAATTCTGCAGTGAATGTGTGGCGAATCGTAGTGCCACGATGGAAAGCAGAGTCATTAGGTTGCGTCATCCGTCTGCGTGGTGCTTACATTTTGAGTCTGGAAGGTCCCACAAACATATTTTTCATTACTCACTTTCTGGATCTTATTAATTTAATCATTTTACTGGCTAAATATCAGATTCACATATGCAAGTGGTCTAACAGATGTCTCTCTTTTAATTAATTTCTGATCAATTCTGTTGTTTAGTTTTTTCCAGTTAATATCAAAGATAAACAGAACTAGAAATTGATGAAAGAAAATATTAATTTTAATTGTCTTGTGTATGTATATTTGTTTATATTTTTTATTATAACATTAACAATGAGAACTCTGCACAGCATATATACTCAATGGATGTATCTTTGTAGAAAGATATCTATCTATACTATAGTTCACTTTTCTTAAATATGTGTCAGTGTGTCACAAAGTACAGTAGGTGATTTCTGAGTTATCACAACCACACACACCTGTGCATTTACCTAATCTAACTGGAATTATGTGTGTCACTCTTAAAATTTTAAAGGAAATCAGAGTGTCATTTTTAGAGACAAGAGACAAACTTAAAGGTGAGAAAACTGAGGAAAAGAAAAGAAAAACGTCTCTCTATTCCAATTCTTTCTCAATAAAAAAAAAGCCTCCATCCACTCTCTGTGCCTCTCCATAGCAACAAGCATTAAGCCAGCACATCATCAACAGGAATCTAGTCAGTTGTTCCTAATTGGCAATGAGAGGCAAGCTAATTATAACTTTGTAGATAGAGAAAAGACAAACACCACAGAGAACATGAAAAGACATTTTATCATAACAGTTTTATTACAACTTGGACCAAACTAAATGCCATTTAATTACTGTCCACACATTTTTCATTTGGGCTTGTTTTGAACAAGACCACAATTAGCTTTTATGTGGCGTTTAGAAATCGGAGCCCAACCATTTAATACCCTCCCTGTGCTTGTTTTGCAGCAAAACAAACGACTGAAGCACTTCAGTAGGCGCTGAAGAGCCACTGCACTTCTCAAAATGCTGCAGCGCCATTCATCAATATGCTTTCGATTAGCTCCCACCCACAGGACCAGCAAGCTGATGGACATACAGTCGGTGCATGTATAGCCTCTGACCCCCATTATGTTTGGCAATATGCCTGCAGATTTTAACTCTGTAACAGATCCTGTGCTGTGTACAGTATGTTTGTGCATCCTGCATATGTCTAGGGGGATATTTTATGAACCTTACGCAACCAAATGCAGTTTGCATTGATATTTCCATTAAGCCATATGAGCAAAATGTGTAGCGGCATTCTTTAACCTCGTGGACACTTGCCAGCTTTAAAATCCAACCTTGTCACATGGGCAAGGCACAAGGCCCAGGGCTGATGCAGCGGAAAGTGGCGCCAAGCTATGCCTAGTATTAAAACACTCATCAATACCCACATGCATTTCTTTTCACAAGCAGTGGTGGGGGAGCTAGATGAGGCTGCGGTGTGCTCTTCATTTACATTTTGCCACATACTGTAGTTTTAGCTCCTTGAACAGGCAGCTGTCCCTCACATTTGTGCACAATTTTTCCCTGAAGTAGTTTTCCATGGCGCTTCATGCTTAATCACTGTCACACAATTACATGATTACTAAACCTGGTGCTGTATAATTACACTCTGACTTGGCTGCATATTGAGTGACAGGAGGAGAAAGACTTTACTTTAGACTCACTGATGGGTGCAAACACATGATTCGTGCTACTGTTGCCTTTCATATCCGAGCCCACATGTAATTTCAGTTCAATGCCAAAAGAATTTAATGAGAATGAAAGCAGAAGGCAGTTGTGAATTCTAAATAATATTTCTCCTGTTTAACACACAATAAATGGACACGTGCCACAGCACCATCGTTTGAAGGAAAAAGATATATTCAATGAGAAGCACAAATGTTTAAGCCTGTAAAGAGTGACTGTTGAATTTGCCTCCTGTTTGTTTTGTCAATGTGCTTTTATTCTGTGAAAAAATCATCACAATAATGTTATAAAGATTTAATAAATTGAATAGTTTCGGTAAATATAAACAACATTTAATCTTTATTTTTCAGCGTGAGGTAACCACACTTAAAATATATTACATAGATATTTAATATACTGTAAAGCAGTCATGGCTTTCAAAGCATAACTACTGTTTATAAAGTAAATGCCTGTATATCTATGTTTGCAGGAAGCATGTTAAGCTGCGTTTTATTAACTCCCAACTTTTTTGAAACCTTGCCTCTTTCACTTCTCTCAGGTGAAGGTTATTTAGCCCAAAAAAACTGCTTTAATTCTCCAATCTCTGCCCCTCCTGCAGTGACCTACAGCAGTCACCACTCCACCGCGTCGTCTCTTATCTCTTCTGCCTCACAGAGGGCAAGATGACCTTCAGTTATAGACGAGACAGCAACATTTCTTTTTTTTTGGCCCATCTTGTGTCATGAGCTGAAATATCATCTTAGTGCTGCCTCACATCGTCTCTCCTCTTCTCCACAGATTACAGCTATTTACCAAATCATTCCCTTTTACTTAGCAATCACATTATAGTTCGCAGGAAAAAGGTTACCTTCGGCTGCTTGTGACCTTTGTGAAGTGAAAATTTAAATGTATTCAAATGTAAAACTTAAAGGGATTTGTAAGTCGGCCCCTGAGAGCTCAACACACTGCAAATTAAGAAAACACCTTCGACAATTTGTGTGCAGAAGTTTGAAAAATTGCTGCAAGGTGAGAAAACAAACAAATACAGAAAACACAACCAAATGCAGAAAAGCTGCAAGTAGTGCAGACGACAATCGAAAGACACTAAAAAATGATGCATATGCCCGGACACAGCTGGGACATGCTTGTTGTAACACCAAAAAAAACCTTATATTTTAGCTAATTTTCCAACACGGACTTACAGATAGCTTCCACGACTTCACTTGTGTGCATCTCTTTTTAGTGTCTGCAAACAGTTTCTGTTGTCGTTTGTGCCACAGAAATGAAAATGTATTTGTATTTTATTCCTATTGGCAAATTGATGAAGATCTTTCCTTAATTGCTTGTGTTTTGTCTGCTTTTATGTTTTTTTTTTTTCTTAAATTGCAGTGCGCTTAGCTGTCAGGGCCACCGTAGATTTGATTGAAATCTTAATAAAATTGATGAAACTGGTGAAAACATTTGAAACGTTTAAAAAAAAAGAAAGAACGGCACTAAATTCAACAACAACAACAACAAAAGATTTGAGCTTGATTACAAGAGTGAGTGACATGTAGAAGCGAGTGTAGGGCTCACCTCAGAGAGCTGGGCCCTGTAAAGAGATTTGTTGCACTGGAGAAGCTGAGCAGCCAGGTTGCAGTCCTTCCTGTACAGGTCCTATGGTGCCACAACATGACCACAATTGGAAGACAAAACATTTGGGGATGAATATTCATGTTGGTGAGTATTTTCATCATCTCCACTGATCAGGTCCCTGCAAATGTCACTTTTGTGCAGCATTATGAAGGTTAATAAGAGCAAAAGTGTCTCTGAATGCTGGTGTTTGATGAGTTTTGCTGTGACAACCTTAGTGAAGCATGACCAAAGAACTTTCTATGTTAATGATAGTATTCCTGTTATTCCCTCTATTATCTAGTGTTAGAACAGACAGGTAGGCCGCGATAAGAAAACCAGAAAAATGTTGCTAACTGTAGTGACAAATTGAGCAGACAGTAAAGAAAGTGGAGCTGATTTATGTGTATTATTCTCTAGAGATGGAAATATAAAGAGGCTCTTACATTATCTTCTCGCAGCTTCTCGATGGTGAGTTTCGCCTCCATCAGGTGGTTGTTGAGAACGATGATCTCTCGGCTCAGCGCTCGCTTCTCATCGTCATGGTGCTGAGACTGACGACAAGAAAAAGCAGTTTGGGAAATGACCAGCATGGAAAGCTCGACTACATTTATAAACACATTCAAATTAAATTAGAGTACTTCACAGCACTGAGCACATTTGCCATGACTTGTCTATATGCTTTAATAATTTATATTAAATAATAAAGTTAAAATATAGTTTAAATATAAACTAAATAACCAAATTCTCATTGATTTTAGGCTTTTTAAAGAGCAGCTTTATTCTATGAAAACTGGTTTCCTGACATATGTACAACATAAACAGGATGTATTGTCTGCAGAAGACTGCGTATGAGATTCTGGCTCTAAATATAAATAGATAAGTAGATACACTAAAGATACATTAAGCAACTTCACACATTGATGGTGTTTAAGTGGCAGCAAGAGATGCTGTAGCTCTTTTTTTTTTTTGTTGGTTACTATGGGTAACAAAGAAACCATGACGTCAGTGAACTAAGCACTCCACAGAAGTACATTTGCTTTTTTTGTTTTGATGAAGACAGAGTTTCATCTTCATGAAGCACATGTTTGAAAGAGAATTTCGCCTTTTTTGTGCGACATTTTGCTGCCATAAAATCTTTTTTTGAGGTTTTATTATTTGACAGCTGCAATAACAAAATGTGGCCTTGTGTTAGTTTAAGTGTGCAAAAGTTTTGTCTTTTCTCTTCAGACTTTTCCTCCTTTGCGCAGTGTAGCAGTGCAAGTAGAAGCTCAAAGTATATCACTGTGTTTATCTGTCTTGTAATTACATCCTCTATAGTTGGTGCAGGGCCACGGGGTCAGATGGGTTTGTGGCACCTCTGGAGTAAACAAGCTCTACGATTACATAGAGACTTACTCAGCACCTCTCTCACCCTTGAGGAGGGAAATACGTGAGATGAATCAATAACAGCTGATGAGGACACTTCACAAGAAAAAAAAAGAAGAAAACTGTTGGTCTTTATTTTAAAAAATGACAATTTCTCTTCCCACTAAAGCCGAGTGACCTTCAGCTCCTTATTAACCTAGTGTCTCACTGCTGTAGCATTGTAATCACGACAAGGACGGCGGGCCGTGATGATTATTATCTTTGGCTGTAACAAACCCATTCGCTGAGCGTTTTCAGTTGTCTATTCAACAGCAGAGACACCTGATTGTCATACAGTGTTCTCAGGGAGGCTAGTTAATTGTATCTTTCCACCGGCAAAAGCAGTGTCTGACAAATGAAGTGAGGTGCGGTGCACTGAGGAACAATGGGTTTGCTATCACTCTGCCATTGGAAGGAGGACAGCCAATTGTAATAAGCCATAATTAACGTCAGTGGTACCAACAGCAGGGCATATTCATATTCAAATTGGCTCTCCAAGTGTTCTGTACCATGTCTAAACCCCATGACTTGCTTATGTGCTTTTTCTTTCTTCTGTGTGTACAGGTACTTAACCGCAAGCATTGGAATTTATACAAGCACACACACACACACACACTCACACACACACAGAGGCTTAAACACTTACATCTCTGTGGATCTTCTCCTCCAGATCTTGGTTGATCCTCTGCAGTGCTGAGTAGCTGCTTTGTATTCTAAACGACACAATAAACGACATTGCTCACTTGCAGATAATAGTTTGTACGCACAGATGCAGTTTGTAGTAGCAGCCAGAGACCTCTCCAAACTAGAAATAAGCATATCGGCAGGCTCAGCAGTATACAAGTCAGAGCTGAATCGCACGCCTCAGGTTTCAGTTTATAGCACTTGTAAGTCTCACTCTACTGATATGATGATTTAGTGAATGTTTTATTCTGTAATTTGTGATCCAGATGGCAGAGACATATACTGGATAAAACAACAGTTCCAGATAGAAATCACTCACTCTCTGTGCCAGTGGATCCCAACGTGGGCGTCCCAAGATAAAGTTTAATTTTTCTCACTTTCATCTACATCTTCCCTTTTTCTTATGAAATGTTGGATACTGTGAACCAGTACAACTTATACTTTATACTTTATACTTTATGTCATGCATGCTATATTATACTATCATTGTATCCTGTATATTATATTGTGTTAACATGTTATACTGCTTTATTACATGTATGTAATATGTCATATTTACGCTGTTATAGTAGATGGTATTATATTCTTACACTATATACTATACATTGCAGCTTCTTAACACACTATGTCACTGTCACAGTACTGCACTATTAGTAGCTTTGTCATTTTAAGGTTAATTTCTTTTTTATATGCTTCTATTTATTTATCTTTGAATTTTTGAATTACTTTGTATTAAAATATCTTATCTTATCTTATCTTATCTCTTTGGTTCTTAAGCAGTTACTTTGGAAATATTTTATTATATAAGTTTTTGTATTTCTTTATCATCGACAGGTAAGTTTAAAAAAAGGTATTAAGTATAAGGCAAATAGAGACTCTTAGTTTCTCTTTAGATCCTGTCTGTGTTGAGATGTCCTGTACTGACACACAACTCAATACACTCTCAATACACGACTTGATGCAGTTTATCATTGCGCCTTGCATTTCATCAGATCTGTGAGAAAAGGTCAGCTGGTCCTCATTAGAAGGACGTACTGTCCTTTCTTATTTAGGCTATAAGGGTCTCTTCTCCTGAAACCTCCACAGTTTACTACATCTCTCCTCAATTTTAAAGCTGCTGTTCACTGGACCTGAACGCAAAACTGGCTAACTTTAGGTACCCATGGGTAAACGCTGCATTGTGAAAGTGCAGCACTTTGTGCCATATAAATGGAGAGAAAAACAAAGAATTTATAACTTGAAGATCTCATCCCACTGGATCAATTTAAACTTCAAACTGTTTGCACATGTGTGACTGAACTATCTTTGTTAGATGTCCATGTTTCCCTGCTGTATTCTTGTTTCTCTTAGCGACTTAAATCTTAATGAAAAACAAGGAATTTTGTCCAAAATCTTCTCACAACCCAGATCCTCAAACTTTTTCTTTGTCCCTGACTTCTCTTTTGTATATATATATCTATAATATAGATATATATATAATATATCCTAGGTAGTGGAAAGTAAATATATGTACTCAAGTACTATACAAATTTGAGGTATTCACTTTATGTGAGTATTTCCATTTTATTCTCCTTTATATGTCTGCTCTTCTACATTTCAGAGGGACATTATTCTTACTCTGCTACCTTTATTTGGCAGGTGAAATCAATAGTAACGATTAGATTTTTCGCAAAAAATTATATGATATGCTCATAAAATACACCAGTGGCCTGATCCTCAGGTTGAGAACCACTGTCTAAATTAAACCATTGTTTTGAAACTAGTCTGACTAGCTACAACAGTAAAACATTCCTTACACATACATACACTCAGAATAATAATAACTAATAATATAACATTCACAGAGGGAATAAAATTAATATATTGTTTTTAGTATATATAAGAGTCTGTTTACAGGTCCTGGGGAATATGACTGCAAAAGTGAAGTAAGTTTTATAAAACCCTCCTGTGGTTCCAGATGGAGCCGCGTGAAATCTGATAAACTGCCTCAAGTGATGTCATTTGAGTCAGTGTCGCTTGCGACTAAAGACAACAAGTTTGAAAATGAAAGAAATCTGGAGGTGTGAAAGTGAGCTTTACCAAAACTCTGTTGTGGCTTGAGGCTACATTAGCTGCTTCTAGCATAACACACCTGAATATCCACTTCAGCTGTTGCATTGTGGGTAATGTAGGCACCAGGTTTTGACAAAGAAGAAGAATGTGCGTAAGAAAAAAGACATCTCCAGTTCTGCTGCATAGATTTTTTGATACTTTTTTTGTCCATTATGAGTCAGACAATGTTATTAAATCTCTTTTATAATGCCACTACTTTAAAATTCAGGACTTTTTGTGTTATGAATTGTAGTATTGGTGCTTTTACTTGATTAAAGGATCTGAGAACTTGTTCCACCACTGTGTTGTACAGGTTGTCAGCCTACCTGCGCAGTTTATCAGTAAACTTGTCCAGTTCCTCCTGTGCACGGCGCAGCTCCGTCTCCAGGTACTGCCTTGTGGAGTCAAACTCACTCTGCAGCAGCTCCAGCTTGTGTGTCGTGTAGGAAAGCCTCTTCCGTAAGTCCTCCTTCTGCTCCAGCAATGAGCTGCACACACACACACACACACACACAGCAGATGATTGTGTTCAGGGCATATGGTGGAGCAAACGAGCTTGTAACTTGGGTATACGCGTATCTAAATGGACTTAAAAGGGTCTACATATCTTTTTAATGCACCCCTGAACGGCCATGCAACAGTGATGAGAGACATCATGAGAGGGTGATAAAAGCGGAAAAGTTGTGTGAGAAAGTGCTTTGTATGAAGAAAACATGGGACCAAAACACAGATCTCTAATTAAGAATCCAAGCAGGGGTAAGCAGGGATACTGAGATTTTTACTTCATTAGATCTTGGAGCATTAGATCTCTTTTTCAGCATTAAAGCTCTGCAGCACATCACAGAAAACCCAATCACCAGTGAGATTGGTCCCACCGAAAAAAGGAGAGGGTGTAATCTGTGATGAAATATGAGCCAATGAACTCTAATACATCACATGAATAGACTGTGAAGGCTCAGATTTACGGAACAGCGATACCCCCCACATGTAATTCACAGAGACAGCACAATGATGACTATTTTCAGAGTATGTGCATTACCTGGGCTTTAATCTAATAAAAGGGCAAGTGTGAGTGGGAAAAGAGGAAATGCCTGTTGCCATGATGGATCTGAGTGTGCACGGCTGGGCTTAATGGACCCTGTATTGACGGACAGATGGAGGAAGGAGGGTAATGACTCTATCTGCAGCCGGATAACAGATGAGTGGATGGAGATGTGGTCACGTTGCTCTTTTCCCTTCCTCTCTTTGTCTCTTTTTCTCTCTTTTAACAAGATCATAGATGCAGAGGGTGGGGGCTGAGAAGGACGGAAAACATAAATCAGGGGACTGGTTCCCTTCAGTGCTTTCAGGTATCATCCAGTTTCCAGCTCATTAATATGCATGATAATGTTTCTGCAATCAGTGGGATGAAAAGAAGACTGGGTCAGTCCAGAATGACAAGTAAGACTAAATATAACCAGTCTGTAATTTTAGTTTAAATTCTAGTTGTTGTTTTTTTGTCTTATGAACCACTTAAGCTGGATTATTAATCACAGACAGTTGATTCACAATCAATGCCAAACACACAAAACCCAGTGGTATGTAATGGGTGTGACACAAATGTATACAGGACCATGTATTGACTTGGTTTCCTTTTTGTTTTCTCTAATGTAATGTGTAGATAATGGCACGTGATCTCATGTGGGCTGGGCACCTTTAGGTGTACAAAAAAATAAGATGCAGCAAATTTAAGCCTTTTTTGTTGTTGATTGTGCTCCAAAAAACTTCTCACATGAGTGTTCTGTGATCTGACAATTTATGGATAAGGTTAAGGTATAGTTAGTAAAATGGTTATAATAAACTATAGTTGACTGTTGGTAGGAGTAGCAAGGTGTACCATGGTTTTTGGCATCAATTTACTATGTCTGCCTCTGACACAGCTCTGCACCAAGAATTGTTTGTACAAATAAATACAAATACAGTACTATGATAGGCTAATTGCTATATAATGATGTACTTTTCTTGGTACAAATCCTATTAGGAATATTTATTTCACACTAGGTCTGGAATATTGTCTATTTTTCAGGTGATTGCCACAATCTACAACAAAGTCAGTGAGTAAAACAGTACCTGCCTACAGAGTGATTCAATGAAAGTCTCAACTGACTGGTTGGCATTTCAGTGCCCCGTTACCCAGCAGCCCCCACCTCCTGCTTCTCCCTGATTGGCAGGCATTCGCAGGGGAATACAGGTGTTTGTTGGTTGATATAGGCTGAGTTCACGTGAAGTAGCTCCAGGGATGAAAAATCCCCCATTAGTGACCTCCTCTGTGAGCAGGAGCTGAGTCAGACATAATGAGTGCTTTCATTCCGGTGAGATGAGATGACGAGGCAGCATGACTTCTGGGCTCGGAGAGGCGGGATGAGGCTGCTTTAGCACCACTGGGCGGTGAGAGGAGACACCTCGTGGGCGGATGAACGGACAAACAGATAAAAAAACGGAGGACGGATGGAAAGATGGTGTCTGAGAATATCGCTCTTACCTCTTTTTCGGATGTTTGCCGCCATTTCGGGGGACTTTTAAGGCGGTTTTGCCAATGTATATCTTTTTCATGGTTTGTCTGTGTTCCTTCCCTCTCATGTGTTTATAGGGGTTGACCACAGGGAGCCGTCATGTGTGTTAGTTTTCCAAAGGAGACCAGCTAAGTCTGGTCTGCCGAGTTACTCAGTGCTCTACCTGTGTTGACCCTGCCAAACAAAGCAAACACACAGGTTGGCAACTATTAGTAACTACAGTTCAACCACGGATCCTGTTTGAAGACCAAAGTCAATATATATTTTGAAATGATAGTCATTTTAATGGCAAAATCCCCCCACGGTTTTGTACTTGGCAGGAAAAAGAAAAAGCTGAAACAGCATTTAACTCTGCACTAAATTCAGAGTAACAGACCATTTTAAAGGTTAGCAGCTCTTAAAAAGGTTAAAATCCCCCCACGGTGATGTAGCTTCGAGGCTAATGTTTTTTGTTTTTTTCGGTGTACATTTTCCTCACAATGTCACACTGTGTTGTTTCCTGCAAAGACACAGTGGAAGTCAAAATGAACGTATCTAAGACATCAGCGGTAAATGTCAAGTTTTGGTCTCAGCGCTTCAGACGTAAAGAGCAAGGGCTTCTTTCTGTTTTGCAGCAAAGTTCAACAATCACATAAGGACAAATCTATAAAGGGAGAGGCAGGATATATTCCACAGCTTGCACCTTTGTGGAATTTATCTTGGTTCAATAAAACTTATTTGCACAGTTTCCTTTAATCTGGAATTCCCACTGCATGTATTTGGAAACTGGGACGTAAAAATAAACAAGGAAAAATAAATAAATAAAACTATTTATTAAGAGTTTAAAACTAAAACACTCTTTTTTAAGATTGTGTGGGTGTGGTTTGATCAGATTTTGACAGTGGTCTGGCAACATAAACAAACAACACCATAACTGTTGTCACATATCTGATTAGTACACAGAAATACATCTTTAAACCAGTGAAAAGAGCACAAAGAAAAAAAAGAAATCTCTTATGTAAAATGACAAAGTGGTCTAAATTTAGCAAACTTTTTTGACTTCAATGTAGAATCCCGTCGCTCATAGTAGGAAGCTGAATGAGAAAATGTGTTTTCAGGCCCCTTGAAAGAAAATAAAATGTCTTTGTAGCTTTTATGCCTGCATTCGTGTTCTCGCTGGTCACCAACCTGCATCATGGTGGTTGATGAAAGGCCTTTGTGACAAGCAGACATCAGACTTATCAGTGAAAACAAACATCCCTCTAACCCTTCCTGCAAACACAACGTCTTCATCTCCTATATGTCCAAACACAAAGGACGTGAACTGACACATCCACCCAGGTCCGAATGAAAAGAGTCTGACAAGGCCAATACACCGAAGCTTCTTTTCCAAATACCAAAAACCGTCCCCTCAACCCCCTGTGTCTCGATGGCTTCCACAGCACAGGTGCAGCTGTCAACCCACAGACAAATGGTGCGGGTTATTAGATGAGACGGCCCGTCAAAGCTTGATCAAAGCTCCTCTGATCCGAGTCCTGGACCGTCCACTCGGACAGGAAACAGTGACCGACAATGCATGTGACTGCAGTAAGTTATAGCCGAGAAAAGCATCACGTTTGGGGATGTTGTATCCGTAGATACCGTACACACGCACACACACGCACACACACACACACACACACACACATTGACATTGAGAAACATGTTGATCCTCTGACACCCAGTTGTTGGGAGGTGATTTATGCTGCTGGCTGAGGAGGCAGGGAGACATGTACTCCTCCAGATGGTGACAGCTCACCACCGCCACTGGAGCCTTCACTCCAGCTGCTCCCCTCTGAGTCATAGCAGACCGGCTCTGGATGTGTGTGTGTGTGTGTGTGTGTGTGTGTGTGTGTGTGTATGTGTGTGTGTGTAAGATTTGGTGGGTTTGAGCGTGTCTTTGTGCACATATGACGCTGTTAGTTAGTGTATATATAGCAATTTATGAGTTTATACATGTGCGTGTATGCTCTTATACCTGTGCGTCACCATGTGTTTTTGTGTAAGTGTGTGTTTGTGTGCTGCGGCATGAGCTCTGCCCATTCAATCCCCTTCTCCCAGGAATGAAATAAACCAACAGTCTCAAACATAAAAGTCAAAAAGGACAGCTGTTAGCGACACATTTCTGGCCACGTTAGGTGTCCGCTGTCGAACCGCCAACGCACAACAACTCTCACTCCTTCGCTCATTCACTCGCTTGCTTTTTCTTCCTTTAGCCGATCCTCACACTGCAGCAAAACCATAGACGGGGCTCGTTCAGATGCCGCTGCCTGCCACCCACTCATGCCATGCTGACATTTGAGAGGAACTCAGAGCATTGAAAAGAAGAGGAAGGGGAGGTGGTAGAGGAGGAGGAGGACATTAAAGTTGGGGACTGGGTGAAGAGGGAAAAGCAGGAAGCGTTTGAGGGGAATGCTAGCCAGAGTAGTGGCAATTTAGCCAAAGACAGGAAACATGGAGAAGCCATCACCAAATTGGAGAGGAAAAGCAAAGAGAGTGGGTGTGAAGTCAATGAAAATCATAATTTCTCTTTCTTCTTCCTCTCCTCTTCCCCGCCTTTTCTGTTTCTCCCTTTCTGCCTTCCTGATCGCATCTACCTTGCAGATAATTTGGCTCTCAGGAAAAGCCCTTATCACAAGCCCAGACCTCAGCATTAGAGTGGGGGGGACCCAAGTGGCTGACTCATCCAGCAGCAGCAGAGAAAGAAGACGAAGAAGACGCTCTTTCTGCCCTGTATGCCTTCAGATTAACAAGGTAGCTAACCTGCAGCAGTCACTCAGCCCAGTGACACGTGAAGTATGACTCAACCACCTCAACTCTCAAATTAGGGTACTATTCTGTGAGTGTATGTGGGTTTATGTCTCTGCTGTTCCTCTGTCCAGCATTGATTAACTCGGGAGCAGACACCTAAGTAGTTACACACCAACTACCAACATCATTAGCAGCAGCAGGGGATAATGACCCGCTGAACGGATTTCATGTGCTGCTGATGGCACTCGGCACAGGGGAGTTTGTAATCACGAAAACCATCCCGAGAGGATTTTTAGGATGAGCGGAAGAGGTTGGATGGAGGCTAGCTGAGCTCCAAATACGAACCAAAAACATAATCAAAATATACACAGTTCTGTTGTATTGAAACCCCAAAAACATCAAACACAAAGAACAAATTGAGTCCAACATCAGAACAAACTGTAAGCAGACATTTAGACATACAATTGGGAAAAATCTAAAGGGGTTTTGCTTCAGGTACTGGCGTAGCGGTTTAAAACCCCCAAATTGGGACCCTTAAGTGTTCATGCACAAGCTTATGCGCGCACCATTTCATCGGGATGGCGGGGACAATCGACAAGTCGAGTATCATGGATGGCATAAATGCAGCATTTTTATTGCTGGCTACCTTACGAAGGAGAAAGTCTCCAGGAGCTCTTTAGAAAAAGCTGACTTTCTGACACTTAGCATACTGACAGGTCCTGTCAGAAAGAGCCAAAAGCGACATAAGCTGATGCTTGCCCATAATTTAATAGGCATTATTTTAATTGTGGTGAAAACCAGGACAATTTTGTAGTGAATATTGAAAACCAGGGAGTGTTTTACAGATAAGGGACATCTAGTCAGTGAGAAGATGAAATAAGATCAGAGATGGGCAGTTTTAGTATACATGAATGAGTTCAACATCTAATTACGCTTATTTGCAGAGAGTTAAAAAAAGAAGATCAATACCACTCTCATGTCTGCACAGTAAATATGAAGCTACATGCAGCACCTGGTCAGCTCAGCTTAGCACAGAGAGTGGAAACAGCAAGCCTGTCTGTGTCCAAAGGTAATAAAATCTCACTGTGTTACTGATAAATTATGTAGGTTGAGATAAATACAAGTTTGGAGTCAAGGCAAGATTACCCAAAAGCCATGGGAGCACCGACATAAACACACATGTACAACCACACACTAAGCGCGTTAAACACACGAACACAAGCACATTCTGTCCTACAAAAAACAGCATCAGCCTCCAGACAAGAAAATCATGTTACGGTGCCAGTGAATCCTTCTGAGAGCTGTCCTAGCAAAACCACCGAGACCTCGTCTTCTTCCGACCCAGAATCCACACACTTACAATGAAACTTGGAAAACTCTCACTCAATTTGTAATTCAAAAGTTTCCTGGTGATTTACTGGGCGTTCAAAATCAGTGATTCTGAATTGCTTTAGCATTTAAATGTTTCAATAAAGTTGAGAGTAAGAAAATCCCAATTCTGTCCACACTCTTTGATTGAGTATCCTTCTTTTTTGGTTTCCTAAAATAGGTTACTAATTATCGTGGCATTTGGCTCAATAATTATCTTTTTTTTTTACATTAAAATAAGGCCAACGTTTCAGCCACAACCAAACAGGAGATGGGACGGAGAAGCACAAGCAGCTTTCAAAGGGGTTCAGCTCATTAAAAATAGAACAGACACAAACACACATACGTGGACACACACAGACATGTGCACAAAAAAAACACACACACACACACACACACACACACACAGAACACCACCCACCATCACAACATATTGTTTACGAGTGCAGCTCGAATGGACAGGTAGTGATTAGACACAACAAAGGAACCACCTCTGCAAATCTGCTAGGATACAGTGTACTGCTCTGTGTTCCCATGTACGTGTGTGTGTGTGTGTGTGTGTGTGTGTATAAGCATTTGCCTCACGCTGTTATACACATATAGCAGGCGGCTCAGATGTACTTACTGGTCCATCTATAACTCTCAAGAGATAGCCTAAAAAGCCTCCACTCAGGGACGCATGAATGGCGCTTTTACGAAAAAAGAGACTATACTGAGAAAATATAGGAAGCAATATAGCACTAACAGCTTTCCAACATAGTGCCATTAATCCAGTGGCATATAAAAAAAAGTATAGTGTGACCTCCCGGATCATGACAGGCAAACAAGCAACAGAAATCGGAAAGCAAACAGGAATTTATGTGTTTAATTTCCTTTAAACCTCCCTCACAGTTTGATACCTCTAATTAGGAAGGTCACAGTCATTTTACATTTTAAATGTGTTCAAAACAATTGTTAGAAAATACATTTACGCTTTTTTTTTTTGTAGGGAGTTATGAAAGTTACTGTGCAGTTAATATAAGGCTACAGCCAGCTGCTTGTTGGCTTAGCTTGGCATTGACTGGAAGCAGCTAGCCTGTCTCCGTCTAAGGGTAATGAAATCTGTCCTTCAAGCACCTCTAAAGATCATTTATTAAAATGTTATATCTTGTTTGTGTAACCGGTTCAAAAACTGAAGTACAAAAACAATAAGCAGTGTTTTTTATGGAGATCTATCTGGTCATAACTCTTGACATGCGTATGTCGAACTAGTCCTTCAAGTTGTGTAAGTTACACAGTTTTTGTGTGGATTAAACAAAAAATATATAACATGTTAATTATTGAGCTCTAGAGATACTGCTAGTCGAATGTTCTTACCTTCAGACAAAGCCAGGCAAGCTGTTTCACGTTTCCAAGTTTTATTCTAAGCTAAGTGTATTTTGGCTTTACATTTAACAGAGAGATATTAAAAAGTGTCAATCTCCTCATACAACTTTCTGAAAATATGTACAGCTACAGCCTTAGCTGGGTTTACCATTAGGGTATGGTGGCTTATGTTAGTTAATGTTAGCAAAATTACAGCTATACAGCATTATACAGTCACTTCACCGACTCTTTGACTCCACTAATGTTACATCTCTACTTGAGCATTTAGCATCATTCAATTAGATTACTATATAAACATTCAGCTCAAGTCAAATCACCAAAACATTTAGCTATGGCAGCTGCTAAATGCAGTGAAGCCATTCAGCAATTTGCATGGCCGACTGCTTCATTGTCATTGAGGAATAAATCTGACCTGTACAGTCTGACCACTGGGGCTAAAGAGGGCAAAGGAGAAGAGGAATAATGGGGTTCAGATGATAAGATGCACTTAATGACCCCCAGAGGAGCTGTCAGCGCTTCACCAGAGAGAGAGAGAGACCTAGACACAGAGTGGGAGAGAGAGGCTGACTGTTCAGACCACAGAGGATCGCGGAGCGCATTAGACCAACGCCGTCCACTTAAACAGATCAAAACTAACCTCTAGCCTCTTCAGACCAGCCTCTCTCCCACAACACTTTCAAACACATGAATGTCTGCTCTTCTGTATCACCACTTCATCTGTAATAAAAGTGATTCTGGAGATCTAACTCATCTGGGATGATAAAATGAGTTTAATATTTCTCTTGTTGACATTAATTATATTCATATTTACACTGGTTATGTAGATTGCACGGGAAGTGACTCCCACCTGAACAAGTGAAGAAAATACTTCATCAAATGGTCAAGTTAAGTTGAAATTAAAGGAAATACTCTCATTCGCAAAGAGTTAGATGACACCACTCATATATCCGTCATATCTGTCTTATATCTACAATTTGAAGCTGCCACTTGCGGCTGGTTGGCTTAGTTTAGCATAAAGACTGGAAACAGTGGGGTGCAAGCAGCCTAATTCTTTCCAAAGGTAACAACAAAATCTGCCTAGCAGCACTCATAAAGCTCACTAATTAACATGTGTCTGGTTTTTCTCATTTGTTCGATCCATAAAAACAACTCCTGGCTGTAGCTTCATAACTAAAAGGACAGACATGAGAGTGGTAGCGATCGTCTCTTTTAACCCTCAGCAATAAAGTGAACGAGCATAATCAAAATCAGAATCACTTATATTGGCCAGGTATGTGCACACATATGAGGAATTTGAGTCCGGTATTAAGTTGCTCTTAATGTACAAACACAGACAAAGCATAAATAAACAGGACTTAACAAAATAGACATAATAAGAATAATAATGAAATCCTGAATAGATATTGTGGAGAAACATAAAAAAGAAAAATGCAGATGTGAAAGGGGTCACTGAATAATTTAATGGGTGTAAAAACAATATGAATCACATGCTATTAGTAAAGTATCTATGTTGGTTTAATAAATTTAATAAAACATATTAAACTTGCGCATCTGCATTTCTATGACTAATGGGTATTTTCCATCTGCTGATGAAGATCATGTGATGTGATCGAAAGCTTTTCTCTCAGTGATGCTGGCGAATATTTTGAACTTTTGTAACTATTTATTGGCAAATTGACCGTGTGCCATTTAATACTGTGCTTAATTTTAGAATAATGATTAATTAGTAATAAATTCGTTTTTTAGAGTAACAACACTGACTGACAGTGTGTTTAATGGAATCATTGAAAGCCATAAAACAGTGTTAAACTTTGGTTTTCTTGCCACCCAAGGACGCCATTTCATGATCACTCTTTCAGAAAGCAGCATTAAATTTTGGGGGCTGTCAATCATCCTGGAGGAGCAGTTGTCACTTAGGTTTTTTTTGTTTTTGTTTTTTCAAGAGGTGTCAGTCTCATTTCTAAAATAAAAACCCCTTCAAATGGTTTTCAGCAGAAGATGTTTGACATTTGCTTGAATATTCACTTCTAACACTTTAAAAACTTGAAATCTGTTTATCCGACCAAGAGGGCTCCTACGCTCTGAAACTCGCTGCTCCAATGTGTCTCCATGTAAAATTTACATCTCTATCTCTGCCACAGGGCCCCCGACACAGGAACCCGGCCAAGGGAGGGACAGAAATTGCGAAAGAGAAGGTGAGAGAGTGTGAGAGAGAGGGAGAAAGAGAGAGGGGAAGAGATTTCAGGACATTTCATCATTTAGACTGGAAGGCGTCTCTGAGATGAGGTGTGGGGGGGGATTTAGAGGTTGGGTCAGACTCTCAGGTAGATCCAGCTTCCTGTTTAACCTCATCACAGCTTCTTCAGAGGCCTTGTTTCCCATTCAGCAAAGAGCGAGGAGGAGAAAAAAAAAAGCACAGGACTACCCCCACTTATCTCGGCAGAGCTGCTATAATTCAATTAAAGCTGTGACACAGAGGTGAGGACAATTGATGTCTGATATTGGAGAAACACCCCGTCAGATTAATTAGCCCTCATCGGCTGCTTAAACGGCTTTTAAACTGTAATCTGCCTGAAATCGTAATAACACCATTGGTAATCGAACACAAAAGGGAAAGCTCAGGAATCTATTTCCATCTGTGCTGGATTAATAATGGTTCATTAGTAATAGTATCAATTACAAGGTGCCTACTGTAGGACAGTGAGGTAAAAAAGAGAGAGAGAGAGAGAGGGAGATGAGGGAGGAACTGCAAAAAAAAAGCAGATCCTCTCCCGCATCTCGTCATGTTTGCTTTGCTGCTTTAACTCCCGTGTAATGCAACTTTAATCAGAAAAGTGGCTGAGCACTTGTAATTTTGTAATGAGCTCATTAAAATCTGTTTATGCAGGCGTCGGTTCAGTTATTACCAAGGCTTTGTTTGAACATTTGAGACTGTCAGGCTTATTTTAATACATAGAAATCGTTCATTAGAGCTACTATAGCTTAGTTTTTTCCGTACTGGTAAAGCAGCGTTATCATGCAGAGTAATTAATCAGTGTTATAGGTGCATTCCGACAGGTGACTGTCTTGAAATCATGCAGAAGCAGATCTGTTAGAGTCGAAGAATAGACATTTTTACTACCATAACACAATCAAGACTAATTTAAAAAAAAAAAACCTCTTGATTGATCCTTTAAGAAAATGCTTTTACAGTAACGCCACATATGCTGCAGTGAATTTTCTGGACAAGAGATTCCCTGCGTACAAGCATCAGCCAAAAAAAAAAAAAACCTTTTATCTTTGACAAACTCTCAGAGAAGCAGATCATTCCCAACAGCACTGCATCAATACACAGAGAGCACGAACTGACACTGTGAGTGCAGCCACATCACATACAGATGAGCACATATACACACACATTCACACATATTCACACAACCAAGCCAGCTTTGTAATCCAAATCAAAGATGCAAACGTTACCTTCCGCTCACGCAGAGCTTCATCCTGGAGACCAAGAGATAAAATCCTGCTGCCTGAGCCTCGCCGGGAGAATGGAGAAACCCCCTTTCTATGTGCTATCTGGATTGGCTTACCCAGCTCTCCCTTAAAGCTCAGAGAAACCCCACTGCACGCACACCACCCCGCCACCACCACCACCACCACCACCACCGCTGCCGCTGCCGCCGCCTCCAACAACCACCACGCCACTCCAACAGCAACAGCAGCAGCTGAGCCAGGAGGGAAGACAGGGGGGGAGTGAGGGAGAGAGACTATGCAAGAGTGGAAAGACAGAGAGGAAGAGTGGGAGGGAAGGAGCTTAAAGGAAGAAGACAGGGAGAACGCGGGGGCGTGATGATGGAGTGCTGAAAGATATGTGCAGAGAGAGAGATGGAGAGAGAGAGAGAGAGAGAGAGAGAGAGAGAGAGAGAGAGAGAGAGAGAGAGGGAGAAGCTTACCTGATGGTGTCTATGCCGTTCATCTCTTCATCAGGCACCTAAAGGAAATGACAGCATGTTAGTGGAGGGGACCCATCAAACTGGCCTGCCAAGTAGAGCATCGCTGCAGCACACACACTCACCGGAAAGCAGAAATGAAACATACATATTCAGCAGGCATGCTCTCTGTTTCCCTCTGTTTTTGTTTATGTTTCGTCTCCCCCCTCTCTCTTTCCCCCCTCCCGCTCCCTCATTCGCTCCTCTCCCTCCATCTCTGCTCGTGAGCAACGCTCATCAGACTGCACCTGGCTGTCTACGTCTGCGCTTACTCGAGGTGAGAAGAGAACAATTGTATCATACCAAGAGTGTGAGGGGGGAGAGAGTGAGAAAGAGAGGCAAAGAAGGGGAGAGAGGGAGGGGGAGTGTGGAGGGAGAGCGGAAACCTCCATTGCAGCCAGACTGCAGATACATGGCAAGCCCCCCCATGAGGGATACTGGCAGCAACTCAATATCCTTGTCGAGGTGCTGAATCGGAGAAAGAGGGAGCAAAGACACAGAGAGAGAAAGAGAAAGAGACAAAGAGGAGGAGGAAGGGGGGGTGTGCGGAAAGAGATAGAGCAAGGGGGGAGGTTGAGGGGGAACAGGTGGTTCAATCTGTTGAATCTTACATCTCAAGTCCCAGGCTGTTCAGGAGAATACGTTTTATACGCGTCTGCTGCTGGCCCTTTTTCTGAAGGCGATGAATTATGCATCATCTTGAGAATATTCCCCAGTATTCTCATCTTCATTCAGATTTAGGGTGCAGGCCTGATCAAGTGTGGCATCCATGCTGCTGTGTTATCACGCTTCATGATATGGTGCACGCTGGAAAGTAAGCGTCAGTGTTAGGGGAGGGGATTGTCTAGTCGTTCACTTGTGTCATTAATGAAGGAAGCAACCGTTGTGAAGAGATTATTTGATCTCTGGGGTCAGTGAGAAACATAACCGATAGAAAACCAACACAAAAAAAACGTGCTTTTAAGCCGGGGGGATGCTTAACGAGTTGAGTGTGCATCTTCAGTGAGTGCGCAGCAGAAGGCCGTGTGCCTGTGAAGAATGTTTTCGTTACTGCTCTCGCACAAGTACAAGGACTCGTGTGAGGAGATGAAACTTTGGGTAGCGACACACACTCGCACACTACACTGAGATGAACACCAACAGCCTCACATGCCTGCCTCTCCGCCCCCACACCACCCACCTCTTTTCAAGCAGTTGCTAAGGTGACGGCAAAGGCTGAATTTTAATCAGACAATAAATTAAGGCAATGTGATCTTCTCCTTTATTATTAAATGACAGCGGTGCTGCTTTCGGAGATCTGTCAAGTATGTTTTGGGTTTTCGGGGAGGAACACTAACGGACTGCAAATTAGAGCTCTTCGTGGACAGTGCAATAACTCATCACTCAGGGACGCTTCACACTGTCCAGGGAATGCAAAACATAGTGATGTTTGAGCTAAAAAAAAATTCTATTTTATGGTTTTTAATAACTAAAATAACACATTTTGAAATAAGTGGAGGATAGCCGGATGGATTATCATCTACCAGTGAGATGAGTGTCATGCTGAGACTGCAAATACACTCACTTTTGATGCAGTAATTGCTAATTGAGCTTTCAGGTCTGTCTTCCAGTGACATGCACACTGCCGCTGTAAGTCTAGGGGAAACCACTGGTTGCTATTCCTAAAGAAAAACAGTTCTTTAAACAGGTTCTCTGCATCCACAGCCATTTTAGCAAGGTGAGGTCTCAAGCTGAGTAAATGATTGATGTCACGCAATAAATGCTGGTGAGTGGGCTGAGTCAGTAAATGACTGCATTGTTAAGTTGAGATTGTGTGGAGGAGCTGCTGATGGGTAGAATGCTAATGAGCTGACCCATAAAAACCTGTTCACTGGTCAGCATGAAGCACCGCTCCTGGGCACACTCACATCACACATCGTCATCCATCTGAACTTGAACGGTAGCTCGTCTGTGTGGCTCAGCGGAATAGCTCACATTAAGACAAAGGAATCAATGTTAAAATTTTTTATTTTTAAAGGTTACTTCAAACTTTTTGGCCCTTGAAAATTATTTGTGACTTTTCTTTAAAAGGTCCACTGTGTAGGATTTAGTGGCATCTAGCGGTGTAGTTGTATATTTCAACTCACTTGTTTCACCACGTGAACAGGCCTGTCTAGAGCCAGTGTTTGGTTTGTCTGTTCTGGGCTGCTGTAGAAACATGGCGGACTCCAGAGAAGGAGACCTGCTGCATCTGTAGATAAAAATGGCTCTAATCTAATGTAGCAAAAACACAACAAGTTCCATATACAGGTGATTACACACTATTGAAAATATACCTATGAACATTTTATTCCATTTCTGACAATAGATCCTCCTAAATGTTACACACTGGACCTTTAAATCTGCAACAAATGATTTTTGGCAGTGAACAACAAAGATGATGTAAAATGATGATATTAAAATTGCAACTATTATGTTAGTAATGGAAATATTTTCAGAATATTGTCCTTTCTTGAGATGAATTCATCAGCAATGGCCCCAAGCCAATTTGAGTTTGAGACCCCTGATGTAGCTCGCTCCAACTTTGCCTGTCTGCTCTCAGCTGCTGAGCAGGACGTGTACAGTTGGAGTCTTTAGAGCTATTTTTTTTACTAAAAACATCTGCCTGCTGTGACTGAAAGCAACACTAACAAGAGCAGTGACAGTGAACCAATTAAGTTTGATTATAGCAGCTTTTTTTTTTGGTGGGGTTTTTTATTCTTTTAATTCTACCTCACATGGGTGTGATTTTATTTCTCTGACTTTATGTTGCCTCCTGGAATGCTTTTAATCCTGGTTTCAGCCACGTAAGGCAGTTTGTAACTTTGTTTTGAAAAGTGCTGTATAAATAAATTATTAGGATTATTGTTTTTATATTTACCAACAGATCAAATGACAATGTGTATGTCAGAAAGGTCATTCATGTAACCCACAGATAATAATCACCTAGCTAGCTAGCTAGCTGTTGAAGTTAGATCTATAACGCCCATTTTGCTTTTTGCTTCCCTTTCAGTATATATATACAGTATGTGAGCGTGTGTATGCAAATATATGTGGGAATAAGGGCATGTCTACATATCTACCATTTTTGTTTTGTGTTTTTTCTTGTGAGACATGAAACATTAGACATGATGTGCCTTCTGGGACAATAAAGCTTTCTTTCTTTCTTTGTTTAATAATTTTTGATTTATTGCTGCATGGATTATTTCCTGCATGCTGTTGTTAAAATCTTTATTAAAACAAAACCCCACAGTGTAGAGTACATTAGACAAAGAACTTGTAACTTAATGATTTGCCCATCTCTTCCTGTACCTCTTTACACTCTGAATAATAGGGCGGTAAAGCCCTAGAAAAATCAAGAACAGCTCACTCAAATCATCCAAAGACTCAATTTATTCAGATATCACTTCAAACTCTGTGAAAAACAATTTCCGCTCCAATCATAACATATGTTCTGAGGCTTGGCTTTGATTAAAGACTGGGATGACTTTCATCACTCACCATGTTGATGCCCCTGGGCAGAGAGGCAGATCTGTAGGGGTATCTGGGGAAGTCACAATGAAACTCCGGAAAGGGACTCTTCATCTCAAACCCTTGACTGAACTCTGGAGGAGGTGGGATCACGTGGGTCTCGTCTATCTCCTGCTGTGGCGGTGTCTCTCTTATCTCCAGGTCCTGTGGCTTCTCATCCCTCCTCACACTGTCAATGTCTGTCTCCAGATAGGTTTTCTGTGCCGAGTCAAGGGGAGTCTGCTCTTCTTTGGTTGTCTTCTGCTCGAGTAAAGAGGCCTGCTGTCGGGCCATTGAGCAGGGCAGCCCGGGGCTCCACTGTGTCTCCTCTTCGGTCTTGTCTTCAGGCTGAGCTGGGATTGTAGTGGTGAAGCTGGAGGGCGAGAGTGGTTTCCCAAATGCTTGCAGGCAGTTTGGGTCAAGCACGTTGGAGGTCACCTCATCCAAAAACTGCGAAAACTTCAGTTTGGCTTCAACCTTTTCCTCCAGCAGACACTTTAGTTTTACACTTTTAGTGCTGCCATGGGTCCATGCGGAGCCCCTCCCCTGACCCAGCCCACCGCTGTCTGTCCATGCCTCGAGCTTGTTGTGGTTGCTGCCTCCTCTCTGCTCCGCCTGTGGATGAGATCCACCATGAGGCCCCCTTGAAAGACTCTCCCACCTTCTCTCCTCTCTCAGTTGCGTCTGAAAAGCTTCCTGGCTTTGCTTCTTGATAGAGCTGTGCAGGATACAGGTCGCTCCTGAACTCCAGCTGTACAAACTGCCAGTGCCCTCGCTGCTGCCTCCTGAGCTGTTGCTGGGGACACTGGGGCTGGATGGCTGGCTGGGTAAGGACTGGTAAGATGAGGGACCTATGAGGTCCTCCAGCCAGAGGTGATCACCATTAAACATGGGAGCTCCAAAAGAGGCCCAAGACTTTGGTGATGTCTGGTCCTGCTTTTCTCTCCTTCTCTGGGAGAGGATGCAGGCTGCGCTTTTTGTCCCATCCATCGGCTTGAGTCTCGTCTGCATTAATGTGTTCTTTCACTAATTGTTGCAACTGGCAGATGATCCACGGTCCAGTGAGCAGTTCCAATTTTAAAGAGTTCTACCCCAATCCTGTCTCATTATTGTACAAGCCTGCCCTAAAAGAGATCCAATACATTTCACTCTAGGCTGAACAGATGGCCTCCTTTAGTGCCAGGATAACCCCCTGCTATGTCAGGCAAGGACATCCATGACTTAAAATTTAATGCAGAGAATTATGGAGACATCCCATTAAGTCAGTCTAATAAAACAATCACAGCTTATTTGCCTACAAACACCATAATATCTATATATGTTTACGCTGTCTGAGGCCAAAGTCAAAGACAGTGAAAACCACAGCTCTTCTGCTGTTAATCTGCAGAAGCTTCAGGTTTTGGTTTAATGAGATGGAATTTTAGCACAATCATAGCAAGTGTCTTTGCTAGTTGAGCAGAGCGTACTCCGAGGGTGCTGTTCTTAATTAGACCATCTATTGATAGCAGAGCAGGCAAAGCTTTTTCAGCTTTTTCCAGGTCAGTGGTCGTAGAAGAGCATTGATCCAACAGAGCACATAGCAGCTGACACACAGACTAATGAACAGTCTTGTTGAGTAATAGATTACGGTAATCTTAACGCATAGCTCTCATTAACAAAACAGTGGTCTCTAAGACATACTGTATGTTTGAAATATAAAGAGACTTTCTCTTGTGGAAAAATAGTTAAGAATAAAGGTGCAAATCTAAATTAATACAGCTGTACTTGTTTCAAAATATAAAATTACACCTTTTAATCTCTATAATGTGACACATTTCCACAAATGAATAGTTCAATGTTTTGAATGTTTGTCAGTGTTTGTCAGGTTTTTGTAGAGAGTTAGATGAAATAATTGATACCACTCATGTCTGAGTGTGAAGTACAGAGCTGGAGCCAGGAGGCGTTTAGCAATGCTTAGAGGTGTTGGTAAGCACATTCTTTAACTTTAGCTCTAACTCTAATTCTTTACCTCTGATTCAAGTCTTTATGCTACGCCAACCACCTCCAAGGTCAAACAGCTACTTAAAATAAACAAATAATTGTATTATTTACAGTATAGTAGTAATTCCTTTACCGTTTTCAAGCCGTATTAGTAAGTTGTATTAGTTAATATTTATTATAATACTTATTGATAATTCCACAATTTCAAACATACAGTATATCTTATCTATACTATTTAGTTAAAGGAACAGTGCGGACCAGTAGAGCCAATGTTTGTCCATTTTGGGCTACTGTGCAACATGGCGGCCTCCGTAGAAGAGGACCTGCTCCCTCTGTGGATAAAAACTGCTTTATTAAGGTGACACAAACACAACAATTCTTGTATCAGGAGACTTCAGAGCTATAGGGCAAATATTACTGAAGCAGAGTAGGCCGTCAGACTTTGTTGAATGACTAATGTTTTCAACGACAGGTGCATCAAACTGAACAATAAAGATTGTCGTCCTACTCCATGTGCTCCAGTATACTTTGGACTAAATACCTCCTTCTTCATCTCACACAACAATTCTTATTTTCAGGTGATTATACACTATATATTGATAAGATCATCGTAATCCGCTACTCAGAAGGACCCTTAAGCCAAATGCCTCCTAGCTACAGCTTCATTCTTGGTATAGATCTTCTTCATCTAACTCTAAAGTAAAAGTGAAAGCATATTTCTCAAAATGTCAAACTATTCCTTTAAATTACATATTTAAATTTGTTTTGGTAACCGTATTGAAGCAGTGTTTGTCTTTGCTTTTTCTACTCCCTATGCACATAGTAATTCTACATTCATGCACTAACACACACACACCCAGTCTTGCACCCATTTATTATCTGTGAAAACAAAATATGTAGTTGGCTAACTTTACCTAATTAGCCCTGGCTGCTGTTAAATACATAGTTTCACATTTTGTAATGCTTCTTTATCTCCCCCTGAATTTAATGAAATCCTGATATGCATTCAATCTGTATCATGAAGACAGCTTCCACATACTGAACCGTGTATTCATATGGGCTTACTGTAGCTCTAATGTTCATCAATATTCAGGTGGTTACATAACTGCATCGATAACACTTCTGTTAGTCTGTGCATGGGAGGAGTGTAAGAGAGCGGGAATGGCAAGTGAGTGGCAGCAGTTTGACAGAAATTAAATGCTGCACACCAAGCCGGGCCGGGTGGATTCTCTTTAATGTAAGACCCTAATCTAAAGCAGAAATTAAAAATAAAACTGAACTGAAAATGAGGGCTTGTTAGTCTCCTAGAATATGCAACGGGTAAAACCACGTGCAGCATCCATCATTTCAACTTGTGGTCTTCTGTACTGTGTGTAATAATGTACTTCCCACCACAAACAAAAATAATGTATTCTTGGCTGCAAAGATCTCTCAACCATACGTCTTTAATATTCCAAGCCATTATGATCTAATTTGATGTCTGAGCATAAGACCATAGAGGAGACCTTCAACTTGCCCTACCTATACAGTCTTTCCCAAAGTCTTTCCCTTGGATCAGAGAGGGATGATATACTGTACGGTGCATCTTGTCATGCAGGAGCCAGACTGTCTTGGTCTCCAGGGGTATCATTAGCGCTGCATCCGATATGTAGGGTTTTAGCCACGACTGGGTGGCCTGTTATGCGCATGCGTTCCTCCAGACTTGGGCCCCACACCCTGCCTGCTGCTACAGCCCAGCCAGCTCACAGGACACCCAAGGGACCACCCTGTCTGGTACCAGGGAGGAATCACCAAGCCTTCAGCACACAGAGACATATCTCTATATCATTTTCTCTCTGCTCCATCCCTTTTCCCTCTTTCTTCAGGCCTGCTCCATTGTGCCGCCATTTCTCACCATTTTCCAGACAGGCTCAGGCCTCTTCTATGATGAATGTCTTTAATAATCTATTTTCAATCTCAGGAGGAGGAGAGGGGTGGGAGCCAATTTAGAACTATCGCCCTGACGGGAGAGACTGTCAGCCCATGGCTGCCCAGAGGTAATGGTGCTGAAATGGATTCCTGCTACAAGCGCAGAGGTGGAGATAATTGGTGATGCTTGCTTGCTTAGTGATTGCACTCTGCTTTCCCTTGCTGGCTAGTTGTGTCGCTGCCTGGCTCCTGACTGGGCTGAGCCTCTGCAGGGGCCACATTCTGCTTCCCTTACTAAGCGTGCAGAGCAGACTAAATGCCACAGCTGATCAGCTCTGGCCATGAGGAAGTATGGCCTTGTGCCGCTCAGCTGTTACTATGGCAGTGTGTTTTGTCGCTGCTCAGCCTGTCCTCATCAGATCAAAGTGCTCTTCTCCCACATGTGCACACAGCCTCATGCCAAGCACTGGCTGGACAGGAGGTCAGTTTGATGCTTCTCAAAATGACAAAAGCCAGTTTAACTTGTGGCTGAATTACAACAAAAAGCAGCATGGAACATATATTAGAGATGGCAGTGACAAAGAGCGGGCCGATCCCTTCCACACAGGGCAGATAAATCTAAAACGCTGGAAGAAAAAGTAATCTCCTATTTCCTCTCTGCACCATTTAATGTTTTTACCCTACAAACTGATAAAATGTGTCAGTGAATTAATAGCTTGTATGAGAGCACCAGAAAGCCGACCTAAAACATAAAAACGATGTGCTATCAGCGAGATCACTGCCTCCCTCTCCTGCTCATCTTTTAAAGCAACAGGCAAAGCAACGATTGATTTCAGATTGTTAGAAGCATTTTCAGAGAATCACTTAACCTGTTCCAGTCTTCAGGTCTGCATATTGGATGTTGGAGTATAGAGCTTACTAACTGTGTCTTGTATCTTTAGCTGAGCCCGTCAATACTTGCTAACAGGAACAGGTGCGCGTGTGAAAAGCCAAGATGAGGAAACAGCGTGTCATCAGATGTGGCATTAGTAATCCATCTCATGCAGAGACACTTGTCAATGCCTCCGGACCTGTGGGGTCGCTTTCAGAGAACCACACTGTGCAATCAAATGAGAATGGGCTAAATTGAATAAGGGCCAGCTTATTCTGGAGGTGTAGAGATAGGTTTCCTGGGATCCCTGCAGAACACACAGTAAGGTCTGCAATAACATCAGTCAGACAGCAATTACAGAAGCACATAATGCATACCATAAGGGCAATAAGCATCTGTTTCAAACACAAAGCATGTTAGCACAGACAAAACAAGTTTCTGGTTTAATCTTAACAAAGCGTTCACCAACAGCTCTGTGCTCGATCAAATACTTCATACAGCATCTTATTCTATAGCTTTACTTCTTATAGGTTCAGAGTGGATGTACCCTGTATGATATTTCTATAAGGATGCGCTACTGGGGAGGGGGACCAGCTGACCTCAATACATGTCATTATCATACCACAGTTTTCTGTCAACAGAGCCTGTCATGCAACTGTGTGTGTGCTCCCCCAACTCAGTCACACAGCAAATGGTGACTGTAGCATCGTGCAGCAGATTAACTGAGCTGTTATCACGAGCGTCGACAGACTTCACGGTTGAACAGACGAAGAAACGAGCGCCACCTGCAGAAATTCCCACTTCATCGACAGAAAGGCAACAGAAGAAGTCCTGGTGACACTTCAAAACAAGGGACACAACATTTTGAGTCGTTACAAAGGAAAAAAACAGGAACGAATGAGGAACTAACTTCTAGTGAACCATTAGTTATTGAGCAACTCCTAATGAAACAAAGAAAAAGAGAAGCCCTAATGATTAGTTAATGATAGGTTAATTAAGTAACAAGTCTGAGGAACGGATGGAAACTACTTGGTAATCGATGAATCATTAATCAGTACTTCACTAATAATTCCTAATGGGGGACTATATAGTAAATAATGATCAGACTGGAAGATCCTCATGAATCATTAGGTAACGACTGGTTCATTAATATCGGTGAATTGATCATTCTGACCACTTTCTTAATGAGTTGTTCCTAATTAAGTCTAAAGCAGCCGTTGAGTGGCACAAAACTAGTAACGACTCATTTATTACTAATGACTTAAACATTAGTTAATTAGTTAGCATCCCATTAAGACTAAATAACAGAAACAGCTCTCTGTTACGCAATACAGCTCAACCGCACCAATACCTACATCCTCTAAAATTATCATAAAGTTGAAAGAATACCTCTCTAAAATAATATAAAAGAAAACCTAAACATTATCTGCATTAGATTTACCTTACATTAGGTCCTTTAGTTAAATTTTGGACTAGGCTACTTTACTTTCAAATGCCATTAATTATTTAGCTAAACTATTTGTTCTACTAATATTATTTTCCCATACAACTATTCATAACCATAACCTCACTTAACACAATTGCAGCAGAGGCTGAAGGGAATGTCATTAGTTTTGAAGATATTTTGTCACAAACCAAAGTACATTGACAAATTGAAATTGTGGCCTGATGATGGCTCTAAGTAAAAGGTTAAAGGACCAGTGTGGTCGATTCAGTGGCCTCTTGTGGTCAAGTTACAGGTTGCAAACAACTGAATACAGCTCAGCCTCCCAGGCGTGTAGGAGAAGCTATAACGGCCGCAAAATACCCTATCTAGAGCCAGTGTTTGCTTTGTCTATTCTGGGCTACTGTTGAAATATGGCGGTTCAACAGTACCCGCTCCCTCTGTAGATAAAAATTCTTATTTTCAGGTGCTTAAAGGCTAATAAAAACATACCTATGAATATCATATAGCATATATCATATATATGTTACACACTGGACCTTTAAGGGATGATCAAAGTTATTACAAGAGACCTTTTTTTCCACAGCAGTCACAAAATAGTAAAGTACCATGTTACTAGCACTCTGACCTGAATGGAACTGAATCCTAATTAGTATCCTTGATAATATGGCTGCTGTGAAAAAGGTTTATTCATCCTGAGGGGGACATGGATGTCTGTACCAAATTCCATGGCAATCCATCCAAACTTTAAGAACTTATTTAGCCAGAAACCATAAAGATCATTCTCTGAACAGCACGTATATCTGTATCAAATGTCTGTTTTTGAGACATTTTAATAAAAGCTAAATTATCTGCTTGATGGTGGCGCTAAAGGAAAAGACAGAGAATAACCAAAGTCATTATGCTTCGTCTTCTGAGGACCATGAATGCCTGTACAAAATGTAATAGTATCATCCACAGAGTCTCACCCTAGCGTGGCTAAAAACCACTTTATTCTAGCCTGTGCTCTGTGTAAACAATAGACAAAGTTTCTGTGCATCCATGTGTAAAGCTACAGTTTATTAAATAGATATCAATTATCTCATTATGTTTACTAAACGTTCCCAAGATATCCAGTATGTAGTGTGCATCAAGGCACCCACCGAGGTAATGTTGGTCCAAATAAATTACTTTCAGAAAACATCTACCTACAAGTTTCTGGCCACCAACCAAGAAAACATATTTAGAGCAAATTGCTTGTCAAGAAGATAAATGTGGCAGCAGTGTATGAGAGTACTGTTTCCACGGTTATTTTTCGGTAACTTTTCTTGTGGCCTCACACACACACACACACACACACACACACACACACACACACACACACACACACACACACACACAGACACACACACACACACGGACACACATATACAGACACGGACACACACACAAAGGTTGCCAATTATAGTAACTGTGTGATGAGGTTTCTCATACTGAGCCCCATGCTACCTTTGCCTCTAATCCTTTGTTATTAATTATATCTTCAACAAGCCTACACAGTTCTTGTGGTGTCAGCACCGAGTATCCATGGCAACAGCCGGTTGGTCCCAGCTTTCAGGGATGCGCGCGCGCACACACACACACACACACACACACAGACACACACACAGACACACTCTGCTGCCTGACAAAACCGTGCCTTGCTGACAAGATGAATAACTCAACTGTTGAAAAATATACAATAAAATTAAAATAAATCCTGCCCCCTCCGAGCATTGAGGCTCCCATGCTTCTCCTTTCTCACACTCTCATAGGCAGGAAACAATACTCAGCGCCATTACCATAGTGACCAGAATTGGTAAAGATGCCTGTTGCTAAATTCAAACCAAGCAAAATAGGATCAAGCAAGACAATCTCTAAAAATGTGTCCCTTCCTGTATCTTCAGTATATAGAGGTAGAATTCACCTACATTTACTCAAGTACTATACTATAACTTACAAATTACATTAATTGTGTGTTTCCAAGCATTTTTAAAATAATTTTATACTTCTACACTGCTACATTTCAGAGGGAAATATAATACTTTTGACATTTATGATGGGCTTATAAAATATGATACAGATTGTTAACTACAACATTAAATGCTACTTACACCCGGTTGCAACAATAATAACATTACAATGGGATATTTAAGACTACAACACTGCTCTGCTTTGAGTGCTTTTACTTTTCATGCTTTTACTACATTTTACTAATAATTTTATTACTTAAACGGAAACTAACTTTACACATCAAAGTCTGCAGGTCTTGGAGAGTAGGCTACTACTGCACAATGTGAAAGCTGTGTAAAGCTTTTGTGCTTCCACCGGGGGCTACACAAGACTGCCTCAAGTGATGTCACTTGAGTCGGCGTCGGTTTGGGGGCTGAAGACTACGACTCTGAAAATGAAAAGAATCTGGAAGGTGCAGAGCTAGAAAGAAGTGAGCGTAGCAGACTTCTGTAGCCGGCTCCTCATCTCTGCTTGAGGCTAGCAGCTCGAGGTTACATTAGCAGCTAATAGCATAGCACGCCCGAATCTCCGAGGCCAACAGTTCGAGTTGCACTGTGGGTAATGTAGGCGGCAGGTTTTGACAAGGAAGAAATGTGTGGGATAAAGGCTGCAGCATCAGTTTTGATAATTTTTTTTTACCTGTCCACCATGAGTCCAACAATGTTATACAAGTGCAGTTAGCAGTCAGTCTGTGAGAACATAGAAACACCTGAAAATGTCTGAACTCTTCCTTAATATTTATTTTATTATTAATTAATCTTAATAATGCTATTTTCTGCTATATATAGGCCTACCTTAATGAGGTGTTATTTTCATCTAAGAAGGATAAACCTCAGATATTTTAATATATCTGGTACAGCAGGATAGCTCATTAACTTCCAATTAGGCCTAATGTTAGTTCACTGAAAGCAGATTAGCATTTTGTTGTTCTTTGCAGTGATATTTTGGTACCTGGAAAAATGGGCCGAGTGAGAGAGTTTAGTAAAAAGAGAAAGCTTCAAAGCATCGTACGTTGTCTCAGATATAAACATGTTTTCGTCAAGTGGGTTCTTGTTGCATTGATTTATATTTGGTGTATGCTTTATTTTGATTTCACCTTTAAGTCTAAATCGTGTTTTCTGGTTATGTTTTCCCGCTTTTCATTATTCTGTATAGCTTCTCCAGAAAATGAAGACACAGAAAGTGGGGTTTCTTAAATTGCTCCTCCTCTCTGTAACGTCCCAATCTAGTTAAACATGAGCTCCCTCTTGTGGTTTCTTCCACTATGTGCATGTAAGATGAGAATGGATCTCCATCAGCTGAGGTTGGCCTGACACTGACATCAAGGTTTAATGACAGGACAGATCTGCCCAAAGATACACGGCTGTAGTTTCACCTCCACTGGTGAACTTTCACAAGGAAGTGACTCCTTGCCAAACACGAGGCCGCGGGTTTAACAAGAAATGTTTAATCATCCTGGTGGACAATTACAGCCAAATAGCACCATCTACTGCTGAATTGTACAACAGTGGAACAGTGGTGGGGGAAAGTTCTTAGATCACTTACATAAGTAAAATTGTTATATTTAACAATATAAAAATATGAAATCAATACGATATCAATACACGTGTAGTATTTTATACTTAATATACAGGTTGGAGGTCTACTCCAGTGATTCCCACTGAATCTGAGGGTTATGAGATGATTAATTGGATATTAGCACAAAGCTGTGCTACATATATTTGTATTAATTTTTGGGACTTTTCAGCAGCCTTAAACCTTCTGCAAAGTATAGAGAGGAAATCCTTTAGTTATTATTATTAGACAACTTTTTGTAACAGGTCACAAGCCATAAAGGTTGGGAATCGCTTGCTTCAACACGATATAAATTAATTTAAATGAAGCATGATCTACATGCAATCTAGTAAAAAGTACAATATATCCCCCTGAAATACATTGGAGCGGAAGTATAAAGTAGAACATGTAAAAGTGCCTAAAAATTTTACTTAATCACTTTCAACCAATGGCAAAGACCAGCCACTGAGGTTTCTCCACATTCCTTTATTCATCCAACTACTTCATCTGCACTCAATGCACTCATTAGCTATAAAGGTTAAAGGGGCTAAAAGTTAAAAAATATAAATATAATATAAATATATAACATATAAAATCATTAAATGTTTCAAAAATGATTTTATTGTTGTCACAAGACGAATACAATCGATACAAAATACCACTTGATCTGTCATTGAGAAATATCACCAGACATGATATATGTTTCCCAATGAGTGAGTGTAACTGTGAAACTCCTCAATAATGTTTAGTTATGCATACATTTTCATATCTGTGCAATATACAGGCACATACAATGCAATCTGCAAACATATAGAACATATGTAGTTCAACCTACAATATATAAAAACACATTAGAAAAGTGTAGTAACATTGTGCTGCATGACATCCAGGTCCAATGTAAAAGCGTAAACTCGCAGAACACGAGTATAAAAGTTTGAGGGATATAAAGCGTAAATGTTTTATGCAGTTTGTGCGCATTAACAACAAAAACAGTAACAAAGAATGACAGCATCAGTGAAGCCATACACACTGTGCCCTGATATACAGCGGGTAAAATGAGTATCGAACACGTCACCATTTTTCTCAGTAAATATATTTCTAAAGGTGCTATTGACATGAAATTTTCACCAGATGTTGGTTACAACCCATGCAATCCACACATGCAAAGAAATCAAACCATATATGTCCATAAATTAAGTTGTGTGTAATAATGTGAAATGACACAGGGAAAAAGTATTGAACACGTGACGAAAGGGAGGTGCAAAAAGGCATGGAAAGCCAAGACACCAGCTGAAATCTATCAGTAATTAGAAAGCAATCCTGCCACGTGTCAGTGTAAATTAATATCAGCTGGTTCAGTCCCAACTGATGGCCTATAAAAAGGTGTCTCATTACACAAGAAACATCTCATGATGGGTAAAACCAAAGAGCTCTCTCAAGACCTTCGCAACCTTATTGTTGCAAAATATACTGATGGCATTGGTTACAGAAGGATTTCTCAACTTCTGAATGTTCCAGTGAGCACTATCCGGAAGTGGAAGGAATATCATTTCACCATAAACCGGCCACGACTAGGTGCTCCTCACAAGATTTCTGACAGAGGAGTGAAAAGAATTATCACAAGAGTTGTCCAAGAGCCAAGGACCACTTGTGGAGAGCTTCAGAAAGACCTGGAATAAGCAGGTACAACTGTTTCAAAGAAAACAATAAGTAATGCACTCAACCGCCATGGCCTGTATGCACGCTCACCTCGCAAGACTTCATTGCTGAAGAAAAAGCATGTTGAAGCGAGTTTAAAGTTTGCTGCACAACATTTAGACAAGCCTGTGAAATACTGGGAGATTATGGTCTGGTCAGATGAGACCAAAACTCAACTCTTTGGATGCCATAATACACAGCATGTTTGGAGGTCAAATGGCACTGCACATCACCCCAAAAACAACATACCAACAGTGAAGTTTGGAGGTGGGAACATCATGGTGTGGGGCTGTTTTTCAGCAATATACGGCACTGGCAAACTTCATATAACTGAAGGAAGGATGAATGGAAAAATGTACGGAGACATTCTTGATAAAAATCTGCTGCCATCTACCAGGATGATGAAGATTAAACAAGGGTGGACATTTCAGAAAGACAATGATCCCAAACACACAGCCAAGGAAACTCTCAATTGGTTTCAGAGAAAGAAAATAAAGCTGCTAGAATGGCCCAACCAATCACCTGACTTGAATCCAATAGAAAATCTATGGAAAGAACTAAAGATCAGAGTTCATAGAAGAGGCCCACGGAAACTTAAAGATATGAAGACTGTGCGGTAGAACGGGCCAAAATCACACCTGAGCAACGCATGTGACTAGTTTCTCCATACAGGAGGCGTCTTGAAGCTGTCATTACCAACAAAGGCTTTTGTACGAAATATTAAGTATAATTTCAGTAAGCGTGTTCAATACCTTTTCCTTGTGTCATTCCATTTTATTACACATAACTTTAATTTGTGAAATTATTTATTTTGGTTTCTTTGCGTATGGATTGCACCGGTTGTTACCAACATCTGGTGAAAGTTTCATGACAATAACACCTTTTTTAAAATATATTTACTGAGAAAAATGGTGATGTTTTCAATACTTATTTTACCAGGTGTATATAGCCCTTTAAAACAGATATGAATATATTACACATGCAAAATGTAATATATTGTTTTGGTTGCTATTTGTTTACCTGGCTGTTGATTTTTAAGTCTATAAAAGATCCAATGCAGGAAAAAAAACAACTACTATAGCAGAAACATTCTACCACCCTGGTCTTAGTGAACATGCCAAAGACTTATAAAAAAAAAAAAAAAGTAAAGAAACCGACTAACTCCAATGCACATATACTGATGTATATATACTGTCAATGCTCCAATGTAAGAAGAAAAAAAGAAGATAAACAGGTACACCAATAGTATGATTAAAAGGCACTGATAAGTAATGAATCTGGTGTTTCTCCTCCAAAACAGTATTAAGTGGAAATAGTGTATGGCACCTATTGTAACTCTAACTAATTGAAAATACATTCCCCCACTCATCAATAATACCCTATCCCAAAACAAAACAGCATCAAATATTTATAAAACCCTGAAAAAGTAGGAAACTTTGTAGACTGCATTACCAATTACATACCTAAATCCTATAAAAGTAGCTGTTATTTTTTTTTTATTTTATTCAACGTAGTGCATCCTTAATAGTTTAACCGTTTTTAGGTTACTCCTTTTTTGCAGGCTGCTCGATGAGTTTCCCCTTGTGGTACTTCTGTCCGATCCCGTAGGGGACATGTGCAGATATGGTCCCTAGTTCCTTGGCCCCGTCAATGTGGAACATCTGGTCGTCGAAGAAGATGTGGGGTTTTATCTTCTGCAGCAGAGGCCCTTTGGGCGCCCCGGCCAGGAAGAGAGCCTCGTCGATCTCCAGGCCCCAGCTGCGGAGAGTCTTCAGGACACGAGCCCCAGAGCTGGCAGCGCTGCGGGCCGTGACCAGGAAGGTTCGGATGGGACAGTTCATACGCTCGTTCTTGGCGTAGAATTTTCTCTGTAGTTTCCCGAGAGACTCCAGGAAACACTTTAAGGGACCCTGAAAAGAGACAAAGAATTTAATTCATTCATAAAGTTTTGAAATAAGCAACACAGGGACAGATTAAAGTGGAATCAGTGAAGGAATGAACCCAACACCAGCATCTTTATATAAATGAAATGTTTATATGTAGTTAGGATTATTTTATAATTAATAGAAAAATCTCTCTCTTCCTCTTTGTTATTCTTTCTTTACACTAGATTGATCTACACACTGGTTGCAGCACCTTTGAATCTGAAAAACTGCTCTGTGATTATGCAACTGCTTTTTGATTGAGCATATTAATAAAAGCAGTATGCAAATGAAAAGTTTAAAAACACACGCACACCAGTTCACACAAGGAGTACAGTGATGCCTAAGTTGATTTAAAATACATTTAGAGCCAGCAGAGCAGGTTCCCAAACCCTGCAGACATTTTCCACAGCCTTGCTTTGACCCCTACAGGTGTTGTTGTGATAGCTGATAAGACTGGGTGAACTCTTCTGTTCAGCTTGTGTGTTTCTTATTGCGCCTGTGGCTCCTTGACCTCTCCTGTCACATCTGTTTTATTTATGTTATCTGGGGTTTCTGCCACTGTATACAGCATGTGCAAACAGAAAATCTAAACTAATAACAGAGAAGACTTAAGAGTACTTAGCAATGGACAGTTAAAAGAAAACAAATTGATGCTGCATCATATTTTTTATTCCACATACTCGTCTTCCAACTCTTTTTCTGTGGATTCGCAGCTACAACCAATCATTAATGGGCCGTTCACATTCACATGAATCCCAGCGAGGAAATCTTTTGAGGGTGACCGCCACTTTCTAACCAAAGGGTTGAAAAGCTTCTGAAAGAGCATTTCAGCCATCAAAGCACAATAAATCTATCAGCTGAAACCCAGACTGAGGAATTTGTTTATGAGGGTAAATCTGCAGTATTCAATGAAAAGAGGAAAACTCAACAAACCTAAAAAACCTGTGCAATTTCTACAGAATGTCTCTTCACCCCTTGTTCTTTTATAAACAGTGTATTCTAGTGCCAGTGATGTTAAAGTACACAGAAACAACCATCAGTTACCTGAGCGAGAGGTTTGTTCTCAAACTCCTTCTCGTGCTCAAAGAAGGTGTCCAGGCCGTGTTTCTTGACAATAATCTCTGACTCGTCCGAGAAGAGGACGGCGTCGCCATCAAACGCCACTCTCAGCTGCGTGTCGCTCAACTGATTCTCTTTATCTGTTTCTTGCATAAACATGGTGGCTGCAGCAATGCCTGAAGGAGGGAAGGGATGGTTAAAAGCATGCTTGGGGTCAGAAATTGTTCATCTTTAAAAAGGAATATTCTGAAGGATTTCAGGACTGTAAACCTGTTGCCATCAAGGGAAGCCTGTTCTGATCATCCACTTCCTTATAAATAAATCTGGAGCCTTTAATAGGTGATGGTATACAATCAACTACTCGCTGTTATTCATTTGTATTTCAAGTCTGTCCGTGTACGGCTCAGATGAGCCTGATTTGAAATCCTGCCATGGTTGAGGCAGTGTTAGCATGTATGTGCATGAATGTGGGCTTGGATATGGATATCTGTAATTTTGAGACGCTTGAAGTGAATTTTATTATAAAATGTATAGGAGTAGTGCTGCAAATAATGATTATTTTCTGTATCAAATCTATAAATCATTTAGTTAATAAGACGTCGAAGGGTTATGGAAAAAAATGGCAAATAAAATTATAGAGAGAAATAAGTTATACCTGTATTGTTATAAAAGAATATACAAAACCTGATTGACTTATTGGTTATAGTACTAGGAGCTGTATTAGTGTTACACGATCACAGTTCCCTGGATCCCAAAGTGACATCTTCAAATACCTTATTTTGAATTTACAGTGACAGAAAACAGATAAAAAAAAAAACAGCAAATCATAAATCACATGCTGTCTTCCACCAGCTCCTTCTCGCTGCGTAGTGTGGGGTCGAGAATGAGTCACACACAAAATCAACATGCAAGTGTGGGAATATCAGTGTGGTACAAATACACCTCTAGGCTGCTGATGTACTGATGTATTTATTAAGCAGTAAAGTTGTGTGTGATAGACATCAGGGTTATAATCCAACTTACCTTCCTCGATGGCCTCTGTGACTTTCTCCGAGTCCTTGGAGAGGTAAAGGTTTGTCATGTACGCCTTTAGGTAGCCTGTGGGACTTTTTCCTCCTGTCATACAGAATCTCTCTATGGTCAGATCTGAAAAGTATAAAAGCAAGTTAGAGATGTGCTGAAGAAAGAAATCCCCATTCTAATTACACTATAACAGCTCTTCTTCATTTCTACTGTGTAATTACTGGACTGGGTGCTGTTCTTCATTATGCCTGTTGCTGCTGCAGCAGGCAAGCCACCACCGTGCTGAAACAATCAACAATGTTTGGTTTAGGGCGCAGCGTACCATAGTAATTAATGCTGTTTATGAGGCGCACTCCGACTTGGGCATGGTTGTTAGTCATTAATACGATGTCAAACAGCTCCTCGCTGTCTGGATAGAGCTCCCTCAGACGAGAGTTGACATTCATCAGCGCCTGCGTGAGAGGACAGACTGCGTTACACCAAAAGACAGGATGTTGTGTCACAGCATTCAACATGAGGTTACAACACGACCTGGAGAACATTTGAACCAGAGTTTAGTAACACGGTTTTAAAAAAGATAACTTCAGGGCATGAAAACAAGACTGAAAGAAAGGAATGTGCTTTATAAACCACAAAGGCCATCATCAGTATCACATAATGGTGTCTTATAACAGGTATATTGGTATCAGTGTGTACTTCAGCTGATAAGTAACATGATATTACAGAACAGAAATGTCAAGGATATGTTTGAGGTAGGTTAGAAGCTGACGTCAAGAAGTTTGTTTTTTAACTGGAAAATATCTCATCGCTACCTATCCTGGCCATTTTCATAATTAACAAATTTGAGGGATTTAGATAGATAGATAGATAGATAGATAGATAGATAGATAGATAGATAGATAGATAGATAGATAGATAGATAGATAGATAGATAGATAGATAGCTTTATTAATCCCACAATGGGGAAATTCACTTGTCACAGCAACATTTGAGTGAAATAAATAGGCTAGAGATATACATTTTCTATATCTTTGCAAGTTAGTGATGAACATACATGATAAATCCTAAATATCTTCAAAGTTGGTTATTAGGTACACTACAATACACCAGTCCTGCAATAAGTTCTATCTTCACAAAGGTTCAAATGTTTATTTTGTAGGCTTTAGTGAGTGGCGCTGTTGTTGTATTATAATGAGAAGTGTTTCTAATATTTTGTCCACACTGTTTATATAAATGAGTGTAGGCTAAATATAAGAAACATCTCTCATTATAGCCCCTTATAATGCAACAGCAACACAAATTACAGCTTCCAAAATGACCATCAAGTTGAATCAACACCTTTCTAAAACAGCGTCAACAAAGAGTCACAATTATAACCTTCATAAAAATGGGATTTATTACAGGACTGTTGTATTAGACTGCAATAGTTTGAGCTAGGTGTTCCTAATAAACTGGCAACTGAGTGCATATATCCATATATTGAAGCAATTATAACTTCTATACTGGTAAGTAAGGACATTTCTAGTGATTCTAGTAATTCAGAGGAATTAAACCAACACATCTGTTACTCAGTTTCAGCTAAAAAAAAAAGGGTGTTATTGTGGCATTTCTGCCATTAAGAAGCTGCTTGTGGAGAAGACAAGGAGCAATGGTGCAATGGAAATAATTAACATGTTCCAGTGAGTCATTGATCACTTTATACCCGAAATCCAGGCAGGTTTACATTTGGAGAAAGCCAAACAAAGCCTTAATCCACAGTGTCTGCTGCCAGCTGTGGTGGCAGGTCTGTATATCTCCTCACTGAGAAGTGTTGCATAACAGCTAAGATAATTTTACAGTAACAAGATGCAATCATGGTGACAATGCCCCAGAGTGGTCTGAGGAACAGCAGGTCTGCACAATCACCGGCTCTGAACATCAACCAACCTTTATGGGTTAAGTTGAACAGTAGGTTTTTCCACCTTTTCATTCTTTAAAAAAATTTAGATTTTCTTGCTGAAGACTGCTGTGATTTCATGGGTTGTATGATTGCATACCAGGAAGGAGTGAAGCGGTTTTGAACATTTGCTTTAACATGCAGTTTTTTTTGCCCTTTAGCAGAGGAGAGTCTGGATTTGTTTGTCTTTAAATGAGGAAATTATAAGTAAGTGAGGAACCACCATCATAACAGAAGTAGATGACATGACCTCCTGATATCGGACGTTTAAAGAATGAATGAACAGACAGTAAAGAAACACCTAACTTAAAGGAAGTAACCATTTTTACGATTGCAGTGGATCCGACAGTGCCAAATGCCAAATACATGACTCACTGAGGTGTGGCCTTACATGCAATATCCCTTAAATAGTCTCAGCACAAACACTAGACTCTAGATCTGGATACGGGGCTTAAAAACCAGCATGCAGAGATCACAGTCTTTGTTTTTGTAAAGCAAGTTGCTCCTGGTGTGGACTGTGTCAACAACCTGCTTTAAGCTCAATTTCAGGGACCAGACCCTGCAAATACCCTGAAGCACCCTACAAACACCCTACAAACACCCTGCAGAGACTTGCAGCAGGGCTTCAGGCCTACCTTGACGAAGGGGAAAGCAGGTCCTGGCTTCAGAGGCTCGTTTTCATGCTCCACTTGATGAGCCACATACTTCTCCAGTCCTTCTTCCTCATAGATCTTCCTCTCTGCCACCATGTTGAAGAGGGTGCGTGAGGAGACAGCGATGGTGACAGCATACCGGGGTTTGGGCTGTGAGAGGATAAATGTGCATGCAACAGTAGGTTTGTTTAGCACTTATAAAGTCACACAAAGTGTATGCAAGAAAGCATGCGCAGCTAACACACACACACACACACACACACGCTTATGGTAGTAAACTTTTTCAGGAAAACACTCACAGGTCTCGGTTTGTTTGTTTTGAGGTTGTCAAAAAAAGCTTTGGCCGCAGCCCAGTCTTTCTCCTCTCCGTTGTCTTCAGCTGGAGCCGAATTGTTTGGGTTGATTTCACTCATGTTTTTTTATAAACTTTTGGAAGTCCTAAGACTCTTTACAGACACAGAATAAAGGTGAGGCAGCTGCAGCTTGCCGAACTTTCCCGGAAATGCGCTGAGAGGAAGCTTGGTGGGCTTGTCCTCCGGCAGTGACGCACGCAGGTCTGGGCATCATTTGGTTGGGTGTGAGAGAGTTAGTGCACAGGGGGCCAGAAGTATGTGGACACCCCCTGGCATACAGTGATATTTAGACAACAGAGCTTACAACTTTGTGGCAAAACTTTGGGGAAAATGTCCTTTTTTCCCTTTTTTCAACATGATAATGCAGACAGTTGGTCCATAATGGTTCTCACAGGTTTGGTGGGTCCAGGTGTAACATCATGTAACATTATTAACACTCTTGTGGCTGAATGGGGGCAAATCACTGCAAGACTGGAGGCTGTTATAGCATTTTAAGTTTATTAATGCCAGTGGTTGGGTGGAATAAGATGTTAAACAGTTATATGTGGGTTTAATGGTGTCCACATACAGCATTATATGTGTCCAAGGTTTGAGTCAGTAATGTGGAGGTTAATGGATGTAAAGTTTATTTGTACAGAACCTTTCTTACACAGAGGAAATTCAAAATGTTTTAGAAAAAAGAAAGCTTATTTTACCTGTAGGAGAAAAATGTTGGGGTAGTAACTCAAAAAAATTTAACATATTAGTCATAACTCTCTTAAAAATGTATATAATTGCTTTACTTGTTACTCTATTCTAACAGTAATGAGTTACACTACTGGTTATATTACTTTTCTGCTACTCCCCACAAAATTGCTAATGGTGGCATCCTTCCTCCCCAAAATCCAGACTTATGATGATTAAAATCCAGTTTGTTAAAATTAAAGTAATGGAGTATTTCCATTTTCAAAACTAGTTTCCTCCACTTTTACAAAAATGAATCCAAGGATGTGATTGGATTGTCAAATCAGTAGAGGGTGACAACCAAAGTAACATTGTACCTAATTATTTTTTGAGGGAGTATTATTAGTAATTAGTTACACTGCTAGTTACTGGGGAAAGGAATATTGTTACTGTAATATTATTTCTAGTAATGAGTTACTGCCCAACACTGATGACCACAGACACTGACATTAAGTATACAATAGGGGTATTATTATTTAATCTGCAACAGCTGTAAGAAATAATAATAATATAATAACAGTGGCTTAAAATTGTTATCTGATGTTTATAGATGAATACATTTACATATCATGTGAAAACAGCTGCTTATCATGTAAAGTCAACACTGTTATTCCCCAATCTCGTCTGGTAGTGATACTTTAAAAGACATCATTGACATAATCAGAGAGGTCACCAACTTAAATCTAAAATTCAGTTGGGACACAAAATTGATCTGAAGGTCTCACTTTGTTTGTAAAACCAACACTGTTTATTCTGGGACTGCTACAACCTGACATCCATTAAATAAGAAAAACACAAATATAAATATATTCACATTGGAAACATCAGTTAGTTACTTTAAGAAATCTTGCAAGATGAGGAAGAAATGTATTATTGTCTTTATTCTGTTATTCAATACACAATTTATTTGAAACTTTCTACATAAAGTCTTTACCTGAAATACTTTAGATATATATATATATATATATATATATATATATATATATATATATATAAAGTTATGACTGAGGTTTTTCTTTTAGTTTTGTGTATATGTTACCTAAGGATGTCATATTTTGATATCGGTTTGAAATGTTTGGTATGTACATAACTGCACAACAAATATAATGATTCATGATAGATATGGATGTGCCTTTATACTTGAATTAATTAATTTTGTTACGTTGCCTCACCAGATAAGGCACATTGCAATTGTGCACTATTATTTGTAGCCTATTCAATTCAATTAAATATTTCATTACATGAGGACGCCGTTTTAAAAATCACAAGTCACATTCATCGATTTTAATCCAGTTTATTTTCTGTAACATCCCAATCAGGGACGGCTGGTATATATGGGCTAACAGGGCTAAAAATGAAAAACTATTATTAAAAACCTTAGAACATATTGTTTTAACTTTTGGTAGAACCTAGAGCAGCAACAGCACCAAAAAATGACACAAAAAAACCCCAGGATATATGATATAGCTTGGGTGTACAAAAGGCTTTTATTTTGAAGGTGCGTTTAGGAGAAGTGACGAATTACGACGCACCTCGTTATCTCTCGTGTGTGTGTTTTCCGCCGATAGGTAACGGATGTCCGTTGTTTAACATTGTTTATAAGTATAATGTGAATGCTGATGTTTGAGTGGTTAGCAGTCGGTAACTTGACGTAGTTCAGGTGGTTAATTGCTCAGCAGGGGGCCGACATGTGCCATCGTTTATTTAATACCCGGTTTAGCCAGTAGATGGCGCTATTGGACCAGTTAACATATTATTATGGTTAATATGTATTTCTGTTGGCTTATTTATGTCATTATTATTGTTGCACATGTACAGGAGAGTTGTATATATTTTCCTGCGTATGTAAGCACATTTATTATTATGGAGATGATGATTTATAATGTGATTTATTATTATTATTATTATTATTATTATTATTATTATTATTATTATTATTTTTCCAGAACTGTGACAACACTGAGTGTTCAATAAATCACCGCAGTCATCAGATCTGCCGGCAAAGAAGACATACCGCATCTTGTTTGCTGTATAACCCTAAACGAGCTAGCATTAGTCCTTCCCACGCTAAATTCATTCAGCCCAAGCATTTTTTTTTGTTTTAAGGGGGTCAGAAACCCCCCTTCATATGCTGCCCAAAGGCTGACAGTGACCTTCGACCAATCACAGCGCAGTAGCAACAGTACAGTGAGGCTAGTTCGTAGAAGAACATGGAGAGCGGGAAGTGAGAAACTGTAGTAATGGCGGGCGTTAGCATGAATATGAACGAAGTGGATTATTTACTTTCTAATCAGTTTTCTTTAATGTCTTTGGAGGAAGAATTTGAAGTGGAGAGATTGGGGACACATCATCCAAACGTTTTACAATTAACACAAAAGGACAAACGACAAAATCGTAACTTTTGTGTTACGTGGTTTCAGCAAAAGGACTGGCTAACGGCAAGTGTAGCTAGGAAATCACTTTTCTGTTTCCCATGTTTGCTGTTTGGAGGAGATTCTTGGACCCAACAAGGAATTGTGGATTTGAAACATTTATTCGACAAAATTAGGAAACATGGATGCAGCATGAGCCACATTGGAAATGCTGTAAAGCTGTCGTTGCTGGGTAAAGTGAACATCGCCTGTCAGCTTAATGAGGGTCACTGCACCGCTGTACAGAGACACAACGAGCTGGTAAAGAAAAACAGGCATTCACTATCACCGATTGTGGACTGTATTACATTTTGTGGGGGACACGAGCTTGCCCTGCGGGGTTCAGACGAATCTCCCACTTCACTCCAGCGGGGCGTGTTTCTGGACCTCGTCGACCTGTTCTCTTTTTTAGACAGCCAGTTAGCCGATCACCTGTCAAACACACAGGTTGCAAAGTACACGTCCAAGACCAGCCAAAATGAGGTGCTTGACTGTATGTTAGAGATTTATGGACAAAAACTGGCGGTTGAAACATCCCAGGCATCTTTTGTGGCTGTGCAAGCTGACGAGACAACAGATGTGGCCTGTGTAAGCCAGTGCGTGATTGTGCTAAGGTACATCACTGAAGCGTCCATGGTGGTGGACAGATTCCTCACTTTCTCCCCGTTAGTGGACAGAACTGTGGCGGGACTAGAAACACTGCTGCAGGAGAAGCTGAGAACAGACTGATCACACACACACACAGTGGCGTGCACAAGGGGGGGGGCAGGGGGGGAGGTCGCCCCCCTCGTGGCCCAATTGTTGAAAAACGCGTGCTAAAGTGCCCTCTACAGTGGTGAGGACGTGCTATATGTGCCCTTTTTTTTCTTTCCACCCCTGCCCATCAAAAAGTCTGTGCACGCCACTGCACACACATATGACGGGGCAGCTGTAATGAGCGGCGCATCATCCGGCCTACAGGCCAGGTTAATGGAAACGTTGCCTCACGCGAACTGTGTGCACTGCTATGCCCACCAGTTAAACCTCCTCATGCAACAGGCCTGCTCATCTCACACACCCGTCAGAATATTTTTTGCCAACGTCTCAGCTTTTGCGACGTTTTTCCCCAAGAGAACTGCAGTTCTGGATGAAGTGTGTGGCAGGAGGATCCCAGCGTCAGGACAGACAAGGTGGAACTTTAAAAGCCGCACCGTCCACACCGTGTTTGACCATCAGGACACTTTAAAAGTGTGTTTTGAAAAAATACGGGATGATTAGTCTTGGGACAGCGTGTCAATCCAACAAGCGCACGGCCTGTCTGCACTTCTGGGGGACGTTAGCTTTCTTTTCTTTTTATCATTTTTCCACTCTGCCCTCATGCATGTCGATATTCTCTACAGCATTCTTCAGAAACGGACCACAGATTCACTCAAAATGAGACAGGCCCTGGAGAATTTTTTCGTGCTCCATATGAACTGAACTGAACTGAAGGACAGGCTGACCACAGACGACAATCAGCCACATCCAGATGTGGACACAGCTGCAGCCGCTGCAAAAAAAAATGTCACTGTTATATTCATAGAGCATATTTACTGTACAAGTTAATTTAAAGTATGAACGATGAGGGCAGTGGGGGTCATATCGCGCAGCCCTTAATTACAGTGTGATCATCACGGTCATCACGGTGATGGCGGAGACAAATGTAGGAGAGTGGGCGGGGTTAAACGTTTAACTCCACCCACATTGAGGTCTGCGGGTCTGCAGTCACTCTTGCATGGGATAAGACCTTCGCGTATGGATAAGGTTGGGAAAAGGCGAAAGGAATGTCTCAAATTTACATAAGTGGAAGCAGGGATGAATGTGTGTGTTGGATGATCTGCAAACGCAGATTCAACACTTCACACACGGAACGTAGGAGTCGCAAATGAAATTTCAAGACAGATGCACATGTGAGACGTGATATATTTTTACAAATTGGTATGATTTAATTTGTAAGTTTCCAAACATTTGAATAAATCATTACACCTTTGAGCAAATACCAATTTACAAGTCACGAATGTTAAATTTGCGATTGCAAATTATATCATACGCGTGGATTGAGGTGTTTGCATATACAAATAATATTGAGACATATCTCTCTCCATAGCACAGTGCTGTGACGTAATGGTCGAGCAGTCAAAGGCTCGCTTTGAGAAAGCCAGGCACTTGATGTCTTTCGAACTGATTGACCCTAAACTCTTTCCGCTGTAAGAACACTTTCCAGCAGAAGCAGCTGGACATTGCATGTGAACATTACCCAGTGATCTGCAGACAGAAACTGAAAGGTGAGCTGATGGTGATGTAGAGCAGTGTGGAGTTTGCGGGCCTAATGTCCGCAATGTCACTGTTGAGGATGCCGACTGAGAACAATCTTCAGAGCACTTTTTCTGAAACACTGAAAGTAACACAAATTGCTATCACAACCCCCATGAAATCTGCAGAGTCAGAGAAGTGTTTCAGTACACTGAAGAGGATAAAATCCTTTCTTAGAAGTAGAATGGGACAGGGCAGGCTAAACGCACTGGCTATGCTGTCCATCGAGCGGGACTTCATCAAAAAATCAGCGGACTTTAATGGTAATTGGCCTGTTTGCGTCACAGAAAGGCCGCCGATGTGAGCTGCTCTTTAAATAAGGTAGGCCTAAGCTCTCAAACAAATATTGTTATTTTTGCTTTGGTTTTGTAAATAGTTTTACTTCTTTAAACATGAGCTCCCTCTTGTGGCTTCTTCCACTATGTGCATGTAAGATGAGAATGGATCTCCATCAGTTGAGGTTGGCCAGACACTGACATCAAGGTTTAATGACAGGACAGATCTGCCCAAAGATACACGGCTGTAGTTTCACCTCCACTGGTGAACTTTCACAAGGAAGTGACTCCTTGCCAAACACAAGGTTGTGGGCTTAACAAGAAATGTTTAATCATCCTGGTGGACAATTGCAGCCAAATAGCACCATCTACTGCTGAAATGTACAAAGAACAGTGCTGGGGAAAGTTCTTATATCATTTACATAAGTAAAATTATTATATTTAACAATATAAAAATATGAAATCAATACGATATCAATACACGTGTAGTATTTTATACTTAATATACAGGTTGGAGGTCTACTCCAGTGATTCCCAAGCTAGAGGTCTGGGCCCCTCCCAACATGAATCTGAGGGCTATGAGATGATTAATGGGATAGAAGCTGTGCTGCATATATTTGGATTCATTTTTAGGACTTTTCAGCAGCCTTAAAACATCTGCAAAATATAGCGAGGAAATCTTTTTTATTATTATTAGACACAACTTTTTGTAACAGGTCACAAGCCATAAAGGTTGGGAGTCACTTGTTTTAACATGATATCATTTTTTGATCTACATGCAATCTAGTGGAGTAAAAAGTATAATATATCCCCCTGGAACACATTGTAGTAGAAGTATAAAGTAGAACTCATGTAAAATAACCTAAAAATTTTACTTAATTACTTAATTACTTAATTGTGGCTCAGAGGCAGAGGGGGTCGTCCCCTAATCGGAAGGTTGTTGGTTCAATCCCTGGCTCCTGGTGCCTTGAGCAAGATACTGAACCCCGAATTGCTCCCGATGCCATGCATCACTGTGTGAATGTGTATGAATGAGTTAGTTTCTGTTCGATGGACTTTGCCATCACTGAGTGAATGTGTGTGAAAGGGTGAATATGCCACGTAGTGTAAAAGTGCTTTGAGTGGTCGGAAGACTAAAAAGGCGCTATACAAGTACAATACATTCCTTTATTCATCCAACTACTTACTCTGCACTCAATGCACTCATTAGCTATAAAGGTTAAAGGGGCTAAAAGTTAGAAAATACAAATAGCATATAATATATAACATATAAAATCATTAAATGTTTCATAATGTTTTATGCAGTTTGTGCGCATTAACAACAAAAACAGTAATAAAGAATGACAGCATCAGTGTTCGTTATAAGCCATACACATTTTGCCCTGATAGATAACCCTATATAACTAATATGAATATGTTACACATGCAAAATGTGTAATATATTGTTTTGGTTGCTATTTTTGTTTTACCTGGCTGTTGATTTTTAAGTCTATGAAAGATCCAATGCAGAAAAAAACAACAACTACTATAGCAGAAACATTCTACCACCCTGGTCTTAGTGAACATGCCAAAGACTTATAACCCAATATATATATATATATATATACTGTCAATGTAAAAAAAAAGATAAACAGGTACACCAATAGTATGATTAAAAGGCACTGATAAGTAATGGATCTGGTGTTTCTCCTCCAAAACAGTATTAAGTGGAAATAGTGTATGGCACCAATTGTAACTCTAACTAATTGAAAATACATTCCCCCACTCATCAATAATACCCTATCCCAAAACAAAACCGCATCAAATATTTATAAAACCCTGAAAAAGGAAACTTTGAAGACTGCATTACCAATTACATACCTATATCCTATAAAAGTAGCTGTTATTTTTTTATTTTCCCTGAACACAATATTTTATTTTGTCGGAAATCAACGTAGTGCATCCTTAATAGTTTAACCGTTTTTAGGTTACTCCTTTTTTGCAGGCTGCTCGATGAGTTTCCCGTCATGGTACTTCTGTCCGATCCCGTAGGGGACATGTGCAGATATGGTTCCTAGTTCCTTGGCCCCGTCAATGTGGGACATCTGGTCGTCGAAGAAGATGTGGGGTTTTATCTGCTGCAGCAGAGGCCCTTTGGGCGCCCCGGCCAGGAAGAGAGCCTCGTCGATCTCCAGGCCCCAGCTGCGGAGAGTCTTCAGGACACGAGCCCCAGAGCTGTCAGCACTGCGGGCCGTGACCAGGAAGGTTCGGATGGGACAGTTCATACGCTCGTTCTTGGCGTAGAATTTTCTCTGGAATTTCCCGAGAGACTCCAGGAAACACATTAAGGGACCCTGAAAAGAGACAAAGAATTTAATTAATTCATAAAGTTTTGAAATAAGCAACACAGGGACAGATTAAAGTGGAATCGGTCCCGACACCAGCATCTTTATATAAATGAAATGTGTATATGTAGTTAGGATTATTTTTTAATTATTAATAGAAAAATCTCTCTCTTCCTCTTTATTATTGTTTTTGTTACATTAGATTAATCTTACACACTGGTTGCAGCACCTTTGAATCTGAAAAACTGCTCTATGATTATGCAACTGCTTTTTGATTGAGCATATTAATAAAAGCAGTATGCAAATAAAGAGTTAAAAACACACACACACACACACACACACACACACACACCAGGTCAAACAAGGACAACAGTGATGCCTGAGTTGATTTAAAATACATTTAGAGTCAGCAGAGCAGGTTCCCAAACCCTGCAGACATTTTCCACAGCCTTGCTTTGACCCATACAGGTGTTGTTGTGATAGCTGATAAGACTGGGTGAACTCTTCTTGTAACTGCCCCTGTCGCCAGTTTATTTTCTGTATTAGCACTTTTTATTATTTTGTTTCTTCTGAATTGTATGTTTACAGCAAGACGGAACTAATTATTTGTTCCGCCCGAGTGTTTCACCCGAGTGCCTTTTTAGCCACCCACCGAGGAAACTTTACCGCGAAAGAGACTGCCTTTTCCACTGTGGTAGTGTTTAAGTACATAAGTTTACAAAGAAAATAGACAGAAGAAGAGACAGGAGATTTAAAAGGATGTTTAGCACCTCTTTGTGATAAGCAGCAATGAGTTCTCACGGGTTGACCAGCATTAAAGCCCTGTATTCTAATCAAGACCTCTTGCTTAATGCCTGTCACTGGAGGAGCTACACTTCTGTTCAGCTTGTGTGTTTCTTATTGCGCCTGTGGCTCCTTGACCTCTTCTGTCACATCTGTTTTATTTATGTTATCTGGGGTTTCTGCCACTGTATACAGCATGTGCAAACAGAAAATCTAAACCAATAACAGAGAAGACTTAAGAGTACTTAGCAATGGACAGTTAAAAGAAAACAAATTGATGCTGCATCATATTTTTTATTCCACATACTCGTCTTCCTTTTCAAAACCCGCCGCCTACATTACCCCTCAGAGATTTGGGTGTGTTATGCTCGTAAAAACAACTCTTTTTCTGTGGATTCGCAGCTACAACCAATCATTAATGGGCCGTTCACATTCACATGAATCCCAGCGAGGAAATCTTTTGAGGGTGACCACCACTTTCAGCCTTTCATTTTCAGCCATCAAAGCACAATAAATCTATCAGCTGAAACCCAGACTGAGGAATTTGTTTATGAGGGTAAATCTGCAGTATTCAATGAAAAGAGGAAAACTCAACAAACCTAAAAAACCTGTGCAATTTCTACAGAATGTCACTTCACCCCTTGTTCTTTTATATACAGTGTATTCTAGTGCCAGTGATGTTAAAGTACACAGAAACAACCATCAGTTACCTGAGCGAGAGGTTTGTTCTCAAACTCCTTCTCGTTCTCTAAGAAGGCTTCCAGGCCGTGTTGCTTGAAAATGATCTCTGACTCGTCCGAGAAGAGGACGGCGTCGCCATCAAACGCCACTCTCAGCTGCGTGTTGCTCAACTGGTTCTCTTTATCTGTTTCTTGCATAAACATGGTGGCTGCAGCAATGCCTGAAGGAGGGAAGGGATGGTTAAAAGCATGCTTGGGGTCAGAAATTGTTCATCTTTAAAAAGGAATATTCTGAAGGATTTCAGGACTGTAAACCTGTTGCCATCAAGGGAAGCCTGCTCTGATCATCCACTTCCTCATAAATAAATCTGGAGCCTTTAATAGGTGATGGTATACAATCAACTACTCGCTGTTATTCATTTGTATTTCAAGTCTGTCCGTTTACGGGTCAGATGAGCCTGATTTGAAATCCTGCCATGGTTGAGGCAGTGTTAGCATGCATCACGTGTATGTGCATGAATGTGGGCTTGGATATGGATATCTGTAATTTTGAGACGCTTGAAGTGAATTTTATTATAAAATGTATAGGAGTAGTGCTGCAAATAATGATTATTTTCTGTATCAAATTTATAAATAAATATATAAATATATAAATCATTTAGTTAATAAGACATGGAAGGGTTATGGAGAAAAATGGCAAATAAAAATAAATTATAGAGAGAAATAAGTTATACCTGTATTGTTATAAATATTGATTGACTTATTGGTTACAGTACTAAGAGCTGTATTATAAAGTGTTACATGATCACAGTTCCCTGGATCCCAAAGTGACATCTTCAAATACCATATTTTTAATTTACAGTGAAAGCAGCAAATCATCACATTTAAGAAGCTAGACAGGGAGCCATGAATCGCATGCTGTCTTCAACCAGCTCCTTCTCGCTGCGTAGTGTGGGGTCAAGAATGAGTCACACACAAAATCAACATGCAAGTGTGTGAATATCAGTGTGGTACCAATACACCTATAGGCTGCTGATGTACTGATGTATTTATTAAACAGTAAAGTTAGTTTTTTTTTTAAGTGGTGTGTGATAGAAATCAGGGTTATAATCCAACTTACCTTCCTTGATGGCCTCTATGACTTTCTCCGAGTCCTTGGAGAGGTAAAGGTTTGTCATGTACGCCTTTAGGTAGCCTGTGGGACTTTTCCCTCCTGTCGCACAGATTCTCTCTATGGTCAGATCTGAAAAGTATAGAAGCAAGTTGGAGATGTGCTGAAGAAAGAAATCCCCATTCTAAATGCAGCAGGCATGCCGCCACCTTGCTGAAACAATCAACAATGTTTGGTTTAGGGCGCAGCGTACCATAGTAATTAATGCTGTTTATGAGGCGCACTCCGACTTGGGCATGGTTGTTAGTCATTAATACGATGTCAAACAGCTCCTTGCTGTCTGGATAGAGCTCCCTCAGACGAGAGTTGACATTCATCAGCGCCTGCGTGAGAGGACAGACTGCGTTACACCAAAAGACAGGATGTTGTGTCAGAGCATTCAACATGAGGTTACAACACGACCTGGAGAACATTTGAACCACAGTTTAGTAACACGGAAAACAAGACTGAAAGAAAGGAATGTGCTTTATAAACCACAAAGGCCATCATCAGTATCACATAATGGTGTCTTATAACAGGTATATTGGTATCAGTGTGTACTTCAGCTGATAAGTAACATGATATTACAGAACAGAAATGTCAAGGATATGTTTGAGGTAGGTTAGAAGCTGACGTCAAGAAGTTTGTTTTTTAACTGGAAAATATCCCATCGCTACCTATCCTGGCCATTTTCATAATTAACAAATTTGAGGGATTTAGATAGATAGATAGATAGATAGATAGATAGATAGATAGATAGATAGATAGATAGATAGATAGATAGATAGATAGATAGATAAATTAGTGATGAACATACATGATAAATCCTAAATATCTTCAAAGTTGGTTATTAGGTACACTACAATACACCAGTCCTGCAATAAGTTCTATCTTCACAGAGGTTAAAATGTTCATTTTGTAGAGGTGCCTGGTTAGCTCAGTCGGTAGAGCTGGCAAACCAACCAAAGTTGAGTCCTTGCTGCAGCGGCCCAGGGTTCGAATCCGACCTGAGGCCCTTTGCTGCATGTCATCCCCTCTCTCTGCCCCCCTTTCCTGTCTGTCTTCAGCTGTCACTATCATGAAGGCAATAAAAAGCCCCAAAAATAAAAAAGTTTATTTTGTAGGCTCTAGTGAGTGGCGTAAGTGTTTCTAATACTTGTCCACACTGTTTATATAAATGAGTGTGGGCTAAATATAAGAAACATCTCTCATTATAGCCCCTTATAATTCAACAGCGGAGGACCCAAAACTTCCCTTTCCCTGGCCACATCGGCCAACTCTGACTGGGTGATCCCGAGACGTTCCCAGGCCAATGTGGAGATATAATCTCTCCACCTGATCCTCGGTCTGCACCGTGGCCTCCTCCCAGCTGGGAGCACCCTCCTGAGCTAACCCATTTCGGCCGCTTGTGACCACAATCTCATTCTTTCGGTCATGACCCATCGCTCATGACCATAGGTGAGGGTAGGACGAAAGATTGACCGGTAGATCGAGAGCTTCGCCTTTCGGCTCAACTCTCTTTCCGTGACAACAGTGCGATAAAGGGACTGCAAAACCCTGCTGCCCCGATTCTCAGGCCAATCTCCTGCTCCATTCTACCCCTGAGGTACTTGAACTCCTTCACTTGGGGTAAGGACTCACTCCCTACCCTGAGTAGACAATCCACCGGTTTCCTGCTAAGAACCATGGCCTCCGATTTAGAGGTGCTGATCCTCATCCCAGCTGCCTGACACTCAGCTGCGAACCCATCCAGTGAGTGCTGAAGGTCACAGGCCGATGATGCCAATGTAATCCTCAGCCCACCGAACTGCAACCCCCCCCCTGACAAAGTGCAGCCCTTGCGGAGGCCAACACCCACTGGAAACGAGTCCGACTTACGACCAAGAATCCGGACACAACTCTTGCTTTGGAAATACAGGGATTGGATGGCCCTGAGAAGTGACCCCCTCACCTCATAATCCCGCAGCACTTCCCACAGGATATTCTGGGGAACCTGGTCATATGCCTTCTCCAAATCCACAAAGCACATGTAGACCGGATGGGTATATTCCCAGGCCCCTTCCAGGAAACCTGCGAGAGTGAAGAGTTGGTCTGTTGTTCCACGACCAGGACAGAACCCGCACCGTTCCTTTTCGATCAGAAGTTCAACAATCAACCGAACCCTCCTTTCCAGCACCCTAGCCTAAACTTTCCCAGGGAGGCTGAGTAGTGTGATGTCTCTGTAGTTTGCACTGGTCCCCCTTTTTAAATAGGGGAACCAAGACAGCCCCTAAACACCCCGAGCCTTCACCATTTCTGGGCGAATCTCATCAATCCCTGGGGCTTTGCCACTGTGGACTTGTTTGACTACCTCAGTGACCTCCCGTAGGGAAATTGATGTAGATCTCCCATCATCCTCCAGCCCTGCCTCTATCACAGAGGGCTGGTTTGTTGGACTAGTCGGGTTCAGGAGTTCCCCAAAGTGTTCTTTCCACCGCCCAATTACCTCCTCAGTTAAGGTCAGCAGCGTCCCATCCCCGCTGTACACAGCTTGAATGGTTCCCCGCTTCCCCCTCCTGAGGTGTCGGACGGTTCTCCAGAAGCGCCTGGGTGCCGTCTGAAAATCCTTCTCCATGAATTCTCCAAACTCCTCCCACACCCGCTGTTTTGCTTCCCTCACAGCTGTTGAAGGTCTCTCGGCCAGGGGCCTCCTCCAGACGTTCCCAGTTCACCCGTACTACACGTTTGGGTATACCAGGTCTGTCCAGTGGCTTCCCCCGCCACCTAACCCAACTCACCACCAGATGGTGATCAGTTGACAGCTCCGCCCCTCTCTTTACCCGAGTGTACAACACATGCGGTCTCACGTCTGATGATACGATCACAAAATCGATCATAGACCTTTGGCCGAGGGTGCTCTGGTACCACGTACACGTATGAGCATCCCTGTGTATGAACATGGTGTTCGTTATGGACAATCCATGACTAGCACAGAAGTCCAGTAACAAAACACTGCTCGGGTTCAAATCGGGGAGGCTGTTCCTCACAATCATGCACCTTCAAGTGTCTCCATCATTGCCCACATGTGCGTTGAAGTCTCCCAGGAGAACTATGGAGTCCCGTACTGGAGCCCTATACAGGACTTCATTCAGGGTCTACAAGAAGGCTGAATACTCTGCACTGCACACCCCACACCCATTGGTGGCTCCAGAGTTTTTCTGTTGCAGGTGATATGGGGATGCTCAGCACATAAGAGAAGGTGCTTTGAATTTTGGGGCGTTTCATTATGGAGGTCGCATCGGACCACCCTTGGTATATATACACGCATACACGCCTGCATTAACTATACTCGTTCTGTGACTATAAGCATATATATACCTACGTAAAAGTATTCAATATAAGGGCTATAGATACAACATACATAAGCCTGCCTATGTAAACCTCTGAAAATAATATTTTACACAATTCTGTCACAGTCGAGCCCTGAATACAACGGAGCAGCAAACAGCAGCAACAGAAGGCAACCGATACTGTGTACGCTTCAGCCTAAAATGCTCAGATCACGCAATCACACAGCCAGTTACCAACACTAGTCTAATGATGAATCAGCAGTGTTCCTATTGTTGGAGCATCATAGATGTAACTATAAAGAGCCAAGATTTGTGCTTCAACCACCAAATTAATTACATTTGTAATAGCCAACAGAAGGGAAAATCATGCACTTACCATAGACATCTTCACAACAAAACAATAGGTCTGTTGCTGTGATTGAGTGCGAAGGCATCAATGATGTTGTCGCAGTCAAGGGTCCTCGTTCTCTCCGTGTTTATAGCCAAAAGTGCCAGATTACTGGTCCGAGTGTCTCCACTGCTGTTCCTCAGGTAGTTTTTTACATGGCTGGTAAACTGTGTTTATATCCATATATTGAAGCAATTATAACTTCTATACTGGTAAGTAAGGACATTTCTAGTGCAGCAAACAAAGTGTAGTCATTCAGAGGAATTAAACCAACACATCTGTTACTCAGTTTCAGCTAAAAAAAAGGGTGTTATTGTGGCATTTCTGCCATTGAGAAGCTGCTTGTAGAGAAGACAAGGAGCGATGGTGCAATGGAAATAATTAACATGTTCCAGTGAGTCATTGATCACTTTATACCCGACATTCAGGCAGGTTTACATTTGGAGAAAGCCAAACGAAGCCTTAAACCCACAGTGTCTGCTGCCAGCTGTGGTGGCAGGTCTGTATATCTCCTCACTGAGAAGTGTTGCGTAACAGCTAAGATCATTTTACAGTAACAAGATGCAATCATGGTGACAATGCCCCAGAGTGGTCTGAGGAACAGCAGGTCTGCACAATCACCGGCTCTGAACATCAACCAACCTTTATGGGAAGTTGAACAGTAGGTTTTTCCACCTTTTCGTCCTTCAAAAAATTTTGATTTTCTTGCTGAAGACTGGTATGATTTCATGGTTTGTATGATTGCATACCAGGAAGGGGTGAAGCAGTTTTGAAGGCAAAAAGCGGCTTTAACATGCAGTTTTTAATAGAAGGTTTCTGTAATTTGCCCTTTAGCAGAGGAAAGTCTGAATTTGTTTGTCTTAAAATTAGGAAATTATAAGTCAGTGAGGAACCTCCATCATAGCAGAAGTAGATGACATGACCTCCTGATATCAGCCTAACTTAAAGGAAGTAACACTTTTTACGATTGCAGTGGATCCGACAGTGCCAAATGCCAAATACATGACTCACTGAGGTGTGGCCTTACATGCAATATCCCTTAAAAAGTCTCAGCACAAAAACTAGACTCGAGATCTGGATACAGGGCTTAAAAACCAGCATGCAGAGATCACAGTCTTTGTTTTTGTAAAGCAAGTTGCTCCTGGTGTGGACTGTGTCAACAACCTGCTTTAAGCTCAATTTCATGGATCAGACCCTGCAAACACCCTGCAAACACCCTGCAAACACCCTACAAACACCCTGTAGAGACTTGCAGCAGGGCTTCAGGCCTACCTTGACGAAGGGGAAAGCAGGTCCTGGCTTCAGAGGCTTGTTTTCATGCTCCACCTGATGAGCCACATACTTCTCCAGTCCTTCTTCCTCATAGATCTTCCTCTCTGCCACCATGTTGAAGAGGGTGCGTGAGGAGACAGCGATGGTGACAGCATACCGGGGTTTGGGCTGTGAGAGGATGAAAAAAAACATTAAATGTGCATGCAACAGTAGGTTTGTTTAGCACTTATAAAGCCACACAAAGTGTATGCAAGAAAGTATGCGCAGCTAACACCCCCACACACACACCCACACACACACACACACACACACAGCTTATGGTAGTAAACTTTTTCAGGAAAATACTCACAGGTCTCGTTTTGTTTGCAGCTTTGGCCGCAGCACAGTCTTTCTCCTCTCCATTGTTTTCAACTGGAGCCCAACCGTTTGGGTTGATTTCAGTCATGTTTTATAAACGTTTGTAAGTCCTAAGACTCTTTATAGACACAGAATAATCGGAGGCAGCTTCAGCTTGGTGAACTGATCCCGGAAATGCGAGAGATAGCCTGGTGGGCGTATCCTCCGCCAGTGACGCACGCAGGTCTGGGCATCACTTGGCACCCCTGGCATACAGTGATATTTAGACAACAGAGCTTACAACTTTGTGGCAAAAGTTTGGGGAAATTGTCCTTTTTTACCTTTTTTCAACATGATAATGCAGAAAGTTGGTCCATAATGAACTGAATGAATAAATATATTCACACTGGAAACATCAGTTAGGTACTTCAAGAAATTTTGCAAGATAAGGAAAAAACTTATCATTGTCTTAATACTGCTATTGAATACATAATTTATTTGAAACTTTCTACATAAAGTCTTTACCTGAAATACTTTAGATATATATAAGGTATATTACCTGAAGAATGAAATGAACACGACAAAAAATGCAGCTGATTGCATAATACTTTATGTCCTATTTGACATGCTTAAGCTTAATTGTATTCCCAGGGTATATAAGAGGCCATTTCATGTCATAAGCGGCACTGCACATGCAAAGGCATAGAATGGTTTCCTGCTTACATTCAAGTCGTAGCACAACTCAGAAGTGGTCAGCTCTCACATAATGCCTAAAAAAAAAGAATTATGTGAAACCACAAAGGCAGCCATCTTGGCACTGCTGGAAATTGGCATGAGTGAGAGACAGGTAGCCAAAAAACTGAAGATCTCCAAGACAGTCGTTCATTACACCAAGAAAAAGCAAGCCGAATATGGTACTACCAAATTGCTAGCTGGTCGAGGCAGGAAACGTCTTTCTACCCCACGAGATGACCGTGCACTCACACGTTCCTGTGTCAGGAATCGTCGTCAGTCCTCCAGGGACTTTAAAAATGAGTGAGCACTGTTGAGAAATGTGACTTGTTCAGCAAGGACAGTTCAAAACCGACTTCTTGAAGCTGGTCTGAAGTCACACAGGGCATGGAAGAAGCCCTTCATCAACGAAAGGCAGAGGAACGCCCGGTTACTCTTTGCTAGGGATCACAAGGATTGGACTGTTGATCATTGGGCTTCATTGTTCTCTTCAGTGATGAATCCAATTTTGAGTTGATGCCCACACCAGCCAACTTACTGGTTAGGAGGAAGCCTGGAGAAGCCTACAAACCAGACTGTCTTGCCCCTACAGTAAAACATGGGGGTGGATCGGTGATTATCTGGGGTTGTTTCAGTATGGGTGGAACAGGCCAATGCAATTGTGTGAAGGGCGAATGAACCAGGTCACGTACAGGGCTACTCTTGAAAACAGTCTTCTTCCATCAGCTGATAAACTCTTTCCCGCCTCGAATGACTGGATTTTCCAACAAGACAATGCCCCTTGCCACATGGCAAGATCATAGCCTGGATGGAGAACCAGAACATTCAAACCATGCCTTGGCCTGCTCAATCAACAGATCTAAATCCAATTGAAAACCTGTGGAACATCATCAAACTCAAAATGGAGAACCACAAGCCCAAAAACAAAGCAAATTTGTTTGAATTTTTGGAACAGGAATGGGCTGCTGTGACAGCAGAACAATGTCAGAAGCTGGTGGAGAGCATGCTAAGATGCATGGCTGCAGTCATCAAAAACAATGGTTATGCAATCAAGTACTAACTCCTGTGTGTATCATGTGACTAAAACAGACAGAAAAGAAAACATGGAATGCCTAAAAGCACTGTTTTTGGCAGTACAATGCCATAGCTATTGATGTAAGAACTTAAGTGATTTTGGTAATTATCAAGAAAACCATGGAAAATGGCTAGACATCAGCTCTTAAATTAAACTCTTATGAGCTATTTTTGTTATCATTATATTTGTCCAAACAAACGTACTTTTAGTTGTACCAGGCATTAAAATGAACAAGAAACTGAAGACACAAGTGTAGTATAAAAGTTAGTGTAGGTTAGTGCATATTATATGTTAGTAATCAAGTAATCACACAAAAGTTTGGATATTATGTTGTAAGCACTATGGTTTGTTCACACAGATAACTGGAAATCAAGTAGAGAGCACTATGTTTTAAGTAATAATGATTTAGAGTGTTAAGTAGAATAGATTTATATAAGCTCACAAGGATGTTAATGAAGGCATTATGGTTTAAGGGTATATGATTCCATGATAAGCACAAATACTGTTGATGAAGTAGTAAGCACCATGGTCTTTTAGTAAAAGTTTGATTTAATGTGTGGAACATATAGAATGTGTAGTTGTAGCAAAAACAGGCACTGATTATACCAAATGTATGTGTGTGTGTTTGTAACACAAGTCTCTTATCATATTATAAAGTTTTTAAAAAATACAGTAAAAGACATCTGTGACATATTGGTGTAAGAAAACGGTAATAAATGATTTAAAAAAATAGAAGTACAGTAAACTAGATTCTAATGGTGTAATCCTGATGAAAGGAGAGCAAAAAGAAAATGTCATGGCCTACTTGTGTATGCCATGAAGCCTGTGGGTTCTGTGATAAGAACATAGGCCTGACGGTGCAGGATAATTAGGCGAGCAAGACACCAGTAGAATGGAGCATGGGCCCAACAGGTGCAGGATAATTGGACTGATAAGACACTAGTAGAACCAAAAAAGCCACAGGTTGGTGGAATTTTAGGGTCTTTCCAGAGGGAATTTACACCATTATGTCATAGGTTGAAAAGGTAGAAGATGGGCTGGACTTGTGACAGAGTGCAAGAGTATATAAGGAGAAGCTTTGTGAGGTTGAATTCAGTCTTTCCATGGATGGCTCAGGCTTTGTTTGTCTGTCAAGATAATAAAGCTCTAATCTGCTGCCAACTTTGATGAATCCTGCTTGTTATTTTTCCACCTGAAGGAGAAAAACTTTTAAACCTAATCTGGACATACTTCGTATGTTGGACACAACCTTCTGATCAAAAAGAGAACTCATTCTGACCAAGACCCAACACAAGGGTGGTCTAATAATTTTTTCCATGACTGTATATATATGTTATGACTGAGGTTTTTCTTTTAGTTTTGTGTATATGTTACGTAAAGATGTCACATTTTGATATTGGTGTGAAATGTTTGGTATGTACATAACTGCACAACAAATATAATGATTCATGATAAATATGGATGTGCCTTTATACTTTGATTAGTTTTGTTACGTTGTGTAAGACACATTGCAATTGTAAACTACTATTTGAAGCCTATTCAATTCATTGATTATTTCATTAAATATATTCTGATAGATGTTTACTTCTATCCTTATATAGTTTAGCTACATATGCCTCTTTTTTTTATTTTTTCTCTATTTATCTACCTATTCCTTTCCTTGTGTTGCTACAATTGAATACCCCCTCTGCAGATCAATAAAGGCTTTCTCTTATCTCATCTTATCTTACATTCACATTAATATAATTCATGTAATATCACATTAATATCTTACATAGTTATTGAAATAGAAAATGCTTACACAATCTCTCTGCCTCACACACACACACACACACACACCGTCCACTGGCACATGAATGACCTCCCTCCTCCATCACACACACACACACACACACACACACACACACCCTACCCCCCCAGAGTTGGTAGAGTCCGGGACGGAGCATCATGGCGATTGACGGTAAGTACTCGATCTCAGGTGTACTGCGGGACTCGTGTGGAAACTTTGCCGCGGGACAGAACGAGGACGCCGTTTTAAAAATCACATGTCACATTCACCGCTTTTAATCCGGTTTATTTTTTTATTTTATTTTTTTATTTTTTTATTTACAATCAGACCGCGAGTACCGCAGTGCTCCGGAGCTGGGACAGCTAGCAGCGCGGGGCTGATGACACCCGCACCGATGCAGGAATGTTGTGATCCCTTCATGGGATGCGCGCGTGCTCTCACAGCCGCGTGAAAGTGACGCTAAAGTGGACACTCGCTAGTCCCCGGATCGACCGTTGGGGAGACGTTTGTGTGAAATATTTGACTAACGAGCCAGTGACAGTGCAGCTATTTAATTTAAATATATATATGTATATGTGTATATGTGTATATGTGTGTGTTGGCTGTAACTGAAAAAAATCCCGGCAGGCTGCTACTTAGCGTCACATGGCAACAACTACTTTGTTTTGATCACGTTGGCGGATGAATATGGTGTTAACTGTTATCGAACGTTTGAGTTCTAAAAACGACCGTTATTATTTATTTTTATTTTTTTGTTGAGGCACGTGCTTTTATTTTTATTTTTTTACCGTTACGTGTAATGTGTACAACCGGTGTAAAAAAAAAAAAAAAAAACAGAAGAAAAGCCTCCATGTCGACCGGACAAGTGTCTGTTCAAGGTTTTAGTGAAAGTGACCGGAACACACAAAGGATGGAGTCGGTGAAGAGTAGGCGCGTGCGTTTTGCTCGTTGTCCCGTTTACCGGGCACGGTCCTTCATTGTGTCACGTGCAGCCAAGCGTGCGGCGGTGTTTGTTGATGTGACACCTGAGAGGAGAGGGTACGGTTTCATAAAGACATCAGCAGTGCCTCACCATGGGCAGCAGTGGTACAGGGGCGGGAATGTGTCAGGAAGTCTCCCACCATTCATACACTCACTGCTCAATGCGTATAGGGATGGCTTAAGTTAGATAACATGGTTCAGTCTTACCACTCAGAATATACTTAGAGATTTCTTGCTTTTTAATTTTGACTAGTAAAATTAGGGATGTCTTGAATTAACATTTCTTTTAGTTGGAGGTGCATCCCCCTAACCCCCCCCATAATATGTGTTTATGTGCTTATTGTATGTTTGATCATCACCCTCCATGCAGCAGATTGATGTTGACACATGTGTTTCCATATTCATTTACTGAAGGTGCAAAGTTTCTTTTAATGTGAGTTTAAGATGTGGATGTATAAGCATGACTTTTATGATCAAATATGCAATAATGTGTGACATGGACACTTGAAACCTCACATTGGAGAATTAATCTTACAGTAAAATTAGAGATTTGTTATGTCTAGCAGTAGTTAAACTTTTTTTAAATATACAATGTAACATGTCATTGTGGAGAATGAACATGTAGTCTTATTTTAATAATTGTATTAGTAGTAGAAGTAATTTAATTTCTTGGTGGAAAAGACAGCAGACACACATTATTATCCAAAATATTAAAATCAGAGTATTATATGTCTTAATGTAACGCCTTAAATGTGAATCCTGTTGCTCTATTAGACGTCACAAGGGCCTGAAATAATGATGTTTACTTCATAGTATTGTTATGAGTGTCAGAAATAATTTTCTAAGAATGAGAATAGATTTCCGTCTGAACCGATTTAATTTGTTTTATTTTGGAGTTACTCCAAAAAAAGGATAGTTACAGTTTCTAGCTTCCTGTTTTTACTTTAAAACCATCAACACAAACAAAGTGACTCAGTGATACGCAGTTTCTTCTAGGAACCAGAGGATCCACTGATATTCAAAACATAAATACTTTAATTACAACTGCTGTTTTACTTTAAACCCACCATTAAATCGTCATCTTGACCATTATTATAGTAAGCAAAACAGAAAACGTGAAACTTCTTATAATTAATCTGAAATAATAACTACAGAATAGTCTGATGATTTATTATTGTCCCTTTATTGACACAAAACTTATATTATAATACCCATTTTATCCCCCAGTTTTCTTTATTTGACTGAAGAAGAAGAAGCGTACATTACTGTGAAAAAGCCCTCTTGTAAGAATAGCAGTGATTTTAAGGAAAGTAGTGACTCGTGTATGACTGATTGCTACACTTTGGCAAGCTTTTTGTCTAGCGAACAGAGAGTTTCTCTACCATTAAGTGAATTGGTCTAGAGAGTGTCTGTCTGCTGTGTGACAGGAGACAAGTCTGCTTCAGAGCCTTTTTATTTTATTTCTGGCATCAAGCCGTCACCTCAGACCATTTTCCGGCGTCCAATCCTTGATTTGAGGGAAGTAATACAATAAGTGGATGAGTGGAAGATTTGTTTACATTTTATTAGTGGAGTTCAGGGGAGAACAATATTGTTTCTCGAAGCCCAAGACAGGTAAAAATAATAAAAACAAAGACGCTACCCCAAATCCCCGCAATTTAAACTGTTAAGAGAGCCAATATCTGCTTCTGCCACTGAATACTGCTGAGCCAAGAGAGATATTGTGTGAATATATGTGCATAATGTGTGTGAATGACTGTGAGGGAGATATGGGTCAGTATCCTTCATTAAATTAAGCCTCGGGGAGATTAAAGCAACTGATATAACTACCAGGAAATGTAACAACAACCTGCAGTAAAAATGTCCCACTAATTGGATCAAAAACAGAAAGAAAACTTAAACATATTTCCAGATAATGTAAAAAGATCAACTATTGGAGGTGAAACATGTTAGGAAACACAGTTGTAAGAAACCTCAGAAAATAAAATTTAAATAATTAAACTATCAGAGACTTGTGGTGTTAGTGTTTATTTTGGGGGGGGGGTCCTGGCTACAGCCCCGAGTGTAACAACTGAAATCATTACTTTAGATCTCTTGAAAGATGAACTGAAGTAATAATTACTGCATTTAATATGAATAATATATTACATTAATGAGCCTTAGCACAGTTTTGACCCATTTAGAGAGAGAGATTCTAATTCCCATTGTTACTGGGGGTATTGCTGCTTCAGAGATGGTTATGGCTTACAGTGTACTTTTTATTTATTTATAGTTATTTCGAGTACTTTATCCCTTAATGTACGCAATATTTGAAGGAATGGCTTATATATTTTTCTGGCTTTTTCACTTTCTTGTGAAGATTTATTCCACTTTCACGTCTGCCAGGAGACGCTTAGCTTAGCATAAAGACTAGAAAGTGGTAGGAAGCAGCGAGCCTGGCTCTCTCCAAAACTAAAACAATCTACCCACAAGCACCCCACAGCCAAGAAATAGTCCCGCGCATAACCCCCGATAAAACCATTCTTATGTTTGTAGGCTAGCTGTTTCCATCTGTTTCCAGTCTTTGTGCTAAGCTAAGCTACCCGTCTCTAACCCTAAAAAACTAATACCACAGTGGTATCAATCTTATCATATAGTGAATATAAAATGTTAAACTTCAGACAGATATTTTACACTTCCCTCTCATGGTGCACTTATATTAACTTAGATTGTGTAGTTTTCTCACTTGGTTCCAGCTAATCAGTTTTTATATGTGTTGGCATAAGCATCTGCCAGCCTTCCTAACCTTGAGGCCTGACCATATGTTTTCTTCAGTACATGGAATAATCTTTAACCTCTGACTCCCAACTTCTCATCTCTTTCTCTCCCAGGAGGGGGGAGGAACTGTGGTGTTCATGAGCTCATATGTGCCAGACGAGGTAAGGGCCATGTTACAACCGAGCATATCTCTTAACACTTGTGTGTGTCTGCGTTAGGCATAAGAGTACATTTTTTTGTGTGTGTGTGTGTGTGTGTGATTGTTTTCAGACTGACGTGCGTGCTTGGCTGCGCTCCACTAATTCACTTTTAAAAGCACAATAAGACTTGATACGTCCAAATATTTAGCCCGAGCTTCCACCTGTCCTTTAAATCCTGTGAATTTTCACTGGAATTTGGTGTGTAGAAAGTATCTCTATATAGACTTCAGAAAGCATAATGTCAGGGTCTGAATTATGCATGGCATATCGAGTTTTGGCTCACTTCAGCAAAAGAAGGCAGCTGTGTGTTCATGATTTATTCAGCGTGGAGGTTTTGTTTCGTATCAGAGGTCCATGTGTAAGCAACATTTCCAGATTGCCTACCTACTTTTTAAACAAGCATGCCCTATAAACAGCCAAGTTAAGTATGCACTGGTCTAAAAAGCTTAAAAGTGGGATAAGTTATTACATGAATAAATGAATGAGGGTTAACTCGAGGAGTGAGGAAATATGACATCATTTCTTTCTGTCTTGTGTTTAAAAGATGTAGAAACATGACAGAATGATTAATTTCCCTTTGTTTTATTTGAAAACATTTCATCTAAATGAGTTCATGTTTTCTCTGAGGTTGTTATTCATTTGCTGTTTTTCACATTGAATGCTTCAGTGGCTGTGTTTTTATGTTTGTTAGTCAGGTTGCTGGAGTCATTTACCTGGAAAAGAAATAATGCAGATTGAATCCTGAGGCTCAGTTCGGAGTCCTGTTCAGTTCACACGCTGTAAAAAAAATGATTTATTTGTTTATATTTTCTTTATTTATTCTGCTCAGACATACAAATTGTACATGCACACGCTCAAGGAGGATGGATAGGGTGAAAGAGGGGAGTTAAAAAGGCATATGAAGAGAAAGGGAAGTGGCTGAGAGGCAAAAAAAAAAAAAATCCACTTTAATCTGCTCTGCTGTTAAAGAGAAATATCAGATTTTTCTCAGAATGATGGGTATAAAAAATAACCGATAGCGGCATGCGAGCTTTTCCAATGGGCGTCTTGCCACCGCTCCACTTTCCAGTATACATCGACAGAGGGGATCGAGTTACCTCAGGTGGCTAAATTATTCAGCTGTCGTTGACATTTACAGAGCAAGGGCCATGTATGAAGTGTCATCACACCCCGGGGGCACAGGGCCCATAAGCTGTTCAGTTCAACAGGCAGGCTGCTGTGCCTGTGGCTGCAGAGGTCATTCTGGCTCAATCGACACAACTGTCAGCAGTGAGAGTTGATACGTAAGCCTGGCAAGTGCTGGACGCCGTCTAAGTGTAAGGGATTTATTACATGTCGGATTACTTCAGAGCAGGACAACTTTGTTTTTCCCCCTCTCTTCTCAGATCATTTACTATGTATAGCAGCAGAAGTACTGATAGTGCTTTTTGGGAACAGCTGGCTTTAAAGAGGATATTCATTTAGAGAAGGTAAGCCTCTGCTGCCACATCGCTCTGGTATCTCTCTCCTACTTATCAACGCCATTCTTGGGGAATTTTAGCATTCATTATTTTCGGCAGTCTGCAGCAGGCGGCAGCGCTAGTTGTCAGGCTGCAGTGGTCTCTGCCTGTTGCCATGGTGAAACTAGTCTGTCCATAAGTTCAGTCTGTAGTCAGGAGGTTTGAGAAACTATGCCTCTATTTTTCTCTCTTCCGCTCTCATTTGTGCTCTCAGGGAGAAACCAGTCTTCACAGTTACTGGTGGTGATGGTTGTTTCTCACCTGCTACAAACCACATGCTACACCAAACGCACTGGCTTGAAATGCACCACACTTTTATTTATATATATGTATATATAATATTTTCTCATGTGATTAATTATTTGTTTGGTCAATAAAATGTGAAAGGTGAAAGATGCCCCTTACCATTTCCCAAGTTGATGTCTTCAAATAGCTTGTTTTGTCTAATTAACAGTCTAAAATATTTATAATTGTCAATTTGAAATCACATAAAACAAAGAAAAACAGCAAGTCCACAATTTAGAAGCTGAAAAAATGACTAGTTGGTTGTTTATTTGACCTATTTGTCTCCTAACCAGGAGATTAAAACAACAAAATGAAAAAAATAACACAAAATATGTCACAAACTCAAACACATTACAAACCATAAATAGAGTTGGCTGTAAGGATCATATAAAATATTACGTCCCAGAAGGAGCTAAAGTGCCACCTTAAAGCTGCATTAACAATGACAATGAGTAATGTAGAAGATCAACATCAAACATTGATCATCCAGTTCTGCAGTCCTTCAGCTTTACGGAGAGATTTAGCATCTTTCAGCTCATTGTTTTGGGTTTAGGGCCCGCAACTTTATTGTTGTTTGTCTTATTTTTGCTTTATTGTTTTTATATTCAAACAGTATGTTTCACTTTTAATGTAACAAGACAAAAGGCGTAAACCATCCAAAATCCAACATAGAGCATCCAGGAGGACACACAGTGGACCACACAAACTAATGTAAATTATATGCTAACGCTTAGCCTTGGAAGTAACAGTAATCCCGACTGCAGGTAGTAAGCCAGTTAGCCAGATGTGCTAAATTAGCTAATATTAGAGCAATCAAACACACACTTGAAAGGTCCCATGTGTAACATTTAAGAGGATCTATAGTCAGAAATGGAATCTAATATCCATTGTTATGTTTTCATTCGTGTATAATCACCTGAATTTAGGAATCTACAGACCCAGCGGGTCATCTTCCGTGGAGTCCGCCATGTTGAGCCGCCATGTTTCTACAGTAGCCCAGAACGGACAAACACTGGCTGTCGATAGGGCCTTTCGCATCTTTTGTGGCCGTTATACTTTCTCTTACACATTTAGTTCAGTTTGTTGCATTGTGTAACTTCACCACTAGATGCCACTAAATCCTACACGCTGCTCCTTTAATCCATTCCTTACAGTTTTGTGTTTTCGATTTAAAAGACGCCTGCCCTAAATTCTTTAAATGGTTGATAAGCTAAGCAACTGTTGTTCAGGAGAGGGGTTCAGTGAAAGGTCAATTGAAAACACCTGTGTGGGTGTACAAAGCCTTTGAAATTGGTGTCTCTAATAAAATACTAAGGAATTCACTGTTGAATATATATTATTTTGGAATCAAAAAACTGTATCATGTGTCTCAAGTACTTAAACTTGAAATTCAGACACCTCATATCACCAAGGCTCGCTTGCAGTGTGCTTCATTTTACATGCTGCCCTTTCCACCGAGGCATTTGGTCTTTAGAAATGCCGTTCATGCTTCATTGTCCGCCAGCTTTCCCTTTTTCTTAAGCTATTACACTGCGGTGTGTCTGTGTTGTAGCCTATTAAGTGCAGGCCCATTGCGGTTTGGCTGGTTTACCAAGTCTATGTTTCAGTAAGATACAGTCCCTTTGAGGCTCTCATAAAAATAGCACTTCAGCAGCGCAGGGCTGCATGGTTACATGAAGTATGGTTGGCCTACATACACTGCTGTAGATTGTATCTGGTATGCCTTTGAAGTGGGAAAACTCACTGGCTGTTTAAAAGTACAATAGCTAATGCTCCCTTCACAAGGCAACATTTGAGGAGTTTGATTCGAAAAAAAGATGCCTATCATCAAAAAGAATTATTTGTGGTATCAAAGTGGGGTTGTTTACAGCCTTAAAAGGATTTTATTCAAAATAGCATTTTTCAGCTTGCAGCCATCTGTGTTAAGACTCTTTTTCCTAAAAATGAAAGACTTTGGTTTGGAAAGTTACATTCCTCCATAATCAGAATTACTTATCTTTTCCTATGTCTAATTTTGTTTTTCTCTCTTTCTGTCTGCCTCTCCCTTTCCATCCCCTGTCTCCCCTCTTCCCTCCCTCTGTATTTCTGTTCCTCTCCTCAGTCTCTCCTGAGCTTCTGGGTGTGCTGTCTTCCATCGCAGCCTTCATGGCGTTGATGGCTGTGTTCTTTCTTTACCTCAGCAACAAGCTGTCAGTGGAGAGTCCTGACAACTTGTCACATCTCAGTGGCTATAGGAACAGCCAGCCAGGTACTCAGCACACTTATAGATTAACCACAGTGGCAGCATTTACACAAACACACACACACACACACACACACACACACACACACACACACACACACACATTATTAGGATGATCATCTTTGTTCTGGTTTTAAATTAAGACTTTGAAGTTTGCCTTGTTGATCTTTATCCTCAGACACATATGAAACCTAATCTAAATAGTGCAATAATGCAACACTGTAAAGACCACATCTAAGGACACAAATATAAGAGAGTAGGGTTTAACATGGACTTTTTGCATAACTTTGCATGCAGAATTTGTTCTATAAATAGTTTCAGAGTGGGATCTGGTGTCTGGAGGTGTATAGCACTGTAAAGCTGCATATTCTTTGGCCTAAATACGCCAAGGAGCATGATCATGTTTTCACGATTCATTCATTATCCAGATTCTGGACACATAATATTTTATTTTATGAATAAACATGAATAAATTGAGAACCAGGTGCTGTTATTGTTTTGCCTAACTACAGTACAAATCATATCATGAGCTGCTTCAACAACAGGCCGGCTGCTTCTTTTTTGGACAGGATACCACTTTGGTTCTTTTCTCTTCTTAAAGTAACAAGTCTGTTTTGAAAATGTACGAAGTAGAAAGTACTGATATTTGTGTAAAAATGTAGGGGGTAAAAAGTTGTACAGTAAAGTACAGATACCTCAAAACACTCCTTAAGTACTGTATTACAGTATTTGTATTTCTCTCCTTCCCATCTGGAAAGAACCCAGGGCCTGAAATGAGAACAGAGTTAGTACTAGTAAACAACATGGAGGATGTGAATAAAATTTGTAGAGACAAAGTTGATCGGAGGCTGAACCTGTGAGATTTTCATGTGTTTTTACAGTGTTACTATCCCAGTTCATTTTATTGTGGTTGCTTTCTAAAAACCTTATTATAATATCTGACACATAGAGCACAAATAGTTGAATACATAAACACAGTGAGAGAAGCTCTTGGTACAGAACATTTACTATAATCTCTACAATCACCATATTGCTTGGTGTATATGAACGTGTTGTTCTCAGCACACACTGTGATGCTGGTGCCACACCCTGCTAACAACCACATGTCCGTGTCAGTGCCTCTGATTAGCTAATCTAGTGGTCAGCGTGGCGACGGGATCCCCGGCTGAGAGATGGCCTTCTTCAAGAGCTTCCAGCACAACCTGCCATCTGTCAACATTTCCTCCATCTTGGACTCAGTCACCAGTCGTGTGGATGACCTGGCCAATGCTGTCAGTGATGTCACTTACGCTGTCAGCGACCAACTGACAGAGCAGGTCACCACTATCATCAACAAGGTGGACGATGGGGAAAATAGCAGCACCCAGGAGGCCGGTCAGACTTGCACCGCACAGGAGGGCAAGGCCAGCAATAAAAGCATGTGGCAAATGTCTAGAGACTCAGACGCAGGCAACGCAACCTCGAAGACCAACCAGGCCAGTGATACCACGGAGGCTGAGCATGCTGCGAGCCAGCTGGAGTGGGAATGGAGAGATGGATGCTGGCGGGTGAAAAGGACTGAAGCAGAGTTAGCAGAGGAAGAGAAGAGGAAGAAAGAGGAGAAGGAGCTTCAGGAGAAGAAAGAGCAGAGGAGAAAAGAAAGGAGAGAGAAGCAGCTGGAGAAAGAAGCCAAGACACAGAAAAACAAGGAGGAATCCCAAGATGGAGAGCAAGAGCAGGAAACAGATAATGTACCAGAGAGAAAGGAGAGTGACAGTGGAGACCAATCCAGTGCTCAGAAAAAAGCTGATGACTGCGATGAACCTCCTCAGTCACCTAGTCCAGAGACTGAAAGCAGGTTAACGAAACAGAACAAGCAAAAAGAAGAGGGAGAGGAAGAGGAAGCAAGAGAGGACAGCCTCGAGAGAGAGGGAGATGATGAGGAGGAGGCCGAGCTTTCTAGATCTTCCACAACAGTGAAAAAGAAAAAGTCAGACAAGAAGAAAGGGAAAGGAGCGAAGAGGGGTTCAAAGAAATCAGAAGAAACCCCAGATGTGGAGAAAAAGAAGGAGAAAGGGAAGAAAACCAAGAAGAAAAAGAAAAGCAACCAAGGTTAGACGATGTCCTGCTTCTGTTTGACCGCCTGGGTCTTCTTCTCTTGTCTTCAAACTCTTCCAACATTTGAAAGCATAACCTGAAAATGAACCTTTCCAGAGTGCCTTGTGCCAGCTTTCAAGCATCTGCACCTTTGCTCTCATCTTCTGCGTTTCTCTAAACGTCACACATATTTTGGTTTGTGTGATAAATGCAATGTTTGAACTAGAGTCTCCATGTGTTCTGTCCAGAGGGAGTTTTATCAGACAGCGAAGAGGACAAAGGGCCCGAGGCTGTGGCCCAGCAGAACACAACCTCTGCGTGGAGCAACAAATGCAAACAGTCCACCGAGCAGGGAGGCTACAGCAGTGAAGCCTCCAGTGAACGGGGTGAGAATGTGCATATTTGCTTCATATACATCATTTTATCTAACCAGGAGGAGTTACAGGAGTCTCCTGACCAAGATAGCATTGTAGAACATAAACAAAAACATACAAGACACACTTAGATAAAAATAATGAAGCATCACACAATGCACAGCATGAAAGAATAGTGACAAAATACCAGTAATGATATAACAAGGAATATAAAATGCAGTAGATCAAAATTCTTATAAATAAATATGTAAAAAGTGGCTTTATGGAGCTATAAGTTATACATACATTTTAAATGGCCATTAGCTATAATTTTATAATAATAGTTTGTTTTTTAGTACCTGCTACTGTGTACAAAGTGCCATTGTTAGTTTTTCATACTTCATACATACAATTCTCAAACATACTTATACCTATCACCCGTTCACTCTCTTGCACCTAAAGGTAAAAGGGAAAGATTATTTTTCTTCTTACAACTCTGTATGTTACTGTATGCCTTATATTTCTATAATGTCTATTGTGTCTCTATTGAGGTATTTAGTATCTTTTCTTCATTGTGTAAATCGTCTTAGAGTATCTTGAAAAGTGCTCTATAAATAAAATACCGTTACTTATTTATACTTTTCTCTCACGTGAGGAGTTCCAGGTAAATTTGGTTTTATCTAAGCTTCTAAAATGACTCCCTAAATAGTTCAACATTATAGTAAATATTTCATATCTTGCAGAGAGTTAGAAGAAAGGAGTGATATCTCTCTCATATCTGAAAATAAATATGAATTAAATATGAAGCTACATACGGTTAGCTTAGCTTCACATTGAAACTGGAAGCAGGAGGAAACATTTAGCCTGGCTCTTTGTAAAGGTAACAAGCACCTCTGAAGTTCACGGATTAACACATGTAGATCTTGTTTGTTTAAAGCAGCAACAAGGAACTTACATTTATTGTTGATTCCGGCAGCCCCTGTGGACAAAAGCGGTAGTGTTTCCACCGCCTGTTTCGTTGATTTAAAGGGGAATCTGATCTAGTTCAACCCAGTAGCACGCATTAAGAATAACTACATAGAAATCTTATTGCTGATAGTCTTGTTTGATTATGTAGGTCATATAGAGACATCAGTATTAAACTGAGACTGTTTCATAACCAGTTAAAACTTCCTGTAGTAGGTTTAATCCATACAAAGCCAAAGTGTAAAAACAACAATTCGTGGTCAAAACTATTTCATGGCCTGGAGGTGCTGGTAGGCGGATTCTGAGTGGTATTGGATGTCTAATCTAAAATGTTGAACTGTTCCTTTATTTGTCTTTATAGTACTACATCGTACAACAGCATACAGTAACTTATTCTCTATGTACTTTTTCCAAAATTGCATTGTAACAAATACACGGGGCATCTTTACCTCTTGAAACCTACTTTTTAAAATGGACTCACCTGTGGGTCAGGTTAACTCAACTCTGTGGTAAACTGTATGTTGCATACATAATAAGTATCCCTGCAGTCTCCAGTATATCATATATCATATCACATTACTCCTCCTGTGTCCCTCCTGTAGCCAACAGCATCCAGAGAATAAAGAAAGATTCCTCCCTCAATGAGCACAAGCCTCCTCCGTACCAGGATGAGGGCTCGGCGGCGCGTGTGTCCTCTCGTTCCCGCTCGGAGCGAGGGGTCAGAAGGGGGTCGTCCCCACAGCACTGCGACAGCCCCCGGTGCTCCAGTGAGGCCAGTGTGGACCAGGACACTGAGAGCTACCTCAACAAAGGCTGTGAGGAGGACATACCCAGTGACAGCACCGCTGTCCTGGGACCAGAGGTGAGATCAGAGCTACTGTATGTTCCCTCTTTTGTGTCCTCAAGCAGCCCATAACAATTGTTTTTATTGTGTAAAAATAAATATATTATATTTTATACCTGCCCTGTAGTTTACCATAACGATAGTACAAAAAGTCATCATTATTACCAGTTAATTAGGCATTTACTAGTGTAACTAGATAACTTGTTACTGTAATAATGTTACTTCCATTACAGTGTCAGTAACAGGTCATCTTAACATAAGGAGTACTTATTTTTTTATCTGAATCCATAAAAATACTGACTTAAACTTAAAGGAGGACTCATAAACGACAAATAGAATCAGGCAGCTTCACTTCCCATAAGGTTTATTTGTATTAATACAGAATAGAGTCAAGATCAACTGAACTAAAGGGTCTCATAATCTAATACTTTTCCTTCTGACAGTGGTCTACGTGATCAGACAGTATCATGAGATTAACAGTATCATGAAATATGATATAGAGATATGAGATATACATTTTTGGTCACGTCTGGGGCTCACGACTTCCCTGTCTTTGAAATGAATATATCATCTATTATTCTGGGACATTCCTCCTAGGTCATCCTGACACAGCTACACACTGATCCTTCACTCCCTAATCAAATTCAGATTCAGTGATACTCTTTTGTTTTCTTTTCCTCTGCTTATAGCTGCAGCCCAGAAAATATGGGCCACCAAGGGGAAAACTATCACACACAGAGGGCTGATTGTACTTGTTTAGGAGAAAAACAAATTAAGCCGCATTGTTGCAGTTTCCACTGATCCTACAAAATATGCCTCATAACGATCATTATATCTGTTTATTTTTCAATAATAAATCAGATAATTTATTGGAGATTATTTGGAACATTAAAAAACAGTTGAAAATCTGATTCTAATTGGACTCTAAAAACAACGTTTGCCGCAAAACACAGCTTAATAATTTATTGTTTTGTCAGTTAACTTCAGGGGTTTCCAGAAGCTCATTTGCATTCTTTCCCCAATTTTCACTTTTCATACCTGTCTTTGTCATAACAAGTCGTAACCACAGTATTCCTGCAGCAGCACACAACTTATGAATGTGTGGGGGAATAAAATGTGGGTGAAAACGATTTGTTTTGTTGAGAAAATCAGTAAAAGCTTTAGACATACAATCAGTGCCGGAAAGCTAATAGAAACAATAAATTGTATGGTTTTATATGACTTACATATCACCTCGTCTAAAACATAAATTATGTAATACTATGCAGCAACAGCAGGAAGTTGATGAAGGCTAATAGGTTACAACACTTAAGATTCCCTTCCTCTTCTACACTCTCTTATCTCTTTCCCTCCACCATTCCTCTGACAATTCTCCCTTTTCTTCCCTTCAGGACGGCTCTGGTCCTCAGCTCCCTACGGCCTACGAGCCAGAGGCACTCGGCAAATACGGCACACTGGACGTCGCCTTTGAGTACGACTCCAGCGAGCAGTATCTGGCTGTCACGGTCACCGCGGCGACAGACATTCCTGCTCTTAAACAGACGGGAAACATCGCGTGGCAGGTCCACCTGGTCCTGCTGCCCACCAAGAAGCAACGGGCCAAGACCGGTGTGCAGAAGGGCCCGTGTCCTGTCTTCACGGAAACTTTCAAGTTTTCCAGGGTGGAACAGGAGGCCCTGGGGGACTACGCCGTTCGCTTCCGCCTGTACAGCATCAGGCGGATGAAAAAAGAGAAGGTCCTGGGAGAGAAGGTGTTCTACCTGACTAAGCTCAACCTTCAGGGCAAGATCGCTCTACCTGTCACCCTGGAGCCGGGCTCTGAACTTACCGTGAGAACACTTTGTGAATTTCTGTCTTGCACTGTGCATAGTTTCACCTGAGGCAGTGGGACAATAAACAATATGAACTCTAGAGCTGTTTTATTCAACTGCAGATTGGTCTAGAGCTTCATCTATGGACTATTTTAAGATAACTGATTAATCTTCTTATTTTCTTAATTGACCAACTCGTTTTTTGGCCGATAAAACTATAAAAAAGTGAAAAATACCCAAGGTGACATCTTCATATGTCTTGTTTGGTTCAACCAACAATTCAAACCCCAATACTATTCAGTTTACCTTAATGTAAGACAAGGAAGTGCAGAAGATTCCTTACATTTGAGTAAGTGGAACCAGCAAATGTTTGTAATTTTTGCTTAAAAAATAATATTTGGAAGTAGACCAAAGTATTGGACAAATTAAAACTTTGACCTGATGATGGCACTTGACGTAAAATCAGAGGACTACCAAAGTTGTTATAATTCATCTTGAGGGCAACATGAATGTAGGTTGCAAATTTCATAGCAATTCATACAATAGCTTTAAAGTTTTACTCAATGCCACGAATGTCAGCCTCATGAGGGTCACCAAAATCAGTAGGGTTCATCCTGTGGGGACCTAGAACATCTGTACATAATGTCATGACACTCCATCTCAACTTATAGTAGTAGAGATATTTCTGTCTGAACTAAAGTTTTGTACTGGAGCCATGGTGCTAGCGTGGCTAAAGAGTTGTTTGTGAAATTTGGTGGCCTGACTATCTGAGGTCAAGGCCAAACTATCTTGGAATGCCTTCTTCTTTCTAGCTTTGTAGTTGGTACAAACTCTAAAAATCTCCCTCTCTTCTTTAAATAACTGCCCGTGTGTTTCATCTCGCCAGGGTTGCGGCTCTCTGGTGAGTGTGTCTCGCAGCGCAGGAGCTCTGTCCTACCGCTCCACTGAAGACTCATCCTTGCCAGAGATCCTCCTGGGTCTCATTTACAACTCTGCCACGGGACAGTTATCTGCTGAGGTCATCCAGGGAAGCCACTTCAAAACCACAGCGTCCGATAAACCCGTCAGTACGTACAAAAGCTTCCATGTTGAACTGTTTTTATTCTTTGGGTTTTTCATGCCAGCTTGGAATGAGGTGCTGAGTGACAGTGTAAATCTTCCTTCCAGTGAAATTCGCCCTTGTAATGGGCCTTCCCCAAAGTGTGCTGATACTCTCGGCAATTGTTTTGGCAATAACAGATGGGCAAGACTCCCGGCAGCATGTAACGAAAACAAATGGTGCGCCATTACATTTAAATGTCTCCTGGCAACAGCACCGGCTTTTTAATAACCTAAGTGATTAAAGCCATAATGCTGAAGCCATCGCTGAGTTCCCATGAAAGGCTGACGTTCTGGTGTTTTTTCACGATCTTTAAAGTGCTCACTCTGACTGCTTCCTCTCTTTCTTCTTTCCAACCTTGTGTGCCATGGTGTGTGCCGTGGTGTGTGCCACAGATGGTCTGTTCTGTTGTATAAAGCACTTTGTTGGGGGGCAGCTTTATATTATGAGAGGTAAGTCAGCAGCAAAGAACTTACAAGTAATCTTTTGGTATTCAGTGTTTTATTCATGATTATTTTCACTGTCGACTAATCGGTTAGTTGTTTGGTCCATTAAATGTCAGAAAATGGTGAAAAACGTCAATCACATGGCCCAAGATGATGATAAGATATTCAGTTCACTGTCATAGAGGACTAAAGAAACCAGAAAACATTCACATTTGATGAACTGAACAGTTGACAACTGACTGATTAATCGACTAATCGTGGGAGCTTTAATTTGTATAATATAGTTTAAGGTCCGAACCCAAAACTCCACATATTTAGTTCACTGGATGAAGTTCTAGCAGTGTGTAAATAAACAATAAAACACTTCTAGCATATAATCCTCCAAATATTTGTTTCTGACCAGACTTTACTCACTAGGTCTGGTTTGATTGAAATTTCAGAACATATTTTCTCTCCACCTCTTGTGGGATTGTGGGAATGTTCTGATTTTATTTGTCCTGTTTATGATGCTCTCAGCACTAAAAAAAAACATTTTACTCTTTAACTCTTTAAAGGAACAGCTTTGGGGTAGTCATTTTGGAAAATATGCTTTTTTGACTTCTTGCTGGGAGGCAGATGAGAACATCGATGCCACTTTGATCTCTGTACAATATTCATGAAGCTGGAGCCTGGAGACTCTTAGCTTAGCATAAAGACTGTAAACAGGAAACAGCGAGCCTGGCTGTCCAATGAAAAAGAAAAAGATCTTGACCACCACCTTTAAAGTTCACACAGTGTTTGACACAGTATCTTTTTATGGGAGGTAATGTTTTTGTACTGATTAAACAAATGTAAAATATAACATGTTAATTTGAGAGCTTTATTGGAGCTGATAGGCAGATTTTGTTTTACCTCTTTGGGAATAGTTTTAAGACCCTTTCAAGGTAGAAAGTTCCATTGAAAACTGTCCACAGTGTCTGTGGAGTAACAAGGACACTAATTCTGGAAAAACAAGTTTCTGTTAAAAATGTTTTTTTATGCTGTAATCACCACAAATAGTATGGCTAGATACCAATAGAGGTTTTTTTTCATATACATTTTTTGTGAACTGAGCCTTTAAAAACACACATTCTAATGTACAGCTCTGGTTTTTAACCCTAGTCTTCACTGAGACCCAGAGCTCTGGTTTACTTCCATACATTAACTCTGCTTTTAAAGTTTAAATGATTGAGCCCAAGAAGACAAACCTCTGCTGCAGTTTGTTATGGTTGTTGCAGTACTGATGTGCCACCACTTGATGGCATTCTCTCACCACTCTGCCACACCTCCTTTCAGACACCTACGTGAAGCTGACTATGCTGGACTCCAAAGGGAAAGAGATGTCCAAGTGCAAGACGGCCGTATGCCGCGGCCAGCCCAACCCCACCTACAAGGAGACGTTCGTGTTCCAGGTGGCGCTCTTCCAGCTGTCCGAGGTGTCGCTGGTGCTGACGGTGTTCTGCCGCCGGAGCAGCATGAGGCCCAGGGAGAGGCTGGGCTGGGTCTCCCTGGGCCTCAACAGCTCCAGCGAGGAGCAGCAGGCCCACTGGACAGAGATGAAAGAGGCGGAGGGACAGCAGGTCTGCCACTGGCACACACTTACTGACACATAGGAGGAAGATTTATGAATACTGAACTTACTTAAACAGCATTCCCCGGACAGTCAGAGTGTGATGTGTGTGTGTGTGTGTGTGTGTGTGTGTGTGTGTGTGTGTGTGTGTGTGTGTGTGTGTGTGTGTGTGCGTGTGCTGCGTACAGGTGTGAGGACAGGCATGGGTTCCCAGTCTTCACTGCCAGAGCTCCAGCTGCAGCCTCTTTAGTCTGGCAACGGCAGACTGAAAATTAATGACATTATAATCACCGAACTAACCAAGAGCAGAAGGATATGGTTTGTTTTCCAGTAATCCTGCCTACAGCAAGATTTGCATGTACACTGTTTACAGGACAATGTTAAGACACTTGCGAACATTTTTTTTCTGTCTCTGAATCTTGGACCAAAGAGCTCGGTCCACGACTAAGCAGACTCCTCCCTGTTTCTTCTGGGCTTCTCTGGACTTCAGCTGCCACCAGCATACCAGACATTTCTCTATCAGTCATAGCCATTGACAAAAGAGAAAGGCAATGAAAAGACTGTTACAAAGAGCCTACAACATGCTGCAACTATGCCTACAAGCTATGCTTTGTACAGTTTGTTTACATGCACATGACATTATGCAAAAGATTCATTCATTCGTTTCCGCTTTTATCTTTTTGGGATTATCAGTCAAATGGTTTACCGGTTTTATGGCTGTCTCTCTGGGCTATGTGTTATACAAAGACAGATCTTTTTTTTTTTTCATTGTGGTCTTGCATAACTCAGTACACTATGCATCTGACACCACTTTAAACAAGAGGAATGAAATTCTGTCTCGCGCTCGCTGAGTCTCTTACAGAATTGGACACAGCTCTGCATGCCACTGGTATCAAAGAGCAGCTTCCCCTTCCTGTGTAATACAGATTGAGCCTCTTTCACCATTCAGCCTTCTGACAACTCAGCCATGTTCATTCATGTAGAAACACGGTGCTTCCCGCTGAGGAGGAATATGCAAAAGCCTGCGCAGTCCAATAAACCTGGTTGTTTCTGTGAGGCAGTGCGGCTGACAACCTCGGCTGTGTTGGCTGTAAAGTGAGTTGGAACGGCAAAAAAACAAAATTACAGAAAAAAAGGTAAATCATATTTTCTCATTACAAGTGGATGGAAGATGTATTATTAAATAAAGGCTAAAATAAATGAAAACACTGTCCAGAACTGTGAGAAATCTGGTTCTACCTGTACGGTCCTCATCTGGAACAAAGCCAATATTTAACCCTCATCTGAGGAGAAAAACTATGAGTCAGAAAATCCCCCCAAAAAACTACACACCACACCCGTGTTTCAGTAAAAAAAAAACTCTAAAACACCCTCTCTTCCTCGCTCTCTCTCTGCTGGCTGAAGCTGAGGGGTGTGGGATGCATATTTCTTTCTTGTCTCACTGATGTCAGAGCTGAACCCCTCCTCTGGGTTTGGGGTGCTTAAACCACACCTCGTCTCTTCAGTTCTCCAGCATGGCCAAAGTTCTACAAAAGTCAAAATGTATTCATTATAAAATGAATGAAAACCAGATGTTTAACATTCCAGACAGATAAACAATTGGCTTTTGGTTGCAGAAAGAGGGAATAACAGCAACTAGTGGATTTTATTTATTTTTTTTTTTTGGCTTGCATTTTGGTATAAGTACAATTTGTGCATAAACCAGCATTATATAACCATTGAAGGAATAGTTCGACACATTGGGAAATACACTTGTTTGCTTCCCCCCAATGCAACTTTCATGTCTGTGTGTATGAAGCTACTGACAGCAGCAGCTTGGCGTGAAGACAGTCCGTCTAACAAACACTGTTAAAGCTCACTCATTAACACACTGTGTCTCATTTGTTCTTTTACATTTCACTTGTTGTGCAAATGAAATTCTTTATTGTTATATGGGGGTTATGGACTAGTTATTGGTTGGGACCAGATGGGACCAGTAACTTCCTGAAATCTCTGCTGGTTGCCTAGCAACCGGTCATGTCCAGGAAACAGACCGGCCCATAAGTCCCTGTAAAACCGCAAATTGCTTTGGATAAATGAAACACACGAGATGTATAACATGTTGATGAGTGAGCTTTAGAGGTGCTGGTAGGTAGTTTTGCTTCCTTTGGATGGAACCAGACCAGCCATTTCCCCTTATTTTAAGTCTTAATGTTAAGCTACCTAGTTAGCCGCAGCTGCATTTTTACCCTACAGACATGAGTTGTATTAAATTAGCTAACTTGCTAAGAAAGCAAATAAGCCTATTTCTCAAAAGGTCCAACAATTCCCTTAAAGTTCTGATTGATTGTTATTATTTTAAGGCATCATCATATCGTCAAAGTGCAGGAATGTGGGGAAAAAAAGAATGAGGCCGTAAGTCAGAAAATGTTTTAACAATGTTGAGAGTTTTTATTTCCATTTATCTGGCCTTCAATGGTTTGTTTGATGCTGTCATCAGTCTGGTACAGCTCAAGCAGCGTTGCAAGTGGCTGGAGCCTCGCCCACAGTTGCGGCTCAGCCCCAGGAGCACAGAGTTTCACAACAACTTACACCTAGCAGAGCGACTGCGGCCTTCCAACAAAGTGTATTCTGCTCTAGGCCATGGAAAACCAGCTGTGCCACGGACCATAGAGGGGGGGGAGCCAGGCACTGGAGGTATGGGAGGTTCCAAAATACCAGCCAACCCCATCCAACACTATGCCCCGAGGACAGGTTGATAGTCAGTCAGGTAATTACGAGGCCCTTGGAGCGCCAATAGAAGTGTTCAGATGTGACGAGGCGGGTTAGGAGCCAGGCCTGGGTTTTTCAAGTCTGCTGCAGCAGAAGAGTCAATTTGAATTTGTTTTAGCTATGTTGCCATTTTACACCAGAGTAATTAGGAATCTGGCTCTTCCTTTATCCCTTTTAGCGAAACATGCCCAATCAAATATTTTTATATTGCACTGGAGGGGGCAGAGAGTAGTAGCAGCCACCTGGAGCAGGTCGGGATTTGGCTTCAAAAGATACTTTACTGCGCGTCCAGTGATTGCTGCAGAGGCTCAGTTTATGACATTCTACTACAACTCAACCTTTCTGAGAACCAGGTCATCTCGCCATCTATAAAACACATTTGCCTGCCTGAGTGCTGCTCTCAGGTCAGTTAACTTCCCCCTCAAGCGTTCAGTGGCACAAGCTAGTTTTCCTTGGCAATGAAATAAGCAGAAGGCTCAATCAAGTTGGGATCTCTTTGTGATTAGGAATAATAAAGTACAATGTCTTGTCATTTTATTGAATGTGTCATTATCAGTTTAAAAAAAATCTTTTTTAATAATATATTCAATAAATATACAGGAACCATGGACTTATGAGAGTGTTTGTTTCATAAAAGCATCCTCACAGAACCTACTTTGGGGGAAAAAGTCCTAAACTTATCTTAATACATTTTTAAAGGGATCATTTTAGGTTAATATTTTGTTCAGATTAAAGGAATTAAGTCTGACAAGGTCAAATAAAGGACTTTGGGTATATAATACATGATGGGAAGGGCTTCCAATGGATTGACTCCTGGTAAAGTACCATGCAGAGTGGATAAAGGTGTACCAGATTGCATCCCTTTAGCAATCATTCACACTGTGCACCCTGAAACTTATACTGTAAAGCAGCAGACGTCGTACCTATTTGGCAAAGAAAACATTCATCAAGCAATGGTAAAAAAAAAACAACAACAAAGTGAAACCAATATGGCGACACTGTAAAGTGACGTTTTTGTCTTAGCTGGGAAAGTTTCTATACAGGAAGGTGACATGAACATGGCAGAACATATCTAGTACTTCAATAATTCTATTGCAAAGTCAGAACTGGCAATATATTAAAGGGAATAGCTCAAAAGTCAGGGAATATGATTATTTTCTCTATGGTAAAAAGTTAAATAAGAACATCTTGTATTTATTAAATATGAGGCTGAGCCAGTTAGCTTAGCTTAGCACAAAAACTGGAAACAGGGAAACTGTTTGTTGTTTTATATATCATGTGTTGATCAGTGAGCCTAGCTTCATAGATTACCTTTGTACAGAGCCAGGCTAGTTGCTTCCACCTGTAAGCAGTCTTTATGCTAAGCTAAGCTAAGCGGCTACAGCTTCATATTTAATGGACAGATCCTCCAGAAAGCAAAAACAACATTTCTTCCCCAAACTGTCAAACTATTCTCTCTAAACCTAAAATTACAATAAATTTACCGTAATCCTAACAGTACAATTAACGTCGCTGAAGACTTTCTTTATAATTACAACCTGAATTTGACATTCAAACCTATTTTTGTTGATTTTGGCCGATGTGGTTCTTGACTTTGTTGCACTTCAGTAAGGGACATTGTAACCGTTGATTGGTTAATATTATTACATTTAAACCGGACTACTTTACCCTCGGACCAATTTTACAAACATTAGTAAACACCCTACAGCATAAAAAACAGGCCATTTCACACACTCTTCAAAGAGTGCGGATCTTGTAAGCATAACAAAATGACAAAATGGTGGCTGGTTTTCATGACAAATTCGAGGCATTATGGTGACCGTTGAAGTGAATTCCTTCTTGAACACGTAACACTACTAAACGTTGATTGAGCCAACCTGTTTTAACTGTTCAGTTGAGGTCCTGTCTCATTCTCAGATGAACAAGTCCGTGTTTGATCTCCCACAGGCAGAGCTTCAGGAAAATGTTCGTTCAACATAGAGATTTACACATTTAAACGTTATTTAAAAAAAAAAAAAAAAAAAAAAGAAAGACTGTTCAATAAAATACTTCTGACCATCAGTGCTTCTCTCACGTACATGTACAAGAAGTACAGTTTGTAAGTGTAAAATGGAAAACACACACAAAGCGCAGTGACAGCCGTGTGCCGATGCCACGTTTGCTCTCCCGGCTGAAACTGTCAACAGGCTGCTGGGAGACGCAGCCCGACGTCTGTCAGTGATTCAGTAACCGGTAGCTCCGTTATCAGGTAGGGTTTATCGTGGGAGAGTTTCTGTACACTGTGTACAACCGCCTCTCTTTCCTCAGCAGGCCGTTAAGAGGTGCAAATGACATCTGTAGTGGTTGATGAGCATGATTGAAGAACATGAAAAAGGAGCAGTGACATCCACTGAAAAGGCTCATTTTGTTGGCAGTGGTCCCTTTCAGCTTCCGCTCTTCAAATTTTCAGTAGAGTTATGGATTAGACCACAAGCCAACAGCTCTTAAGGTTAACTTGTCTATCCCCCCGGGCAAAATCCTAACCCAAAACTTTCCTTCTGTGCTTTTATCTGGCAGCCCATCCATCTTTACCCACTGAGAGCTGCTGTTCTTTTAAATACTTCCAGTCCTTCAATCCTCTCTGCTTTTGGCTCTTTGCTGGGCCGCTCAGCCCGATGCTAGATGAACTTGAAGCACTTGGTCTTGTCGTGGGGTAAACGAGTCTTAAAAAGCACAGAGTCCACACGGAACTGCGTGTACAGCAGCGGCATGTAGCCGTACACCTTGACGAAGAAGTTGATGCACTTGTGGCGCTCGTGGAAATGCGAGTCATCGTGTGAAAGGGCCTGAGGGCAGCCGGGGCAGCGGAAGGTCCAACGAGACGTTACCTAACACACAGAGAGAGAGAGAGAGAGAGAGAGATTGTGTAATATTTGTTTTTTGTGCATGCGATCCAATGTGTTTCAGGAATTAAATACTGAATAAATAAAACCCTTTTATTAGATTTTTTATTTTTAAACGAGCCAGCTTCAGTTCATTTAAAAGTCAGCTGTTTCAACTCAACTCAAGCAGCTAACCTTAGCTTAATTAGCTCACCAGGTAGAGCTGATGTCAGTTATCATTCAGCCCTCAAAATCATCCGTTATTGATTAGAAATGAGAATTAGTCTGCCAGTCTAAAATCAGACTCATTGCTTTAAAAAGTAAGTGGTATATCTGTTATCGTGTACCCGTGAACTGCATATGTGCTGCGCAGCAGGGGATGGGGCTTAGCGAATAGTCAATTAATAAAAGGAAAAACATCCCCAAAGTCTGAATTTTGTTAATTCACCATCAGTGATGCATAAAAAGTAATTTATTTTTGGTTTTATTTGTCTTTTTTTTTTTTGACTAAAAGAGAAATATAGTTTCTCACCATTTAGGACTCCACACTCAAACTTGCCCCAAATTCATTATTCACAAGACTTATTCCTCGCAGTGAATTGCCGTCATGAAATGCACTCCATCAAAGCCGTCCTTAATTCCCCTCTGAAACACCCTGAATATTAACACCCCACTAAATCAAAAAGAACTTAAACTGAGGGCTGCAATGACATTTCTGTTCCAACAGCTTCCCCAGCTTGATTGCTATAATTATTTGTCTAGCCATAAATATGCACTCTGGTAATAAATGTCCTACCAATAAAAATCCAGAGGAGAAAAAAAGAAAAAAAAAAATCGGACATAACACACCAATTCGATCTTGTGTTTTTGATTTATCATTTGTGGGGGAATATTGGACATGTCAGTTTGAGTAATGACAAGGCTAAGTGGGCAAAAATATAAATACACTGGGGCCTGGGGGAGATACAAAAGTTTGTGTATGCTGAGCACAGCCGGACTGCGCGCTCTGTCACTGACCTTGATGGGTGGTTTGCGGGTGATATGAGAGACCAGGAAGTTCATGGCGATGTCCTCGCAGTTTATGTACTCATCCACCATGTCCCTGATGGCCTGGGGCATCACGTAGGAGTATAGATAGGCATAGTACTACAAAAAACACGAGCACACAGGGGAACACATGAATGATATGGCTAATGAGATGGTAAATAGATGCATTTTAGCTGAATGTGTACTTTTATTTTTTTTAGGGAGGGGGGTGGGAGATAAGATGAGATGATCTGACCTTGTGGAAGAAAGCAGCTCCTGTCAGCACCATGGAGAGCTCACAGGAGTAGTTGGAGTTGTAGAGCCAGGACTGGTGATTGACGTCCCACGCGTGATACCTCCCAGGGAAACCAACGATACGATCTCTGGCCTCGCGCCAAACTCTGCGAGACGCCACCAAACGACACAAAACGCAGTCAGCAGAATTCCTCATTTTCAATCAATTACATAAGACTGACTGGGCAGAATTAATAAATGTTTGGTGGTTATGGGACTTTTTTTTTATTTTTATGGTCATCAGTTTGGTTTCCAAGTGTCTGTCTGTGCATATGCCATCCGTTTGCATCCATCTGTTTCAACTCGTGACAACCATTTGCCTCTTGGGAGTAATTAAGTAACCATTTTGTATTGACAGTGTATGAGAGTTTTCTAAAGATGTTTAAAACTAAAATGTCACTCTTGGCTCATATTTACGCATACTGCTGCCCAGTCCCTGCTAGAAAGTCTTGGACCACACAAAGAGTATCTCATTAGAAACTTGGAATTCCTTCTACAGACACAGTCGATGCAACAAATCTCAAAGAGCCATCGAATGTCTTGAGTGAGCTCATGTGAGACCACTGCTACGTCTACCACAGTCAGCTGCTGCGTAGTGTTTCCTCTTTGGCGAGAGTGGAGGTGAGGAAACATTCATGGGTAATTCTGGGGGAGTTTGAGAAAATTCATGACAAATGACCCCACACCCACACCCACACACATCCACACACATAGCCAGTTGTGGCCTGCCTGAACAAGCTGCTACAGTTGTAGACAAGTCTCAGAGAGGGAGGGGTGGTGCACAAAAATAACATAACAGCGTACTTGATCATTTAATTGGTTTAAACATGGCCTTCACGTTCAGCTTATCTGAGTACAGTATTAGCAAATGAATCATAAATACAAGGCACTGACAGCATGTTTCCCTTTAATTTTCTCCGGTCCAGTCTGTAGTGGTTGGTTCAGTTTCTCTGTCTAATTCAGTGTTTTCAGGAATGTGACGCTTCAGCGTTTTTTTGGACATTTTTACTTCTCGTTGGAGACAAAGCTTTCCCTTCTATTTTACTGCATTTTCACAGACAGCAATAGCAATTATATTTAAGGTTGCAACTTCTTATTAAACTTTCCAAAGAATTATAAGTTGTCAAGCCAAGAGAGTGCCATTAAAAAGGTGAGTATTAGTATGAAAACAAGTATTTTATATTTGTAGTAGAGACCTGATTTCACTTTGACATTAAAGTGTATTGATCGCTGCAAAAATAATCCACATTAAATCCACTTTGATTCAGTGTTGTAAGACAATAAAACATGAAGATGGGTGAATACTTTTTATAGACACTGTAAGATACCAAAAGTAATGACTAACAACCAGATTTTGTCTTAACGACCGCATACATTCTGCCACCATCACTGACCTGAACCCGAACATAATCTCATCGTGGCGGAGATGAGCGTCATCGTCAATAGACAGTATGGCCTCGGTCTCCACTGCGTCCCAGGGAAGGAAGCGGTTGTTCAGGCTGTTCTTTTCTGTTCGGACAACCTGCGGGCGTAAGACAAGATCCTGCTTAGCATGAACCTTTCTGTCAGGCACTTCACATGACAACTACTCACAGCAACGCAATTTACTATAGTTGAGTACATTTTGAGTAAAGCTACACACAGAACATTTTATACGTCTACCTGACCTATATAAACCTGCACCAACTGATTTTTTTTGGCCACTTGGGGGCAGCAAAAAACAAACTCAATACTGGCATATCATCTACCACTTTTTAAGCTGATGTGGTGAACTTGTTAGCAAACAGTAGATTTACAGGAAATGCAAAGCAACATTAGCATTCATTTCACGTTGTGTTTCTTTTATTTTGCAAATGTAAGTCCAATTAGCTCTGCTGTGTTCCCCACCAACTCCTGAGGGAAATATCTGTCTTAAAGTGCTCTGCTATGTTCACCAGCTAATCACCAACTACTGGTTTGGTGCAAGGTCAGGTAGTGTACAGAGAGTAATTGAATTAAGCGGTCCGCCGTTTAATCAGTCTGATTACCTGGCATTTCAGGATGATTGGCATTAGTCGATGCCTATGCTCACAAGGCTAATAAATAAAAATTGTCTGCAAACAGATCTGTGGGCAGCCTTGTCAGTTTTTAAGTTGGTTAGCACTCCCCCTTGTGAGTTCTGGGAAGGTGGTGAAAGTGAGTTTGGAGCCTTGTACGTTGTCACCATCATCTTTCCTAAATGTCAACACGTCTCCCAAATTTAATTTAAAACCTTTATTGGCTAGCATTAAACATATGTTAAAATGTACAGAATATTGTGTCTTCTGACATAGTGTACCCTGCTCTTTCTTAAATGCCACTCTATAATAATCTACAACATTTTTCTTTTTCATTAACTGATAACAATTTCATCTAAAACAACATGTTACTCGCTAAGATAACCATGTATATTATTGTATATAGATTGTAATGTGCATGGAATAATGGAAATATACATTACTTTCCTTTGTTTTTATATCAGCATTATAAATATATATTGGCCATAGAGCACCCTGCTCTATAAATATTGGCATCAGCTATTGAAAAACTCAACAGGTTAATAAACGGTTGACCACCAGTTTTCTTCGTGCTGAATACAGCGACGTTCCGTGGTTGAGAACGACCCTCGTGAGAGCAGTGAGAGAGAGTCAAAACATAAAGTCGTGAGGCGGGAAACCAAAATAATGAGCAGAAAGATGTTAAAACACTCCGTAGAAGTGAGGGAAATTCTCTGTGCAAGAAACCCTTTTTTACATGCTCATTAATTTGATCCTTTGCTATGATATAAATACTGCCTATCGCACACATGGTTTAATGTGCTTTTTATGTTGCCATACGATCACATTCATGTGCCATATTCAAACAGTAAACATCCAAGCTTATTCAATCTTAGCACAAGGTAAGACTCTTCTAGCAGTGACTAAAAGTCCAATTCATTAGTTCCTCTCTCGCAGCTTACCACATGTCCAAAAGGTCTCTGTCACAAACTAATGGCGTGAATATGAAACACATGAATATTTTATTTTTCAGGATTAATTCAAAGCACAAATTTTATTATTCATGGACGTCAGACTTCTTCTCATCCTTTTAGTAAAGCTTCTGGTAATTTGTATGGACTCCTGCAGAGTTTCAAAGAGGCACTGATCCAAAACAGCTCAATATAATGTACTTAAGCAAACTTTGCACCACCTCTGACAGATGAAAAATGTTGCAGGTTACAGGTTCCTCTTTTGCATTTCAAAGAGACAGGATACTTTACTAAAGAAAGCAATACCATTAGGTTGAACACGTGTGCATTTGTTGAATTAGAGGATTCTTCTGAAGGAGCACTCACCACAATCGGCAGACCGATGTCTGGCCATAGTAGGTCATCTGAAGGAGGCTTGGGCGAGTTCCACACCACCACGACTTTGTTGAGGTACGGCAGTCCATTCAACCTCTCCAGAGAGTTCATCAGCACCTCCTCCCTCTCGTATGTCAGCATGACCACGGTGAATTGTTCTCGGGGCACGTTTCCTCCTAGGGCTGCCTGAAACTCCTTCCCCGAGCCTCCAGTACCACCACCAATAGGCCTGAAACCAGTACCTGAGCCAAGGAATTTTGCTTCAGAGGGCAACACAGGGTCCAGAGGAGTGTGAGGAAACAGATGGAAAGGCCCTGGGGCCCGGTTCCAAGCCCTATAGGTGTCTGCAGCTGTGTATGTGAAGTTGCGGAGAAAGCGTGGAGATGCGTAGGGGGGCTCTGTCTCGACAGGACCCAAATCCAGGTCGCCGTTGTCAGCCAGGTTGGCGTCAGTACCTGCCAGTTTCCCTGCTTTGTGAGGAATCTCGTGGGCGGGCTCTTCTTTGATGGGTGCAGCAGGAACCTGGATGCTGGTTCTGATGCTGGCTAGGAGGGTGTTAAGAACATTCTCCGAGGTGGAGAAGTAGGTCTCCCACAGAAAGCGGCCCTGCCGCCTCATAGCTAGCATGTCATTATCTGATAGGCTGCGCAGCAGGAAGTGTAGCTCTGTGACACGAGGCTTGGGGACTATAATGGCGGCTTCACTCCATCGAATGAACTGATGATAAGGTAGTCTGGAGTGGTCCCCCAACACGACTGGGATGGTCCCAACCTCTAGGGCTTCAAAGAGCCTCATCCCACAGCCTGCTGAGGCCACCACCTGTCCATCCCCTGGAGCAATCACCAGGGCAAACGTTGAAGCTTTGAGCACCTCCAGCCTGTCCTCTCGCTCTCCACAAAGAGCCCACTCAGTCGGCAAACTTGGCCGTGGGCTCTTGCAGGTGAACTCTACCAGCACCTGATCCAAGTGGCTGTCCTGCACCGCCTTTAAGGTACCGATGATGCGATCGTCGTAATCAGCTGGTGGGTCTCCTTCCATTTCCTCCTCAAAAGACTGAGGGGGCGCCTCCTGTAAGCTGCTCCTCAGTGACTCCACCCTCTCCCCCTGGAAGGTGAAGAGGTATTTCCTCTTTACAGGAACTTGAGGGGGCACTTCCAGAAAGTTTGGTTCTGAGAGGGCATGAACCAGTGGGGAGACGACCAAGTCAAAGCCCTCGCGGTACTGCTGCTCCAAGAAGGTGGACTGAGCGACTGCTGCCCGCCCTGTGCTCACATTATACAGGAAGTTCTGTGTCATGGACTTTCTAGAGAGATGCACCAGTACATGATTGTGTCCATCAGATCTCCAGTAGGGAAGAGCTTTAAGTTGCTTCTCCAGCTCTGAAGGAGATGGCAGTGGGGAGGAGGACTCCTGTAGCTCGCCTACCAGCACCAAATACAGACAGGCGATGTTGGGGTTGTCAGTTATATAAATGTTGCTCTTAACGGACGCTGCAAAAGCCTGCTTCACCAGGGGGTCAAGATAGTCCGCCCATTGATAGGAGCCTGTGTCATAGACATAAACAGGAAACCCAGACGTAAGAGGGCAGCGGGCATAGTCGAAGCAAGAGCGTAGGCGGCAGGAGCGTGCAGACTTGGGCGGCGGCAGTCCCGGGTCCTCCTTGTCCGGCAGCAGCCTGACCGGCAATGATAGCTTGGGCTGGTTCTGGGCCATTAGTTCTTTATAGGAATGCTCTGTCTGGCTGATAACATTCTTCAGCTGCAGCAGATCCTGCTTGGCGCTGTCAATGCTGCGCTTGCAGGCCTCGATGCGCAGGTTGAGTCGGGCGATCTCGCCGTTGAGCTCCTGCCTCTTGGCCTCCAGTTGCAGCAGCTCCTCGCTGACCGACTCGCGGATTCGGCACAGATCCTGCACGTGTTTGGCCTCGCACAGTTCACCACCAGGCCGCGGCCCAAAGATGCGCTTATCAGGACCCCCAGCTTCATCTATAGTAGTGAGGTAGTAGTGGGCAATGAGTGGGAAGAACACCAGGATGAAGAAGAGCATGAAACTGAGCCAGGTGAGACGCACACGTCGCAACACCCATGGCTGGCCACCGGCACCCACCCCACCACCGTTACGTTGCATTGTTGACTCTCAGTCTGCTCCTTGCCCCACCAAGGAACTGTTGCTATGGGGATCAGCAGCAGCCATGGTACGACCTTGTCAGCAAGGCAGTGGGATGGATACTAAATCATCAAAGCTGGGCTGTAGCTCCGTCCTTCTGAAAAGGTCATCTGAGGCTGTTCCGCTCCTCTTAAGAGTCCTGTGGATATCGGCTCGAGGTTCAGCCTCACCTGTATTCTAATATGTACTCTGATGTCTTATAGCCCACACAAACCAATGCCATTTCTATTGTCCAGCTATGCTTACAAATCTATGTCAGAAAACAATCCAGCCTCTGGAGAGGGGTTCCCCTCGATGTGTGATGCAGAGAGGGCATGGCTGCTCACAGGTCAGTGAGATAGCACAGTGGGCTAGTTGCTTCTATCTGGGATGTGCTCATTTTCTGGCCCCTAGTCAGGAATTCCTCTCGAATGGGGCTTCTGAGATCTTCTCAAAACAGGAACCTGAGAGAGGGAATAACAGAGAAATACAATGAGTGACAATGATTAAATAATGGCCTGCAGCAAGATCAAAGTTTAGTAAGAAAGAAAGAGCTGCATTTAATGGACTGTTTGAGGAGGAGCACACAAAAAAAGGTTTAATATTTAATCTTTTGCGCCTCTCAGAATTTATGGCTGACAAATTATGTTTCAATGAAATTAAAATATCTTTTAATGAAACCAAGCTGCATTTAGTTAACCAAACTCATTAGATATGGCCTACACGCTGGTCACTTTTAGGCTGTGTGTTCTTTGTCACTACAGACACGAGGTGAAAGGCTTGCAGGGCCTGAGGATCCACAGTAACATATTTATAGCCTGGCTTTCCATAATCAGCCACTGTAAACGTTTCTTTATAAAGCAAGGCTCTGCAGCTCATCCTGTTTTTCACTGCATTCTGTGCATGATTGCCTAGTTCAGGAAAAAATCATCAGTGTGCTGCAGGAAACCAGGGGGTATCTGTTTCTTTCAATTTCCTCTCTCGCCAAGTCACACAGAAAGAGCACAAAACAGGGGAGAGCCATCACTAGTAAACTCCCCACAGTAGGTGAGCCAACACCTCCAGCAAATCTCATTAAAGGCCTCCTCCTGCATCCCGACCTCATCACAGACTCAAATTACTAAGCATCCCTGATAACAGTCCATCTCAGAAAGTGATGTGGAATTATCTTCACCCGCTCCGAAGAGAAAAAGGCTCAGGCTTTTAACAAAAGGGAAGCAGCTGCACTTTTTTGATGCTGTCTACTGTACTCTTGCCAGTTTTATTTCAAAGTTTTCAAGACGTTCCCGAGGCCACCGGAGGTGAGCGTTCTGTATATAGTGCCTTTTGTTTTATCTTTAGATCATTGCAAGAATAACCTCAAACTCATCTTCCTCTTCAGCTCACTTTCATCCTATGTTAAGAACTGGTTAGAAAATATAAAGAATGCAAGAAAAATCCAAGACCTCGGGGGGTTGCATTTTTAGCGTACAGATGTTCTGAAAAGATAGCTCTAGGCTAAAACCGACAGCACTTCAAGTAGCTCCACTTAAACGGGCGAAAACGTCCCTGAAAGATTCTTACATCATGAGCGTAATCTAAATTTCAGCACAGATCCGTTTCTTTCCATGAGCAGCAGACAGTGTGCTTTCTGAGCTCAAGTTATATCACACCACAGCACAAGTCCTGAGGATGTGAACTGATAGGCCAAGTGCCAAACAGTCCTTATCAAATATATTACTAAACCCACAACACAGAGTGAGCCTTGATTAAGCAGTGCAGTTCAGAGTGACACAGTCACAGACACCAGAGGCGAACAGGAATGCAGGTGGTGTTTACCTTTTGCCGACATAACAACTCCTCTTGATAAGGATATTATTCCCTGGGCTACTGGTGAATTCAAACCTCTGTGGTTGTAACGCTTTCTTTACTGCAGGGTTAGATCACAACATGAACAGATACCATCTTAAAAACAAACATTGGAAAAAGCCATCTTTCATTCTGTTTGAGTCAAGTAATCACTTCTCCCTGCTGCCTCCATGTGACTGCCGTTTCTGATGTTTGGAGATTACTGCTCCCCCGACTCTACTGAAAAACAGCATCTTGCCATACAGCTGGCGTGTGTGTGTGTGTGTGTGTGCCTGTCAAGGACAGGAATGAGGAAAAGTAGTGACCAATCATATGACAGGCATGTGATTTCATTTTGCTTAAAATGACAGACATTGTACTGCTACTTGTCTCCTTGTAGCTGCATGTCTGAATGCACCTTAAAGGCACAGTTCAATCAGCAAATACATATTTTCCCTCTTCTTCAATATAATGGAACCAGGTGGCATTTGGCTTCTGGTGCTTAAAAGTGCCCAAAAAAAATACATTTGAAAAGCTCAAGAGCAGTGTATCTTTCTGGAAATAAAAACCAAGCTACTCCAGATAATCCACAGACAAACTACACCCGCCAGCAGCATCACTGTGCAATAGGTAAGCAGGAAGCCACCTGGATACTTCTGCATTTACACTACTACAACATTACAAAGCTACTCACCAGTGGCTGATCTGAATTTTCCAAATGCCAGTTTACGTAGAAAATACCAAGCATCTGTATGTATTAGATGCGGAAGTGAATGTACAGCGTATTATTAGCACACAAAAGGTGCAGCTGCAGTTAAATGAGGAAACAGAATGAATCCAGGTTAACGTTAGACAACAGGCTCTGGTCCTACAAAGTGACTCCAGGCCAGTGGCCTTCGGTGTAGTTAGGAAGGGACATGTATAGTAAAAACACCCAGGACATGTGAACTTTTGAACGCTGACCCTCATCCTGCTGCTTAGTGATGCACCTGAGGTGCAGAGTGACCGAGAGGCAACTATCACAACAGTCTGATTAATTGCTGCATGACTGCTAGTGTCGCAGGGGTAATGGCAGACAGATGTTGGCAAACGCTGTTGCTAAGCCTAATCTGGAGCCAAAAACATGCTGTTTTAAAGCTCTGCCTGTGGCTGCTTCTGGGGGAAACACACACACACACACACACACACACACACACACACACACACACACACACACACACACACACACACACACACACACACACACACACACACACACACACACACACACACACACACACACACACACACACACACAGAAACTAAATCTCAATCTCTTCAGTTGTAGCTTTGTAATCTGCAGAATGTGTTCTCTCCGCTACATTCGGCTTAATCTGACTGCCGTCTGCATGGGGAAAAACACAGGAAAGCATTGATCGCTCTGGAATTAGTTTGTGGGGATCAATGATAATGCCATCATTACCTACCGCTGAGCTGCGAGGGAGGGGGTTTGCTGTTAAACACCTAAAGGGCTGCCGTTGTTGCCATTTTCACTTGTCGGCAGCACAGGTGTCAGAGCGAGCTATGAAAAAAATATACGGCTGCAGCAGCCAAGTCACAATTATGGTGATGGTGGTGTTACTTCCACACATATAACTACTTATCTTTATATTACAGTGCAAGTATTCTATTACTCATCCTGAAAATCAAATACAATCCAGACCCTTTTCAGAGGGCAAAATCCTGCAACACTTTAAAATCAAGTGGTCTGTAGTTTCTCAGGGGAAAAGAGAAGCCAGAAGAACAGCCACCTCGCAGATGACCCAGATAGAAAACCTTTTGCTCCACATGGTGAGCACTGAGCAAGCAATGACTTAGTCAGCAAATTACTGGTCGGGCCTATGAATAACGCAGACTGCTTTAGTCTGGTATTCTGTTAATTTGATTTAGGGGTAAAAGAAAAAAACTGACAAGATGCATTTAACACAGGCTTTAACATAAATCAAGATGAAGTTCGTAGTTCATGCCAAGGCAAAGAGTGTGAAAGAATGTAATGTTTGCAGGCACTCAGAGATGCACAATGTTGCGATTAATACCAAGCAGGTCTGGGCAAAACGTGTTCATCAGAAGTGAAAAAGAATAACAGCAGCAGGTGCTGAGCTCGGGGGGAGAGAAGAGAAAGAAGTGGGACGCTGCTTCCAAGTTCTTAGACATTCGAGGGCGAGCTCTTGTATAAATGTTTGAACAGTCTCTCTGCACACTGGCTGTGCTTTCTGAGACAGTCCTGAAATTCCTCTATGAAGGAACAGGAAGCACGGACAGAACTGACATCCAAATAGAACAGGTTTTTACTTGACCACAATCAACTCAACTCAAGGGTCCCCCCACTCATGTGGGGGAGATGGTGAAAGGCAGCGGGAACGGCTTGTGAAGGAGTGAAAGCTAAAGTTTCCGGCATATCCTGCAACAAAGTTGAGAGTGAGGGTGTTTGGCGTTTTCTTCCGCCCGCCTATGAGGCTTCTGACTGAGCTTTTGACAGACAGTGAGACGAATTGAGGGATTTGAGGGCCGACAGAAAGATCACACAGCTTGTATATTTAATAAGGCCCCAGGCAGCAAGGCTCCAAGAGGTAGCTACTGCAACGGCTGAAATATTAAGAAGATGGATGTTTGATTTTTCTTTTAATGTCTCAAGAAAAGAAAAAAAAAAAACTTCTAATGACAAGACTGACAGAGATTTTCCACACCCCTTCAAAAGCTCTCTTCCACTGCTTTATCTATGACTCACGGCGAAATCAATCTGAAAATAAATAATAAACAAAGACAAACTATAATAAAGCAATCTGTAATGTGTCAGACACTCTCCTTCATAAACAATTAGTGTGGTTGGGCTTCTGTTTCCTGAGGCTGTACTTAGCCACAGCAGCACTTTATAGCTAAATGCTCACGTCCTCATGCTAACACGCTCACAATGACAATGCAAACATGTTGATGTTTAACAGGTCGAATGTTTAGTGATGGACGGATAATCGCCTCGTCCGTGTGACTGCTGTGGTACGATGTTAGCGTTTCCTCCTGTGAGTTTTGGGAAGGTGGTGAAACTGTTTAATTTGAAGCCCTGACCTGTACTTTAATTCTCTGGCATCCTGCTACAAACGTTTGCTTAAACCGTCTTAGTTTGGTGTGTTAGGATGGTAACATTTGCCAAATAGTGCTTAACACTTAACTACAGCTGAAGGAAATGTCAGTCTTACAGGTATTTAGACATAAATGTCAGTTATTACAACTCATCCTGAGGGGAACTTAAGTGTATCTACCAAATTTCAAGGCAATCCTTCCAAAAGCTGTTCAGACATTTGAATAACTAACAACACTGCGGATTCACCCTTTAAAAAATGTTCAGAGGTATCATATCTTTTAAAGGGAGAATCTACAGTGTGGCAAATCTTAGGGAAGCAGAAATCATCATTATATTTCAATGAAAAACAAACACTTTGTGGTGGTGGTAGAAGAAAAGTCAGGGATCACAAAAACCAGTAAGATTCATCCTCTGAGGACCACGAATGTCTCTATATAATTTCATGGCAATTATTTATCCTATTAATAGTCAAAATAGACGGCAGAGAAACCACGCTGCTAGCAGGGCTAACACATGTGATTCATGTTACCTGAAAAAAGCCCAAAAGCTGAGCGCTGAGGGAGTGGCTTATGAGTCCAAGGTGTCTGTGATGGGAAATAGCGTGTGTCCATGTTTGCCACAACTTACAAGCCACAACAGTCTGAAAGTCCAAGGGGAAAGGAAGGACTCCTTCTGCGGCGTTAAAATGTTACATACAATAATACTTATAGTATTTATGTAGAGGCAGCCACTTCCACTGCAGCAGTAGGAAGGTTATATGTGCTGTAGGGATGGGACCACTTATCGTAAATACAGTAAAATCAATAAGAATAATAACTTACAGCTTTTTCTTTCTCCATAAATAAATGTTCTGCACATGTATTACATTACAGTAGGTGCTGAATAAAAAAATAAAAAAACTTTCTTATGGATTTTCTAAGCCAGTCAGGGGTGTGAATCAGTACTCGTACAGTCATATACTCCACTGAAACAACTGATTAGCCAACTGAAAGAAAATGTTCTGCAATTTCAGAAGTTGATCAATTGTATTTTTTTTTTTTTTCAGCAAAATGTCAACATCCTTCTGCTTCTCCAATGTGTGGATTTGCTGCTGGTTCTTTGGGTTTTAGACAGATTTCACTTTGTGCTATAGGCATTTCCTTAAATATATTCAGTCATTTCATCATTAAGTCAGAAAAATAAAAAACCTACTAGATTGACTGATAATTAAAATGTTTGTAGTGGCAGCCTTAAGCTATCCTTTTAAGAAAAAAAGAGATACCAGTGAGAACTGAAGCATGTGAGAGTTGTAAATACAAATATACACAATTCTAGCTTACTGAAGCAGTAGGCCTCTGGAGGTGATGCTGCTGCACTTCAGAAAACCATCTTCCCTGCTGGGACTCCAGGTTATCCTGATGCATTTCTGCCTTTAAGGGGCTCTGGCTCATTGTGCTTGCAGACAACCCTTCCCATAATTAATTGTGATTTCATGGAGAGGATCGAGGTAGGGCATTCCCTGTGGAGGTGATGGAAATAAAAAAAGATGGAGGCAGCTGCAGGGGGAAAGCACAGTCATAGGGCTGTGTGAGGGGAGCAGCTGTTGCAGCCATGGATCACAGCTCATCTGCAGACGGCTGACTGAGCCATCTCAAGGACCCTTTTCACTGGCAAATTACAGAGGTGACTGTATGGCTGTGGAGTGGTACTCCAAAAAAGGTAATGAAAAGTCAGAAAATGTAAGACTTTTTTTTAGATCTAAGAAGTCAAATTTCCATCTTCTCGAGTACTTCATTAAGCAAAACAACTGATGTGATCTGATTTAGTGCTGAAACAATTAGTTGATGAACTGAATGTAAATTAATCAACAACAATTTTCCAGAAAGTGTATATGTAAATATTGAGTGCAGGTGCAATGAGGGAGCCGGATGTGGCTGGGAAACATCTCACATGTGATTAAAGCTTGTAGTTAATTCACTTATCAATGATAATAAAGGCTATTTAACTTGTACCTTAATGAAGCAGTATACCTGGGCTAAGACTTTTTATTCCCCCTTTTTTTTCAAATGCAAGGATTTAGCTTTTTCCTCTTTTGCTTTTACATCACCGTACATTAAATATCATTGGGTTATTAAGGTGGACAAAACAACAAATTTCAAGATGTTATCTGTGTTTTTTTTGTACATTTTGATTGGCATTTTCATTTTCACTTACTGCATTTCATTTCAACTCTACTGGTTTCACAACCCCGAATGGATAGAGGCTTATTCTGCTTTAGGAAAACCTGAATATGATGGCTGGAGATTGAAACTGGGACACAGTGACATGTAAACACCCTATCTAGGTTTCTAATCACTGCCTGCACTGCGCGCTGATGTGTCATCAATGCGATTATGTATTAATTAGTCAGTAAAAAAAATAAAAAATGGTGTAATTAACAACACGCTTAAAATAAAGTGAAAACAGTCATACAGAAAATAAACCACATGCTTGTTTTTGTTTTTCTTTACTGGTGATCAGATGGAGAAGCCAAATCCAGCAGAAGATTAAATCAAACAGAGTCCAGGGAGACAGAAAACAAACTGGGTTCATGCTCAACTGCTGATGCAAGTCAGTCGGTGCAGAAATGACAAAGAGAGGCTGGATGTGGACGAGTCAAAGACAAGCTTGCAATGATGTTGACAACTGAAGATCTAACTGAATCTTATACACAAAGATATTAACAACTAGTTTTCCCCATTTGTCCCCATGTGAACCTAGCATCAGCTGCTAAAATCTGGCTACTAGTGTTCATTTAAACCTACTCACTGTTGTGGGCAACATGGATAAAATGCTCTATCACAGTACAAACCAGAAAAAAACAGATTAATGGTCCGTTTGTCGACTCCAATTAAGAAAAAAGCACATCATTCTGCCACACAGGCCTAATTAAATATGTTTTGTTAATTACAGTTTTAATAACAGTATCAAACTTTAAGTACCACACCCTGCATCAGCACTGAAAACTTTGAAGAGACGCTGGTGGGTGCTGCATTCTGCTGTTTCTTTTATTATCTAATCACACTGAAGAGATGACAATGAGGCCGTTATGATCATCAGGAGTATGACTGTGGTGATGATACAGCGCAGGAGCAATTAAGATCGACCTCCATGTGGACCACCTCCTACTCGGTGCACGATATATGAGCGTGTTGACCTTTATCCCTCGGTGTTTGCATTAAAACGGGAGTGAGACAAAGACAAACGGAGGCAGAGAGAAAACTCACCCTTCACTGGCCCTGTTATTTGGAGACAAACATCACACACACACGACCTGTCTGCTGATGCGTATTCATAACTTTGCGGAGCACCATTTTGCACAGGCAGAGACGGAGAGCGATGTAGATAACAGAAAGAGGCAGAGAGAGATAACCAGAGAAAGAGAGGGAGAGAAGGAATGAGTTCATAATGACAGATGGGCCTGGGCGCCTTCCAACCTCCAAAGCTCCCGCAATATGACAAAGATTACACAGGAGATTCAAATACGGGGGAAAAAAAAAAAAAAAAAGGTGCCCATGTCCTTACGGGATTGCACATGTTCGTCTCCAAGGTAACACGAACGTAGAGTGTATGCAAAGACAGATCACACACAGTATCCCAATTTATTTTTTGGAAACTTGAGCCCCGCCGACCAATCTGTGCACATCTTCCCGTGATGAGGCACTGTTTGTAAGGGCTGGGAGAGTGATAAACAAAATGCATCACACTGGCTTTGCAGCAAGCGCTAATCTGTCACTGAAGCCTCTGCTGTAAAACTGTTGTGGCACGAGCCGCCCCGCAGGGGTGAGGCAAGGAGAGACTCTCACTGTGTTGGTGAGAATTGAAAATGTGACAGCCAATTAGAGTCAGAGCAGACGTACAGACTCACAGGACTCCCCCATTTTTCAGCACTCAACAGCTCTCGCATTTTTCTAATGAGCTCCAATTTCTAAAAAACCTCAAAAGGGATACGCTGACATTTTTAATTTTTTACCTGCCTTTTCCTTTGCCAGAAACTCACACAGTAGGCACAAATTTAATTATGTATCCTTCGGTTTCCCAAAAATGGTTAGTTAGCATTGTTACTTTGCTCCTCCCTACAAAAGACAGAGTTAACAATTTGCAGCTGGTGTTCGCTCTTTCCTTTAATCATTGTTCTACTGGTGTCACATTTTCAAGTCCAATATGCATGTTCTTGGACTAAACCTTTTTTAACCCAACTGCAGTCAAAATGTGTCTATTTTAAGATAAAAAAAACCCCAAAAAGGTACAATTAAGTCTTTGCCCCAGAATTACAGTTTGCCAGTGCACAGAGGGCAGGGAAGAGAAGTGAATGTGTTATAGTCAGAGACTCAATCTGCATTGTTCAAATATATGAGATGAGTCCAGTGGGTGGACTCCAGGCAAGATGCTCAACTGATTGTTTCTGATGTGATGTGAAAATCAGCATTTGAGCATTTTATTGGCTTTTGCACTGGCTTTCCCTCTCCCTGTGCTGCCTGGTCATACATTAACATTTGAAATTTTGTTTTTCTTATGAGCTGGGTTGCTGATGAGGTTAGCTGCAACATCTCGGAGTTCACATACTGCATGCCAGAAGGTTAAAAGTGTCTGTGTGGAGAGCAGCTTTCTACATTTTCTATAATGTCTTCCACCTCTAAAAAGAGAACTGCTGTAGCAATAAAGCTCGGCCTGAGTGTGGAGAGTAAATTCATGTCGGTAGCCACTATTGACTCAATCATTTTCACTTCATCCAACAGTGCAGAAAATGTCTGGAGAGAGGGGAAAGAGAAAGGAGAAATCTGCAGATATGAAAGATGAACTCTAATTTCTAATGTGTGGTTGCAAACAGTGAGCTTGTGTAATATTTGTGCACATGTTGTTTATGTGTGTGCAGTCTGATCCCATAAATAAATTAGCTGACTGAGCTTCCTTGATTAGTCTACTAAGTTGGTGCCGATGAGCTTCCTGAATTAATCAGTGACGTTGGTGCTGATGCTGTTGACTGATCGGAGGAAGAAACAACAGGAACGTGCACAGACGATATCGCAGTTTTAAAGAAAAGAGCGTTTAACTTTAAGTAAGGAGGATTTTTCTTTTAACAGTACAGTAAAAAAGTAACGGGGCCATTTTATGAACACACGGTGCAAGGTCAAATGTTTCCGTTTGTTCCTCCAAGGTAGAACTGTCGCCTGCCTGAATGAGACATGTCTGGTCTCGTTTCCTGTGAAATAATACTTGGGTTAACAGCTAATTTGCAAAGGGTGACGCTTAATTTACAGGGTTTTCAGAGTGAATTAAAAAGTGTTTATGTAAAATCCACATCATCACTTCTGAGCAGCACTGAATGACCAAAATCTACTGTATTAACTATTTACTGAACATGTGTTTTTGGCCAACCAAAGTTCAAACAAGCTTCTCATCCACGTTCTGTCATAAGGCTTGTTCGCGTCCCTTGTGACGCACCAACTACACTGTCAAGCCTCGTCTTCAGAGAGAATTTCTGTGCCTGCAAACTGGTATTTGACCCATTCATTACCAAAAATCTAATTACAGGCTGCCACATGCTACTCATTTAACCATTTGCGTCTACATAATTACTTTGGGGGAAAAGATGAAAAGGGACAGAAGAGTCTGAGGCTACAAACAGGCCCGTCATACACTGTTCACCCTGGCAGAAACCAGTAAAGTGTCACCTAAAGGAAGAAACAAAAACCAGCTCCAGGGTGAACATGGCTGTATTTGTCTGTGGCTCACATCTAGGTAATGTGTTTTTGCACTATATTTAAAACAATCTCTCTTTATCTACTAGTGCTACTTTGTGTCACAGCTTCGCTGAAATCCCTTGCAATAAAAAAAAACAGTACTTTTATTTTTACTGTCATCGCATCTGACACAAAAACATTCTCTTTTTCTTCTTTTTTCGGGTTGCTTTTGTGTTTCAGTGTGTAAACATTATCCAATTATATCCCTATTTCCCCTGATGGATCAATAATCTTTCCCTCCCTTAGCAGGATATCTTAGTATACGCATTATGGAATCCAGCTTCAAAGTTATACTCTGATTTAAGCCGAAATAAGACAGTTTGTCTGAATTCTAACCAGGTGCGTATCAAATAGTTCTTGCTACAGCTGTGGAGAGCAAATTCCTCACAATTTTGGAAGGCAGGGCCAACCTTGATGAGTCGCCTGGGCTACAATCACGCTTTATCTGGAGCAAAGTGAATCCAGCCATCACAACTACAAGAACTTCAACAGCTCCGTGTTACAACAGTTTGTCCGAGACGGGAAGAAGAACGAGGGCAGAAAGAAAAGAAAGAGTCTTTTTGTATTCCAGAGTGGAAACTGCTTCAGTGATTGAATGCATGTCAAGTTCGCTGCAACAGAGGCTCTCGTGTGTCAAAAGAAACCTCTTTCTTTCTCCCACTGTGGCAACATCTAAGGTAAAGTTGAATAATGTAAAAGCTCAGTGTCCACCAGATCCTGTCTTTCTATATGCAAGTAGGGTACACATTAAGAAGAGTGCATGGAGGATGGGACAACACAGATGAAACAACTGAACCGCCTGAACCTCGTGATTCTGAATTGATTATTTCCTGAAGCCAACCCGATGAGCATTAGGGCTGTGAACTGGCAATAATATTGTTGGTTGGAGATTAAGAGGAAGGTATTACTGTTTGTCATTACCATTTACTGCAGAGGTGAAAGTAAGTTAGTATGGCCTGGTGCTGTGTACAACGCCACTACTGCAGCCTCACCCTGGACCTCTAGTTTGGGGGAGCATTTGAACTGGCCCACATTTTTATCAGTGCAGACTAGAGGTATTGATGGATAACATCCTCTTATTAGGATGTAATTTTATATTACAATATCAGTGCAGTAAATTATCTGGAGAATCAATTGAGATAGATGTTGTCGGGTAATGTAACCAGTTATGCATGTCTGAAAAGTCAAGGCACTTCACACCATCGATGCAAAAATCTATATCATATAATCTGCTGTGGCCTAACACAAGCAGAGATCTTTAAAGGGATAGCTACTGTGGTATAATATGATATACTGATATGGAAAAACCTCAGGTTTATATAATCAGAGATGAATCAAAACGGTTTGAAGAAGAAGAGTGAAAAACACCTTCATGTTCCCATACTGATAACTAGTTTTTTTTTTTTATTGTTTTGCGTTTTGCAGCCTTTGCAATTTCAGACACAAGTACGTTTTGCTCAAATTGTTCTCCAATTTGTTGAAAAATATTAAATGTGTTTTTGAGAAAAAATATAATTTTTTCTCCAAAACACTCAGTGGGGTCTCTATTAAACAAATAAACCAGTTAATGAAGTGAATGATGTGTTGCTTCACAGGGAGGAAGACAGAGAGAGCAATGAGAGGAAAAGAACCAGCTAGAACTTGACTGACAAAAGATTAAAAAAAGTACAGGAAGTGGGATAAAGCAGAGCAGAGAAGCTTTTATATCACGTACCTCCAACTATGAATACATTGGGCCACTGGGGACGGATATAACTAACTTTATCCCGGGGATCTCCATGTGGGGGTTAACAACTGCATACGAGAAAGACATTGAAGCCTTTGATGACAACAGCTGTTGTCACACGCCATCTACCCTCACAGTCTTGAATTTCTCATGAATAAAATGATGCCATATTAGTAGAAACATTTATAAGTCTTCACCCACAGCAGACACTTGTCAAACACAGGTGTAAAAGAATAACATAGGTCTTGATATTGTGCATAATGGCTCATTTACAAGGTTTACTGGAGTGCCAGTGCTGCTGCCAGTAAATGGAGCAGAGCCATCATTAATGTGATTGGTTACTTACACCTGTGAGTTTCCTGCTATAATTAGTCAAACAGAAACCTCCAGTATGTTCTCAAGTACACCTGCTGGTTTGTAGGCCGCAACTCCCTCACGTAGTTTCAACATTTTCTCAGTGTGTCTACAGATATCATAGGAATGAGGATCCCAGAAAAATAAGTTACAGAGCCTTTCTCCTCCGTCTGCCCTCAAAAAAAAAAAAAAAAGTTGTGAACAGCTGTGCACTCTGAACAGTCTGCAAATGGAAGTATGACTCCAAATATTTGCTTTGACCACTGAATCCAATCGTGAGGTCTCTGCCAATTCCCTCTCCCAGCATCAACAACCACCCTGTGCCAGCCCCACAATATCAGCAATTTGGCTAAATCCATAAAACAGGACCTAGTTTGTAAGCCATGATAATCACATTGAAAAATAGCCTATGTCTGGCTGACACTCAAAAGTGATTTAAATCCACAGAGTTCTGTCCTCCTTCCCAAAATAAGACCAATTTAAAACATATATCTCTTTGATGCAGTTAGCATAAATATCTTAACAGTTACTGGGATTTCCTTTGTAGATATGAAGCTGGAAATGATCTGGCACAATATAAAACACACAGTTGGGATCTTCAGATTAAAGTTTAGTCACATGTCAGCAGAAAAGCTTAGCATGGACATTATGAGCTAGGGATAGGAGAACTTATATCAATGTTGGTTGCAGCTGTTTTGATACATTTCACTGAATAGTATTATTTCTATTATCTAAGGCTGCAAATAGCAATTACTGTCATTATATCATGAATGTCCCGATTACTTTTTCCAATTAATAGTTAGAAAATAGGTAGAAAAATGTCCATCACATGTTCCCGTAGTGCACATGACTTCTTCAAATGTCTTCTTTTGTCCGACAAACAGCCCAAAACACAAATATATTCATTTTAGAAAGATATAAAACCAGAGAAAAACAGCTAATCCTCACACTGGATGAGCTGCAACCACATAATGTTTAGCATTTTTACTTGATAAATGGCTAAAGTATTGAAACAATTATCAATGATAACAAAATTTGTTGGTGATTAATCTTCTGTCCATGGACCTAATTGTTTCAGCTCCATTATCATTAGTTTTACAATAAAATCGTATTTCTAAAATCCCTCCTCCTTCAACCTGGCTGTCCCCTGCATATATTTAACAGAGAAAACAGTCAGTGAGTAACACAACAAAATTAACACACAAGCCCTGAAATCCTGCCCTCCTAACAAATAAATCCTCTTGTTATCTTGCCACAGCAGTGGCAGCAGCCCCGCTTGCTGTGTCCTCCTGAGAGCTCTTCCTCTCCCCCCTTCTTGTGCAGGCTGGCGTAGACCATAACAGATTGACTCAGCCCGACAACAGCTGCCAGAACCCCACAAGCCTCGTCCTCCAGACACTGATGGATTGTGGGAGGGGAGCCAGAATGATTAGCCCCTGACCTGGGAGAATTATTGCAGTGTACCACCCCAAAAGAGATTGCACCTGAGTGTCAACGTAGGGCATTCACACTACTTTAAGTCATGTTGTTAATGCCCATTCAGCCTTACAAATGTACTGGGCTTGAACTCGGCATGTCAGTAACAACAAGTGGCAGGATTGTGTGTGTGTGTGTGTGTGGGCGCTGATCCAACTTGTCACTGTCTATCATTAAAAAAAATTAAATCAGGGAGATAAAAAACAGTGACTGTGTGATTTGTATAAAAGAAAGGACTGACAATCAAATATTCCCTTTTTCCTAACGACCAAATGTTTATTTTTACCCGCTTTGGCCACATGTGGCACTTAACTTGAGGTTGACAGTGATGTACACCAACTATAACTGAAGGTCCACTGCAGTTAAACAGACGGTGCCTCTATTTGAGGAAAGCATTGCTGCTTGGACAATAAATTAGCTGAGAAATCATACTGCTTGACTAGCAGGCATGGCACAGAGAGCTGCTGTTTACTTACTCTGCCAAAAATAAAACTAGTTCTGCCATCTCTCCCTCTCCTCTCCCAGCATTTTTCTCCTCTCGCAGCTACAAGCTGCTTCATCTGTTCTTGTCAGGACTTTTATTCATGCCATTCATTTCTCTCTTGCCTAGCGCAATAAAAGAAAATCCTGCTGTTATTCAACAAACATACAGAACAAGCTGTCCTAGGTTAATGTAGCCTAACTCTTGCTGCCTCTTTAAGCAGATGTTCATTAGAGTAGAAGGGGCGCACTCGTCCACACCGGGAACACTCAGCTATTCAAGTAGAGCTAAACCTCTGCACTTTCTCAAGACGAGAGCAGGACAGTTTGACAGAACGTAAGTCAAGAGGCAGCGGCTCCAGTCGGTGATTCATTCAGACCCTCATTACAAGGACGTTGCAATTAAGGTCTAGGCCCTAGTGTTTAACACCACAGCCACACTCTCACGCTGGCTTTTTTAAATTTATTTTTTATTTTAAGTCAGACTAAAATCACAATTCAGAGCTGCAATAATGAAGTTAACTCCATCCCTGATTTTGTGGCGTGCTGCACCATCAAACCACATCACTACCACACCACATGCCAGCCAAAAGGCTCAAAATAAAGGCCTCTGAACTGTCTATAATTCTTAGTCGCAAGGACCTCCATGACATGGGACGTTTTGGGTGGAAGCAGATGTTCTTTAAAGCGTAGATTGGAGAACTAATGTGCCCCGATTATCCCTGACCAGGTAGTCTAAGTATTAACTGTTACAACCTCTAGTAATACATATATTTGCTTTTGAACCACAAAAATATGTAAGCGCTATATTAGTTATTTCAAGTAACAATCAGAAGGGGTGATCATGTTGAAGGGTCCTTGTCCCCTAAATTGTTTCCATTGTGGTACCAATTAGTTTCCATTTCTGATAAGCAGTTGACACATTGCATGTCAGCCTCTGCCATCAGTTTCTGAATGGGTGAATGAGATGTAACGTAAAGGCGCAATATAAGTGCAGTCCATTTACTATATTAACTGGGTGTACTGGCGCCTTGTGTCAGTTGCCTTTGACAACAGATGGAAGAGGACTTTTAATCATACTTAGCTCATGTTCCATCCTATTTCCCAGGAGACATATTGACATGTCATCATGGAAAAAGATGTCACCGTGTATGCTGGTTCACTGACATGTGTTACTGGGACAATTCAATGGAGCAGAGAATAAATAATGTTATCAGTTATCATCTATCTGGACTATGAAAAGTCAAAATGACTTCTGTGAAAAAGGTGTATTACAGTAAGACTGCAGTCTTCATGAGTGTTAGTTACCTTTTGTGGCATTTTGTCAGATTATGCCTTATGTCTCATTAACGTCCTAAACTTAGAACAGGAGTAACCGATAGGACTGTCCCTGACTCAATACTTTCCTAGTCGACTAGTAATTATTAGTTCAAGTCATTAGTCGACCATTTGTCAAACGTTTATGATTTAAATATCTATTTTCTATCTATTTTAACAGTTGTCTATTTAATGATAATGCAAAAAGCTGTAATGAATCTGAATCTATCAGTTTGTTCATTTATTTCGACACAGAATAACATCACACACGTCTCGTTGTTCAAAACATGTAATAACTCACTTCACAAAAACAAATACTTGCGGACTTATTGACACAATGGACGACGTGTAAAGTTTCCTTACAAATCAACTCCTCTCCCTATCCTGTTTTAAGCCTCTCCTGTCCCTGCTTGGACCTGCTGCTGCTGCATCTACTCCTGGTCAGAAATCACCTGGCCTTTGATGGTGTCGGAGGCTGCATCCGGTCCAGGTCGTGGTCACTGACCACCCCCCCGCTCTGCTGCCTGCTCGCCCCACTCCCCTGCAACCCAAAGCTCCTGTGCTAGTGTTGTAAGCAAACCTCCCCCGGTATTTTGAGCTCGCAGTCCGGGTACAGTCAGCTAATAGGACCGCTAACTATCTAGTGGCAGCAGCTCGTACAGTTAGTGCGTGCAGCAGCTATGTGTTACAAGAGAAAAGGTCTGTGTCTCTGATACTTTTGTCCCGGTGACAAGGCACAGCTCCCTGATAGCAAACTACACCTAGCTGTTAGAGAGCAGCGTGATCTTCTATTTGGAGTGGTGTTTCTGGCCACCTGATGAATGTAAGTTAACTCTACTAAACAATATAACCTCTACTAACTCAAAGGGAAATATCTGGCTCTTTAGTTGCTAAAATGTCCCACTAGGTTCACCAGCTATTCACTAACTGTGTCTGCCTGCTGTTTGGTGCTGAGCAGCTTGTGTGCAGTGTCGTTTTTAGAGCTTTTTTGCTGAAAAACAGCTGCCTGCCGTGTCCAAAAAAACGCCCTTATGAAAGCAGACAGAGTGTATCAAAGCATTAAAGTTGAGGCCGAACAGATAAACAACGCGCTGTAACTCATTAAAAAGCACTGTAACGCTGAGGGAGCAGCACATGCTCAACATGTTCAATAAGCGACCCCTTTCATTTTCAAATTATTTTCAGATTGTCATTTGATACACTTATTTAGAAAATATCAATCATAGCTGCTTTAAACAATGTGGTAAAATTAATTTGGAATCATCAGCACCAAAATTTGAGGCTTAATCTGCAAAAAATAACTTTCAAAATGCTGCAAATGCTGTCTAGCCTCTTAGTGGTATTTCTTTTTTTCCACATTTCCAATTAACAGCATCAGGCCATATCAGTCCACATTAATCAACCACTTCTAATTATCCCACCAGAATGGCCTCTTACACATATAATAATAAAAATTAAGAAAATTGTGGCATCAGGCAGGTGTCCAAGTGTTTAATGAGGGCAGCACATCTACAAGCATCCTGCCACATACTGAAATAATGATTTTGCCATTATTCTGCATTGTGGCAGTTGGTCATTACTATGCGACCGCAAGAGGGAAAAAACAAATCATTCAAAAGACAGCGTGGCAGTCACACTCCTATGAGGAAAGAAACGATATCCTTGTCCACAGTGGGATATACAGTGGCCCTGTACAGTCCATATTAATGCATGATGTAGTGGATTTTTATATTAACTAGATGGTCAAAGATAAAAATCCATAAACATCTTAATGTTGGACAGATCTATATTGACATTTGTTCGATCACATAAAAAAAAAGCATGCTTCTTTTGTTTAGTTGACTGTTTACAAACACTGAAAGAACACATTGCTGTTGTTTATATCTCAGCGCCGAAAATAAATGTCAGAGAGAGAAGAATGCCAATCTGTAACCAACACTAGCATCTGCAGCGATACACTGACAGATTGTAGCACTAACTGGGAGAGAAGCAACTGACCTACAAAAACTACAGCCTACACCTCTATCTGGGGTTGGCCCTCAAACATCTCACACTGATGCTCATTAATCTAATAATACATGACAAATGTAACTGAGAATATGTCTAAAAAAAGGTGATGAATATTGGTTTGGAAGTGAGGAAAGAACATACAATCCAGACAGCGATGTGAAATCTGAACTGTATAACTTTTGCAGCCTCTATATACACACACACACACATCAGGTGAATATTGTGTTGTTTCACACAACCAATTCCCTGCTATCCCTCTCTAGTTTTCTCCACATCAACAGATTCGGGATACTGCATATGTTCGTGCTCAGCAACTTTGTTTTCCCACCACGTTTCAGACTTCGAGAGGCCTAATTAATAACATATCATGAAAACAATGACTTCTATACTCAACTAATCATCTATGATGTATTAAGTGATTTGACAAATGCATCCCCCTGTCAAATAAAAATGCACAAAGGCGTGCTCTGATGATGCATGCAATCCCTTAAAGCCTCAAATGAACTGACCACACAGCTTTGGGCCAACAACTCTGGTAAGGCCGCTATTAAATGCTCAACTTTGGGCTTAGAAATCTGAGTGAAAATGGATTTACTGACTACTGAAACATTTATAACATTATATATATAGTATTATAGTATTTATAAAAACAATGCCCCCGGCAGTAAACTTGGTATTCCCACAAACATGCTATGCCTTGCCTTAAATAATAGCTACATTAGTCAAAACAACATAAAGGGAGCAACTTGTTCTTCGTACATTTTAAACTATATTATAGGGAATCAATACTGTAACATTATAGCAGCAATACCCTATGATCTCCTCTGTGGCAAGCAGGTCACTCAATCTTCATAACAAATAAATGATTACTGCTCTATGGCAAAGGTGAAACATGACTGACAGAGCAAGATATCGAACTTGTTATCCAGTTAGAGAAAAACCCTAACTCTTATCCAAACAGAACTTCTATTTACATATCTTTAGTTTTATAAATATATAGTCAATAATAATAGCAGTGTAAGAGTTAGCGTGCATTAATATACACCATGATGCCAAGTAGGTTTGCAGAAACTATCGGCGGTGTATTGAACCGTATTGACTTGATTAGCAGCTCATTATGGTTCTCACAATCAACATAAACGATCACGCCAGCGTGTATGCTCGCCAGTGAGTGTTGACAATAAATTGGCAGTTTTTTTGAATGGAGTTTGGCGTGACATTTTACTTACTCACATTTCTTTAAAGCCAGCAACACGAGCAAAGCACCGAGTACACCGGCTTGGTTGACGTGTGCCTCAGCCGAGATCAAAGCAAAACAGACTCACGACTTGCAGCGACTACAGAGAAACGACCTAACTGCCTGAAAGTCCTCTTCATGGAAACTACCAACATTAGATTAAAATCCAGCATTCTTGAGACCAAGAGGAGTTAAAGGCTATTGCATTAGGGTGAGGGGTTGGAGGGGGCATTGCAGGGGAAAGACACAAGGGGCCATATGTCTCATCTGGCCAATTAGCTAGCCTGTTAGCCAGCAACGGTCACAACAAAAAAACCCATTTGCTCTCCACCACACTGGCAGACCGACGTTAGCTTCAGTGGCTACTCACCCCGGCAGAAGAGTGCGAGATGTCCCGAAAAACTGAGCCGGAGCCGCCCGGCAGCTTTGTCAAAGGCGTGGGGAAAATGTCGCCTTGTGTTTTTTGAATGTTGTACGACTACGGTCTCCGGACGAGCCTGCGGGCGCTGCTGCTGCGTTTTTTTTTTTTTTTTCCTCCAGCTCACACCGCTCACAGCACCATTAAAAGCTGCATTGTTGGAGCGACGGCTGGACAAACAGCACCGACAGCGCGCCGCAGAGCATTGTGGGAAACGGTGTTGATTAGAATGTGTGAGTCAAGCGGGTGGAAATATCGGAGGACGACGCGCCACCTAGTGGTCGGTGCGGGTGCTGCGTGGTGATACATAACGTGGCCTTTTATGTGATAGTATGTGTTTTTAGTATAAAATATATGTTATAATGTATTTGATTAAATAATGTCGCTTCAATATTGTTTTTTTTTTTGGATCAGGCACTCCAAAAATCATATTTAAGCAAGAATTGGTTATTTTGTATTTGTTTATCAGTTGATTTTGTAATAGTTTTATTCATTTTTTATTTATTTTCTGTTATGTATTTGTGGCTGATTTGAATAGTATAGAAATACAATGAGACTAGGACCTCAGCACCTCTTCAGGATATTTTTGGTTGTTCATTTGTTTACTTTTTGCTTGCTTTTGCACAGTGTTTAGTACAGTATTACAAATCATTTATTTTCCTTACAGTCTGTACATACCAAATTGTTCATAAAGAATGAAAGCAAAACAGTAGCCTGCAGCAAAGACCATACACAAGGATGCTGTAATGTACAAAACATACACAACCGATAGTTATACGAAAAACAAATGAACCATATTGAGGATGAGGGAAATAGCTTAAGAAGAGCTTGTTTAAACCCCCAACAGCCTATGAAATATAATACAGAGGTAAATCACTGTATATAAGGCATGTGGTATGACCTTAATTAACTGAGCAAGTGAAATACAGGATCTGCCAATAAATCCTCATGTTGTGTACATAAATAAATAAGAAAAAACTATATATATATATATATATATATATATATATATATATATATATATATATATATATATATAGACTAATATTAAAACACCATAGCCTTAGTTATAATCTGTTAATGTGAATGGAAACCTGTTATCAATCTACAGCTTTGGTTTCATGGACCACTGAACTGTCTTGCGCTTAAAAAAACTTACATTATTGAATTAATGTATGTATATATTTTTGCTTATTATTTACTTATTTTGTTTGTTTTATTTTTTACTTTAATCATGTACTAGCTGTATCTTGATGTGAGTGTTTGGTATTAGTTTGTACTTATTTGACTCATTTGCTGAATTATTTTGAAAAAAATCAATAAATAACATTTGTAAAGAAAACTCTTTATATTATTATTATTATTATTATCATTATTATTATTATTATTATTAGTAGTAGTAGTAGTATAGTAGTATTAGTAGTATCATTATTATTATTATTATTATTATTATTATTATTATCATTATTATTATTATAAGTAGATTATTATTATTATTATTATTATTATTATTATTATCATTATTATTATTATAAGTAGATTATTATTATTATTATATTATAGTATAAAGAGTATATTATATATACTGTCAGTGGCTGTTACAGTACAGCTCCACGGGTGGCAGTAGCGAGCCCACTCGAGAGCCAATGTACACTCGAAGAAGAGGCTCCCAGCAGTCGCAGAGGGATGACGTGCATACTGGAAAATGGAGAGAAAACACATGTCAGCTTTTGCTTTGTATCAAACGTTTTCAGCAGAGCAGTCTCCTCCTGCTAAGAAGGCTTCCCTGCAGGTAGACTTATAAAATGAAAATAATATGTGGTAGATTGACTGGTTTGGTTCCTCTGTGATAGACTGTATCTGTCACTGCTGCAGGAGGGAACAGTGCTCTATCTGGCACAGTCCACCTGACAGCTACTTAACCACCAAACCATATGCTATCCTAATGTCTCCACACTAACTGTGTAGCCTGACTGTGTTTGGCCTCATGTTAACTCGTATGATGTTCTAGGTGGCAGATAAGAAGAAGAAAAAGAAAAAGGAGAATGGGGCCAATAAGGTCAACACAGTTAAAGCTCAATTAAAGCCTGAAAGGAAGAAAATGAAAAAGAAGCTCCTAAAGTCTGCACAAAGAGAGGAGAGCCCTAAGGAAACTACAGAAGTAAGTGTGTGCCTGATGCAGAGGTACGATGGATGCTATGTGGAGCTACTGAATGAATGGTCATGATCACATCCATGTAAAGTTATGATCTGTTAATCTGAATGTCAACATTTTTAATACGTATTAATAATATCGGTAGTATTATTATTTATTTTGACCCTAAAACGACCATACTATTCAGTTATGGCTCATTGAGTCTGTCTGTTTTCAGATGCAGGAGGAGGAGTGTGTAAATGGAGATGGTGAGGATCTGGATGCTTTTCTGGCCAACCTATCAAAAGTCAGCAACAGCAGGGAGAGAGCGAGCCAGCTGTTCCAGTGGCTCATCAACCCCATTCCCGCCAAGTCCTTCTTCAGGTAACTGATGAGTGTGTCCTGTCTGGAAATGTGCATTCAGTGCACAGACTCCATATCGATCAAAAATGTTACACCATGCACGAGGTGTCATCTTTTTCTTGGAGCATTCACCGGCTAATCTTTGTCCTCTTTCTCAAGGGAAACATGGGAAAAGAAGCCCATTCTTGTTCAACGCAAGAATCCAGATTACTACAAGGGACTGTTCTCCACAGCGGAGTTTGATCGCATATTAAGACAGGTAAAGATCTAAAAACACGAGTGAGACACTTATCCATCCTTAATTTAACTATAATTTCCCCACCTGTGTTGCAATTTAAGGCGGATCTTTCAAATTTATTTTACACACTACAATTTACACACTACAAAATGTTCATGTGGACACAGTTAATCAAAAGGAGAATGGTTGCATAATTTGTTCGCACTTTCTTTGTTCTCCGCAATCGCCAACTGCACAGACTAATAATTATCAAGACAAGTTCTATGAAGTTGGGTCTAATTTTTTATTATATACACATAAATAAAAAGAACATGAAGTAACATTTGTTGTTTTTAATGTGAAAATCAGCCACCTCATTTGTTTTGTATATTATAATAGCTAAATTTGTTCCATTTGATCCACTGTGAGGTTTTAACTTGGGTTGCATTATGTTCTTTGATGAAGAAATGAAGACAAAGATCCTTTTCATACTGATGCTGATACTACATGTATGCTGCGTTGTTAAATTTAAGGAGGATGTTCAGTACGGAGTGAACCTAGATGTCACAAGCTACACTAATGGCACCAGGGAGACGCACAATCCTCCAGGGAGAGCTCTGCCGTTCACTGTGTGGGACTTCTATGAGGTGAGGCCACATTTGGTGTAGGTAGCAGATTTGTGTACAGTATGTGAATATTTCTAATTTGGCATTACTGTGATTCGGCATTTTTATGGTCCTGATTTACATTTTTTATAATTGGGCCCTCTGCAGCGAGTTAGCTGCACCGGCCTCCTCTGTGGGCGTCATTAAAGTTTTCCTAAATTTTCCGGGACCACCTTCATTAAAAAGCAGTTATATGTATGTTTATGTATTAAGCAATGTATTCATTTTAATATTTTCTGTGCCGCAAGCTAGAAGCCATTTTGTGTTAAGTGCATTAACTGTATCAGGGCACCATCTGCACTGCTTGCAGATTAGTAACAATCATTACATCCCCATATCCTAGAGTGGCTGCTCCCTCCGCATGCTGAATCCCCAGGCTTTCTCGTCCACGGTGTGGAACGTGCTGTCCATCCTTCAGGAGCAGTTCGGCAGTATGGCAGGAGCCAACGTGTGAGTATTTGGAACAGTTATTGTCCTGGAAAACCTGTTCGGATACTATCAGTTACTGTTTAAACGAGTGTTTTGTGCTTCAACCAGATACCTGACACCACCTGGAACGCAAGGCTTCGCTCCACATTATGATGACATTGAGGCGTTTGTGGTCCAGCTGGAGGGGAAGAAACACTGGAGAGTGTACAACCCGAGGTGAGACACCTGGAGGAATCTTTCAAAGAGCGGTTAAACTCACACCAACTTGTTTTTGCTACATTAACAATGCAGAAAACGATTTTGTCCTCATAGTTGGACGCAAGAAAAGAAGCTCACTGAAGTTGTTTTTCTGTTTCTTAGGACAGAAGATGAGGTCTTGCCTGTGGTGTCAAGTCGTGAGTAAAAAAAAAAATATATCTTATAGTTTTAGTTTCTTGTGTAGTACAGGATATGCTAATTAGGATTTATAGAGACCCGTTTACTGTATGTTATTTGCTTTTCACACATCTACACAGAGAAAGGTAGCTCATTGCACAGAGGTGACTGCTTTGCGTTTCCTCTCCAGCAAACTTCGAACAGGCAGACATTGGGAAGCCGATCCTGGAAGTGGTGCTAGAAGCCGGGGATCTCCTCTACTTCCCCCGTGGATTCATCCACCAGGGCGACTGCCTCCCAGACGCTCACTCCCTCCACGTCACCATCTCCTCCTACCAGAAGAACAGCTGGGGGGATCTGCTACAGAAGGTAATACAGTTCTGATTGAGGCTCTAATTAGACACCTACATGGTCCAGGAAAGACAGCATCAGGGCATGGGTACTTTAACAGATGCCAATTACTTCTCACAAACATTTATTGATTAAGCATTGCAGGTATAGTGTAATAACTACTGGCATTCCCCCTATAATGCCTCTGTAATTTAACCTACAGCCCCTTTATGAATTATTTTTACATTTGCTGATCTAAACACATTCAGTTCTTCCTGGAAAAATACTTGGGAGCACAGAAAATTATGTTTGCATCTGCAGCAACAGCAGTTTCAAGGAATACAGAGGAATAACTAATTTTCTTGTTGTAGAACTGTGGTAATGCATGTGGTTTTAACAAAGAAATAAAAACCAAACTGTGTGAGTGTTTGGTAATTTGCTGATGCCCTGTGGATTGGTTAAAAAATAATGAGATGTATTTTAACTACAAATGACAACAAAGGCAGCATTAAGGCATGGGTAAAATAATATTTTTCATTTTGATTATGTCTCTGATTTACACAAAGAAACAGTAAACGTTAATCTACACGCACATTATGAAAGTTCATTTGAGGCAGGAGATATCCATTTTATTTTTGCAGCTGCAGCAACACAAGTTAGTTTTGGAATACAGAGAATAACTGATGACGAAAACCCAATAGCAATTAGCACTCTCTACTACTTTAGACTCTTTTTATGTTATATTTTTTGATTTACCAAAGCTCTTTCCACTTCCTAACTGCCCTTTTTTCAGGTGGTTCCAGTAGCATTGGAAATAGCAATGGAGGAGGATGTGGAGTTCAGACAGGGCTTACCTCTTGACTACCTGACATACATGGGAGTACAGAACTCTGACAAGGTAATTCACTCTAGATTTTTTTTGTATTTATTTGTCACTCCCTGTTCCTATCACCATCCTTGGCTTTTCAGCAGTCACACTAAATGATTAAAGCCCTCCTCGTGTGTGTAGGATGACCCACGCAGGACAAAATTCTTCTCACAAATCGAGTGTCTGATGAAGAAGCTCACAAATTACGCCCCGGTTGACGCTGCTGTGGATCAGAAAGCCAGAGACTTCCTCCATGACTGCCTTCCTCCCATGCTCACTCCAGGTATATGATGGATATTTCAGTTAATTTAGAAAAAAAAATTGTACTACTGCATGAAAGTGTGGCTCTAAACTGTGCAGCTTGCATAATGCTTCCGATTCAAACTATTTCATCACCCACAGAGGAATCGGGCAGCAGTGTGAGAGGGGCACCTGCTAGGTGGGAGCGTGGGCAAGTTATGGATGCAGGAGCACACATCACTACCCAGACCCGAGTCAGAGTTCTGCGTGCTGGGTGTGCCAGGTAATACAACTGTTTTTTTATTGCATTTTTCACAGCACGTTCACGCCAGGCAGGTTTAAAATTGACTTTTTAAAATGTGGAGCATAGCGTCTTTGTCTTTAAGAACGTATGCTTCAGTGATCCATTAATGCAGATATGTGAGAAAAATGGCGGTGTGAGTTCAAGAGATTTAGCTTACGAGCTTTCTGTCTTTCCCAGGTTATGCAGTGATGGAGAAGCAGTTCATCTTTACTACACAACAGACAACTCCAGAGTTTACCACAAAGAGGAGCTCAAGAGTTTCGAAATAAAAGAACAGGTAGATTGGAAGATCTGTGTAAATGTCTTGCACATAGTGTCCGAATGATGCCGCCACCGCCTCATTATTGTTTTCCCTTTCAGCACACAGACGCCATTGAGTTTCTGATCCATTCATATCCCAAATTTGTGACGGTGGGAAGTTTCCCGTGTGATTCTGCAGAGGACAGGGTATGTTGTTTTTAAATGCGTACAATTTGTGCTGAGATATAACTGCTGTACATTCAGGTGTGGTTTCTGTTGTTTGTACAGTCGTGTTTTTGGTCTTGTATTTGACAATTTATGAAAGTGTTTTGGTAATAGGCATGTCTTTGTCACCCATTTCAGTAATGTCCATGTACACATACAATTATATAGATATTTATTCCAAACGATAGATATTTGACCCTGATTTTTTTCTGTGAAATTAGTGGTTTGAGTTGTTTTTCAAATGTTTTTTTTTTTTCCCGTGCAGATTGCTTTGGCTGAGCTGCTTTTTCAGAGGGGGATTATCCACACTGCAGAACCTCTGTAATGGCCACAGACTCATCCGTCATGCTGACTGCATGAATAGATCCAAATTGACTTTGTACAAAATAAGATCTTAAATGCAAAACACTTCTTCTCCCAAGTAGTCTTCTTTGGCTTTACTGGAATGGTCACACTGAACAACCCATTTATTATATCTCTGTTCATCTGTCCACTATCTAATAAACCAGTTTTCTTTTTTTTTTTTAATGAAATGATGTTGTGTGTTATGCAAGCAAAATCACAGTACTTCATGATTTTGATGAGAAAGGTCATGTTTATTATCGGTTGATACAACTCAAAATATTAAAGATTACTGGTTGACCCAACACAAAAACAGATACAGGTGTCTTTTTAAATATTCTGATTTGAGGACCACCATCAGTCACACCACAGATGAAAGATGACATTGACAGTTAGGGGTAGTCTACTTCCAGGTCAACTCCTCTCCAGGCTTCAACTCCCTAAAGAGAACAGATTAGAAGATAGAAATTTGCAAAAGGTTACACCCAGAGCCACAATGGCATCAGATTACCTTTATGTGTGGCAAGTTTTGAAATGCTTACTATCCCGTTAGCAAATTGTACTTACATTGATATGTTTAAAGTGTATTAAGCATGGTTCTGGACAAGATATAGCACAAAACTTCAGGCTGTAATCAGTTTTTTGGTTAGTTGGGTATGTGGAAAACTGGTTATTGGACAGCTGTTTGTGTTGCATCTGTAATTACATGTTTCCCCCATTTATAACTGAGCATTCTGCTGACCTATATGCATAATTAGTTCAAGTAGTGGGTATGTAGTAGAACAAAATCATCGTCACAAGACTGGAAAAAAATGGCACATGATCCTAAATTGACTGGTAAAGGGGTTGAAAAAATGGCTTTTTACTGTTACCTGCTGTACAAAGCACTTTTGTTCCTGAAAGCTGTCAACTTCTGGTCCTGTTGCTTGTCAAGGTACCATCCAATCACAAAGCCCATGGGCACCAAGATGTTCGCCCAATGTTCCCGGGCAAATGACAAAAAGTTAACCATGGTTCCTGCAGAAATAAGCAGAAAGCACATTGTAACATAAATTCTGTGGTATGGATTTTATACTCTTATCTAAAACAGTTATGCTTACATTTAGAGTTAGGGGAACTGATGTCATATGACAGAATTATTAAAGTTAATCTAAAACGGTGACATTACTAGTGAAGATCATGGCATTGTTGGAGCTTCTCTGCAGTGCAGATCTGGAAATCACAGCCTGTCAGCCCATTGAAACAAACCAGTGCAACATTTGCATAGAAGGAATACTGGATGCACTGAAGCACCCACATGCAATGAGCTTGGGATAACACAGAATACTTTAATCAGCCACTAATCCATTCATTTTTAAAGGACTTGGTTTAGAGACACACATAAATTGGTGGGAAGCTAATTCTTAGTGCAAGGTGGCATTATACTCTACCTGCCTGAAAAGATTAATTGGTAACTCCAACATAAAAGACAAAATTTTCTCCACCACACCTGAGGACCTACAGAGGAGAAGACAGGGCTACCGACTGTCCATCTTTATTTACAGGACCTCCAACAAACTAGTACATTTACTGCACATATTAAGCTGATTGGACGTATTTCTGATTGGGAATTGATAGGATTGTACGAAAAATACCTATATATGACCAATTCTAGCTTTTACACAAGTAGATTTTGGGGACACACCATTTGGACTAAGTGCTGACAGAAACATAACGAAGGGTAAGGAGTTCTATGCGGTAGCTGTCATTTCCCCTTTTACACTGTGTATTACAACACAGCTACCTACAAACTGGAGCTAAAACATGCAGAATATAATATATTTTAACCTAGAACCAGCAGGTGAGCAGGTTACTGGCTGGCTCATCATTTAGCTCGCTAGCTAGCATTGCCAATATGTGCCATGTTTCCGCTGAGAATGGCTCCTCAGATAAAGTAGTTAGCTCGTTGTGTGAGCTGTGTATTACCCAGTTTACATGTTAGAGTACAAGAGCGTAAACAATAAAGAGGCACGACGTTTGAATATGTAAAGTATTACCTTTTGTTTACACCAAGTTGTGGCCTTCAGCTCTTCATTCACCAAGCAGAGGACATTGGACTCTACCAACTGCGCAACCACGACAGTGCTACTTGAATAATAAAAACACTATTAATACCATAATTTCCTATATGGTTGGTTATTATATAACTTGTCACATATGAATTCGCAATATTTAAGTACATTTGCTAAACTATAGAGCGGTAAAATACGCGTTCTGTGTTTTGTCATGATATTTGTTTGTGTTAAACCCGCCACACTTGGTACGGTCCTTTGCCCTTTCACACATGATGCAGCGGCTAACATGTTTGCTCATCAAGTGTGTATTAAAAACCGCTAGACAAAATGTCTTAATGTTGGAATTATAGAAACTCCACTTACTGTGTTTCTCTTCCAACGGGAGAACATTTATATTATCTCATATTTATTGGTATGTTGCACTTTTTCCTTTGTCGGTCCAAGTCCTTTAACGTCCACAAGCCAAAATGTAGCTAGCATGCTAAATAGACATTAGTCTTTGCCGGGTAATTTGTTAACGCTGTGGCTTGTGCGAGCTAGCTGTGGCTACCAAACTGTGTTTACTTTTAATTTACTCACTGCTCGATTAGGCCGAACTTATGCAACATCATTCTGTGGTGTCGTACAAGTTCAGTCTGCAGTCGAGCCAATGTTTTTTATGGGTTTTCTTTGTTGATTCAATTGAATGAGTTGTGTGCTCGAGTCAGAAAGAGCCACAGCACTTAACGCAGGTGGTGTTGTTTTTTGGGGACGATGGTGGTTGCGTTGTGGTCAGCGTAGCCCGGTGATAATCTGACTTTACTTTCAGCGTTACAGCTGAAGAAAAATGACGTCCATTATCAAGCTGACAGCCGTGTCAGGGGTTCAGGAGGAGTCGGCCCTCTGTTACCTGCTGCAGGTGGATGAATTTCGGTTCCTCCTGGACTGTGGCTGGGATGAGAACTTCTCGATGGACATCATAGATGCTATGAAACGGTAATTATGGTATCAAGTCTTATGCTTAGTCAGTTTTCCCTCAGTTCTGCGGATTAAAACAAGTGCGTGATGTACAAATCCCCCTCCAGATATGTTCATCAGGTCGATGCTGTGCTCCTCTCCCACCCTGACCCCATACACCTGGGAGCCCTGCCATATGCTGTGGGGAAACTGGGTCTAAACTGTACTATCTATGCCACGATTCCTGTCTACAAGATGGGTCAGATGTTCATGTATGATCTATATCAGGTAAGAACGGGGTGTAGTAAATGCCATGTAAAGTTATTTATTAGTAGAAGGTGATTTCAAGTTTATGATTGCTTTCTTAATTACCGTGATTCCTTCTTTCCACTCAGTCTCGAAACAACAGTGAAGATTTCACACTGTTCACCCTCGATGATGTGGACTGTGCTTTTGATAAAATCCAGCAGCTGAAATACTCTCAGATTGTCAATCTGAAAGGTGAGTTAGTTGCAGACCCTCATAGGTCAGAAGTCGCCCCCCATTTATGTATCACAGACAACCAAGTGTTAAATATCTTTCTTTTTACCTTACAGGGAAAGGGCATGGTCTTTCCATCACTCCTCTTCCAGCTGGTCACATGATTGGAGGCACAATTTGGAAAATTGTGAAGGACGGGGAGGAGGAGATTGTTTACGCTGTGGACTTCAACCACAAGAGAGAGATGTGAGTATGGACAAAACAGTCGTATTAAAATAGAATTTAATTTTTAGGTTAGTTTGATAGTTCATGCCCTTTTTTTTTTACTCTGTTTGTGTTCTGTCTGTTCTGCTTACTCTACTCTAGCCACCTCAACGGCTGCACGTTGGAGAGCATTAGTCGTCCTTCCTTACTTATCACAGACTCCTTCAATGCTACATATGTACAGCCACGTCGCAAACAAAGAGATGAGATGCTTCTCAGTAAGTTCTCTTCACAAGACTCTATAGTAGTAATGTATGTGTTTTATAGCTGTGTTTTTTTTCCTCTTGTTGAACAAGGATTGAACTGCATCATTTCTTTTCCCTTATATGAGCCCTTACTTGTTTTTTGTATTAATAATTTCTTATTTTTATGATTGTTTACTCATAGCCAATGTCATGGAGACCCTTCGTGGTGACGGTAATGTCCTGATCGCCGTGGATACAGCTGGCCGTGTGTTGGAGCTGGCTCAGCTCCTGGATCAGATTTGGAGGACAAAGGATGCTGGGCTGGGAGCTTACCCACTGGCTCTGCTTAACAATGTTAGCTATAATGTGGTGGAGTTCTCCAAGTCCCAGGTACCAATCACAGATTATCAAATTTTAGAAGAATCTGAATCCCTTTTATAGGATATCAAGTGGCAGCAAATTCTAATTTTCTTTTCAGTCATGATTGTTAATCTCTATTGTCTTTCGGTAGGTGGAGTGGATGAGTGATAAGCTCATGAGATGTTTTGAAGACAAGAGAAACAACCCCTTCCAGTTCCGTCACCTGACCCTGTGCCACAGTCTGGCAGACCTGGCCCGGGTCCCCAGCCCCAAGGTGGTGCTTTGCAGCCAACCAGACCTCGAGTCCGGTTTTTCCAGAGAACTCTTCATCCAGTGGTGCCAAGACGCCAAAAACTCTGTCATCCTGACCTACCGTACTACACCTGGAACCCTGGCCCGCTACCTCATCGACAACCCTGGAGAGAAGATGCTGGATCTGGAGGTGAGACCAGCTGCTGATTTACTGGGATAGAGGATTTTCAATTTATCTCTTCATGCAGCATTTGCCCCACGGGGAAGTTCCTGTCTCTCACATTCAGACTCAGCTAAGGAAACAACAAAACATGTCATTCTGTCATTTGCACCATATCCATCTTTCACTTTTCTCGTTACGACAGGTGAGGAAAAGAGTGAAGCTCGAAGGCAAGGACCTGGAAGAATTCCTTGAAAAGGATAAAATGAAGAAAGAAGCCGCTAAAAAGCTGGAACAAGCAAAAGAGTAAGTCTCAGTAGAAACAGACACGGCTCGACTGGGTGCTTAAGGGTTAGATGTCTCTTTTTGATGATGATGCTTCATGTCTGTTGGTGTAACAAAACATTTGAGTCATATAATTTCACAGTCTGTTAACAAAGCAAATTATGCAAATTGTATAAGGAGCCAACTGAAATGCAAATGATGGGGATTGCAAATCAAAAACAGACTGTGTAAATCTGTAAATGGGAGATGAGTCTTGACACTTAAAGACAACATTTATACTCTGTTGTCTGTCCTTGGAAAAATTTAACTCATATATAGACATTTAATGGTTATTTCATGAACTTGCAGGGTGGATGTGGACTCCAGTGACGAGAGTGACATGGACGATGATCTGGATCAGCCAGTTGCCGTGAAAACCAAACACCACGACCTGATGATGAAGGCCGAGGGGAGCCGCAAAGGCAGTTTCTTTAAACAAGCCAAAAAGTCTTATCCAATGTTTCCCACACACGAAGAGAGAATCAAATGGGACGAGTACGGGGAAATCATCAGGTGCTAGCATATTGATACACGTGAACATCAGATTGCAGAAAGATGGATACAGAGAAACTACACTCCTCTGTATTTTCTCCCATCACCAATTAACCACTGTTGTTTTTTCACAGGCTGGAAGAGTTTCTGGTTCCTGAACTGCAAGCCACCGAGGAGGAGAAAAGCAAATTGGAATCCGGGTTGACCAACGGCGATGAGCCCATGGACCAGGATCTCTCTGTTGTTCCCACCAAATGCATCTCTAGTGTAGAAAATCTCGAAATTAGGTCAGTGATCCTCTAAATCTGTCTGTGTCGGTAACAAGAACTCTGCAGGTTTAAGGTCCCTTTTAAAAACTGCCACTGGAGTTGATCAGTTGCCAACGGTACAGCACTGTAGTGTGTTGGATGGCCTCCAGATGTGAAAGAGTGTAACTCTGTGAATGTAAAGTTAAGTGTTGTTGTAAAAAGTTGTCTACTCAGCAAACCTATCCTGCATAAATTATTGTCTGCGCTGGTATTAAACAATGTTTGACAAATCAGCAGTATTAAAAAGCTTTGTCCTGTCTTCCTCCTCCTACAGGGCTAGAATAACGTACATAGATTACGAAGGTCGCTCCGATGGCGACTCGATCAAGAAGATTATTAATCAGATGAAGCCCAGACAGCTGGTGATCGTTCACGGACCGCCAGAGGCCAGCCTTGACCTGGCTGAGTCCTGCAAGGCTTTCAGCAAGGACATAAAAGTGTACACACCGAAACTGCAGGAAACTATAGACGCCACCAGCGAAACACACATCTACCAGGTCAGCCTCAGTAAACGCCTGCTTGGTTTATTTTTCAACAGAAGGAATTTAGTTTTTGATTGCCTAGACAGAATTGTTGTACCGAAGTTATCCCTTCAGATGTGTTTTTATAGATTTCTAAACTAAAATATTCTGTTGTGAAATTGTAAAACCTGATAAATCTCTCTGTCAGGTATTTTTTTTTTCACATTTTACAACCCCATGGCCCCATTTGACTGCGACAAGCTTGATTTTCTTTCACAATAAACAGCTAAAGCATCAAAGCAGCCTTCCATGACAGGCCAATGTCTTCATCTTGTCTCATCTTCTCACGTTAAAGGTGCGGTTGAAAGACTCCTTGGTGAGCTCTCTGCAGTTCTGCAAGGCCAAAGACACGGAGCTGGCCTGGATTGATGGCGTGCTGGACATGCGCGTGGTAAAGGTGGACACGGGCGTGATGCTGGAGGAGGGTGTGAAAGAGGAGGCTGAGGACGCCGGCGAGCTGGCTATGGACATCGCCCCCGATCTTGGCATGGACAGCAACGCCACGGCGGTGGCAGCGCAGCGTGCCATTAAGAACCTGTTTGGGGAGGATGAGAAGGAGATGTCTGAAGAGAGCGATGTCATTCCCACGCTGGAGCCACTGCCTCCACACGAGGTAAGGCGAGGAGCACTTTACAGCAAAGTTATAATTATTTCTGAGTATACATTTTTTTTGCTAGTAAGCTTAAAGATTCTCTCCACCTTGTTCGGAATAATAATTTTGGTCTGATATGTTTGTTTTTTTCACCGAATAAAATGATAAGGTAGTGTAATTTTAAGGTGAACACAGATAGACTTTTACCCTTCAGCAGATGAATGTGAAACTTGTCTTTTTAGTTTCAAACTCTGAACATGCATCATTCTGATTAATAAAGGTCAAACATCCAAATGAAGCAACACTAAACAAAACACATTTGTGAGTGGAGAGGAACTTTTAAATACTTGTGTCAAAACAAGTTTTACATTCTGTTGTTTAGTTGTTATATGCTCAACATGTGAAACAGTGAAAAATATTTTTTTCAAGTGCAAAAAAAACGAAAAGGATCAATAGTACCATATCAGTGAAATGTCCCGTCTTTGACTGATTGGGTCATAAAAATGTGTCGAACCGTTAATGAGGTGATTTACTTTACTTCAGCTTAGAGTGGTTTTACCTACAGCTGGAAGGCTTGTCCTCTCTGCTTCCCATTTTGGAAGGTAACCTTATTTCAGCCTTTGCAGTCATGCAAATGGCTAATGAAATAGTACAAGCAACAGATGACTTTTAGGTCCCAGCAGCAGCCGCTGCTGACAGAAACTCTTATGTTCATGTCCTAAGACTCCACATTGTCAGGAAAGAGGTTGGCAGACAGTCTGCCCAAGGTGAGGCGCAGTAAAGAGTTTGTCCGTGAACAGATAGCCGTGGGCCTCTGACTGAGAAGGGATTGTGATGCGTTTCTACCACTATGTGTCCACAAGTACAATTCAAACAGCTTTGAGTCTGACCGGTGCTCTCTTCTGCTCTCCCTCCAGATTCCAGGGCATCAGTCGGTGTTCATCAACGAGCCTCGCTTGTCTGACTTCAAGCAGGTCCTGCTGAGAGAGGGCATCCAGGCCGAGTTTGTGGGAGGAGTGCTGGTATGCAACAACATGGTGGCCGTCCGCAGGGTGAGTGTCCTTCCCACTGGCTTAGCAAGCGTTCTATCCATCAGCTGCCTGCAACACTAGTCACCTCTAGCCCTCAACAGGGAAAGCGGCCAGCACAGAAGACATATGGCACAGGCTTGTTCTTTTTCGCCAAAACCACGCAAGCAAAATGTTGAGCTGCTGGTTTTATTCCACACTGATTCATATTTACAAAGCAGTTGCACGGTTGATATATAAGTAGTGTTTTAATGCAATTAAAAGAATGTAGAGTTAAAGGAACCTGTACGCTTAAAAGACTTGTTCAGACAAGATGCTTCCAACAAATGTAACTTTAAAGGCCTTTGGCTCATCATAAAAAATACATCCTTTTACATCTCTTGTCTGTAGCCTTCAGAAACTTCTTTTGTACCCTACAAAGCCTTACAAACAACTTGCAGAGAATAATTTATCACTGCAGCAAATAGTCACAAAATGAATACATTTCCAGTGACAATGACATGAGTATTTATTGCCTTTCTGTGGACTGAGTCATCAGAAGTAGTGATGCACAGTTCAAAACTGTTCCCAAAAGACATACTGATATTGTTATAGAGCAGTATGACACATTCAGCTTCTCCTTTTGTTTGATGATGGATCGTGCATCCCGTGCAATCAGTGCTGTTCAATGCAGTGGGCAAGTTAGTTTAAATGGGGTAGGAAATACAGCAGCTTAATGTGAAGTCTATGGAGACGAAGGCAGACGCAATAGTTGCAGATATTGTATATAAACGTATAAAATGTTAACTGGTATTGGAGATTTAATGTAATTTATTGATTTGGAAAACCTATCAAGTTAATATTGTCTTATTTCTATATTTAGCTGAAAATGACATAAAAGCAGGTGTGGTTCTTGATGGTTTAGAGGTTAAGCTTTATTTACTTACACACCATAAAATAAAATAATATTGCCTAACACAAATTGGAACATTAAACCCAAAGAGAAACAAATACAACTTATCCTAAGTAGGGTAAAATACCCCAGCGGCATATGAAAACATCTCACCTCAGAAGAAACGCACAAAAAAAAAAAAAAATCACAGGCATAAATTAAGAACTAAAGTAAAAGGAAAAGTAGGAGTGAGTCAGGATACCAACAACAAAATGCATAATTGACAAGAACTTAAAATAGACGCAACCTAGAAAATGAAATCAAAGAGAACTGAGACTGTTGAAGGTGTGTGTGTGTGTGTGTGTGTGTGTGTGTGTGTGTGTGTGTGTGTGTGTGTGTGTGTGTGTGTGTGTGTGTGTGTGTGTGTGTGTGTGTGTGTGTGTGTGTGTGTGTGTGTGTGTGTGTGTGTGTGTGTGTGTGTGTGTGTGTGTGTGTGTGTGTGTGTGTGTGTGTGATTTAAATGGGAAAACTTGAAGTGGATTGCTTCATTAGAGGTTTCAAGTCTGTGAACGTCTCAGGGAATGAATTGGAAACACATTTATTGTTAAAGTCAGCAGTGGGCTGCAGAGCGTGCACGTCCATGTTTAAAGTTGAAACCATGTTGTAGTGCTACTTAATGTTATGTGAGGACCCGCATGACCTGTGCATCTTTGTGCTCTTTGTCCAGACGGAGGCCGGACGCATTGGCCTGGAAGGCTGCCTGTGTGACGACTACTATAAGATCCGGGAGCTGCTGTATCAGCAGTACGCCGTGGTATAGCAGCAGCAGCGGGAGGACACACCGCAGAAGAGCATAGCGCGGCATTACAGAGACAATCCTTTTACGAGGACTTTACCCAGAGGAGAAGAGTGTACCACACTCGGGCTACCTCTGCCTCAGGGGCGGCTCCAGCTGTTTCTCTGCAAACCTTGTACATTTTCCATTTTATAGGGTTTTTTTTTCCAGATAACTTTTTTTTTTTTTTAATTGTTAATTTAGCTCCACAAAGTGAGAGGCAGATGCTTTCCCCCAGATTGACCTCTCTGTGTGAACAGTCTCATATTCCTAAAACTGCTCCCACTGTACAGTAACATCCTAATGCACTGGATGGACTAAAGGATGCGTTTCCCCTCCGTTTTTGTCATTAAAAACAGCCTTTTTCAAATATGCCTCACTGTTGAATGTTTGTCCACAGTTAGGGCTGGGTATTGAACCTCAATACTTTTTGAGTAATCACCAAAATCTGACTAAAGCATCAAGTATCAGAAGTTGGCATCAAATTCTTGGCTCAATTCTTAAGCTCTGTGCATGATCAGTCATTACTCCCTGTATAATAGACAGCAGTTTACTCTAAAGTGGACAGTAAATTGAGATATTGGACACTCACTGACAGGTATAGTGTCGCACAACTGTAATTATGTTATCCATCTAGTAAAGTATTGTACATGTCGCGGACCCCCACTCTTTTGTTCTTTTGAATTTTTGAGGTCACTCTATAGTGGATATATTTCACATTATTATAGAATCAGTCAAACAAGATGGCAGAGAATAGATATATTGCACTCTGTAGTAAAGCCTCAGGCGTATTTACATATTCTTTCATCTTATATTTCCAGCTTAATTGGAACATTTGGTCATTTCAGACTTGCACACTGCTTGTGCAACGATTTATTATTGCACTTCGATAAAGTTGGGGTCCTTGCAAGAGAGTGACTAGAAGTGTCAAAGGTCAGGGTATCCTGAACATTAGCTCCCAGTAGAGGCCACGTTCCAATTTAAAAAAAAAAAAAAAAAAAAAGCTGGATCCCACGATTCCCAAAATGCAATTTGATCAAATCTTTCATTGAACCTTCCCTGTCTGACAGATGCCCACACCTCCAGATTGTAATTTCGGATAAATTCTAGAATAAATGTTATCGTCTGAAGCTCAAACTGAGATAACCCCGATGGCCTCGTATAGATTTGGTGGAAGTTCCCTAAAAACTCTGATGCGTTGAGTTTGGCGTATTTTGTTAAATGAAAAATGTTCCTCAAACTAAGGTATTTAGATGACTTTGCATGGGCTGATTGTTTATCACCACACACGATTTACTGCCTACTAGGTCAACTAGTTACTGCAGTGACACCAGATGGAGACATTTTTCAGCTGAATGTAACCGGCCTCTGAATACCCATATCAAATCTGCCCATGCAGCAGGACCATCTGTAATACAGTGGTGAGATAACATTGTCCCTGAAGTGATAACTGGGATTGAATATAATTCAGCTATGGAGTGAGCTAGGATTACCGTTTTTCACTTTATATTTTAGGCAACTGTCTCCCGCAGCAAAATAACCCTCCTCCCTGGCTGTTTGTGACAGGGTGAAAAAAATAAAAACACCCCAACAATGAAACGGTTGAGCAGTTTGTATTTTCTTATCTTTTTCAGGCACACATGGATATACAGCCTCACCTCCGCTGTGCTCCAGTGAGGTCTAACCGGTGTATTAGAAAGTTGGGTGATAAGAGAGGGGAATGTTGCAGGGGTCGAGGATGGAGGGGGAGGCAGGGTGTCACTGCCGGAGAGATGTGTCCGCTGCAGCCATGGTGGCACATTGACTCGGTTGATTACGTTTGCAGCGTTGTGTGAATCCCCGGGGTAGATCCTTTAACGCAGGCAGCTGCGGAATGCCACTTTTATGGACATACCAAAACAACCCCCACCCTCCTGCAAGCCTCCCTGCCTCCCCACAACTCCTCTCCATCATTCCCAACTCTCCAGCATCACATGTACATCATAGTGGTGGAGACTCCTCCTACAATGATAGCCTGTTAAACAATCACAGGGGGGTTCACACACATATACAAGTAGGACAGTGAAAGCAAGTGTGTGTGTGTGTGTGTGTGTGTGTGTGTGTGTGTGTGTGTGTGTGTGTGTGTGTGTGTGTGTGTGTGTGTGTGTGTGTGTGTGTGTGTGTGTGTGTGTGTGTGTGTGTGTGTGTGTGTGTGTGTGTGTGTGTGTGGGGGGGTGATCATGCACATGGTTGGAGGAGTTAGACTTGAGCACGGATGGCTGGCTGACGTGCAGTCCTGTTTTTATACAGTTGCATAACATACAGTTTTGCACTTTAGAAACATTAAAATTTAAATGCTCTTTTTTAATCCGTGGCTCACACACACACACAGACACACACAAAAATTTCCATGTCCAGAAACACATCAATGGTGCCTTTATTTATTTATTTTTTTATTTATTTTTTCTCCCTGAACCTCAGTAACCTGTGATAGACAGAAGCTGAGTGAGAGATAGAGAGCTAGAGTGGAGATGAGGAGGAGAGAGAGGAGCTCTACTGTGCCACAGAGCATGCCAGCCCTGCCCAGTCACTGCTTTTCATTTTGATAATTGACCGGGAACGCCAGAAATGTCCATCAGCTTAATCCTCTTAGCTTTCATAATGCTGACTCTGTCACAGAAGCCCCTGTTTTAATGTAACGAGCAGCTAAGCCCAGAGCACAGGGCAGAGTCGCCCTGGGGCACTGAGGCCACTCTGCCCCCTGGAGGCCAGCGGGAGATCTGCTCTCAACTCAACAAGTGCCCTGCCAATCTGTCCGATCACAAATCAAATCATAAATCCATAACGTGGCCCCAGGGTGACCACCCCCTCTGCCTTTCACACTCATACTCATTGGCAGGAGGCTGTACTCAAAAAAAAAAAAAAGAGGAGCATCTTGGTCGTGTGTATCCATTCATCTGTGTGGATTGGAGGATGAATGAGCTTAATCCCTTTTGAATTCCCGGTCTACTCACTAAGCAGACCACTTAATGCCAATGACATCAATGTAATAATGTGAAAAGGGGACGGATTTCTATGAAACCTCACAATATTCAAACATAACATAAGGCACAAAAATCCCATGATATCCAGCTCTAAAAATGGAACTTGGTCTTGTCACTCTGCCCAAATGGACATCACGTTGAAATTTCTGGAGCTTTGTTACTGTTGTTTTACAAGCTTAAGCACAGGTTGTAAATGCAAAGTAGTCATTTGACATAATGACAGTTGCCAAATATTTAAAGGTGTGTAACATTTAGGATAATCTTTCGGTAAAAATGTAATATAATCTGCATAATTATGTTTTCATTAGTGTATAATCACCTGAAAATAAGATTGTGGTCTTACCTTAGAATGAGACGTTTTTTATCTACAGATGCTGCAGGTCACCTTCCACGGAGGCCGCCATGTTTAAGAAGAGACAAAGCAAAACACTGGCTCTAGAAAGGGAGGGTGAAGCGAGGGAGTTGCAATCTGCTACTACACCACTAGATGCCACTAAATCCTACACACTCTTCTCTCAAAATGCAAAATAATGAAATTATAAAACAAGCCTTTTCTGAGATCTGAAAATACTTTAAGACTCAAATAACAGAGTGGTGGAAGTAAACATCATGCTTTAACGTCTGAACACTTGCTAATCAGATATAATACTGTATTAGCGTTGTTTTTCCCACTCTGTGACACGTAGTATTAACAGTGCTATGAGTGGATTAGCTTAGCTTAGCATTAAGACTGGAAGCAGTGGGAAACAGCTAGCCTTGCTCTGTCACAAATATACGCCTATAAATAAGTAAATAGGTTATCTCATTTAATTTTATTCCGCACACAAACTGAAATGTAAAAATGACAAGTTGTGGTTTTACAGTGTGGTATCTGAAGGCTTATACATTTAAATTACATTTTGTTTTAAGTTCAAATGATATTTTGTCAACATATGTAATGTTAGTTATAGTTTTTATGCATGGATGTTTTACAACTATGTGTTCAGACAGAACAGGAGGCGAGTTTTGGAGGCGGCGTGATCGCATACAAAATGAATGGGAGACGCAAAGGCGAGTGAAGACAGCGACTGGACGGAAATACAGAAAGAACGGGAGTTTCTGGTGAGTTCAGTCAAAGTGGAGCTGTCCCACAAATACACACACAGGTTATTCCTGCGTCCTTTGCGAGCTAGCTCACTGCTAACGGCTGTACAGTTGGTATATTATTGGCTGTTTGGGACTAAACAAAAAAATTGTGACATTTATTGCAAATGACTCTAGGACTCTGGTACATATTAAAGAAACATAAATCTTTACAGAAAGTAAATAAGGGTGTTTTCCCAAAATGTAATTGTCAGCTATTTCTCTAAAACCTGTTGGTGTGTTCTTTTAAAAAAAATATTAGGAACCTGAAGGTATTTTGAAGTTTAAGTTCAAACTATTCGCTCAGTCTTCTAAACACATCTTAATTCCCCTCAAGCCCCTTACTTCCCCCATCTCTCCCCTAATTCCCTCCTCTGTGGGTAATCCCTGTGTACCAGTATCTTCCTGTGGCAATGGTCCTTCAATAGAGGAACCACTTTTCCCCCACCCACTCTTTAAGATACATATAGAGAGGCCGTGTTGAGCAGGAATCCTGAATTACAACATTACGGAGGTGATCCTCTTATGCAACCTGCTCTTCACACCCGTCCACAAAGCGGGTATGCTCACGAGCACAAATCCACGAAGGCACTTGCTGCCAGATTATCCACAGTCCACAATACTGCAGCTGCCATTTTTCCTTTTTTGATGAAACAATTCGTTTTGTTGGGGCCCATTCATGGCTGTGACTGATCCTGGCTGGTTCTCCCCTGGCGGAGACATGTGGATGACTTAGCAGTCATGTGTGTGTGACTGGATATGTAGGACTGATCACATGAGAATGTTTTGCTTGGCTTGTGTACAAACAGCACATTCTTCTCCTCCCAGAGCAAAACAAACCTGACCGGTTGGTTGTCCGTTACTTGAGGCGATGCAGGGAATAGGATCAGGAAACACGCTCTGGGATGAGGGCAGTATCAGCCTCTTAGCAAACTGCATTCAGGCTGACATGTGGTTCCAGCCAGTCAGCAGAATGCAACCTGGCTGGCCCTGTTCTTTCTGCTCAGCACATCAGAGGTAACTGGCCTTATCTGATGTGACATGGCTGACACCGCCTTGAGAGCTGTGAGGAGACCCTGCCGATGATTAATTCAAGCTCAGAAAACATGATGAGGATTAGCTCTCTGTGTTTACCCCTGCAGACGTCTCTCCTAAACTCAGGATGCCTCTCTGGCATGACACAGGGCCGCGTAATAAGGCTGAATCATCTGCAGTGAATGATGTTGATGTGAAAACGAGCAGAGGCCAGGCCGAGGAGTGTGAATCCAGAGAAGTGACTCAGCACCACAACTGTTTATCTTCGTGCAGTTCAGTTCAGATGCCAGGACTTTTGAGCGGTGGCCTCGAACGTCTAAACCGTTCTGCTTGCTATAACTTGTAACGTAAGTGAGGTTTTGCTGCATCAGATAAATTGCAGATAGTGTCAGGGAAGAATGCAACATTTTCTTTCAAGTACCCTGATGTTTTCTGTGTTACACACTTTATAGCCATCAAGTTCGGTTCAAGAGCTGTAGACTTTAGTCTTCAGCACAGTCACAAAAATGGTGACTTGAAACTTGACTTGGGTCTGACTGGTGTGTGACTTGACCACCTAAAGACTTAATATGACTTGAGAAATGAGAGCAATGCCCAATGCGTTGAAAACAATCAATTATGTAACAAAACAAAACACTGTTAACATGCGAGCCTGGAAGTTCAGTGTTGTTGGAAACAATGTGCAGCCCATCACTCCACCATCTCTCCAGATTTACATGTCCTGTGTGGGATTGTATTTCAGGCCTGTGTGTGTAAAACATTGAGTGAAAGAGAATTTCCTCATTAAAAAAAGTCTTCTTCTTCTTCTTCTTCTTCTTCTCCTAGAAACATGGTGGTTGAACACAGCAGACTCTATGGAAGGTGACCTGCAGATTCTCTAGATGAAAATGGCTCCTTCTAAGGTAACAAAAACATAGTGATTCCTATATTCAGGTCATTATACCCTAATAAAAACATAGCTATGCATATTATATTCTATTCTATTTTATTCAGAAATTTTACACACTGGACCTTTAAGACGTGACTTGGACTTGCCTTGATTGAGTCTTAAAGGGGCACTCCATCGATTTAATGTTGCACTTTCATTGAATTAGGGGGCTTACAAGAGACAGATAAAAATGTTTATGATCAAAATTCATGCGAAAGGATTCAGAAACACTGGATACTACATTTCCCACAATTCAGTGGCATCGTTGGTTAGACTCTCCCGACCCACATCTTCCAAATTTTAACCCCCACTTTGTAACTCAGGCTTTCTATTAAAAAATTGATGTCTCAAGCATCAGTGCCCAGATGTGTAAAACCTCTTAGGCTAAGGTTGCCCTTAAATTTTCATTCAAGAATGCCCTAGAAAAAAAATTGAGAGTTGCATAAAATCACCCTCAGGATTTCCTCAGGATGTTGTCAGGGAAAGCCCTTTGATCTCTAAGTGTAAAACTCGTCTGTTTTCGTTAACTTGGCTATGTCCTTTCTTGATAATATTTTCATTTTTTGTCATCCCCAATTTTTTTTCCTATCAAGATTTCACACATTGATTTTTGCGCATCTGATGTACTATGACACTAACTACGGTGAAACACTTGGTCTAAAGACAACCTTAATGCAACTCCTCAGCTCAGGAAAACATTTAACACAAGGGACAAACTTAAGTCTGAAACGTAGTATTTAGTGGTAGTTCATAAAACAGGACAGAGGGTTTTTTTTTTTTATTTTTACGTTCCCTTATAGAAGAAATGATACACTTGTTTTCTCAGAGCAGTACTTTTCGTGACAAGTTAACTCATCTTCATGTGTACAATTGCTGCTACTAAACACTGCTAACTTTTCCATTAAAAAGCACGTTCCAGTCCTCGTGCCTGCTTATGATTAATAACACTATGACATTAACAACTCCTACTCACCCTCCTACTACACAGTGCCTATAACTTTTGTGTCCAGTATGGAGGTGTGCAGGGTGATGAAATCACACAGCAGGGAAATCTACTGGCTCAATGACTTTATTGCACACCCCTCCACCCCCAATGCTCTAAGTGAATGAAGTGAAAGAACTCACCCTCACTTTGCCCTCTGTTTCAGAGTTCTGCCGGCTGTATTAATACAGACTTTGTGGCCTGTGTCTGCAACCGTGATGCTATCTTCCCAGAATGAATGGGCTGCATGTCTCTGCTGGCATAACCTCTGTGCTCAGTCTGAATGGGACTCTCCACTGTTCTTTGCAAGGGGAAAAGGTTGCTCTTTGCTGGGTTCCCTCCCTACTCTCGTTTGCAGACAAGAGTAATGAAGTTATTTATGTGCAGCTCATTATAAAAGGCTAAGTCTCTCTCTGATATAGCCAATCTTTTTCCGCTAGAGTCCTGATGCTCAAATGAATAAAACCATTCCAAAAATTGATGTCTCGGGCTCAGGGGATGAGGGTGATGCTTGATAGGTGAACTGCAGTTTGTAGGAGGGAAGTAAGGAAACTGAGAAGAAGATTTGGTAGAACTGAGTTTATCACCAAAATAATGAAAAAGAAGTAAGTTGCAGAATAATTAACATAAAAGTAAAATATTTTTTACAGTACCAAAAGTAATAGTAGTAACTATTCACTGTTATTAAATCCACATGTAATGTAAAGAGGGTGAACAAAAGAGCATGAACACAGCATGCATTACCAAGAGATACAAGATAAGCTTAACCAAGGTGCCATCTATTGCAACTGTAGGTTGTATAATATACAGTACATCGCATTCTGTCCGCCCCATGTAGCCACTGAATTAATATGCCAAACATGTACGTTTTTTTCTCTCCAGTAAAGTAAGTTAGAAGCCGCCTACTGTACACCACTCTGGCACTTATAATGTGTTATGAAACTGAGTATTTTTGAGAGATAAAGAAATAAATCAGAGTCAGCAGCAATGAAACATAAATACAACAATCAATTGACTTTTTATGGAGCCTGTATTTTATTTTGTTACAGTATACAAAGCACTGTATGAATCCTAAGATTTGGTACTGATGTTGGCTGTCTGGGGGTTGACTGAGTTGCCTTATGTTGTCGACAGCTGTATGGGGGAGTTTTCATGTCCTGGAAAGATGAAGGGAGCAGTGCATGAGATGACTTCTACCTCCAGAATACACAGATTAGACTCTCTGTTGCTCTTCTCTGCCCTGTTTACTCTTCACACCTGAGCAGGCATACAAATAAACCTGCAGTGCTGCCACAGAATGCTCAACACTTCTGATTAATATTTTATTTTTCCTGCAGCTCACTGAGGAGCTTATGCAAGGAGTAAAATCAGCAGGTCTCCAGAGACACTTCCTGTGTGTGTGTGTGTGTGTGTGTGTGTGTGTGTGTGTGTGTGTGTGTGTGTGTGTGTGTGTGTGTGTGTGTGCATGTAGACCAAGCTGTGTACTGTGCTGTTAGTGTCAGTCGTGGGTGTAAGTGGGCATGCATGTAGGCCAAGCTTGTACGGTACTGTTAGTACCAACCGTTAAGGGTACAGAGCTGGAGATATATCTCTATCCATCTGTTAACTTGCTTCCAATAATTAGTAAAATATTAGTTGAACGATGCCAGCGGCGCATTAATGGATGGTGTCACGCTTCCTTATTTCGGCTCAGTGTCATCTTGTCATCTCCATCCACCATAAACGCACCTCAGCAGAAGCAGCCCCACTTATTCATGGGTTATCCCAGCACTGTGCAAACACCCCCAAAAGGACATATTGTATTCCTACTGCCCTTTTTTTTCTCTTTGTATCATCTAAACAGAAAATTTGAAGCCATACTCGGTTATATCAGAGTTTTCAAAATGTTATTCAAAGTTCTTAAAGGCTTAAACTTAGAAAAATATTCTCTAATCTGAACTAAGAGACAAAACAAGAACAGGACAGGTTCATTACAAGGTCAATTTACTACAAGTCCTCCACATAAAAACAACAAAAAAAAGATGTTTGTAACTGCCCTGTTGAACGGCACAAAGCGCTTTCTGATCTGGCGCCACTGTCGTTATTTGCCTGTACCAAGGATGAGGTTTGGTTAGGTTTAGGGAAAGTTCATGGTTTGGGTCCAAATTTAAATTGGGGAACGGCCACAGTCAAAGACAAAAAATATATTTATATAATAATATATTTGGATTATATACCAATTTCATTTGGCCGAACTTTAGCAATTACTTGTATATTACTTGTATACAGCCACAACAGCAAAAATAAAAACAATCTTTTATTGTTCCTTTTTGCTCGGGCAACTTCAGCACAACCATGTGCACATCCTTGCCTCACCATGCTGTAGTTATGTGACATTACTGTATCACAAATATTTGCTGATAATCATCCACTATCTAGTGACACAGAGCAGTTACTCAGCTACATTCTGCACATAACTATTGCAACATCCAGCAGCATTCAGACATACAATCTGTACATTCAACAGCCTGCATATACATTTTGCATTGAAAAAATGTCTCCACAATTACAAAAACATTACGTAAACTTACACGACCCTTGAAAGACTGGATCTTAATCACTGTATTAAACCAGTGAATAAACCACATGAATCATGGCTGGAATAATGGAGTTGGAAGCTGAAATGCGCAGTGCTGAGTCAAACGGCCATTGTTGTGCAACACTCACACAGTTCATTGTTAACACCCTTGACATCAACTCATTAGTGATCTGCAGTGCAAGGACATGACACATGTTTGACATTTATATCAAACAACACATTTACATTACACTGACTGCTCCTTTTGACATCTGCCCACATTAAAACATTCCTACAAAGCCTATCTCTCGCTGTCTCTCTGCAGAGAAAACCACAGTTCCCACACATTATTGTCTCTGCTGCGAATCAACGGCCATTCACTGGGTCCCGCAGACGGCAAAGGAGGCCATGTGTGTATGTTTGACCAAGTCACGGAGTGTAAAGCAGTGGCTAAATCTCTGTAAGCAGGCCCTGGCATTGCTTCCCAATTGCCTGCCTGCTGTGTGGGCAGGGGCCTGGTGGGGACTAATCCCTTGGCATAGGCACGGGTCACACATGTTGATGTGTTTGTGTGTTTGTGTGTGTGAAGACCGAAGCTGCAGGATAAAGACAAGACCTGGCGACAGATTCAGAAAGCCCTGACTAATAACCTGCAACGCCTTTCATGCTTAACTAGCAGCCTTCACACAAAATCTTGGCTGCTCCTTAGAGATGACGGGTAATGTTTTTGGAGGTCTGCCTCGTACTGTACCAACAGGGACAGTCCGGGTCTTATGTAACCTTGGTCTGCAGGAGATTGCGTCGGAGTGAAAGGCCTTTGACCTTTACATGCTGCTCGGTTTGTGCCGGGCAGCAGTGGCGGCTCTAACAGTTGACGTGCTGTTTCAGCCTTGTCAACCTATATGTGTAGATGGCTACAAGGGCAACGCAGCTTTCCTGTCTGTTGTCTTGGCAGTTAAGGTGACCCGCAGCAGGCCTGGAGGCAGCAAGAGCAGCCTCTGCTCTGCAGCCTTCCAACACATGTGCGTACGGTTTGTAATTTCAAGACAAAATTGCAAATGTTAAAGGAATGGTTTAACATTTTTTGACATTTTATTTTTGAGAATTAGATGAAAAGATCAATACCTCTCTCGTGCCTGTCCTTTAAAAATGATGCTACAGTAAGGAGCTGATTGAGTGCAAAGACTGTAAGCAGGGACACAGCTAGCTCTATCCAAAACTCTCTCTCACTCTGTCTAAAATCTGCATCTATAAAGCTCACAAAATAAAACAATATCGTGTTTAGAAAGAAGATCCGGCGCATAAACCCCTGTCATATGAGAAGTTGTCATTATTACGCTTGTGTTTTTGTGCAGATTAAACAAATAAGCTTTAGAGGTGCTCATCTGTGGATTTTGTTACCTTTGGACGGAGCCAGGCTGGTTGTTTCCCCACGTTTCCAGTCTTAATGCTGAGCTAAGCTAACTGACCTCTGACTTATATTTGAGGTGACCCATATGAGTTGTATATTAATGTTCTCATCTAACTCTTAATAACTCTCATAACATCATCTGCTTTTAATTCAACTATTAAAAAGTTCAACAATGGGAAGAGACTTAATTATTCCTATAAATACAGCTGGGTAATAACAGAGGGGATCTGCATTAGGGAAAACAGCAAAGCGACAGGGCTTTTCTTACCACCGCTGCTGTAAAGTTGAATCTATTAGCAAAAGTTTCAAACAAACAGCTTTGAATCTCACTCTTCTATATTGTGGGAGGAAACTGTGCAAGAAAAATGGATACAAGAGATAATATCTTGGGAATATTCACTGTTTGTTGTCCAACCATGACATTAAATTAGATTTGATTTGACTCTCATAACTGGCTTCTTATATCAACCATGTATTCACATATTGATCTTTCTGTACCATGTACATTTGGGAGTGCGGGGAATAAAAGTGTCCAATTACCTGCCTGTAACACATCAGGAACAATCATTAAGGAAGGGGCAGCTACAGGTGGCAAGAGCTGAGCCAAATAATAGGTGAGCAATGACACCTGACCTTCACCAATCACATGCCATGGAGTCTGCAGGACTCTGCAGGAGTCCTCAGTTGGCCTGCATGGGTGACACATTTGCAAGGCTGCCAACCATAAAACACTAATTAGGGGTGTAGTGGAGGCTAAATCCAGTCCGACTCAGCATTTTTAGCTGACTTATTCATTAAATTCATATGACACATAAAAGTGAAGTGAGGCTTTTCCATATTAATGCTTTTCTGAGGGTGCAATTGATTTTACCCCCCTTATAATGGTAATTGTTTGGCTTATAATGGTCACCGACTGCAGGACATAATTTACCCACATTTAATTTACTACTTCCACGCTGACAGACAGGTCCCCATTACATTTATCATTTCTAGTATATACAGGTCCAACAGCTCTGTTTGTGTGAAACAATTTTCTGAAGGGCAGAACGCATATAAACGCATTATAAGGTTGGCAAAAAAAAAAAAAACTTCAGGCAATGAGAAATTATTTCATGCTTGTAGATTTGTGGCGGGGAGGGAGTAGGCACTGATGCCCGTGAGCCTAGAGATCTATAACCTCAATTATTCAGCATGATATCAAAATGAGGATAGCAGGTGAGTTGTAGGCCAGTTATTAAAAAGGGGGCTGTGCTCGGGACCCAGAAAGATATTGGATTTGGGTTTCATAACACGGCACCGGTGGGTGTGTTGGGCTCGTTTTTGAGTAGCACGATAGGGCTTTGCCTCGTCGCGCAAATCCAACCCTACACGTTTGATCTCACGGCGACGCGCAAAATAACGTGAAAGGTTTTTTTTTTCTCCCAGACTCCAGAGCGATCGATGAGCGGCTGTCCGAACAGGGTTTGAAGGCAGACAGTGGAGAGATAGATAGATAGAAGAAGAAGGATGGTTTCTTTTTCAGTGGCTGCTTGCACATGCAGTCCTCGGGAAAGTTAAAGGGGCCCGGTCTCATCGGGGGAGCGCACGGTGAGGAGAGAGCAGCTGATGGTCCTCTCTCATCAGCACGGCTTTTTCTGCACTGAGGAGGGATTCGTGTGAAGGGGGAGGCGCCCGAGCGAGGCGAGCGGGCACGACTGCTGTCCGAATTTAACAATTAACCTTGATGAACACAGATTGGTTTCACTTAGGCGCAGGTGCGTGGAGCCGAGCGATCCCCGCGTTTATGACCGGACACTGACGCATTTTGATGCCAAACGCAGAAACTACGCGGATAAGAGGATATATTGCAGCTGATATATGTTGTTTTGTTTTGTTTTTTTTTTCTCCACGGGACAGGATGTGTGTTGCAACGGGAGCCCGTCCGATACTCTTCCTCCTGCAGAATCCGAACTCAGGAGCATCGCTGAATTGATTTGGAGACCTATATCGGAATTTGACCGCCGTGTCATTGCCCAGTCTACCAGTCCCGGCAGCTGGAAAGCATCTTCTTAGCGGCAAGAAGAAGAAGAAGAAGAAGAAGAAGAAAGAGGACCAGGAGGAGGAGGAGGAAGAGGGGGGGGAACTGTCCGCTTCACTACTCTTCATCTGCGCCCTGGACGGCTTGAAATGAGGACCACATCCCGGCTGTGTTCCGTGTGAGAAGAGGCAAGCGGGGCGGCAGTTTCTTCGGCTCTCAAGGACGCAACAAAAAGTGGCCGCCGGGCCGAGCTGCGAAGCATGGAGCGGGACGACACCGACACCGTGAGCGCGTCCAAAAAGACAATCATTGCGAAGATATTCAAAGTTCGCAAGAGGAGGGAGATGCTTTTCGTTCAGGTGTGCTTTATCTGCAGTGTCCTCTTCGTGGCGTGGAGCATGTCGGCGCTGTTGACCAAGACAGGTGAGTGGGGTGGAGGGGGGGGACTGCTGAGATGCACCGGGGCACGGGGGAGCTGAGGACGGAGCATCAGCGGCTCAGAAATCTGCAGTGAAATCATGCACACACACACACACACATTAGTTAATTGTAATTTAGAGAGCTAGCTCTCAGCGATCACAGAAACGGACCAATACGCTTTAATGTCAAGGGCATGGGATCAAAGCGTTAACGTAATATTCGTTTGTATTGTCAGACAGGAGCAGGTCCGTCTCCCTGTCCAAATTGCTTACGCTGTGCTGCTGCTCCTTGTGGGTTTTCTACATATTTTAGTGTGTAGTTTTGAATTAAAATATCAGTAAATGGAACAAGATCCACCATCACACTCTGTAGAAAAAGTCAGCTGCACATGTTAATGTCAGGTCACAGCATTTCTTTTTTTAATATCTCAGTGTTGGGAGTCTGTTTGTCCGTATATGCCGCAGTGTGCGCGCCGTGGCAGCGGCACGTTCTTTTTTTTTTTTTTTTTTTTTTAATTTGCAAGGAAGGCTCATAATCGCGGCTCACGCACACTTTCGTGTTGCACATGCACACAGCGATCAAGTAACCGAGCCCAGGTTGGAAACACAATTTTTGGTTCTGGTGTGTTTGCGCGGTGCATTTGTCTTTTTTTGGGGGGGGGTTGCACCAGGCGCATCGTCGGTCACCCAACACCGGAGCTAAGGATGCGTGGTTTAATGCTGGCTATCATCGCGTCTTGGCCCGGGGCTTCACACACCATTGCACACACTGGATCACCTCAATCACTCTCGAACATCAGCACGCTTCCAGGTTCTGCATGGCCATCGAGGGATGCTGATTTTTACGCAGAGGCCACCGACGATCATTTAGGGGGGGTAAACACTGGGATGCTTTTGCTTGAATGTTGCAATATTCATAGCTGATGCCTGAGGTGTGCGCTGAGCAAACGACTCAGATGGCTGATCATGCGTGATGCGTGTGATGCCCACATGCAGGCACATACACACACTGCAAACAACATACCCTCCCATGCACACATGTCAAAACTCTTACCTCAGGCCCGTGCAAACACATCCCACAGTGCCACACACACACACACAAAAAAAGTTATGTAATCTAAGGAGCAACCTTGACATTTAGTCAGTGGAGAATGATATCTGTCACACCCCTGGTATCAGAGGTTAACTCTATAAAACACACCCCTAGGACAGTTCATATGAAGGGATCAATAAGAAACATGTTGGGTGCCAACTGAAACCTTTTTTAGTGTGGGACAGACTTGCTGCTGCATCTGAATCTGATTTCTTTTTTTCCCCATGTGGGCATAAAAGAGGAGGAGGTCTTTTTTTTTTTTTGTTTGTTTTTTTCACCCTCAAAGTGCTTCCAACCTTAAGCCTCATCCCCAGACCCTGTCCTGGGATCTGTCCATCTGCAACCACTTAGGCCCCAGGGCTGAAAGCAGTGGTAAATTCACCACAACTACTGCCTGACCATAGATCTCTAACGGATGTATCAAGAGTTTTATTAATTACATTAAAAACAACAAGAGGCTTAAAAGATTATTCTGGAATGATATCATACAGGCGAGTGCAAATCTCTTATCTCCAAAGGCAGGCAATGGGAGCCAAAGTAAGCCCCCCCTCTGTCACTAATGGCTTGGCGTTTTTTTTTTTTTTTTTCACTTAATCAAGTTCGCCTGACCCACACAATGACTGTCATGTGGAGGTATTTGACAGAAGGCGTTTCTCGTGAATTTTGACCACCAGCAGCTGTGGTGGGCGATAGTGGGATTTCAAGGTGACATGCATGAGAAGTGTTTGATGTGAGAGAACCAGAAATCCCCCCCCCTCCCCCAAACCCATGAGACCCAAAGCTCTCCATAATCAGATCTGCCTAATTGAATAGCTGTGGCCTTCTCATCTTTCAGCCATCAGAACGGGAACAAGTGTTTGCCATGTCACAGTAAAACCTGTGCCCTGTTTGCCACACGTTTGATTGATAGCAGTGTGGGGGGAGTGTTGACGTGCTGAACGGTCCAGATGGATGGGATTTGATGTACTACTCCAGGGTTACATCTCCATAAAGAGGGGTGGGGCGCAACATGCTGTCGTGCATGCTGATTGGGGCTGCGTGTGTGTGTGTGTGTGTGTGGGTGTGTTGGTGTGGGTGTAATGGAGCTCCACATGGGGGACTAGAACAGGTGTTTTTTTTTGTTTTTGTGAGAAGCAGGACAGGGCTCAGCACACACAGGTAGCTGCAGCAGGCTGACCGTGATGGCTGGGGGCTGTTTATGTTTTTGGCAACAGGAAGGTGAATAATCATATAGGGAGAGCACAGAAAGATTGATGGATGGTTGTCCTTGGTCCATCTCCCCGCTGAGCTGATGGAACAGACGAGGAGGATGACATTACCACTGTGCTATTGTTGCTAGCACACTCTTGTCTCCCTCTTTATTCTTTTATCCCATTTGAGCTAATTTCTTTGTTTCTGCTTGAAAGTAGCAAGTGTATTTAGTGTCTCTTTTCTTTGCACTGTAGTTATCAGAATTTCAGGTTAGAGTGGGTGCTATTTGTATACCAAACAGTACCTGCGTTTCCACCCAAAGTACCAAAGTAACTTTTTAGTCCCGGCACTATTTTTCAAGGTTCTTTCAGCTTATCAGCCTTTCCACCGCGGTCTTAGGAAGATTAGGCAAATTAGTCTGCTTCGCAGCTTCAGATTTGTAAAAGTGGTGGCTGAAATTTTAAAGGCTGTACTCAATCTATCAGAAATGGTCATCACTGCAAACCCAACACCCAAAGTTCCTGTAGTACTACCACCCAGCAGGGACTTTTCAGGGGGGGTAAAATAATGTTCCTGGTACTTAATTTAGACCCTGCATGGTTCCAAAGGTTTCTAGTTCCTGGGGAAAGATCATGTGGTGGAAACGAAGATAGTGTAACACATGTAAGATGTGCGTATCTATAAAGTAAGGAATGTAAATGTCCACCAGTTCTGAGCAATTGAGAAAATATTTTTTTTCATTTGGTCCATAAAATGTCAATTATCATCAGAGAACACTAAGAAAACAGCAAATACTCACTTTTATGAGGCTAGAATTACAGAACTACACACTATTTGGCATTTTCACAGTTAATAATTGATTAATTGTTGCATCTACTATACCAGTAGTTGCAGCTACCAGCCACTAAAGATGCACTAAATTTTGACCCCAGTAAACATAGAAGAAATGTTTAATATTTCTCATTTAAACTGTAAAATGTGTATCGCCACAAAGGCAAATCAAATAATTCTTGGCTCAAGTTTCCTTTCCACCAATTCCACTGAAAATGTCAAGGTCTTTGAGATTTCCTGCTGACAAACTAACAGGGGTTTGATTTGGGTAATCAAGATCTTACCAAAACACTGGTCACTGAACATGAAGAATAAGACAATTAATCAAAGTGAGTCAAGTCCAAAAGAGACTGCAGCCCTTCTCTTACCCCCAGCCTTCCTAGAAGTCCTGACAGAATCACATGTTTATTGTTCTTCCCGTCAGATGCTCAGCAGACAGACCGCAGCACAACGAACAAAGCCCGTCTTCATGCACATGACATTCGCCATGCCTTGTTTTAGTTTTCCACCAGATTTCATTGTTCTGGTCAAGTGATTGTACAAACTGGAGAAATTGCATTTAGACGCACTGTCATGCATAATTTTCCAAAACCTAAAATAATCCACTATGTCCAAACCGTTTTTAGTTGTGTCAACGTGAAAGATCAGCTCATGTGCCCTACAGAGTATGACAAAAGTGATCATCTCCTGGCACGCTGCACCACATGCATGTTGTGTTTTGCAAATTGGCATCCATGTTGTTCCCCTGGCATTAAATTGGACAGTGTTTTTATTGTTCGCATTGCTAGAGTGAAACTGGGTTGTTTAGTGAGGAGAAACAGGTTGGAACGATGACTGGAGGGTTTGGTCTTTTGGATTGGAGAGCTGTGGGAAGCAGCTGCAGTCGCCTTGTTTACAGTCTGTTTGTCCAGCGCCTGCTGATCATCAGGCTGTCTAACTATACTGGATTGAAAGCCTTTCTAATGAAGACTTTAGTGTCAGTACATCAAGAACACCATTTGATCCAGGTAGATTTCTTCAGAAGTGTGTTACCGGTGGAGGTGGGAGAGAACCAAACAGCAACAGGGCCTAAAACTACATATTTTAATCTGCGATGTGGGAAAGCTCTTGGGTTTTTTATGTTTTTCACACACAATATTTAGTAGTCGGAATGATACTGCCCTCAAGCAAACAAAAAAAATATTATTGCCGTAAAGGTCCAGTGTGTAACATTAAAGAGAATCTGTTGGCAGAATTGGAATATAATAATCATAAGTATGCTTTCATTGGTGTTTAATCACCTGAAAATAAGAATTGTTGCGTTTTCGTTGCCTTAGAATGAGCCGCTTGTATCTACAGAGAGAACAGGTCCTCTTCCACAGTGTCCACCATGTTGAAACCGCCAAGTTTTTACAGTTGACGCAGAGTTTCTGTTACAACTTCACCCACTTCCAAGGTGCATGGAAAGGGGGGAAAAGTCTGAAGAGGTCAAAACTTAGTAGTATATAGAACAACTTTATTGTTAGACTAACGTGTCTATATACAAGTGTTGATGCAGTTTTGACCTCTTCAGATGTTTCTGCAGTAGCCCAGAATGGACCAACCAAACTCTGGCTCTAGATGGGGCCTTTTACATCTTTTTTACGGCCACTGTCGTTTCTAGATTGTTTTTAGGTCAGTGTTCTTCAATTTGTTACACTTAAAGTAGCAGTTGTGTCCTTTCTCTCAACCGTTGCTTCCTCAAAGTAATTGCCAGAAGGGGAATTAGCCTCCTGAGACTGAGTGGCCACACATTGAGACAGTCACATGGTCAGGGAGAGATTTACATACACTGAAATCTTCTGCTGCATAGAAAATCTTTCCCAGGCATTGTGTAAGCTACAGCTAAAATCCAGTCTGATGATGAACAACTCGGGTATGAATCAGACACAGACTGTGTTCAGTGTATTCCCTAGTGATCTGCTCGTAACCATGTATCCACTGATACTCTTAATCATCCTGCCCAAGTTGCTCAGTTCAACAGTTTTTTTTTTTTTGCATTTGTATGGTGACATTTTACAAAAATCTCAAGTTTAAAGCGCTGCTCAGCTCGCTGCCATGATTTTACATAATGGTTTTGAGACTGCAGTTTTTTTATGTCCTCATTACAGAGGCTTAAGAGCAGTTTAATGAAAAATGAAACTTTGTATGCTCCTCCTCCCACTCTGCCTGCCCAAAACATAATGGCACAGCAGCTGCATGTTGATGAGTTATTTTTGCTGCCAGATGAAAACGTCATAGCTACATAAGCGAAAAACTTTTAAGGGATTAAAGGAAATCAACCTTGTTTGGATTAATGGCCGTGATCATGGATGTTTCTGCTCGTGAAACATAGTCTTACAATAGCGGCCATGTTGGTTTTGATTGCTATTTTAAAAATATGCAAAATGGAGTTTCAGGGGTCCCCTAGATCGAAAGAAAACGCTTGTAGAATCATTCCAGGAGATCTATTAACCTCCAACAGTATACTTGCATGCTTTAACTACAAGCTTAGATTCATATTTATGTTTAATGTATAATAAGTAAAACTGTTTGATTTTCTGTTGCAGGCCATGGGATGTTGGTGGAGGGACATCCGGACGCTGAACACTGGGGAAGACGACTAATGGCTTCAGTACCAGACAATGAAACAGAGCAGAAGAACTGTTCAGCGCCAGGTATGCTGCTCTATGAGATTAAGGCTGCACTAAACAACTTTTGTTTTTATTAACAAGGGATTAAATGACTAATGTGAAAAGAGGTTGCTCACAGGGAATTATCACCCAACTCTGCAGTTTTCCTCAGCTCCACAGAGCGTTTTGGCGTCTTTCTGTCTGTTGTTGTTGTTGTTGTTGTTGTTGTTTGCTTTCACAATGGAACTTTTTTTTTTTCTTTCATTGTAACCACTCATCAATCACCTCTCCAGGCAGTTTCTTTTCAGCTAAAAACACCCTGGGAAAACCCCCACTATCTGCACAGCACTGAATAGCAGACAAAGTTATTGACTAGCTGATGAACATAGTGGAGCATTTAGAGCCAGATATTTCTCTCAGAAGCTTTTGGAGAACAAAATGAGCTGATATAAAAGTGAATATTTGAATATATTCGCCAGGTGAACAGAAACATGAGTGCAAATAAATGTTAATGTTGCTCCGTGTATGCAGGATGTAAAATCAAGCAACTGTTTGATAATAGTATGAGGCGATCATGCCCCAAGCCGTCAAATAATACTTTTTTTTTTTTTTTTTTTTTGAAACAGTAAATCTGTAAGATTTTTGGAAAAACTCTCCCAATAACAGCCAATGATTGTGGAGCTTTTGAGTTGCTTATGCTTCTATAAAGTACCTCCTTGTTGGGCCTCTATTGTTCTGACTCAGTTTAGATCACTTGCGCTGTAAAAGGAACTGAAAGGGCTATAAAAGGGTCAGATATTGATTATGTTACAGCATCTTTGGTACACTTAAAGGAAGCAGCATTCTCTATAATTAGTTATACCATATGCTGACAGTTCCACTGATGCTGCTGACGTCCGCATCAGGCTACAAAAAGCTTTTTTTTAGCTTTTTTTCCCCTTTTTATTAAATGAAATGATTGATTTTAAATGGTATACAAGTACTGGCAGCAGTGTCAAGACAAGTCGTTTGTCTTGGTTTTCATTTCCATGTCATTTGAATTGCCTAAGTCCAGACTTGATTTTTCTTTACCACCACTGGTTCACTTGAGCTTTCTGTGACCATCATGGCAATAAATCTGCCAGGATTCGAGGTTTAGTCCCATTAGGCCATTTATGGACTTTACCTGCTCTTACCATTTTAAAAAGTAAAAATTCAGATGAAAAGGAGACCGGTTAAAAGAGGGTTTTTAATCCCTGGGAATAATTATTTTGCTTAAATGGGATGCAACTACATATAGGGATTTGTGTTGCTATTTGTATTTAACTAGCACACAGGGGACAGACAATTTAGGAAGCAATTTGAAAATGCACCGTTTTTTGCAGCATCACAAGTGACCCAGTAAGGACTAACTGGCTGTTGCTTCATTACTGGTCACAGCAGGCAGAATCCCTCGGGGATTAGTGAATCACTGGTGCTGTAACCTGCTATTTTATATATATATATATATAAACAAGCAAACAAACATTTTTACACCACTGACTTTAAGCCATTGTGACCATTTCCAATGTTAGATTTTTCACAGTCACAGCGGGGTCCTATTGAAATGAGTGCCAAATGACAAGATTATGTGCTTGAAGTTTTTCCTTCCTAATCCTCCAGGATTACCTTCTTTTTTTTTTCTCCCATTGAAATGTCTTCCGCGCACCGGAGGCACCAGACTGTACTTCACATTCCACAAATTTCTCCCTGGCTGTAGTCCTCCTTTCTCTTATCCCCACCACTGTGCTTCGTCAGTGTGTGCTGATCATATGACTCTTTGTTCTTTCTTGGTCTTGTGAATAATCCTTTGTACAAGATATTTAATGCTGCAAAAATAGCTCTTTAACAAGTCAGTTAGTGCTTCAAGGCCAAATAATAATTTAAAAAAAACGTCTAATTGTACTTGTTCTTAGAGGAGTTTCATATGTTTTATAATTTTATATAGAAATGTGGGTCATTCTTTTTCAAATGAGACAGAATAAGTTAAATTACTGCATTAGTGTCAAGAAAATGGCACTTAATTGTAGAAGAGCTGATCTAACTCTGTATGTAAAGATTCAACAAACACACACTTCTGGCAAATCAACACATACTGAGGCAAGCAACCCAAGCTTTCCAAAAACAAATTGTGAGTCTTGCATATGTCATTTGAAACACTTGTCTTTGAGTGTGACCAACACTAAACCCAGGAATGAGCCTCCCGGATTAGCTCTTATTGCTAACTTCATAAGGACCTGCCTGAGGTTAACATGTATCTAACAAACAGAAATGCTTCAGACCTTATAATCAATGCAAACAAATGTGTCTTGGTAAACTAAAGTTGTATTGTTTGTTGGGTGAAAGTATTCTTGTTAAAGAAAGGTGGTTGGTGACTGAGCTTTTGAATGACTGCATTTAACTTGTTCATGTTGGACATGTCAGGGGGAATTCTTCCTACTGATCCCATATGGGACATGAGGAAGTGTGAATCAGAATAAGCTGCTGATGGTCTGTGGAAAAAGCACAATCTTATAACTGTGATAACTTGTTTACCATCTAACATTTCTCAAAAGCTGAATAGTTGTCTTGGTTTATTGTGAGGGACCTAATCTTTTAGATGAGTTGACCACAGGGTTCCTACAACTCAGGCTCATGTTTGTGATGATCCAGCAGTGGAGCAGTGATGGCACTGGGCGTGCAGCCCTCCTGGGGAAGGCACTAACCGTGGATGGGCCAGGCTCGATTGGATGAGAATTATTATTGGAGGCTTTTTGTTTTATGCTGAGTATGTGCAACATCTGAAGCTCTGTTTTAATTAAGCTGCTGTTTGTGGGCTGCATAGATTACACTTGGCCAGCTTTGGTCTCTGCTTTTTTCCTCATCATTATTTCTGATCAGCAAGGGAGCCCTGCTCTGGGTTCACAGTGTGCTAACGTTGTCGTGCTTGTCCGTAGACTTGTGCTGCTAAGGCAGCCATTCATCATAAGTGCCTCATTTATTGGCCATAATAACTCCTGGAAAGCACAAGGTGCTGTCCAAACTGTTTTTTTATGCTCCTGCTTGATTACAATGCATGCCTGTGATCCACAAAGGACTAAATAACAATACAAAGGGCTGATATAACCTCTGAATACTCTTCAGTCACATGCAGACCTTGAGGCATACCACCCCTTGAGATGCATTTCCCGTATAGCGATCCCATTGAAATGGAACATTTTGCTCACTTTCTCACCTAAATTTGCAGCAACTTTGGAACAAAAGTTGTTTTCATTTCAGAATTGAAATGTTTTGAGCTCTTCCAGGCTGTGTGAGGAGTGTGATCAGATACATGAGGTGTACTTGGGGACACAGAATATTAGATTTATACTCTCTCGTATGTAACCCCCCCCCCCATGTGGGACCAACTGCAGAGCACAGAAAATTGAAGAGGGGGCAGAGCACTGTGGCTAATGTTGTGTAGGAGGAATAATTTGCTTTTAATAAAGATGCAGCTAATACCATATATTGAAATCTCGCACTAAAGTGGTGTAATTGGCCTGTTTAGAAGTAGATGGCAGGGCAAAAGAAAAAGTAGAAGTGAACAACAAAGCAAAGGTTTTAGTATGGCTTGGTTTGTACTATGGATTAATCCGACGGGATTTGATTGTAGTGGTTTTAGATATGGCCCTAATCTGCTCATGGACAGGGGCTGCACATGTTGCATGTTCAGCATGAGAAGTGGCGTGGGAGAGGGAGAGCTGTGGGTTACTCTGGTCCAGAGTGGAAGTGTCATCACCCTGGAAAAGCTGCATTTTTGATTCGGTGTAAATATTTATTAGTGAGTAGATTGGGACTTCTTCTGTTGGCGAAAACAAAAGGCAGGATTTGAAGCACGAGAATGGACCATTTTCTTTTTTTGGGGGGAGGCAGAAAATTTGGCGGCAACATAAGGGGTAAATCTGCCAGTGTGTAGCAGCCAGTCCACGTTGGAATGTGGGTTTGTCAACTTCAGGGAAACACCAGAAGGAGGCTTTTTAAAAGGGAATTACACAAGCGGGGATTATGCTGCTGTGCATAATGGAAACTGACCTCGCTTTATTTCTCGCTTGCATGCCAACGGTGCAACAATGCAGCGAAGAGAGGGGCGCGCAGGCATGAGCACCTGCACAGAGCACTCTGTCTTCAGATTTTCTGCCCCCCCCCCTTTTTTTTTGTTACTCAAACTTTCATTCATCATTGCCTTTTGCTAGTGTGAAGTAGCTTTTATTAAAACTGAGGCTAGAAAGTACATTACAGCAGGTTTTAAAGATGTACAGTCACAGCAGCAAGGTAGCTTTGTTCTCTTTGTTGTTGCAGATCCATACCTCACCCTGAGGGAGTTGTTTACCTGTTTCTCCTGTACGCAGCTGAATGCATACGTTTCACAGCGGTGTCTCCTTTTAGGTTATTGAACCAGGAGGCTTCTGGTCCACCAGCTCGGCGTCTTTCAACAGCCTGACTACTCCCCCTCATACACGCACAATCATAAAGGTTGAAAGGGAGTCATGCTAAAAGTGGAAGTGTAATAGGTATAAGTGTGTTCATGCAGGTGAAATTGCACGTGTTTAGATGCTTACATGACCATGTGAGCAGTTATACATGTGATGCATGAGCATGTGAAAGTATCGACCTAACTAGAGGATAATCGTGTGTGTGGGTGTGTGTGTCAGTGGGGGTGGGGGGGAAACCACTCCACTGCTCATTTCAGAACTTATTGTTTCTGTGTGACTTAAAGATTTTCCAATAAGGCGATTTGTGATGTTGTCATATTTACAACGAGCCGATGTCAGTTGCAGTCCAGTCATGCTGCTCGCTAATGTCTGCTGGAGCAAGCTAATTATCTAATGGACTAATAATGACCCAGAGGAATCATTCTCATATGAAGAGTCTCTTGATTACTGTACTAGAGTGTCAACTGTATTCAGTTAATGACCTGGCTGGTCTATGGGTTGGTGGGCGGGTTGTGACAGAAGGTAGCACCAGGCTCTCTGCCAAAACATCTTGCTCACATCATAATGTTGTTTAATATGATATTTATTTTTTTTCTGTATCAGAATGAGCCATTTTAATGGAAAGGTTCTTCTTAGCATGGCTCTAAGTCTGTGTATATAAATGATTGGGGTTTTTTGCTCAGACTACCACAGTAGGAGTGTTGGGTGACGACTGGCCTGCTGTCTGTCCTTTCTCTGGGACAACAGACGGCACTCGATACTGAGCTCCGTTATGTAATGGCACAATAATATCTAGAATATTACCAGATTATGGAATAATTGCACAAATGTAAAGAATGGCTGGCATGCTCTGGCTTTAATACGTCAATAAATGAAGGTTATCTGAGGGGATTTTTTTTTCATATTAAGCGAGACTTAAAACCATGGAAAGAGATGTGTGGAGAGACATTATGTGTGTATTTAAAAAAAAAAAAAAAAAAAAAGTTACACCTTTCTCCAAATATCTAAAGATAATAAAACTGTATTGAATTTGCTAATATAGCTTATATTATCATTGATAACTAAGAGGCAAAGCAAAAGAAAACATGTTTTTAATGGAATGATTTTCACATAGCTGCCATTTTTACATTAAAAATGAATGTCAAGCATACACAATGGTTAACATTGTAGTCACTTTATTTTAATAGAGAGCTGAACTGGACCAAAAATGTCAAGTTGAACTTGGACTATAGTCTTTATATGACATTTACTTTACTAAATTGCAGTATTTGCTTTATGAAAATATACATCTTGGGTTAGAGAACCAAAGAAAATGACCTCCCCTGATCTCAAAGTCAGACCAATCTTCTTTGACCCCCCCCTCGCCCCCCCAAATAATGTTCATGTTGTCCTTAACTGACCAGAATTGAGGCAGTGAGTTTAGGCAGCATTGCATCTCATAAAATCCTCCCAACACTTCTTGTGAGGACTCTATGTGGACTTGTAATTACTTCTGGGGTTGATAAGATGAAAAGGAGGGGGTTGGGGAGACAGATGAACAAAAGTGTTGCCAGTAATTTCTTGCATAAGCGGCATAGTCAGGTGTCCAAACAGAGAATCCAGGGTTTATTTATAGATCTGTAGCTTAGCTTCTGAAGAGGAGTGTGGTTTTTTTTTTCTTTTTCGTTCACGTTCTCCCTTCCCCATTGCCTCCAAAAAAGACAGCAGTCCCATGCAAACACAGGAACAGCAGGATAAATACTTTTTTTTTTTTTCCTGATTTGTACAATCACAAAACCTTTTGTTTAGCAGAACTGAAGCAGCTTGCTTGGCGCCTTTCTTCTTAGACATATTTACCTGAAGATTTAGATTATCTGGTGGGATTGATAATAAATTGGCACATGTCATTTGGTTCAAGATGCAGACTATATCTGCACCTCAATGCCATAGTGCTTTATAAAATTAGGCTCCAGCTTATCCATTATAAAAATTAATCCGTACTCTAAAAGTACAGTAGTGAAAGGGAATTTTCAAGTTGTAATCACTTTTTCTTGCTAACTTATTAAAATAATTTGAAATTAAATATTTTAGTACATTTTTCTTCAAATACATCCACAGCACATCACAACAATGTGTCCAATTTATTTCAATTTCTGTCAAAATGACAAATAAACAATTAAACTCAACTACATATTATTCATGAATCTATTTATGGGACTCATTTGCAATGCATCACTTAAGCAATCTGTCTTTTGCCCTGCTCCTGTGTGTACATCCTGTTCTGTCCTTGCGTGGGGGGAAACGGCTTTGGAAGCATGTTCACGTCCGGTTTGACCTCTACTGCGAGCGGACGCAGACACACCCTGTAGACGCTGTCTGGTTGAATGTTTACAGGCACTGGGAGGTGACCGCTGCCTACCTGTCATCTCTCTGCTCCAGTCCCAGTGCAGGCGCCCTTTTAAACACCTTTTTGTGATCACCTATTTTTAACACACACACACACACACAGAGCCAGACCTGATTGTATACAGTGGCGAGGGGCTGAACACGTAACTAAAGACCATGGGTGGAAAAGGCATTTAATTATTGATTAATGGCAGACCTGCAGGTTTGGTAGCTGGACTTAGAAACGGTTGGTGAAAAGGCTCGTACAGCAGGAAATTCACACCTGATACTTTTCCCATGTTGTTTATTTTTTTTTTTTTTTTATGTCTTTTGAGAAGCTTAACAGGCAACCTTCAGCAGCTAGAATAATGTATGGTTGTGGGGCTGTTTTTGTCCATGAGGTATCAGTGGGAATTTAGCCCTCTGTATTGGCATCAGTTTGTTTTCAGTCACCTCTGAGGGCACAGCTGACAAATCCTGTAATTGATTGCGCCTTTGCTTGTGGCCGTCGGCTTTCCGACACTTTTCATTCAGCACATAAACCTGTCAGAAATGAAATGAGCTAAAGCCGCCTGCCACAGTCAATGTTGCTGTGAGGTTTCAATGTCATGCAGGTGTTCTGCAGTTTCTCAACATTTTTTATTTTTATTTTGCTGTCCTCTAATCATTTACTGTGTTTAAGTGCTACAGTGTTGCACGTGACATATCAAAACTTGTACAAATCAAGGTTGCCTTAATTCACATCCCACTGCCAGAAATAGCATTGTAGTTTTCTTTTTGTTGTGACTCTTTGTTCTGTTGCAAAGAGAACGTGTTAGGTGACATATGGAGATACAAAATGTTCCACATTTCCATGTATGTGATGTAATTGAGTGAAATCCAGCAGGCATGCAGTTCATTAAGTGAGCTTGGACTACATAGAGTGGAGTATTTGATTTGCCTGTGCAGTGTTCCAAACGCTGCGCTGATTCAGTCATGTGTGCACACAATCGAATATCATAAAACAGGCAATGGCGAGGCTGGGACAGATGCAGTGAGAAGTCTCAGGTGAGCACTGTTCCACTTCACAACTCCATATGTGACAAGGGCCCAAATCTCGCCTTTTATTTTCTGTTGTAAACAGGATTGTTCCGCTGGCTCAGACAATAGCATTTTGTTCTCACCTGATTTGTGTATTTGAATTTTTACGAAGAGTTCTACGGCTGAGCAGTACCACAGCAAAACAGACCTATTTGATTTATTGTCTTGAGCCGTGCTAGCGGCATGGCTCTAGGGATGGTAAGGATGTTCAGACATTCATGGTGGCCAGAGGATGAATCCTGTTGACTTTGGTGATCCCTTAACTTTAGATCTAGCACCTCTCATGCATAAAATTAGTCAGTCATGTCCCCCTCAAGATGAAATGCAATAACTTACGTGATCCCCTGACTTTCAATCTACCCCCATCATGAGGTGAATCTGTCCAATAGTTTGATTTAGTACCTGCAAAACTAATGACCTTCAGTCTCAACTGTATGTTTATTTCTAATCAGCAAATATTAGCATGCTAACACGCTTAACTAATGGTGAAAATGATAAACATTATACTTTCTAAAACTCATTATGAGCACGTGTTGGCTTTGTCATGGGGGGGGAAACTGCTTGGCAACAGTAGCTGATTAAATGGAAGAATCTCTTTCAACAAAGCCTGCCAATAAAAGATACTGCACCTCCCCAACACAAACTTAACAATGTCAGCCGTAGCAGGAAACATGCTCGTCTGGTCACACATGTTCTCGTATTACAGATACATTTGTACACTAAAATGTGTTTCTGGAAAGATTTTATTCGAGAAACACCGTAACAGAATCTTGATTAATATTTGAACAGCACTACCTCATCATGTTTCAACAGTTTGATCGGAGTTTTGTGTGGCGCTCTGGACGGACTCACTGAGAATGACTTATCAGTCACAAGGTAGCCACGCCCTAAAGCATAGCCTGCTTTATTGTCTATTTTACTCAAAATGGGACCATAATGAACAAAATTAACAACATGCTGTATGGAGGAAGATTTGAAATTAGCGATTGAGACTATTAACTCATTAGGAAACTGTTTTTTTGAGGCCATAAATCAAGTTAGAAGTAATTTATTACTTCTAACATATGTATTAAACTCAATACTATCACTTATTTTTTGCAGCCCAGTTCTGTCCACTAATTATTGTCAAACACTTTTATATAACTAAAAATACCTATAAAGACTCATCCAATGTGAGCATGTTGGCGAGCTGACGTTAGCATTTAGCTCAAATCACCACTATGCCTAGGTAGAGCCTCACATAGCTGCTAACATGACTGTAGACTTCTGCCTGCAGTATAAACTGTAGCTTAGAGCTGGCCGTAGTTTGTGTAAGCAATATGTTAGGGTTACGTCTCAGGCTTGTTACAAGGAGAGACGAGGCGTGAGCCTGCAGCTCGGGCCCAACAGGAACAGGTCGGACAGAGGCCACTCGCCACAGATGCCTGGTCCCGTCAGGAAGGCGGCCAGCTTCTGTCTCCAGCCAGGTGCACTGTGGAGCGGTTGTGCTCCCAGAGATCTGAGCCGTATGGCGGTACCATGATCACACTGTGTTCCAGCTGGAGCTCTGGATGATGGATGATGAGTCCTCAGCATGGGAGGTTTTTCTGCCTGCTTGCTTTAATTCTGTATGACTTCAGGCTCTTAATATAGCCCAAGCTTTTACACCCGTTTTTGAAGAGATGTCATGGTTGACTGTTCTCATTCTCTTTTTTTTTTTTTTTTTTTCCCTTCTTCCATGAATAGGTATGAAGTCATTGGTTGCCGAGTGGTGTGACATACTGCAGGCTGACGATGATTTTCAAAATGTGTCTAGAACCATTCCAGTCCTTTGAAAATTCAAAGCCCTTGAGTTGTCTGAGTTTTCAGCTCTTTTTTGGAAGATGATCACAGGCTGTTATTTAATTTGGGTTTGACCTCTTCTGGCAGTGGTGACCTGTGTTGTTTTTTTATTTTATTTATTTTTTTTTAGGGATACAAGACATTTTTTGCTCTATTAGATAATCCATTGAAAAGAAAATGAACAAGAAGAGAAGGAATAACATGCAGCGGCCTTCTCATTCAACAGGACATCCCAGCCTCCTCTGTGGCTGACACCCATCATGAAGTCGCACAGTCCTTTCGGGGTGGGGCGGGGACATGTTACCTCGCTGTCTCGCTGTGTTGACTGTGACATTTCCTCTCTCCTCAGCAATACGCGAGTTCCCCGATGACCTTTTCACCAACCCAGAACGAAAGAGTGGGGCCGTTCTGCTGCATATTGTGGCGGTAAGAGGCCTTTTTTTTTTTTTTTTTTTTTTCATTTTAGGCCCACCTGCATCTCCCATCACACTGGTCCCCAGTTAACGCTCTCACTGGAGCTCAGCTGGTTGCAGGTGCATTTTTCACACAGCAGCCTAACTACATTCCAGGCTTTAAAAGATAAAAAAAACAACAAAAAACAAGCAAAGTGCGGTTATGGTAGCAGTTTTTTTTACATAGCCAGATTGTAAAGATGCCACATAAGAGCCTTTTTAATGCTCAAACGATGATACACTTATGATCACATTAAAATCAACATGCAGCCTTAACGTATTTTCTCAGGGAGATTTATAGGGAAGAAAAATTTCAAATATCTCAGCAGTTGTACTTGAGTCTACGACTAGTGCAAAAGGATCTCCTAAATTTGAATTTAAATAGAAGTCAGGTTCGTTCTTGTCTTCAGTATCTGGGCAGAGGAAAACTCTGATTTGGCCCAAAGATTGGGGAATAGCTTAGTAAATTAACCTTTAGTTTAGAACATTTTATCACAAATGTCTCCTAATTTATTGTAGCCAAGGTCCAAGCACATTTTTTTGGGCTTGTAATTTAGTAAACAAAGACCTACTACCAAATCAGCGCAAGCTGCAGCACTAGATTAAAATCGGCTGATATAAGCCTTTTTACAGATAACATTATTTATGTAACCGTATATAGATCTGCCTTGGAGTCTTAAATGTAATGAATGGACATCATACTACAAGAGATAATTTTATTTTCAGTTTGAGAGTGCCGTAAAGCAATGATGTCTCTCAGAGGAGAGCTTCAACTCAGGAGTGTGGGTGTGGGGGTTTGGAAAGCTTTAGTGTTTTAAGTCAGAGTTTAAATTTAAACATGATTACTTAGAACAATGCTGAGAGGCTTGATAAATACAGGGCAGGAAATAAGGACGGGCAAATGTCCTTTTTGTCTATACTGTATGAGCTGCTTCTCCACACGACAAACCAGTATTGTCTCCGTTCAGTCATACTGCGCTCCACTGACTGGACATAAAGACACAAGCTACCTGTGGAGTTATTCAGTATTGCTCTTCATGCTGGATTTAACTGGCTTTAAAAAGTTTATTTTTTGTCAAATGCAAACCCAGGGATATAGCCAGGATTTTAGAAATATTTTTAATGTAGTATTTTGTTGGATTTAGAGTCTTAAGAAAAAAAATTGCTATTTTTTTTTTTTGTAACTGCCTCCACTGCAGCACAGCAAGGGAGTACAGGGAATTTTATACTTAAAGACAGTACCTTTTGGGCATACTCAGACTGCTGAAGCCTACTGTATTAGCTTCATATAAATCTTTGATATGTTTTTGTACAGAACAAGGACTTTTTGAGGATTTTTTCACTCGTCTCTTACATTGGAAGCTTATTAGGACAGGGTGAACAGGAGGAATGATTACAACAGCCAAAAAGTGTTTCGCTTAGGGCAAAAATATCACGACATTTCAGGTTATTTATGTAATGATATTCTTGATATGACAAAATACTTTTATCTTCTTCTCGTATTGACCCGGGTGCTTCTGCTTGAGGTGGTGAAATAAGTTTGTTTGTATTGCCCCCTTTTGTTGTCACGATCTTGCACTTCTTACATATTGCAGAGGTTTGTTGTACATCTGATCTTTTGTAACCTTCCTCCACACTACGGAAGTTGCTCCCCTTTTTGGAACCAACTCCTCCACCGTGGAGCCGGTAGCAATGTTGTTTTCGCTTTCAGCCATGCTTGTTAATGTTTGACGTCATTACATGAACGTTACATGGCACACCTTTAGTTTCAATGTACATATATGGCCACCTGATTGTTGTTTTAAGACGGACTTGCAATTGGAGCTTGGAATGTATTTAAATACACAGTAAAAAATACAAGAAGATTGCTGAAACAAAAATAATACTCCAGAGGACATAACCTCATTGTCATCAATGGCAGCTACAGCCCTGAACACACTGTCTTTTGACCTCTTTATAGGCTTGATAAGTTTACTGACATGATGAATGAGAGACAGTTTTTAGCAGAGGTGTAAAAAGTGTAGTACTTTGTTTAAGCCCTTCTCATCACAGAGATTACATAAGCACGGAGATCCCAGCCTAAGATACTTGCTACATGGAGAGCAGCAGCTCATATTGTTTCTAAATCTAAATGAAAGCTGAAATACAGCAACATGAACTGCAGCACCAACATTTGCAGTGGTTGAGTATTCAGATCCTTTATGTAACCGACACCACACTGCAAAGCATTTCACTGCTGTAGTTGGTTGAGGTGACCATTGAACTATTTTGTGTAAGACTACAACTATTGATTATCATTTATTATCTGCTGATTGTTTTCTCAATTAACTGATTGATTCATTGGTTTGTAGAAAAACTCAATAGTCAAAGGAAAAGTGGCAAATCATCACATTTGGGAATCTCAAACCATGAAATGTTTGGCATTTTTGCAAGAAAAAGTTGCTAAATGATCTTCGACTTACAATGCCTATAAAGTATTCATCCCCCTTGGATGTTTCACCCTTGTTTCTTTTATACATGAAATCATGGTCAATATAATTTGGCTTTTTTGACAAGAATCAAATATCAAAGTGAAAAGGGATTTTTACAATTAAAAAATATATATTAAAAAAATATATAAAAAACACCTGTGTCTGGGAGGTCCAGTCTCTGGTTCATCAGTATCCCTACTACAATTGCAACATGAAGAAAAAAAGAACACTCCAAGCAACTCAGAGAAAAGATCATTGAAAAGTACAAGTCAGGAGATGGCTACAAAAAGATTTCCAACTCACTGGACATCCCACGGAGTTTAGTTAAATCCATCATTCAGAAATGGATGGAGTATGGCACTTGTTTAAATCTGCCTAGAGCTGGCCGTCCTCACAAACTGAGTGACCGGGCTAGAAGACGACTGGTGAGGGAGGCCACCAAGACACCTACGACCACTCTGAAGGAGTTAAAAGATTCAGTGGCTCAGATGGGAGAGACTGTATACAACAACTGTTGCCCGGGTTCTTCACCAGTCGAAGCTGTATGGGAGTGGCAAAGAGAAAGCCACTGTTGAAAAAAGCTCATATGAAATCTCGCCTGGAATTCGCCCAAAGGCATATGCTAGACTCCAAGGTCGATTGGAAGAAGGTTCTTTGGTTTGATGAGACAAAAATTGAGCTTTTTGGCCATCAGACTAGACGCTATGTTTGGCGAACACCAAACACTTCACATCACCACAAAATCTCCACCGTGAAGCATAGTGGTGGCAGCATCGTGCTCTGGGGATGCCTCGCAGCAGCAGGCCCTGGAAGGCTTGTAAAGGTAGAGAGGAACATGAATGCAGAAAATTATCGCCAAATCCTGGAGGATAATCTGACTCAGTCTGCAAGAGAACTACAACTTGGGAGAAGATTTATTTTCCAGCAAGACAACGACCCCAAGCATACAGCAAAAGCTACACAGAAATGGTTCAAAGACAACAAGGTGAATGTTCTGGAGTGGCCAAGTCAAAGCCCAGATCTCAATCCAATCGAGAATTTGTGGCTGGACTTGAAAAGAGCTGTTCACGTCCGATCCCCGAGCAACCTGACAGACCTTGAGCTGTTTTGCAAGGAAGAATTGAGAAAAATAGTAGTGTCCAGATGTGCCAGCCTGATTGAAACATATCCACACAGACTCAGTGCTGTAATTGCAGCCAAAGGTACATCTACTAAATACTGACGTAATGGGGGTGAATATTTATGCAATCATCTTCTTTACCTTATATATTAATTAATTGACATTAGTTTGTAAAAATCCGTCTTCACTTTGATATTAAAGAGGTTTCTTCTTTTTTTGCAAATTCTTGTCAAAAAAGACAAATTATATTGACCATGATTTCATGTATAAAAGAAACAAAAGGGTGAAACATCCAAGGAGTGTGAATACTTTTTATAGGCATTGTATTTGTGAATTGCCTCATAATTTCAGCTATACTTGTGTGTGTATATACTGTTGGGTAGTTTAATTTCTAACAAAACATCATATTTTATTAGCACGTAACATAACTTGTGACCAAAGCTGACAAATACAAATTTGAGGTACATCACTTTAGTATGTTTTCATGCCACTTTCAATCCCATATTTACCTAAGTACAGATGAAAAGGAATTAGTTGCATTCCACCACTGAACAAGTTTGATTTCACTTCTATGGTTATAGAAAACAACGTGAGCTGCAATCCGGTATACTGAATTTCCAATTAAGTGTCCTCAGCTGTATGTTCCACACTGAAATATGACTTGATATTGTCCTGGCTTCACTGCTGAGAGGAGGATAAAATGTGTGTTTGGGTGAGGGGGGCTCATACTGCAGTCCTGCACTGCCCCCTGTGGATAGCATAGAGCAGAGCACAGCTGCTGGAGCTTCCAGGGCCATTATGATGTCACACCTGATCTATAATTTATAGATCTCTCCTCAGATACCGACATAAGCGCCCCCCCCCTCCCCACCTCCCCCCTTCTCTCTCTCACAGAAGCTGGAGTATGCAGACCCTGTCGATTTTTCAAACTGTAAGGGGAAACGTCTTGTCAGTGAATTGATATTTAAAATGAATGCAGGTCCTATTTTTTTAATTGGGCTTTAGAATTCCCCTTCACCCATCCTACAGCAGGAGAATATCTTCTAGCCAAAGCTTTATTAGCTCGCCTTATTTCTGAATTTATGCTGATTGAGGATGTACCTATGGCAGACACACACTTGTATTCTCACTATATCTTGCCCTTGACAAAAAACACCTCAAACCTAACTCTGCTGATTCTGTCTCTAGGCACTCTACATGTTTCTGGCCCTCGCCATAACATGCGACGAATACTTTGTGACAGCGCTGGAGAAGATCTGTGAGGTACTTGGGAGTTGTAGTCTTTTTCTTTCAGTGTTGCGATTACACAAGTTTGTCTGTGTAAACAGTGCAAAACACTAATCTTTACTGTATTTCTGCAGAAATTAGATCTGAGTGAAGATGTTGCAGGAGCCACCTTCATGGCAGCTGGCAGTTCTGCACCAGAGCTTTTTGCATCTGTCATTGGTACACACACACGCATACACACACATATACAGTATGTGCATACACTCAGACATTCCCAGATGGTTGGTGTCACCGCTGATTCTGATTGGCTGCCTCCCTGTGTGCAGGTGTCTTCATCACCCACGGTGATGTGGGGGTGGGGACCATCGTTGGCTCAGCGGTCTTCAACATCCTTTGCATCATTGGTGTCTGTGGGATCTTCGCTGGACAGGTGTGTGTTTGTGTGTGTGTGTGTGTTTTGTGAGTGAGTTAGAGGGAGTGAAGTGACTTCCTGCTGCAGAGGTATCATTCTGTTTATATATAGACTGCAGAGAAGCACATGTGTGGCAGAAGTGTTTTGCTGAGGGGAAACAAAGCCATCTGCCTCAATTTGTTCTCTAAGAACTGGTTTTAAGGGAAATGGAGAATTAAACTCTGGAGGTGTAGACGGATCATAAATCTTCCTCCTTTTGAGCTTTTTTTTTTTTTTTTTTTTTTTTTTTTTTGTAGTTTAAAAATGTATTTTTCCCTGTGAAACCTCAGGTGGTGATATTGACCCGGTGGGCAGTTTTCAGGGATTCCTTCTACTACATCCTCTCTGTATTGGCTTTGATTGCAGTAAGTTCACTGCATTCATTTATTAATGAACACCAGCCCTGACTTTTGGATGTTGTTTATTATAATCTAAGAGAAATTTTTCTCTTAATTTTTCAGTTCATCTATGACGAGAAGATAGTTTGGTAAGTAACCTCATCCAGTTCGGCTGTAAATGTGTCCTTATTTTAAAGTGAGACTTTCGTAAGAAGTTAGACGTCCTGTTATGGATAAAAATTAATAAAATTAATAAGCAATAAAAGAAACCCTTGATCAATTCTAAACACTCAAGGATTTTGCTGGTACAACCTTACTTGGACTGGTATGACCATTAGCTTATAGTGGCTACTTGTTGGATTTATATTGCTGTTACTGACACTACTGATTCAGTTTGCTGACTTTACAACAATTTACCATTATCCTGGAATTGTTGTCGTACTGGTCATTGTTCAGCAAAAATTATACATTGTCATACTTTGAAAGTTTTTTTTTTTTAAATTCCACTTCCCAAATTTTCAGTTTCATTTTCAGTTAGTGTGAAGTTTAGGAAAGTGAAAGGTACCGCTAAATTCTGATAGTCCGCCTTCATTTAGTTTGAGTATTTGTAACAGTTGGTTTGTTTGTTTGTCTATAACATATCTGTAGGTAGACTATCCAAATAAAGTGGAACCAAATTAAGTTGAGGTTTAAGAGCAATAAGGGAAGTTTTTTTATTTTTAATTTCTTGGTTTGTCTGTGTGTAAAATGATTTTATTATCATTTATCCCTCATCCTTCTCTTTATCAGGTGGGAGAGTTTGGTGCTGGTGCTCATGTACGTTGGATACATCCTTGTCATGAAGTGAGTTCTGCGCCATAAACTAAATGGATTTAAAGTATCAAAAGGAAAATGCCCCCTAGACTGATACATTTATGTGACTATTATCGATACATTGGCGGCAATTTACTGTTGTAGCTGGAGGAGATAAGGCTAGTTTTAGATAGCCTACTTTTATACACAGTTAGGCAGTTTAGTCCAGTGGTTCCCAACATTAATATGAGGGGTCACAAGATGATTAATTAAATAAGGAAATAAACAATGTTCTGCTACACAGACTACACACAAAATCTCAATTCTGACATCTGAAACGTGGCCCCAGCTAACTTTAATAAGAGGTCACAAGCCAAAAAGGTTGGGAGCCACTGATTTTAACGAGACATTTTATACGTTTGTTTTGGGTTCTTTATATTAGAATTTTAAAATGAGAATTAACTATAGCTGTCAGACAAATGTAGTGCAATATTTCCCTCTGAAATATAGCAGAGTAGTAAGTATAAAGCAGCACAAAACTGAAATGGTTAAGTAAGGTACAAGTGTGTCAAAATTGCACTTAAAAAGTCCACTCTGTAGGATTTTTAGTGCTGTAGTTGCAACTCCCGTGTGTGTGTGTGTGTGTGTGTGTGTGTGTGTGTGTGTGTGTGTGTGTGTGAACTCTTACATACTAATACCTGTGGGCTCACAAGTATGACCAGACCAACTGTGCACTCAGTAGTTTCAAAAGAAGACTGAGTTTGCAGCTGGAGGGGAGGGTCTCATTCATGTCGTCTACCCAGATGTTAGCTGAAGATTCAACCCAGGAGCCTTCTGGTGGATAGATACTTTAAAGATTATAGTTCCTCCTTTGTGGCTCTTTGAATTATACTAGATATCAAAATTTTATATTCACTTTGAATAATGTAAGTATTATATCAAACGCTGCTTCCAGTTGACAATTATCTGTTGAAATCAAACCACTCGACTTTAAATCCTCATTTCAGATGTATTTTAATTCATAAAACTGTCCCATGAAACATACTTGAATCTGTCATATTTCAGCCTTTCTTTTGAATTGAATTTGAGATTATAAAGGGATCAGTTGTCTGGGCTATGTATCATCTGATCACTATTTTGGGTTACAATCTGCCCCGAGAACATCTTGTCTCCTTGTCTGTTTTTACTGTATTATGCAGGAAATACGGACTCCATCTATTATGCCATATTTGTGTCTTTATAGTCCCAACTGCATAATGCCAACCACGTCGCCCTGTGCCGCTGTCTCTGTCCAGCTGGTAATCTGTGTTAGACTCAGCAGCAGCCTGCTCTCTCCCTGCCATAAGAGTTTAATCTTTCTCCCTCTGCAGTGGCTAAGAGCACAGGCTTAACCGGATCACTCCTCTCCTTTCTCATTTGGAGGAAAGAAGTGCTTACTGTAGGATATGCTGTCATATGTCTCCCCTCTCCCAAAAATATCCGCTGACCGTTTTGGGCTGTTCCAGTCAAAATGGAGTAAAGTGGGTTTTACATAGCACGATTGGTGCTCTGAGGTGACCTTCCAGGGCTCGGCTGTGATTTTGTTTTTCTCTCTTCAAATAGAACGCATTGCTACCAATAACAAACTTTTTGTTAAACATAGTACCACATCGGGAAACAGGCAACGATTTTTAAAATGTCATTAGTTGTGTATACTTTGGCCTAAAAACTGAAAATCTAGTTGGACACTCTGCTTCTATCTGTATAACATTATCTCCATCTTCAAGTGACATTCTGTAGATGTAAGGAAAAACTTTATTTGTATTGGCACTCAGTTTTACTTCACTTTTACTTCACCTCAATAAAATAAGAGTAATCAGTTTTTATTTTTGAGTCAATAATCTTTTATAGCCTTTTTTTGGCTTTACTGTACAAACTATAACCACTATCCTCAGATGCTCAATTTAGATATGGAACAATTTAACGTACCATTAAACAAAATGTGGAATTAACATTATTAGCAGTCAATTATTTTACACTCAATTTTAGATGAAGGGTACATCGAAGAAAAAGACCTCTCCAGTGCTCTCGGATTCTCTGGAATCAGGAGAGTCCTCAGAGGCAACAAACTTTATTGAATAATACCCGGGCATCCCGTCTATGGGTTCATGTGCTCCAGTATTCTTGGGGAATATATCTCTGAAGTCTCTTTTGATACACCTTCAGAAGCCATCATTAGTTTTTAATGTTTGCTTTTGAAGGTGTAGAACCTATGAAAGGGATGGAGTGGCTCTTGGGATGTTGTCAGTGTTAATTCTACACATATTTTGTTCAAAGGCAGCAGTAGCAGCAGCAGTGTGCTCAGTATTTGTGATCCATTTTTATATAATGGCACTCAAATGGTCTCACTGAAGGCCCGGGTGGCAGTCTTGTGATTGGCTTCTGGGAATTTAACTTTTTCTTTTTTTTCTATTCTAATGTTGAACAGCATATTTTTTGTGTAGTATAGTGTAATGCTGATGTTGTTTTTTAAAAGTAGGTCACCTAAATTGTAAATGTATTCTATAGAAGTATGCAAAGTGCTTATTTTGGTTAATTAATACATGCTACTGTATATCTATTTTTCAAACAAGTTGGAGCCTTTCATCTGAAGCTCATGAATCCTATTTGCAAGTGTGAATCTTGACACTGAAAGCCCCGTCTTGTTCTTTTCTTTATCTTTTGGACTCTGAACTATTTCAGTATCTCTCTAATTTAGGGATTCTGTTCCATCTGTTTACTAGATTCAACTCCAGCATGCAGAGATGTTTCATGGGGAAGTCAAAGAAGAAGAATGTGGCCAACGGTAACGCTGCGGCCAGCAGTGAGATGGAGGACGGTAATACTAGTTATGACTATGTTTGGGATGACGACCCGTCATCGCCTTTACTCTCAACAGGTAAGGTTAATCAGACAGGCTGGGTACCCAAGGCTATTCTCTGCCAGGAAAAATAATCAGATGTTGTTTGTAATAAATTGGGGTTCATGGGCTATGAAATGGAAATAGATATATATTGGATGATTTGCCTTGAAGGTCGTGGCTGTTTCCCTCGGTTAGAGGGTCTGTGGCTTTAACCTTTGTTCCTTTCTGCTGAACTAGTTTGAATTGCTTCTACTGTATTCTGCTGAAATGTACTTAAGACAATAGTTCAACATTTTGGGAAATACGCTAATTTGCTTCCTTGCTGACAGTTGATGAGAAGACTGATACCTCCCTCATATCTGCCCACTAAAAATTAAGCTACAGCCAACAGCTAGTTAGTTTAGCAAACAGATTGGAAACAGGGGGAGACGGATAGCTTTCTGTCCTGTGATGATGGAGCCAGGCCAAGAAATAATCTGGCGCATAATAGAAGTGTTCCAACGTGTAGTTTTACAGCTGTTTTTTTAATATGAATCGAACAAACAAGAGATAACATGTTAATTAGTGAACTTTAGTAGTGGTCCATCCTCGCCCTTGTTCCCGCCTGTTTCTTCTTATGCTTCAGTATGCTAAGCTAACTGGCTGCTGGCTGTAGCTTTATATTAAGCATACAGACACAAGCAGTGTCAATCTTCTCAACTCTCAGCAAGGACACAAACAAAAACATTCCTTAAAATGTCAAACCATTCCTTTTTTTTAAATATGATTCTGCAGAACCGTACTTTCTTAAATTCTCCAAAGATCAAAGAAACGTCAGTCCTTTGACCTCAGTTAACTGCATTACCTGAAGAGACCACACTGTCAGATTTCCCCCTTTTTTCTTGTGGGACTTTTAAAGGTTATAGTCCTCTATTCATTTTCTCTTCCTACTAAGTCCTTTTTCTAGGTGATAAGCAACTGCTTATCTGAGCATATGTGGTGGCACAAAATGACTTTTTTTTTTTTTTTTTTTTCTTTAAATAATGGGACCAGCATAATGAAGATATTCTTTAATCTTCCGTTGGTAATGCAGTTTAATGTCAGGGGACTTTGTTGTCTTGGGTTTAAACTTATTAAAAACTCAAATTCTACTTTTCTAAATAACATCTCTTTTAATGTCATGTTTGGGTGAGATTTCCTCATAGCCACAGTTCTCCACTGCTTCCCTTTCCTGTCTTTGACCCTTTTTAGAAGTGTCTAATCTTTGACATTTAACCCCAATTTAACTCTTCCCACTTTGGCTGCAATAGTGTTAACATGCCTGTCTGTTTAGCCTTACTAAACCTACTCTTGCTTATTGTCAACAGTGTTGTGCTGCTGTGTGCCAATTCTTTCTGCTTGCATACTACTTTTCTTCTGCCGGTCTCTGGGGCGTAGACCCACTCACTCCTGAAGTGGTAATGAATTTCACAAGAGGAAATGTTTATGCCGGCTCTGTTTACACAGTTAATTTATGTGCATTCTTGCATACATAATTAGTCAAATTAAGGCTAAGTTAAACTAATAAGTGTGTTGTAGAACTTTTTATTGCCCATACACTGAATCTTATATTGTGAGCACAGAACAGATGAGGAGTTATAGGATGCCAATAAAACATTTTTAGGATGTGTATTATTGTCGGAGAACAAATCGTCTGAAGTGCATGGGATAGTGTGTTTCAATGTGTCGGCCACCTGCATAACAGTTTGAGATTGTCCGTTCAAAGGTGCCAGAGGTTACATCTTTCGTGTCGCAGCTTTTGAAATCGCTCTTGGTCCAGCCATTAATATTCACAACTGGTAGGCAAACTTCAAAGCTGCACCAGGCAATTTAGGGAAGCTATTTGAAGTTCAGTAGCCAGAAATCACATGTCAGTAACTGCACACAACACACTCATGTTAACCCAGCTGGTGTGCAATGGTTTATACCAAAGGAATGAGATTGGGGGGGGGGAAAGTTTCATCACCGAGTCCAGGGGTGATTCCCTTAAGATTTTACACCTATTTTCTTCCATGACATAAGGATAAAGGGGATTGAAAGAGAGAAGAAATATTTTGTGACTGTTAAATCTGCTATCTGCTGTTTTTCTGCAGATCTGAGAGTCCATTCAGAATTACATGCGTACTGGTACTACATTCTGCCATTATAATCTATGTTTATGTGGTCTTAATGTGTTTGCAGCTTAGTCTTTTTTTTTTTTTTTTTTTTTTCCACCTAACCTATTTCTAATGAATTGGACTGAACACACTATTTAGATACTGGAATGAAAATGATGATCACACGAAAGACAACACTTGCGCTCTATCAAACAATACTACCAAGAATCACTTCCCTAGTTTCTGTTGAGACAACAAGCAGCATGTATTTCCAGGTTGCATAGGAAAAGATGAGGAAGTGCAGTGAAAGGAGGAATGATTTCCAGAGCTTTGGAAAGCACCCCACCTTGTCTAGACGAGACATTCACGCTGTTGTTTACAGGACGTTTTTGCTCTGAGGTTTTGATTTGTGTAGGCATTGAACTGTCAGCACCGAGCCCACGTCGTGATTTAGGGTAATGGGAAATGGTGTATGTTGACATAAAAATCTTGCCTGGTGCAGCTTTAACTCTGACATGGTGACAAAATGGCTCTTGCTGAGCGTTCATTAATATTCCTTCGTAACTTGGCTCAGGACAGTGTAGCACTACAAACATTTATAGTTCAGTACAGAGATTTTGATGGCTATCCCCCCTCTTAGGTATTTATTCAGTATTGTTTTAAGTTTTAATTTGAACTTTAGGATGTTTCAAAGAGTTAGGATTAATTCAAAATTAACGTTATTTCACTGTCAGTAAGGCGTCAAGTACATGCACTTGAATTAAACAAAGATAATGGGTAGATTGTCGCACAGTTCATTCATTCATTAAATTTGTTTTTTATATTTGTATCACCACAACCCTCAGTCAAGCCAAGCAAGGCTTACAGCCGTGGATCGGTGGTGATGGTGGACGAGATCATGAACGCTAGTCCTTCCAAGTTCAGGTTTCCAGAAGCTGGCCTCCGCGTTATGGTCACCAGCCATTTTGGACCCAAGACCCGTCTGCGCATGGCCAGTCGCCTCATCATTACAGAGGTACAGCTGCGCGTTGTTGCTCCAATAAGAGGAGTTACTTGCTACTGCTGTTTGTTTTGAATGTATGCTATTTTCAGAAGTTTTTTTGTAAACCCCAGACTCTCCTTATCTCATTCACACAGTATTCATGTGTTTGTGTTGACTCCAGAAACATTAAAAATATGGCTGTAGCACAGTAGTCGGTAGCAAGGTGTCTGCTCTAGTGCTCTTTGACTTAGTTTCTTTTTTCTGAAAGCGCCAGAAGTTGGTCCAAGCCGCCAATGGAGTGGAGACACAAGTGATTGACGGGAAGGTTGAAATCGAGAATGGAAACGTGCCAGAGGACAAACCCACCGAGGCGGAGGAAAACGACACCATCTCGCCGTTTCATGTTCCAAGTATATAATCTGTGTATTTAACTGATGAATGTGTTTAATTTGGCATACATGGATGAATCCTTTTTAAAGTGAAACAAGAATCACATAATATTGAAACCTCTCTGCCATTTAGATCGTCCTTTTAAGACCTTCCACTTCAGTAGTTTTTGATGATCTTGTTTTAAATTAGGTCAACAATATGTCTGCTTGAGAATGACTTTACCAATCCATTTGCTGGAAAGAATATTCACATAATTGATGAGAAAGAAACCCTATTTGAGTTTTTACATGAAAAGATTTGTGGGAAATGTGGTCTGAACAGTGGCACTGACCTGAGAAAGAGGCCGCAGGTCAGGTTTGTTGACAGTAATGATTGAAATTAATTTTACAATGTAATGTAACTTTTTATTTTTTAATCTTTTAGAAAACATCATTTAGTAAATGTCATCTGGGCAATACACATTTTTTTCCCCCACTGCTTGTTAAAGAGAAAGCATACTGTAAACTGTAAATGTGTTTTGATCAATATCCTTTGATCGAAGACCTGAGGAGGCTAATCTGCTAATGTGTATGTCTGCTGCAGGGGGTATTGGCAGCAAGCTGAAGTGGCTGCTCTCGTGGCCTCTGCTCTTGTTGCTGTTCTTTACCGTTCCGAACTGTGCCAAGCCTCGCTGGGAGAAATTCTTCATGGTCTCCTTCATCCTGTCCACTGTCTGGATTGCTGTCTTCTCCTACTTCATGGTCTGGATGGTGAGTGCAATATTTGTGTGGAAAGTTGAGACCTTAATAGATTTTCAGAGTAAGGCACTTACCAGGACACCTTTAGTATTTACTTTTACTTGTTTTGCTGAAACAATTAGTTGGTGAATTAGTTGGTCAACATAAAATTAAGTCACATTCATTTTTATAAATGGCATTGTTGGTTGACAAATTACTTAAATTATCACATGTCTTCTATAGTAATCATCGGGGTTATTATATAATCCACAACAGTTTTTCCTCTTGATGATGGAGATGTAAAATTGTCAATGATGGGATTTAGTCTTCAATTTAAGATGCAGCATTTACAATTCACAAGAAATCCACAAAGCGATTTCCCCCATGGCTGCATATGCTTCAGACTACAGCCACTTAATGTTATTAATATCCCCTATACAAACATATTTAATTGATGTAACTATAAGTAATAAATATAAGTCTCTCTCTAAGGAGTTGTAGACCTGAGCCAGCGGATGACTGCAATAACTGACTTCCGTGTTCTTGTAGATCCCTCTGGTGGTAAATAAAATAAGCACATCAGTGTTTCTCACACTTCTTGCACCGTGTAATACTCTCCAAGCACCACGGTCATCAGCATTAAAATAGAGTAGCTTAGACTGACTCTATTCAACTACAGACAGTTGAAGCAGTAGGCTTTTTTAGCTTTTAATAATAAGATAATTTATTGTTGGTAATAAAGGGATTCTCCTGATCTGTACTTTTTCTTCTTAATAGTTCTTGTTGGAGCCATGACCGCATTGTTTTTTAACCTTTCATTTTACTTTTTACTTACTAACTTAGCTCTTAACTAATCATTGATGCACACAACATGCATGAATGTGACTACTTAGCGCGCTGATATTGGGAGAAAAAGAAAATTAAAGGAAACCAAACTTTTAAATTACATTTCAGTGATCTCATAGTTTTTACTAGTTTTACTTTAGTTTTCTGGCTCTTCCATGCAACCTCTCCTTGTCAACAAACCAGTAATAAGCCTCGAAAAATCAATCTGACCTTCACCTTCAAAATGGTGGATGTAATAATGTTAGCTTACCTGCAACAGAATGTTCACCTGATGCCAACCGCGGCTGACGGGAGATTTAATTGTGTGTTTATTGCTAAGCTAAGTGAGGGAACATCAAATGTTGACATTTGGTTTGAAGGTTAACACGAGAAAGCGGAGAACGTTATTTTTGAGCTCTCGCACTCTGTATTTATCCCAGGTGACTATAATTGGCTACACTCTGGGAATCCCTGATGTCATCATGGGGATCACTTTCCTGGCCGCTGGCACCAGTGTCCCGGACTGCATAGCCAGCCTCATTGTGGCTCGGCAAGGTACACCTTTCTGTCGCAAATATTTTTAGATTGCCCTTTTTGTGGATTTATTATTATGCAGTGGAGAGCAAAATGGATGTTGTGGTTACAAGGTACACATTTTTCTACCGCATTTTTCATTGGCTGTTGGATTAAACAAGCAGTACAAATACGGGTACAGGGTCTTGTTAGTGCTCTCTCGGATGTTCCTTTTTTTTAAATAAGTGGATAGACGGAAGAACATGGATAAAGAAATCAAGATGTTAAGAAATCCAACTATGCATTGTAAGCATTTACATGCAATTTAGGTTCTAACTGGGTAAACTTACAGAGATCCAGATCTATTAAGAGGTGTACTTGATTAGCTTTTACAAATCTAGTCTAACGTACTTTAAGGAGAGTCCAGAAATGTGTTTCCTCTTTCATGTAAAGAGTTGAACAAAGAGGCACAGGAACAAGAGAAAATAGTGCAGTGCTGTTTATAGACCGTACAGTCTAGCACTGCGTCACTACATTCCCAGCTGAATAAGGTTAGGGCCCTTGTGAATATCAAAGTACAGAACAGCAAAATGTTGGAAATAAAGTGCTTTATTTGACCTGAAAGTCTCGAAGACAAACTCAACTTGCTTGCTTAAAGTTGTAGTTGCTTCTTAAATAACTACCTCTGGTTTTGTTGCAGGTTTGGGAGACATGGCGGTGTCCAACACTATTGGCAGCAATGTGTTTGATATTCTAGTGGGACTCGGGGTCCCCTGGGCAATACAGACCATGTGCGTCAGCTATGGATCAGAGGTAAGGAGCGTGTTTACTTTACAAGAACTCAGATTCTGTATTGTTGTGAGTGCAAGACGCAACCGAAATCCAGTCCCTCCTTATCTCTGCTCCTGAATGATAAGATTGTAGAGCTGCAGATGAATTGTTGATCTCTCGGTCTTGTGTGTTGCAGGTAATGATTAACAGTCGAGGCCTGGTGTACTCGGTGGTGCTCCTGCTGGGCTCTGTGGCCCTCACGGTGAGCAATAGTTAATGATGTTTACGCTACACTGGTTCCACATATTGACCACTTCCAGAGAGATAACCCGGTTTACTGCTGTAGTGAACCATACGTGTTTTAAAATAAAAAATCAACAGTACTGTGATACGATAAATAACATCCCTGCTTGGCTACTCATCACCAATTGATGCACTGTTAAGCAATAGTGACTGAATGTTAAAAATTTAGTATTGTAAATATGTGGGATATTTCCTGTAAAGAAATCATGTAGTGCAGAGGAAATAATGTTTTCTTTCTTGGAATAAACAACAACATTCTGGTAGTTATACTGCATGCAGTGTAAATGTGAGCTTCTTACTGGAGAAATTAAACCAAAATGATCCTTTCTATTGCAAGTCTAGTCGGAAAGTGGGACAAATAAAAGTAGTAAAAATCAAATAAACATTAGGTTTTCCACACAGTTGATTACACAGATGTTACTTTTACTTAGTACTGTTTTTTTTTTTTTAAATCAATTACTGGAGTCATTTCAGTTAAACAGTTTCTACAAACTCACGAATACATAAACAGTGTGTGTGTGTCCATGTATTTCTGATCTTGGCATCTCTCTCACACATACACACAGATCAGTAATGTGCCAGCTGTGGAAAGCTTCATCAACAGAATGACACACTGCTATAGTGTAGTCTGATCAAAGGAGACAAAAATGCCTCCATTTTAGGATTTGGATCTTGTGCGTATTGGCTGTACGAGTTACATGATATTCAGTCAGTTCAGGAAAGCGATACAATAAAACTGAAGTGAATACATCATAGGCTGCAGCATTTAACTCAGACATACTAGAGCCTGCGCAAGCCATTCTGATGTATTTGTGTACATGCAGGTGCTGGGCATCCACCTGAATAAATGGAGGCTGGACGTGAAGCTGGGCTTGTACGTCCTCGTCCTGTACGCCATCTTCCTCTGCTTCTCCGTCATGATCGAGTACAACGTCTTCACCTTCGTCAACCTGCCCATGTGCATGGAGGATTAGGGCACGGCAGCATGCCTCGGATACCAAAACCTCAGCGCTCCCATAGCAACCCCAATTTATTCTTCTTCTTTTTTTTTCTTTTTTCTTTTTGCCAATAATACTGGACCTATCTGCAGACTCCTTTTCTCCTCCTTCGCGCTCTCTCCCTTGTAATCCTTTTCATCCCAAATATGAATCTCATTTCCTCAAGAGGCAGTACACACTGTAAGAGTGGACTCCATTCTATGTCTCTAATTTGTCCTCTTGTCACACAGTGCCAGTCCTTAATGCCCATTATTTCGGGTATTGCCTGTTATTGCAGTAGTCTTTATTTCCTCTGTGCGCCTGTTAACTTTCTACCCATCTAGCATGCCTTTAGATGTCGGGGACCTCCAGAATCATAAGTGCCCCTGTTGATTGTTTGTGTGTGTTTTTACTGTTTTCACATTGTAGATTTCCACACAACATTTCCAAAGCTTTTCCACAAACCAAACCAGAGTCTGTGAAAAAAAACAAACAAAAAAAATCCTAGGACTCCTACCAAAAAACCCCCCTATGTAGAGATAACTCTCCTTGAAGTCATTCCTAAAAGAATTACAGAGTTACCCAAGCACCCAAAGAAAAATAAGTACACAACTTTTTCCCTCTCGACCCCCTGGAGGAGGGCTTTGTCCTTGGCAGCTCCCCTCCTCCACCCTGGACCCAACTCCCCTGGCATGGCCTTTGGCATCAGGGAGCAGATACTGTTAGCGCTTCACTCACCCTCTGCAACTCTTCTCAACCCTCATCTGCTTGATCAAATCTGCTTTGTTTTCTTTAAAAAAAAAAAAAAAAAAAAACAGACATTTTATCAGGACTTTGTGTCAAGATGTATCACAGTCCAGATCAGTTGACTGTGAGGGTGTTTTGCATATGCAGCACGGCACAATGTAAACTTGTAAACACTTTTTTTTTGTTTTTTTTGTATTTATTTTTTTCAAAACAAGGTTTTGTCTAGTATGAAATACGGAGGAGAGCTTGTTACAAATATAGGACATTGCCTGTTTTTCACTGAAACAAATTGCACATGGAAACGCTTTTCTTGCTTTGTGCTGTAAGGAGATTTGACCACTCAGAGGGGTATCTGGCTGCTGGTTGTGGTGAGTCCACTCCAGTTTTATTTTCATTCAGTGATGGGTCAGTCCACTTTCCCTCTGCACAACTTCAGAAGAAGAAGAAACTGGCTCCATATCTGTGGGATGCATCTGATTTTTGTCATCATCAGGTGACTTGTTCTCATCTTGAGACAGCAGCAGAATGGAGGTAGTTGTTTAAAAAAAAAAAAAAAGAAATGCAAAGAAAACCAGACGGTTCTCAACACTGACTGTCTGCTACAACACCCTCTGGCCAGTAGGGGGTAGTGCAGCCCCTCTACCCACAACAGGGGTGCCAACCACAGCCGTCGGTTATCAGGGAAACTCGAAGGACAACTCCAGGAGGTTGTGATGGTCTCTTGATTTTGAGTTACATGTAGATATTGCACTTTAACAGCCGTCCTCTCATTCTGAATCAACTAGTGCTTCCTTCTGTGCGTGTGTATTTTCAGTGTATATGTGTCGTGTGACTGTGTGAGAGAGAACATTGTGAGTGTGTGTGTGTGTGTGTGTGTGTGTGCGTGCTCAGTATGGGCCCACGCTACGTTTCTCACACCGGGCTCTCGACTCTCGAACAGACTGGGACCTCGTTAACACCATGAGCACACCCGCCTCTGTCTGCAGTGCATGCTGGGACATTAAACCGCAGCTCCTCCACAGCACAGCAAACGGCTGAGGGCTTCTGGGCATCTCCATGGAAACAGCCCGACCCACTTTACAAAAATCGGCAGCTACGAGCTACACTGCAATCGAGACATTTGACATCATGCAAAAATGGCTGGGAGTCCACAAGTGAGGTGCAGAGACTACAAACTACAATGCGTGTGGGGAAGTGTTTTAAGTGTTGAAAATATTCCTCTGCCACGTCGTTGGCAGCAGGCACTTGTATATGCAATCTCAATTTAAAGAATTCTATGTGACAGAAGCCCCCCGCCCCGCAAGGTTGCCATATAAAGACGGGGGATCTCGTGGAGACGTGACGTCGGTTTGTCTAGTAGTAACTTGATGTGTGAGCTCACAGGTGTGTGTTTGTTACAGCTGAGGAACTGAGCCCAAAGGATGGACATTTCTGGATCAGTGGCTTTGAGGGAAGTCCGATTACCCCCCCCTCTTCTAAACATACACTCCCTTTTTCCTCTCTTCTCTCTCCACTCTTGTCCCCTCTTGCACACGGGCATTAACTCTCCACCAACCCTAGCTGAAGGAGCAGAGGGGCAGCGGGGAATGCATGGATGGATGGATGGATGGTTTTCCTCCACCGCCCTCGGGACATTGTCACTTTTCAAAGTATCTGGATGAGAGCAGACTTTAAGGAATTAAAAAATGTAAAAAGGAAAAAAAGCTGGACCCCCTTAAGCTGCTACTCTATTGGGGTTCACACAGCTGTGTTTACTGGACGGAGGTGACCACACAGGGCCTACAGACTCCACGACACACCCACTGTCATCCTTGTACACCTCTCCCTCCTCCCCCTCAAGCTTTTGTCAGTGGGTCTTCTGTAGATACAGGACCTAATTTTTTTTTTTAATGCTTTTTGTGGGGAAAGCACGTCTGTATTGTACTTGAGTTGATTCAGAATGTGCAGTGTTAAGGTTTTTTTCTTTTGGTGTATATTTTTGTTGTTGCTCTGTGTGGTCATGTCCCGGTTGCCAGGTTTGAGTGGTAACACCACAGCAGGGGAAAAAAACAAACACTGCTCCTCTTTTTGTCCTCATCTTGACACACAGCGTACATTCTCACCGGTTGTCTGACTCGCATCTTTGTTACAAAGTCACTTTTTTTGGAAGAGGAGAAAAAAAAAAAGTAGAGTTCAGTTGCCATACTTGTCGTAGCTCTGCATAAATTCGGATTGTATTGAAATCCTGTGTACAAACTAAGCGCACACACTTTAGAAAACACGCGTTAGAAATGGCAATTGAACACAAGAGAAGACCGGTATGTATTTCTTGATCGAATGCGACCTGATGCACTGTGAGCTCAATGTGACGTGGGAGTTGTTTGTCAAGAATAATAAATGACTAAAAAATATATTTAATGTAAAGTTAGTTACTATAAAACATTACTGAGGACATCTGTATAACTTATATGAATGTATTGTCTTGCTATACTGGACATATCCAACCAATGCATTTTACTGTAAAGCAATAATGTGAAGAAAAAAAAATAAAATGGCAAAATAATTCCTGTACATTTGTCTCATAAGTTCTTGGATTGTTTGTGAAATACATAAATTAAATGAAGCCATTTGTACATGTATCTTTTGCTTGTGCTCTTTTTGTTTTTCACAGCATGTACTAATGTTTTTAATTGATTTAAAAGGGCACTTTGACTCTTTTTACCCCATAGTTTGGATAAAAGTATTGGTGAAAGAACTGTACTTTTTTAATTTTAATGTAATTTTGTCAGTATTTCCATTTTATGTCACTTTATACTTGTGTTCCACCGCAATTCAGAAGAAAATAATGTACTTTTAACAGATTTTACATATGATTTGTCCGCTCAATTAGTACAAGGAACTTCAATTTTGATTCTGGCAACCCCTGTAGACAAAAGCGCTGGTGTGTCAAGGGGAATCCAACTAAATTCAACCCCGTGGCAGAGAATATCTATACAGAAATGGCCAATCATCTTACCGATGGTCTTGTTAAAACTCTTTGTAGCAGGTTTAAAGTATATTCTGCTGATAATACTTCTGTACTTTCACTTAAAGAGGTTCTCCAGTAATGAAGTATTGCACTTCCATAACGTTGGGGTGCTTGAAAGAAATGGATAATTTAGAAAGAACAATCAAAATTGTGGTCGAGACCCTGACTTTTAGTCCCATGTATAAGTTACTTACTCCACAAACACTGGATCTACATCTCCCATAATGCAACTTCAGACTTTGTAAAGCCTCTTCCAGAACCAAGAAGACGACGTACAACTGTCTAGACTGTTTGTATAGTGCATCACATGACGAATAAACTGAACTTCATGTGTAAAATAAGTAAAGTAACCCTTTTAAGTTGGATTTTGAGTGCAGGATTTAAATTATTGCTTTAAAATGTTAATTTCTGAAGATGCACAGAACAATTTATGATCTCCCAACAATATTGTACTAACTTCTATAATTTATTCTAATTCGTTGCTGTAAGATTTAATTAACAGAAAGTGACAACACTGGAGGAACACTTCAGAATTGCTGACTGAAAGGTTTTTTTCCCCCCCTTAAACCAGAAGCGAAATGACACAGTGCAACTTTCACAATTTTGATACGAACAGTTTAAGATATGTCACAAATCTGTCTTGGTGAAATGACCCTTAAGGAGAAGTTAATGAGTTTGATGTACTCCGTATGGCTACTCTGTTGCACCAGTAGTGATTAAAACACTTTTCAAGAAAAATTCTTTAATATATTCTGTCCATATCACCCTGGCTTGATTGCATCCTTTCTCTTCTCATACTGCCGGGCATGCTTTTCTTCAGTTCAAAATTGACTGATTTTTAATTAAAGTTCCAGCATCTTCCAATCACATCAGCTGTGGATAGATTCCTATTCAGTCAGTGCTCAAAGTAATGCCATGCAACAATACTTTTAATTTTTGCGATATGTGTGAGATTGGATAGCAAATAAATCATCTGCTATTTGGTTGAAGCATCCCTGAAAAGAATATCTAAATGAATGAGTCCCACTCATGATTGAGATATTGCTGCAACAGCTTGTATTTCTCCCTGAGTGAATGATGAATAATGATTTATTGGTCCTTACTGGAAACTTGTCTTTTGCGATAATCAAGCTGAAGAGCACTGTACTTAGCCAGACAGGATGATTGCAAACAATTTGTTATTTATAGTGACGGCTGACAACATGTGAAGGGTCCATTGAGGGGCGAGTGATTGGAAAATTCATGTTTTGATTGCATCTTGCCTCCATAAATCTAAATTTTTAGTTATTAGCACCAGTAGGGGGCAATGTTGTGAAAGGATTCACATCCAAGTGTCATAGACAAACTTTGTTACAGCTCAGGATGAAATGAGCCCCTTTACCCAAGTGAATAACAGTCTGGCAGTCTATAAAGTTTCAAACATCAAACTGTGACATAGTCAAAACATGACTGGAATGAACGCTTTCTATATGATTTCCTGCACGAAAAACACACTTCACATAATTTGTTTATGATGGATGTCCATATCCTTCATCAGCCAGCAGACACACAGCCATCTGGTGAGACCAGCACGGCCCGTGCAGGCTACTGGTGCTTCTCCCTAATGAGCCACCCTCTTGGCTACTGTGCTGCAACTAACAAGCTTCTCTGTCAGCCGTGATCCTGTGCACTGATGAGTTCCCTCTCTGCCCCCTAACAAGCCCGTTTGGGCAGCTACTGCGTGTCTCCTGTGAACGGGGGCTTAGCTTCCCTCCACTATTTGTTGTTTCCACATTTAGAGACAAGGCCCACGCATCCTGGCCTCGGCATACAGTACAGCACCATAATCCTGCTTTGAAAAGTTGTTTATCTGTTCACCCTACCGCCCCCACAGTTACAGTTTGGGGACATTTTCTTTCCTTGTTTGTGCCTTGCCAGTATTTTTGACTCCACTCTGCTGTTTGGGTGTTGCAGTGATGGATTGTGAGCAAACTGGGTTGCAGCCACTTGCTGCAGTCTCTCAAAAGGGCACCATGTGCTGCTGAACACAAGGTGTTGTGGGTTGCCCTTGTGTCCTTAACTACTGGGTTGGCTTGGCTTCCTCTGTAGCATGCTGGCATTAGCTGGTGAACTTCGACTCTGCATTTTTGTTTAAAGCAGGTGCGCCCAACCTTTTTTCCCTTGAGGGGCCAAAACAGAAACCTAATGGTGGTCCAACTTTGGCCCATGGGCAAAACAAGGATTTTCTTACTTACCTCTCATGGTGTTTAACCATGCAGATTGTTTTGGTTTTGAAATATAATCTCTGACATTTACCTAATTTAATGGAAATTGAATAAATGTGTTTGAATGGTTAGTTTCTGTTCTTATGGGCAGTTGGCACCTTGTATAGCAGCCACAGCCATCAGTGTATGAATGTGTGTGGAAGGGGTAAGTGTGGCATGTAGTGTACAGCTCATTGAGTTGTCGAAAGACTAGAAAGGCGCTATATAAGTACAGACCATTTAGGTTTTACTGAAGAATTGTCTCGATTAAAACAGAAAGCTATTTGAATTCTTCAGAATAGCTGCAATCTGTCCTTCCTTTTTGGCATCATGTTGCTGAAGCCGACTGGCCTCAGTCTGACATGTAACCCTCTGAGGTCTTGAGTTTGTGAGAAATAGTGTTTGTTAAAGCATTGGTTCTCCATCCTTTTGGCTTGTACCCCCTTAAAAATGAAGCAATGTCTTCTTAGTACCCCTTATCACAGATTGCAATATCACTGGGTGGCGGTCAGTTCAATCAAAGAAATGAAAACATTTTTGGTGCCTTAAGATTAAAAAATGAGTTAAACAAAAACCATCTTTCTGAATCTGTTTATTGAAGAGCCCTCAGATCTATCTTAGACAGGTCTTGGCCCAGAGATTTATGAACTATTGCAATAAAGCCCAATAAAAGCACATTTTCAATAGCAACAAATCATTTTTTTTAAGAATTCACCATCCCTTTCTAGACAAAATGAGTTATTCACATGACTATTTTCTAACAGTTGTGAATTTTGGTTTTTGTATTATTGGAATTTTCGTCTTATCACGCTGCTTCTTTTTATTGGTTTTAAGATTTGATAACCTGTCTTTTTGTTCGGCACTCAAAAAACTAAGAGTCCATTTAAAGTCTCTAAACTAACAGTCCACAATCCTTAAGCGGTACATTGTGCTCCATTACCACCATGTGACCTTTCCCTGGTATTTAAACCCTCTGCAAACTTTATAACTAGATGAAATTAAAATAAACTGAATAATGATGAGGACAGTGGCATTATCAGAGCTGTAACCTGTAGTCACTGGCTGTTCAGCCAATAATGAAGCCCCTTTTGAAAATAGGATATAAATCAAGCCATAAACTCAGAGGACAGTCAGCTGTTTTCACAACTAACAGCAGGACTTTCAGCGACAATGCACACTCAGCTTTCATTTACGCTTATAAGTTTATGACAGCTCCCGCAGTCTGTTCCCCTGTGCATTGCGGCTCTGTGATTAATCCATTCTGCACACGCTGAACAGTTCATGAAGGTAACACAATACCTTCTTATCTATTGTATGTAGGAATATTAAGAAGTCAGCCCTGGTGAAGCTAGCAGTGTGCAATGGAGACTGATAGTTTTGATAAGACCATCTGGGGAAAATCAACTAATGGTGAGTCATGCATTCAGCCTTTTAATCAAGGTTGGAGTTAGGATGTGTGGTGTGCCATAGATCACTTTGTGCTGTGGACTTTTGTTAGGCTATTCCACAGACATCCATCATTACAAGAACACATTAGTGTTGGACAGAGTCCAAGATTTGCATTTATTGTAGCCTGAAATGTAGAATCTAATCGAATTTTAAATTAAAAGAGTAAAGCTGACTCGGTTATATTACTTGGTTTTCAGCTGAAGTCATGGTCATAATTCAGCGTATTGTTATCCATAATTAAAATGGGCAACTTCCTCCTTTTTTGGGGCTAATTATATGTATTATAGGTAAATGATTAAACTTGAAATCAGTGCTATTTTTAGTATTTGTATGTGTGTGTGTCTGTGTGTGTGAAATTAATCTCTTTCAGCTATTTTGTTTTGCTGATTGCATGGATATTATGTTGTAGCCATTGGAGTATTTCTGTGTGGAAAACATAATCTGTGATTATTTAGATTTTTCTAATTTCAGTCATTTTCTATTTTTTATTTTATTTTATTTTATGTTTCTTTAGTACATCTTTTTCATATGTTTGTTATTATTGACTTCATTTCTACATGTGATCCATCTTCTCTATAAGTGACATCTGTCCTATGTGCAATGTTTCCTTTTTGGCCACTTGAGGGCAGCACAGCAACCTGTAAATGAAACACTGACAAACTATCACCATGTGAAGTTGATATAATGGCAGCGATCGGTTTCCTATAACCATCGAGCAGCCATGGAGCAACATTAGCATTCATTTGGAGTCGTGTTTGTGGCCTTGCTCTCAAATGTTAAGTACAATATTCACTCATCCTTTAGCTCTGTTATGGTTTCCAATTCCAGTAACTCCAGAGGGCAATGACTGTCTCTTTAGCTGCTCCAATAAGCTACGTTCACAAGCTAGTTGCTAATTTTGCCTGACTGCTTGGTCTCGACAGATAACACCAGCGTGCAGCGGGGTTTGTGGAGGAATTACATCATAGGGAGGCTTTAGAGGAATACTTTAAAAGTGTGGGAAACATGCTAATTCTCTTTCTTACAGAGAGATAGATGAGAAGCTTGTTGCTGCTTTCATATCTGTGTGTTAAGTATACAGTAAGAGCCACCTGGCAATTAGCTTAGCTAGCATAGATTGAAGACAGAGAGCAGGGGGTAACAGCTAGCCTGGGTGTCTCCAGAGTTAAAAAAAAATGACTAGCAGCATTTGCAAAGCTCACAGTTAACACGGTGTACCTGTTTGTTTATATCCACACAGAAAAGGAAAAACAACTGTTTATAAGAAATTACCTGCACACACAGGTGTTTTCAATTAGTCCTGCTGATTATACCACCGCTCAGGTTGAAATGAGTGAAGCTACAGCTTACTGGGAATTTACACAATGCCACAAATCTTCATGTATTGAACGCAGGGGAATGCATTATCCGAAATGTTTGTTCTTGTTTTTCTTTTGCAATGTGAGTTAATAAATATTCAACAGTTGGTAATTCTGTGAGATTTGAAAACTCAAACTACTTTTGAGTGTAAACTATTTTGCTTCTACCTTAGCTTTAATGTGGATGACACAATTAATATTGTTGCTCACATAAAACATGAATATAATTAGACTACAAAAGAATCATTAAGTTTTTTAAGTTTAAAGTTATTATGTAATCCAGTGATTGTTGTCTGTACACCTGTTGGAACACTGCAAACAGAGCTGATTAGCTAATAGCTAATTCGGCATACTTTTAATGGCGCTCATTTGCCAAAAATGTAAACAAATATAGGCTAAAATAATGGGACTCAAGTTGTTTCCAAGTAAATCACTGACTCCACGGCAACATTCTTCTTCCTGTTTGATGTGGGGTCCTCTCCGTTCTGTCTGAAGTGTTCCTAAAATCTTTCAAAGACTTCAAATCTGAGAGTAAGACTCCACTAACTGTTGTGGAGAGCTGTGAAAATGCAAATACACGGCTGCCGAAATGTCATCATCCAAAACAGAAGCTGCCTCCCTAACATTTAGCGCCTTTCGGTAGGACTGAAGGTCACTGTTTGTTGACCAAGCTTCCAGTGGACAATAAATGTGCTGCAGCTTTATGATAGAAGCACAGTCAAAGAGCTATTTCCATATAGATTACTGTGCGCCGTGGGTAGTACAGTTGAAGGGGTGTGTAGCCAACAAAGTGATTACAGCGTGAGAACGGAGACTTTTACTAACCAGGGTGAAGCGGAGAGAGAAACCAGTGAAGCGACTGAGTGGACAAACTCCTACAAGTCAGCAAATCCAAAGGTGGTCAAAAGAGGGTCTGTGAAACTGAAGATGCCACCTTCATCTGATTGTTTCTCATTTAATTTTGCTGAGACTAAGTGCTTTGGGAAGTCATAGATACACAGTAAATCACAGGCAGCTAGAGAGAAAGCGCTTTTTACCAACTTATTACATATGGAGAGAACACAATTACATTCGTCATTTGAAGGCCGGGTGATTTATGGATGAATCCCTCGCTCAGGGGGTCTCTGAAAGGTGATCTGTTGCAGAGGCAGCCACAGGTAATTTATTCTATCCCCAAGTTTGCCATTTACTTCCCGCCTTCAACCACTTGCGCTGACAAGATTTATTCAAACAATAGTGGCATTATGCTGTAAGCTTAACAATGAGCTGTGCTCCAGACCACAACAAAGATTTCAGCGGCAGACGTAAAGGTTCTAAAAAGTACCAACGACTGGTTCTGTGGCTCTTATTCAAACAGGGAGACATTTTTAATTAGATTTTGGATGTGGTTCTCCATTTCCATTCTTTGAAAAAAAAAAAAAAAAAATAGCTGAGTCTACTGGTTTGACAGCATAGGAGAGATTTAATAATGTGAGTTTCAGTAGAGAGTCAACCAGACTCTCAGCTGTCAACATAGGCTCCGAAATCAGCAGACACTTAGTCACCTCACAATACTGCGGCTCTGTTAGAGTTAAAAGATGTGTCATTTCACCATTTAGAATTATAGCCTATTTACTTTTGACAAATCATTTTGTGGTGCATGAGGTGTGTAATTAGATTTTTTTTTTTAATCTACTTGTTTATGTTGCACAGAGTCAAACCTAGATTAACTGCTATCCTCGCTAACAAGGATGCCCCAAATATAGAGACGCGGCTGCGACAATAAAATGTGTAAGTGACAAGATTTTGAGGGATTATTTACTTGGGGGAGAGTTATATGTCTTCCTGTGGGTGACGGATGATTGACAGTAAACAGTGCAATGCAATGTTTGCATTAATATGAAACAACAGAAACCAATTGAACCCTGATGCCCAACAGTGTATTATGTAATGATGCAACAGGGATGTTTTGAGTTTGAGTCTGATCATAGGCTTTTTTCACATTTCAAGGATGATTCAATAAATCGGGGTCTTACTTTGTAGTTTTCTTCCATTGTTTCTATTGGTTGTGAGAAATACTCCCAAAAGTAATTCCTGAGATCTGATGATAAGAATTCTTACAACAAAATCTTATGGGGCAGATCATCAGATTGGTTGCAAGCAAGACAAAAACATAGATTATTTGAACCACTTCAGTTGAAGGTAAAAGTGAGTGAGTGAAACCAAAATGTCAATAATAACCCCAGATTGCACAGGAAGCATGTACGAGGATAGGTATGGTCCACCAAATAGAATGTAAACAGTAATGATAATAATATTAAAATAACAAAAAAATAATAATAATTCGAATCCTCATCTTCTTTGATGTTTTCTGTCATGCTGGAGATTTTCGCCATGTCCTGGTAGGATCAGGGTTTGATAATTATGGGAATTCCGAGATGGAGTAAATTAACTCTCAGTTCTTCACTACAGTAAAATTATCATCGTCATAACTTATGCCAGACAATGCAACAATGCCAGAATTCCACATGTTCAATTTGTTGCAGAATTGTTGCAGAAATCAGTGCAGCACACTTACGCTTCACACTGGACAAATTGGCAATGCTTGGCTCGGCGTTGCACTGTTGGACTTCTGGTGGGAAATATCTGAAATAATTTTACTGTTCGCCCCGTGTTTTCTTTTCCAAATAAGTTTGACTGTTGCTTTTATTTGGAGGTTTATTCAAAACCTGTATGATTGTCTGACCATATGTTTTTTTGCTCTGGCCTTCTTTTTTTTTTTTTTTAGCAATGTCTCCATGTTCCCAGATCTCAGCAATTCATATGGTGAGTACCATGTCTATTTTACCAATAGGTATAAAAACTATGAACTCAAATGATCCTGGATAATCAGAATTCAATGCTAGCTCTTTCTCTTTCTCTTTTATTGTGCCCTTTCACATTCACTTTTCCACTACAGTGCATAAATAAATGACTAAAATAAAATAAAATAAAATAAAATCTAAATAACATATAACATATTTAATGCGCCATATAAACTTTACAACTATGAGCATGGTTGAACAGCATGAAAATCCCCCCGGAAATAGCAGCAAAACTACACTGTGATAACGCTACATAATATAATTAGGCCTTATGGTGGAGAATTACTGTAAGACAGGAACTGGACTGAAAACAGACAGCCAGAATGAACTGGATGTGCCTGTGGAGATACGCCTCAGAAATATTTAATACTCCAACAGCAAGAACAATCAATATGTTTCTACAGAAGAGATTCCAAGAGAAGGGCTTGTACAGATACTGTAAGCCCCGAACTGATCCTGCTCACCCAGTTAAACGATTGGTTATTTGATGAGCGTGAAGCAGCAATATAGTGGGCACTGGGAATGAAATCAGCACATCAGGGTTTATATTTAGTTTCTTCCTAAACAAGGTTTTGTGACTCTTCTTTGCTGTGTATTTTGCATATTTTGCAAAAAACTTCCTAGTTTGTCCGTAAGCAAATGTGCTGTAACTTGGGTCTTGTAGCAATTTGCCAACCAAGCACAATTTAACCTGAATATAAATAAAAATATAATGAATCTGTTGCAATGGCTTTCTTTGCTTCACTAAGGACATTTGGCAGCACAGTGAGCAAACCTACTTATATCTTTCCTCGTTCTGTAGTTGTACTCCTGCAAATGAGGACAACTTAAATTAATTATAGCTTGCAAACCAAATATTAAAGCAGTCATATCTTTCTTTGTAAATTATAATATGACTGAAGCTTATTCTGGTCTTTGCAGTCCAGTCAGTCGGATTCAGCTCCTATGGTTGAAATTGAAAAAAAAAACATTGCACTACTTTGAAAACTGAATAAAATCAGAATGATCTTTTTTTAAAATGTCCTACATTATGTTCATGTAAAGTAAAGAGAAATGTCACTCCTTTGGTAATAGTCCAGTCTCTTTGTCACTCTGCAGCCGACAGTTATTGTTAATGGAGTGGGGCCGTTCAGGGTCTGAGAGTGTGTCTCCATGAGCTGAGATCAGCAGTTAACCTTCATTAACCTGTCGACAGTAAAGTGACTTTCCTCATGGGGCTGACCTCTCCGCCTCCCACTACAAACACTTGGGTCAGTTAATAAAATTCTCAGTGGAGACTTGAAGGTAATTCATCAGCTGTAAAAAGTTCTATTTGATAACTGATACCAGGTCGGTGCAGAGGAGATTAGTGTTAACAGAACAGAAATGCAAGTGGGAAGGTGATAAAGAGGACTGGGAGGAAAGGGGAGAAACAATTTGAAAAAAGGTTCATACATTTTTATCACATTTTAAAAGATAAATTCATTGCTTGCTTTCCCCAAATGTGGTAGCCTGAGGGGTAGAAAATGAATGCCGGATTCCTGGAAGAGGCTGCTCAGCCTAAATATTTATGTGCTATGTGGATTCTTCCATGCAAAACATAACAGAAATGCCTTACTGTTGTGTTCCTGTTGTGTAGCTGTTGCTTTCGAGTACACCAAGAGCACCACATAGTCCTTAATTTAGCTGAAAATAAGATGTCTTAAATCATAATGAACAATTTGGAAAAAGAAACCATGCTCTCATCATTATTCTTTTATTTATACTTTTATTAAAACATCATTGGCCTCCAACAAGTAAAGAATGTACATAATATTAATCATAATAATAATAATGAGAATAATAATTATAATAAACTGAATAACATCAGAAAAAGTATTTTCTGTTTGTATGTTATTGTATTTATGTTTATCTTTTGTCAATTCTTCAGTGAGGTGTTCTCTGGACTCTGATCTCTGCATTCTCTGACTTCAAGCCTTGAGCTAGTTTTAAAGGAATGTACAGTACAGGAAACAGAAAGTATCTTAACCCCATCATATATTTGTTTTTTTTTCCTGACATATTTAGTCTTGTTTGCAATTCATCACACACACACACATCACACACTCACATCTGTTCCAAAACAATCTGAAATAACCTAGACCTTCTGTAGTGAACACGTATGCTTGCAGGCATACGTACTAGACTAGTGTGCGTGCACATGGACACACACACACACATACGAAGAGTAAAACACACGCTTGGATGGCTGCAGTGGATGGTGTAAGTGCTGAGCTCCGGTGCTTTAATCAGACCTTTGGTCGTAAAGCGTCACACTGACCAAGGCAGCAGCTTCCACAGAGCTCTTTTCTCAGCAGAACCAAACACCGAAGGGAACGCATTCGTCTGCCACCAACCTTACTCTAGCACAGCACAGTTAGCCCCCCATGACTGACCTGTGTCACTCTCTACTCCTCCCCTCCATCAGTGCTTCACACTGAGTGGTTTGTCCTTTGGTGCTGGAATACAAAGGAAATGCCACACTGTCGAAAAAGTGACCTTTAAAAAATACAAGATACTCACGGAGGGGGTGGGGTGGGGTGGGGGGTGACCAGCTGTCCATTTTACACAACATAATGTCACCAGGCTGCGCAGTGTGGAGATTGTCTCTTAATAAAAGTTTGAACTTTTAAAACATTTGAAACAATTAAAAACACAATAGCACGATAAAAACTTTTGACTTGATTTCTAAAGTCTGCACGCTGCACTCAGAGTCAAGTGTAGGTTTACAGTATGTTCTGACAGGCAGGTGATGCTGAAAATCTCTTTTATGGTTTCACAGCAGTTCATGTGGGCTTGACAAGAGCAGAATATCATCCTGTCATGCAGCTGATTTCTCTATCTACCTCCTCTCCTGGAGCTTTCATAAAAAGCAGTCAGTTTCTGATGGTGCTCATTCCAGCGCTGGCGGTCATGTGTCAATGACGTCCTGAGCCGGCGAAGGTTCATGTGGCAAACTGGTGGCGTTGGGCAACGGCTGCGTGTGGCTGACAGAGTTCTGCTGCAGCTCTAGCGCCATGGCGTTCTGCGGGTGGGGGAACTCCTTCACCTGTCTGCGGTACTCCAGGAAGGTGGACGCCTTGGTGGCGATGGCCACCACATTCTTTCCGACAAAGATGGTGGAAACGCGGCTGTCCTGAAACAGCACCATGTTTACACCTCGTATGAGGATGGTGACCACGTTTATGGTGACCAGGCTCAGAACTGGGTACAGCATCATCTTCTGGGGTGACATGTGCTCCCCCTGCATGCTGATTTCACTCAGTGACACGCAGGGCAGGATGAGCAGCAGGATATAGCAGTAGAAGAACATCAGGCCCTCTGCCCAGATAGGCAGGCCTGTCCGCTGGGGCTCCCACAGGTTGGCTTGGATATCCAGGAGGTCCAGCAGGTCCAGAGCCACCCAGAATAGACGACTCCTCATGTCTTCCTTCTTCCGGAAAGTTCTCACATATTCCATACTATCCAGAGCTACTAGAACCAAGTACAAGCCTGGTACACACACAGATAATAATAACGTCAAAGCCTTCCGGGCCACCGTCTCCAAACTCTTCCTGTCTGCCTTGCAATTCTGGAAGACAAAATAGAGCTTGATCTCCAGGACAAAGATGTACAGAAACCAGAGGATCATGGCGTATCCTCGTCGGGCGGTGCGCACCTCGGCACCGACCCACACTGCCACATATCGCAGCACTATGAGGAAGCACACATCCCCTACCAGCACTATAATACACACACCAATCTTTCTGGGACCCTGGTTCTGCTCCACCAGGTAGGCGTCCATGAAGGCCATGCTGGTCATGATGACGATGGTGGTCAGGCACACGTGGCGTTTGTCTGGGGGCGGCAACACCATGGCGAGGGCACCTGCTGGCTCTCACTCTCTCTCCCCAGCTTTCAAAAGTAAAAATAGTCCAGAATGTGAATACCTCTGACAGCTCTGGTGTGCACAGGAGCAAATGTCCAGCTAGTGTGTCTAATATTAAAATAATACTATAAGTCACGGCACTAATAGTCCATAGAGGAGGACGGTTATTGCAATGTAGAAGCAGAGCAGTGTGTGGAGTCAGCGGAGATATGCTGGCTGCTGATTGCTCTCAGACCATGTGGAAACAGGAACATCACCTCGTTACTCAGCGCACTTCCATTGATCCGCCTCTGCCCGTGAGCAGCAGCTACACCAAGGGCTCTACAGCTGACACACCATGACTGATAGTAATCCACAGAGTCAAATGGAGAATACTCTGAGAGCATGCTTGGTCTAATGGACATGTGATGGGATTGTGGGACACGGTGCTGCAGTGTAGAAATGTTTATGTAGGTGTTTGGTTTTGGATAAGACAGTGTAGGAAGCAGTGAATGTATTCGTGCCCGTGCTGCAGCTCAGCATGTGCGAGGAATTCCTCTTTGGATACTCCTCTAGACGGTGGTGCAGTGTGTGTGGCTCCTTGAAATCCTGCAGTGTGTGTGAAGGGAAACGGAGGAAAGAGAGGAGGGGAGTCTGCAGTGGCCAGAGGCCCCCAGCCGCCATAAATCACGGAGACAGCAGGTCAACGGCCCATGAGGCCTTGCGTCCGACGCCGGCTTCCCTGGGGGGAGGCTCTTACTGAAGATCCATCCTTCCCCCCTCCTCTTGCCACGTGCCAGCCTCTCCACAGCCTAGAGAAGGGAGAAATAAAGAGGAGAAGAGGGGGAGGGCAGAAGAGAAGGAGAAAGAAACCTGTCAGCACTACTGGGCCATATAACACGGTTTTCATTGCCAACGGGCCTCCACATATGAGGAGCCAAGTAATGTGTCAGCTTGGCTCAAATATAGCCTGTTTCACTATTGATAGGGCAGAACATATTGCGTATGTTACAGTGGGACTGCTTCAGGATGTCATTACCTCTCTATTGTCTGTGACAGACAGCTGGATGCATGGCTCAATATGCTCCAGTGGTAATGTTATTATATTCAGCATATTTAGGACCATAGCACCCAGTAGTTTAATTTTGGGAGTTAAATTAATAGAGGATTTATTACAAGAAATTGTAGAAGCCAATTTTAAAGTATCATATAGTAGCTAACTGCTCAGTACCTCTTTTGCTTTTTCTTGCATTACTTTGTACTACATTTTCTTCTTATTCTGTGGTAAATGGAGAAAAAAAATTATGGCTAATTGTTAATTTCCTGCAAATTTTGAGCATGCCTGGTGTATTGTAGTTTCTAAACTGAAACAAGGAAATTATGATTGCACTGTGTGGTATATTTCTTATTAGGATTATTAGGCATGGAGTGTCGGAAATGCAAACAAAACCCTCTTCTCCTTGATGGATGTCTAAAACATGTATATTTTTATAATGCAGTGATAATATCCCTCATGTTTTATTTGAGCTTTGTTTCAAGCTCCATTTACATTCTCCAATTACAGTCTATTTTTGTTGAATGATGTTTCAAGGTGTTTCTGTTTTGAACTGTTTAGTATTCCAGCTGATGTGTGTCTCGATGTGTGTCTCGAGGCGTGTGACAAGTTGGGTCAAGGGAGGCCTCTCATCAACAGTCCAGTACAGGACTTTCCAAAAAAAAAAGAAGCCAAAAAACGATACAGATGCAGAGCTTAACTCGCCAGCAGGAGCACACCTTGTGCATTGGCCTCTTGCATAAATAACACAGCATGTCTAAATATTAGCATATAGAGAAAACAAGGATGGGTAAAAGAAAGTGAAATGTGTTAATTGAGCAGAAACGTCTCACTCAGGTCGACTTTAGTGAGCTTCGGCAGGAACTAGAATTTATCTGTTGCTCTGTTCTGTTCTGTTCATTTCTGTCTGCTCCTCCTGTCACTGGATCCTTCAAGCAGAACACAAATAAATCACATTAGTGTTTCTGTCAGCTGAGGTACGTTTCAAATCAAGATATGACTGTATCATTCACTGGCAGTGCTCCAATAACCAAACCTGTTAGGCTAAAGCCAGTGACCATGAAACTTCTGTGTCTGCAGTATGTAGCCATCCCAAAATGTTCCGGCACTCCGGCACAAAAAGTGCAATGAGGATAATTTTAGGTGACATACAGACCTGGACAGGAATGAATAGTATATAATAGCTTAGTCTAACTCTCCACAAAACAAAGCACAGGTTATACCTGACTTGTTAGTTTGTTAGAAAGCCTTCAGTGTGTGTACAAACATTAAAAATCGATCTTAAAGGGGCACTCCAGTGAGTTAGCGTTGCTTTTCCATAAAGACCTATAAGAGACATATAAAAAGGGTTAATACAGCATCCATAAACCAGCTGGGGGCCTTTGATGCATGTCTCCTTCATTTCCTGTAATTTCTCTACTATCGCTAACTAATAAAGGCCTAAAATGATGATGAGGTCTGGGCTATTTTCAGAGTCAAGGGAGACTTTGTTTTCATTGGCTGAATAGTACTCTCCATGACAATCAATTTGAAGTTGATGTGTAAAGTCGGTGAAGTGCCTCTTTGACTAAGATTAGTGTACTGATTTCTAATAATGCACCCTCTGCTGGAACTAATGGCTTTATCAAGGGTTAATAAGTCATTTATAAATGCTTTATAGATCAATTATCTATATAATATTGTCTGGAATCAGCTTCAGCTCCCCACAACCCTCTAAGGATAATCAGTTAGAGAAAATGGATGGAGATCAATTATAAGACGTAAGAACAAATTTGGGTTGCCATCATCTTGTCTGAAATGTCATCGGGTTGGTATTTATATATTATATATTTTACTATATGGTAATAATGCAGTTATAAATGTTAGTAATCCATTGATCATAGGTCTGACACTTTATAAGCCATTAAGTCTGCAGTTATAAATGTTAATGATAATAAGATATTTGTGCAAAATATGTTAGTTAATTTTTTTTCACACCATTCTGACATCTGTATGCTAAATATGTCATTGTAACCAGCAGCCGATTAGCTAAGCTTAGCATAAAGACTGGGAACAAGGGAAAACAGCTAGCCTGGCTCTTTCTGAACACAACAAAACCATCCTTCATCCAAGAACTTGGTGTTTTATGAAGGTTAATGTGTTAGACAATTTCTTGGGTCGGAGCTGCTGCTAGGAAACCATCTGAGACTCCGGGAAGTTACCATTCCCAGCCAAAAAATCATCTTCCCCATAATCATATATAAAACATTATAGATTAAAACAACAATATATAATTATAATTGGTCAATAATTCGTGAGGTGCTAGTTGGCAGATTGTATTAGCCTTAGAGCAAGTCTTTATGCTAAACTAAGCTAACTGGCTGCTGGCTCCAGCAACATATTTACCACACAGACATGAGACTATTGATCTTCTCATCTAACTCTTGGCAAGAAAGCGAATAAGCATATTTTCCAAAAGATTTGTCCAGATAGTCTGCAGCACTTTTACTCTCTAACCAGTCAAAGGGAGTTCTCACAAACCTAGACCTTGTTCTTTGTAACGAACATTGTCTACGTTATCAATTATTAAGCCATTAGTTACAACCTAAAGCCTGTTTATAAAGGGTACCATATTAGAAAGTGGTACCAAGGTTGGAAATAAAATAATAATAATTTCACCATCTCAAATATCTCATCAAAAGTGTTTTTAATAAAAAATTTGTGACTCATTTTAAAAAGTCAAATTCAGAAATGTATTACAAATAGTTCCACCAATAGCCTTTATTTACTTTTCCAAATCAAACTCTTTTTATTTATTTATTTTTTATTTATTTATTTACTATTTTACTCCCATTTCAAGAAACTGAGCTCTTGATATGAGCGATTTAAGTATGTGATAAATAAACATGAGTTTGTTTTCAGCCACGCTGTGTGAAATCACCACAGCAAAATAGGCTTTTGAGCCTTTTGAATAAGATCCAAACATTGTGGAGAGGTTATTTTTCATCAGAAAATACCACCCTTGAAGAACACTGTATGTACACCCATAAAGGATATAACCCTGAGCTTTAGTATCTCCTTGAAACATTTCAATGGACTCATTGTGCTCTGTCACTGCGGCATGTGTGCTGAAGAAGAAAAATAACATGTTACATCTGCTAACATCTCAAATCAAAGGCTGTTGATGGAAGCCCAGTTCAAGAAGAGCATGGCACCAGAATGAGCCTCATTTGTAATCCAAGCATGGATTTGAATGTTTAAAACCCATTATGTAGAACAGGGCCTAAGTAAGAGATTAAATTCATAAGATGGTGATTAATTGACTGATTAGCAGAATGCTGTGGATCATTAACATGCTATAAGGAAGGCTGCTCCATATATACAGTACATCACATCATCATTTAAATGCCATTAATTATCAAAAAAGACTTTGAGATTGTTTCCCTAATGAACGGATTACAGTTGGCGTGACAATGTATGAGAGTTCTGTATTGGGTGGTTTGAACCTCCCAGGAATTATGACTTGTGAAACATGGATCCCGAGATGTGATTGGTGCGATTTAGCGATGCATGGGCGCCCTATGAAACAGGAAGCTGATGAACTTTGACAGTAATAAATGATTATTAATCCCTCCGTCATACTGGTGAAAAGTGCCTTTGTCTGTGTGAAATGACAGAAGTGCACTGCTCGGGCTTTGCATATTCTGTTCAGCATTTATAATGTATAGCTTCAGGATAAAGATTAGCCCTGGTTGTCTCCGCAGAAATAGAAAAAAGAAGGGAAGAAATGTCCATTCATATGAGATTTGACAGCTGTGACGACTATCATTTCACATCTTTATTTGACTTTTTTTTTCCCCCTGTGAGAGCACGACGCCTCTGTGTACTGAGAGCTGTGGATTTCAGCTTTGCTTATATGCTTCAATTACAGCGTATTAATGATTATGGTGTACTATAAATAGTCAACATGGAAGGGCTGCGAACTGGCAGTACAACATTTCTTTGCAGAGGGAGGCTGTTATTGTGTCTGTAGTCCAGGCAATTATCTCTCTAAACAGCCAGAGCTTCCTTGTCAGGCAGTTATATTAACAGTTAGCCTCCCTGACTGGCCGCAGGCTCCCACAACAAGGACAAAGGTTAGAGCAGTCAGTAGCATTACTCCTAGTTTTTTTGTTTTGTTATGCCAATTGTTATAAAAACAGTGAGAAGGTCAGTTTGGGCCAAAGAGCAAGACAAGTCAGTACAACTGGAGGAACAGTATTTTGGCACATGATTCTTCCAAAAGAAAAATCCAATCAAGAGTTGTTTAAGCAGTAGTATTTCCAGGTGCTGCTTTTGTATTTGCACGAAAACAGTTGCTTTTCAAGCTCTTAACCTAATTACCCGTGTTCTTGCCATTGATGTTTGTCTTTTCTGACACAATCGCACAGAGCTTAAGGATAGTGAAGTCTTCTGAGCTTCAAGTAGCTTTTCTTTTCACACGGAGATGTTCTGACACTTCATACACCTTGTGAGGGCTGTGAGCAAGCACTTGTTTACAGCAGCAAAATCATTTCATCCTGCAACTATGGATAGTATGCTCTGTTACCTGTGGGCTTCAAAGAAGACTGAGATGTTTATGCTTTTGGGAAGCCACATTGTTATGCATTAAATGTATCGTATTACATCCCTAACTCTGCTTTCACTCCACGTTTCTGCTCTCCTTTCTCCTGCCTCGACACCCTGAGGATGATCAAATGTTTACGTCAATGTCAGCAACACTGCAGTGGGACAGCACAGGTCTCCAGAGCGGTCCATTTTGTCCGATATTTATGTCAGGTTGTCTTCATTAGGGCCAGAATGAGACCCATATGTTGTCTTGGCTGCCAGCCATCTCCATCATCTCAGCAGGTGTTCTGCGCCGTCCTTTGTGTTACAGTCAGCGCTCGGCTAGTTTTGGGAGAGGTGGCAGATTGCTTTGAATTTGCCCAGTACACAGAGTACAGCTCAGCACAGCTCAGCTGAACAAACGCTTGTACACACACACACACACACACACACACACACACACACACACACACACACACACAGACAAGCTTAACACACACATATGTACTGCACAAGTATGCACTCGTGTGTGCATGTATGAAAGCTCTTACACACACACTTTCCTTGCCTGAAAGGCCGCTGACGGGATGACAATCTGCAGGTCACGTCTTTATACCATCTTTCACTGCCTGATAACGTTCTGTAATCACACACTGATCACATACATCCTGTATTGAGTCTAACATAGCAAGGTATTATATCCCCAAATCCCTAAATACAAGATAAAATATGTCTCCAATAACCAACCTGGCTGTATTAAAAGATGTCAGCTTGATTCCCCCCAGTCGCACTGATGAATGTGTGTGACATCTCTTAGGCGCTCTGCACATTTCCTTAACGTATTAAAAGCACCAGACTCAGCTGCCCTCAAAGGGCTTAGCCTTGTCTGTGATGCATTATTCACAATGTATATCTACTGTATCTAATGGATTACTGTGGTGGTGTGTTGAAATTCTAAACACGTCTGTTTTGCATTTTTGTTGTCATTATTCTCGGCTGGTATAGTCCTTTCCACCTATTTTGTACAATTCAAAGGCACACACCTCATTTAGTCAAAACACAATGCACAGGATTGGTATGTACTTGCTACTCTTAGATTCCTATTCTCTTGTTTTCTTGTTATCCCTGCATAATACGCTTGTAATTGCTTATGAGGTTGCACTGGGTTAGAATACTGAGGAGGAATCGGAAACTAAGAAGAGGGACGTGTTTTGTAGCAGTGGCTAAGCTCATTTTATCACCCATTATGGTTGATTAAGGCTGATCCTCACTCTACTTTGCCATGTCACATTGTGTGTGTGATAAGCACTGAAGGTTCATTTCAGCACATAACTGTAACTAACCCAATCTGTATTCGGGCTGTCTGTGCTTTTAAATAGCCGTGGGTGTTGATCAAACGCTGCTGAAATCAAACAAGCTGCACATGACAAAGGATAGATAGATGCTACGCAGCCTAGGCTCCCATAATAGGCATTGTATAGGGTTAGATGTTGAAAGCAGCTCAAAAGTGCTTTCCTCCAACTTGGCCCTCAGCAGCAGAGACAGGGGGCTTTTCAACATGACAGACGTGTCTTTTTCTCCCCTGCCAACTCTCAAACGGCCATAATGCGCAGAGCGTCAATCAAAGTGTATTCTTTATTCACAAAGCTGGGGAGAGGATCAAAGGCACCATGCCACAGTGAGTCATCATCAAAGTGAAGAGCAGCCCTCTGACATCCCACCCGGCAGTTAGTCACTGACACAGGGGGCGAAGATGACTAGTTGTCCAACGTATACACATGAGAAAGACATTCTCGAATACTGTTCAATAATGATGCTGTTTAAGTGGCTACAGCTGGGAAAAGTTGAACCTTTTGTTTACATAATCTTCATTTTATCAATCCAGTTTTGGAAGTGGCTGATATTACAAGTATCAGGTCTATATACAGTTGAGAGGCAGTCACTGAGAGCCCCTGTTCCACGAGCTTCTGTAACTCAATGCAATCTCTCAATAAGGGTTTCTTTCATCTGCCTCTCTGAAAGAAGTGAATCCTTTGGTTTAGCCTCAATATTCCACGATCGATGAGTATCTACTACAGCACTTGCTATAAGACTTTGAAGCCTTGATGATTTTATGAAAGTTGAACCATGATTTATTAGTTAGCCTTCATAAAACAGTAGTCCCCATTAGATTCTGAGGGAGTTCCTTTTCAACTTTTTAACCGCCCTTCCCCTTCCCTTTCTAGCCTCAGTCTGCCTAACTGGTGACATGTAGCCCATTTTTTTTTGATAGGGGGGGATGCTGTTTGTTCAAGGCAGCTTAAAATAACAATTATATTACATAGCTTTTTAGAAATATTCCATTACGTTTTAGACAAATGGAGTGAATTGCATGACATACTGCCGAGCACGGTTACATTTCAGGGCTGTATTATTAATTAATTTTGCTCTGCGTATAGCCTAGGCTACTCACTACTTACTGCCCTGTGTCTGTTAATCAATCTGTAATCTGTAATTTCGTTATTAAGTATTAATCAAAACTAGGAAGAAGAAGAAATTAGCCTGAAAAATATAAAACTGTAAATAGGTTAAGAAGTAGCATTAATTGATATTTACGGGACATGTTTGCGGTGGAATAAGCTGTAAACACTGACATATTGTGACATTATAAAGTTGATATGACAACAGTGTTGGCAGACGGCTGCCCTTTTCCACATCCAGCAGACACCGAGTGACATGATTTTGGGTTTGGTTGTTTTCCTGTTTTGTTATACTCAATAATACTCACCCAACAAAACCTGTCTTTGTCAGTTTTCCCTCCATTTTTGATGGAGTTCAGTTCTGCCTCGCCCTGATTATTTTCATCTATGTCCAGTTATCCTCACCGGTGTATTTAGTCTTTGTGTTTTTTTTTGTTATATTGCTTAAGTTCGCCCTTGTTCATATATGAAGCCTTCAGTCTGCTCCCTCGTGTTTTCTCAGTATCTTCCTCAGTTTATGGACTATCTTCTTGTTTTCTTGCATTTAGGATTTTGCCTGCTCGTTTTGATTTGACTGTTTTGGACTGCTGCCTCATGGAAGTTTATGTTTCACCCCGTTTTTGCAATTACACCATCTAAACTGCACCTGCTCTGCTTTCAAGTCTGCAGTTGGGCTAAATTCCTGTCTCATAACTCAGCTTGCACAACTGTGACACTGAGCAACATTAGCATTCATTTGAAATGTTGTTTCTGCACGCCTGAAGAGGGTAAGAACAATATTCACTCTCATATTACCTCTTTTCTTTTTGTTTGTGGTTCTTTGGCTGCTTAATGATGTTCACCAGCTAGTGGCAAACTGTGTCTGTCTGCTGTTTGGTGTTTGGACAAGTAGCGTACAGTTGGTTTATTAAAGCTTTCCACCTGAAAACAACTGCCTGCTGAGGCTGGAAATGAGCTTGAGTTGTGTTGTGAGAGTGAAACCCCTGCCGCCCCAGTAAAGTTGCATGTCATAAAACCAAAACAATGAGCTAGAACACACAAAAACGAAGAGCTGAGAAGATTTTTCTCTGTGGATTCTTATGAACCAAATTTTTACATTAGTCATTTGAAATTTTGGATTAGTGTAGCTGTATACACTACCTGATGTTTTTGCTGTAGACTTTGAAGACCCCTTTTGCCATTGTTTAAGAGGACAAAATAAAATAAACCCAGTGAGAGATGGGGAAACACGACCAACTACTGCTGTCTGTGTAAACCTGATCCTATAAAGAGAAACCCCACGGAATTTAAGAATTATTACACCTGTGGTCTCTGACATTCCAGTTGACCCACAAAATACGCTTTAAAACCCAAATGTGCTTTAATGCTGCTGTCGGCTCTGATCAACGAAACATAAACCATCTGGAAATAACTCCTACATTTTTCCCACTTTTATAAAAATTCCCAGATTGCAGTCAGTGAAGCAGCAACACATATAAATCCCAGCTGCTTTTGTCCCTGGCTTTTTTTGTTTTGCGACTTAAACTTGAGTAATAGCAATTAGAAATTCCTGAATAATTAAGTCTAGCTTCCTTTTAATCCCTTCTGTTAAAAAAAAAAAAATACACATTCAAGCACATACTGTAACTACCCCTCACACTGATAATTGGATTGTCCCCTCAAGTGATTGTTGGACGCCCCCTTTAATTTTTTTAATTGAGAGCCACAAAAGAGCATAAAGTGCCGCAGTGATTACCATTACCCTCATCTTTACACACACAGAGACACACACAAACACACACACACACACTCAGACAAACATCTCTGGCATGGCATTGAAGCTGTACCATGGTAACACGCTATTACGCACTCCTCTAGCTTTTAATTCTCCAATGCACCAACACAAGAGTTTAACAAGCATATTGATTTGCCCACGCGACACCAGCTCTCATATTCATTTCTCTAATGATAATTTGGGTGTGCGATCACCCAGAGACAGAAGTGATTTTTATCCAGCGGTTTTACAGGGAGCTCCATTTAATCTTTGTGTCAATAACCCACTCCTCCCCCCTTCTCCTCTCCTAAGCTTGCTCTTTTAGCCATGCCTTGCAATTCCTCCCCCTGTGTTCACTGTCGCCATTTCTAATCTGGCCACCCTAAGGGAGGTGGCATCCATACCTCATTCCAGTCACGCTTCTTTCTGTTTGCTTTCCGTTGCGCTTGGGGGCAAAACGACTTCCCAAAGACATAAAAACCTCACAGGTCCTATTCAGTATTTATCATTTTCGTATTGCGTTAATGCAGCAAATCTCGACTGAAAATGCAGAGAGGCAAGAATCCTTCGAGTTTCTGTCACTAAAGCTTGTTTTGTTTTCTGTCTCAATTAAACACCCACTCGCCCTGCTGCTCTCATTAGTTTGCATAAAGCAGATGTGCACTGGCAGGTAAAAGGGCAAGACCAGTCACCTTCATACACCGTCCCTCTGAGAGAAAAGTTAAAGCAACTGGAGAAAAAGAGAAAGGAGATGAGATGGAGAGAGAGAGGGACTGATTCAAGAGAGCAAGGGTTGCTGTTCCACGTGATTGAATAAAAGGCAAAAGAGATGCGATACAGGGAGGATTTGAAGTGCTTGCTAATGAGCAGGGAGTTAAAACGAATGGCTTTGCAGAGGATACAGATTTAAATTTTTACCAGCCAAGGATTTATGATGAGAGTGAAAAACAGGCAGAAAGAAGCAAAAAATGTCCTTTTCAACAAGTCATTTCATCTCACATTCAGTCTTAAAAACTTATTTTCCATGGAACAAGAGAAGAAAATCTATTGACGGTGTGGGAAATGTTCCCCATTTTAAGGATGATAGGTTTTTAAAACGAAGTAGAAGATCATTTATCCTACGTAGAAATGTTTGGCAGCGAATGAGGATTTTTGGCAGATTCTGTTCATATGCTTTCTATCATGTCTGTGAACATTGCAAAACTTTGAATGTGTCTCACAGGCAAGGTGTTTGCTGAAGGCGACACCTGCTTTGTATGATAATGAAATGGAAAACAATATTTCACTCAGGATTAGACAATTGTTTGCCGTAAGACTCGTGGAGGAGTGTTGAATTTCTTGGCAACTGTTTCTGCTGTGGTGTGGTTGTGTATGACTCTGAAGTTCACAAGTACTGTGCACCTCTGAAAGAAGGATCCATGCAAGTTGTATTTTACGTTTTGGAACCCTACCAAAACCAAAATAATTGTCCAACTGTAACTCAAATTTTACTTCTGGATGTTGCTGGTTACGCCTCATGTTCTACATAAGACCAGCTAACTCACAAAAATACACACGCTTTTTACCTGATTAGCAGATAACACTCCCAGACACAAACACACACAAAATGCCATAAAGAGGGGCCTCTGCCATAAACTAATGTTACCTGTGTGGCCTTGGCATGGAAAAGTTTGAGAACTAACCAGTGGCTAGCAAGAGAGCTAAAAATAATACAACCGTTAATAAACCGGAAGACATATTCCTCCCATTTTGGTGGATGTTAGTTCACTTCCATCTCCCACACCAAATTAACACATACCAGCCCTGCGTCTCCACTGAACCCACACAGAAACTGATAACAACAGCTCCCATGTAATCCCTGGTAAGACAACAAACCAATCTCACTAAAGTGTCAATGTAAAGGAGCACTACTGTAATTAGCAGCGAGAGATAATTTCAATTAAAATCCCTTGCACCACTTAGTACAGGAAACGTAATCAGATTACTGTAACATGTGACACAGTAAAGCACAAAGTGTTACTGGCCAGCAGTTAAGGACACATGCAAACATACTGTGTGAGTAAAGCTTAAAACGCCAACGCACCTGCTATATATTTCCCTTCTGTTTCTTGACTGACAACTCTTTTGTTGCATCAGTGAGGGACAACTTGCACTTTTCTCTCGTTTATTTTATCACAATATGGGCTGTGTCACAAATCACTTCCCATTTACTATACAGCAAACAATACGTTCTATCTGCTACTTTATTTGAATGTCCAGATTCTAAATGTGAAATTTATGCACCATATAGTGAACCCAAAACCTTCCATGGGGCATATGTATATATCTATGTATCCATACACGTGTTGCTCCTTAAGTGTATTACAATCATTTCATGGTTTAAAGATCCATGATGATTTGAGAGGTTAGATTTTCTACTACAAGTGAATGCACAGTCACATCAGTTAATTTAAATGTAAATTAAAAAATATATATATTCTCCTGGAACCCCATTGAGTTGATAAAGGTTCCTCCCGGAACCCCTCCCCCCAAATGAGCAAGTGTTCCTTGAAGAATCCCAGAGTTCCTTGAGGCGCTCCTAATGTTTTATAGATGCAAAAAATACAGTAATGCAGCACAATAATGAAGATTACTAAGCATCTGAAATCCCAATTTACTGCTCACTAGAGCATCAGGGAGTGGTGAATTAGTGAACAAGATCCATAATAACTCAGCGTTACCCTTCCACTGAACTTCAGCAGAACTTTGTGCAATATACTGATCCAAAAGCCAAAAAGCAATAAGGCAGCTGCAGAATTTGTCAATATGTGATGCCAAGTTTCCTGGCTGCAGTGCCGCAAGATAGTGGCCAGAATGTTAGGTAAGGGGGCTGTGTTACAGGATAATAATAACCTGTGAAGTGTGGCCTCAGAGCCAGCGTGTCAAGATATTCATCATAGTATTTAGTGACAATTAGGGATCAAGTATTTCATTAAGTGCACTTAAAAGAAAATATCATGTAACACTTGGATTATTATGGTAGGTATGGCTTTATGGAATCAGTAAAATGGCTGTCTTGCATAAATTAATATTAATGGTGCAAGTAATTCATTTAACAATTTGTACTGTTGTGTGCAAGACCTCTCTACACAATGGGCTTTGTGAAGTACATCACGAATCATTGGCATCCACTTAATGATACTAGCATATTCTTCTGTTCTTAATGCAGGCATCTTCTTATCAATTAGGAAGATTTGAAGTTACGCATTAAAGAATGACATGAACATCAGGTTGTCTGATGTAAAGAGCCCTACAGAGGCCTCCAAGCAGATGGGGCACAGTAATAAACTTCTGTTATGTCATGCTCTTCCAACAATGCTACGCAGTAATTTACAAACAATCAACAATGCAGAGGAGTCATTAAGATAAGTAATTAAAATCTGAGGTATTAATTATGTGACTGCAAACAATTAAAGTATGACATACAGAGAGAAATATATAAAAAAATAACTTACATGATTTATGTGTTAGTTTTATGTGTCGCTAAATTCACCACTAGGGCCCACCTGGCAAGAACCAAGTCACCTTTTATCTTGAGGCTTGAGGATGGCATTAAATGCATCTGTGGCTGTTCTCTGGCTCAACAATATTGAAATAGCTTTATGGCACAATATACTGTGATATCAACATTTGATTATGTGCATCAAGGGACTGTACGATGCTGTTCATGTGTAGTGTATTGCACATTAATGTGTATAGTATAATAGTCACAAACAACCAGTTCCACAACCCTTTGCAGCGTAGGGTGAAATCAACAGGCTACCCAATTCATCCATCCACCTCCCAGTTTGTCAACTGTTAATTGGTCTGCCTTTCTTGTTTATTAATACATTACAGTTCTGTGTGTTGGCATCTGCAGAAGTTCATGTGGCAAAATCATTTTGAAGGTCAAACCCATTTCCTGGGTTATTGTAGAGCAGAGTACCAAAAAGCCAAAACTCTCCCATGCATAATTATGTATGAAAACTCTCAAGTTTATTTATTGTTTCAAAATAAAAAATGACACCTGTGCACACTGGCATCCACAAGAGGATTAGACAGCATAAATCGGTCAACTATGTGACATGCTAACTAGGTGGGTAACTATCTTGACTCACAGCAGGTGTCTGTCCCTTTAGGATTTCGCAGGCTTTTTTAGGGATTGTAGCGTCCTAAAATGCTTGATTTCACAGCATATGTTCTACAAATGATGTTTCATGCTACAATGTAAAATCCAAAAATAGCTTATTATGTTTTTTGTATATATGATTGAACATGGTGTTCCTAGTGAGAATAACACGGCATTTTGTAGCACGATCATTCATTGTTGTCATCATCTAATAATGTCGCTGCATCATGAATTGATTTGAAGATTGAGAAAAAAATATTGTCCTCTCTTTACTCAAGGTCTCAGATGAAGCTTTGGGGGTTGTTGTAAGCTAAAAAGTCAATCAGATCAATCAGCCAACTGCTGTCAGCCTTTTTAAAATGAGAACAGTCTCCATCTGTGGAGGTATGATGCTGATGTATACACACACACACACACACACACACACACCTCAGGCTAGCCTGCACCTTCATCAGCAACAGAGTGTATAGAGGAAGAATTAAAAAGCAGCAATTTGCTGTCTTTTCTTCAGAGCACACTCTGTTTCCAAATGTGCCTCTGCCTTTGGGCTGTGCTGTGTCGCCTTTATTAACAGATTAAAAGCCAAAAAGTAATTGAGAATTAGCAATTCATCAGCAAGTTATTGGCGGTTTGGTCTCGCCAAACTGGGTCTAAAATCATTCAGGCCATGGGCTCCTATTTTAGCAATCCTATTTCTCCAGCTCAGAGAGGGAGTCAGTGGAAGCACTCTGTTGCCTGCTACTGTAGTTCTTTTTGAGGTTTGTAATGTCCTTTGACAGACGTGGAGCCCTATTTAACTGCCTCCTACATTGACACGCAATTTAGTTTTTGCTAATTATAGGGTACAGCGGTCATAAATTATTCCCTGCTCCTTAGCTCTCCCTCACCCACTCTCTTTCTTCATACACAGACAGAAACACACATACCCACACACCCACACTAACCACACAAACAAAATTACCCATCTGCTGATTTTCACACTGAGGCTGAATGTCACATACAATGCGATGGCGCACACTGACTCGGGGTGGGGGCTGAGAGAGAGAGAGAGAGAGAGAGAGAGAGAGAGAGAGAGAGATGAAGAGAGCAGGGCGAAGAAACGAGAGCAGGGAAAATCCAACAGTTCATCTCTCCCCTGCTGTTAAAGGCCATTCATAAATACTCAGCCTTCACTGTGCCTCACAGTCACAGATTCTGTGAGACTCCAGTGCCTCTGCACATTGCAAGCAACGCTTTAAATTTATCACAACACCAAAAGTTCGAAACATTAAAAGCATCTTGACAGGAGAAGAGGAGTCGGAGCCGGAAAAAGGCAGAACAAAAGTAGCCTGCTAACATCAGAACACAGAGCTAGAGTTCCCCAATTATAATAATGAGACATGAGCTGCTATATTCAGTTTGCATGCGGCAGGAAGGTACTTTAAGATTCTGATAGTGCTGCAAGGGCTGAAACTTCTATTAAACTGACTTTCTGCTGTATATATGCGATACTGTGCAAATGTGTCACTATGTCATGGGGTTAATAAGGTCAACACAGACTGTCAAACACACAGAGGCTAAATGAGTGAGATAAAATAACAGAAGTAAAGGATACATCCACAAAATATATTTTCATGCAGATTTCATGCACTTCCTTTGTATTCAATATGGGAAATACAAAGTACTTACTAAATTATTACTTGTTAAACAATTAAAAGACAAGCACAGAAAACATCCACAGGTCCCTGTAGATTAATGGCTCACAGTGTACGCTTAACCATAGGCATGTTGTGTTATCTCAGCTGTTAGACAAATAAGACTAATGCTTTAAAATATTAAGATTCAACTACTACAGTTCCCATGAGGATTTGACATCATTTCTGTGGCACTGAACACTAACACTGAGAAATACTTTTTTTTAAAGGTTACTAACAAAATAAACTTTGTTTGACATGACTAGCTGCTCACATTTTACCGTCCAACAGGCTGCAGTACACCAGCCCAGAATCCCTAGGAATTACTTCCATATTGGACAATTGTGCGCCTCGTGATTTATGTGCAATGCCAACATTCAGTGCCAGTGCAGTGCAGTACTGTGGCCTTAATGTAGCAAGGCAGAAAGTAAAGTTATGGAGTTTGAGGTGGTATAGTCTAGTAGCATGTCAAACTTTCATGCAGGAGACCAGAGTCTGGGTCTCGTTGCAGACCGTAAATTCACATTTACATTTAAAACATTTACTGTTTTATTAACCGTAACAACAATTACTCTAACTCTAACAATACCTTAACCATATAGTTTATTTCTTGTTCTTATATTTCTTGTGGACAAATAACCTCAGTGTGATCACCTTTTCACAACATAAATAACATTATATTATCTATGTATTATCTATCAAAAAAAAGTTTGATGGCATTAATTGCAAGCTAGTTAGTAAGTCAGATGGTCGATCTCGATCTGTGTTTGCGTTATTATTCACTGTACCTCGCTTCTCCATTGCCTGGACTAAGATGACTTGTGTCAGGAGGCAGTTGGAAAGCAAGAGGAAGGATTTTGTCTAAAATGCTAAAGAGAGAGAGAACTGTAAAGCTGCACTGGGTAACAGACATCAGTGTGAGTGACAAACAGAGGCATAAAGAATAAATGTACACAGTGTTTTTTCTTCTCTCTTCTTTCTGTCTTTCTGTCTGGTCATAAATGTTGAGTATCCACAAGGGGGAAATGCTCCAATTCTCCCATTTCTCTCCTTGAGCGAGCTCACAGATTCCTCCCCTCCTTTCCTCTACGTCTTTGCTGTCCTGATTTTTTTCCTTATTTCACAGAGCCTGTTTGACCTGCACTAAGGGGATACGACTCTGCCCTCCTCACCCCACACAGCGCTAACAATCTTCTCCTGCTCCCTATTATGCTGAGCATTCGCGGCGCACACCTCGCTCAAGGTCATTTATTCAAGGCTAAGCTCACACTGTTCATATTTACATAGCAAGGGAGAAAGAACAAGTGCTTAGAATTAGAATTAAACCTCTATAAGATGTGATTTTTTTTTAAAATAATGATTTAAATACAGTATTGCACAGTGTAGCCATCCATGTTAAAGCCAAATTCCTTTGTTGCTGAAGCGACTGGTCTCCCGGCAGAGACTGGGGTGTGATATTAAAGAACAGGGCTATAATGAAGACCTCACTCCCTGGAGAGAAAACACTCGTGGCCAGTTTCACAGACATGGATTACGCCTGTTCCTAGACTAATTTGCCTTTTCAGCGGGTGTCTCTTTGGAGAAATCTCTTTAGTTGGAGTCTATGCGTAACCGACCCCTGTGTCTCACTCCTGAAATTATTCTTAAATTTAACTGTCTAGCCTTTTCTCTCTCTTGTCTTTCTAAAAGCATTGGACAGACATGGACTCCATCCACAATCTCACCCCTCCATCCCTGGCAAGGACTCTAGATTTAAGACCTGAGCAGATAGCACAAGTTGTACTGCTCCAGCTTATTCATCATGTTAAATATCCCTTAGCCTTCTGCTCCCTCGGTGTAGATTATTCAAATGACGGCTCCCTCATATTTGGAATTAGGCTGTAGACATATCGGCTCATAAATTGGCTCCATCCGACAACCCACTCCAGCTGCAAAGAACCCCCGTGATCTATGTTCTTGTGTGTCATTATGTACTATTATTCCATTTCGAACATGCTAGTGGGTGCTGCGTCTGTGTCAGCCACCCAGATTAGAGTCATAAAACTTGGCGCTGAGATGATGTGACATTTCGCCCGGGCTGTAAAATCTCTGCAGGCTGATCGTACTTTCACACTGTAAATTCAAAGCCTGCAGTAAGAGCACTGAGTCAGGCACGTGTATGCTAATGATTTGTTAAATGTGTGCATATACAGTAGGAGGGGGTGTGTGTCTATTCTTGTTTGTATGTGCATTCATTACATTTACTTAAACTCCTCCCCTGTTGATGTCTGCATGTGTGTATATATGAATATATACATGCACCATTCACAAGATCTAACACAAGATGCATTTGGGTATCTGAAGTCTCTGCATGTATCCAGCCATGACTGAACATGTGTGCGCACACAGTATGCATGACTGTTTGTTTGCCTCTCCTGCATGCATGCTTAAAACTCTGTATGAATATTAATCATGGTCTCTTCTACTGTGTGTGTGTGTGTGTGTGTTTGTGTCTGCGTGGCACTATCAGTATCTCCCCAATCCATCGGGTGGGGTGGCAGCGGGTTGTACAAGGGAAGGGAAAAGGGACAATGAATGACATTGACAGGCAACGTGCTGCAGAATGTCTCCCCGTTCCAGGGACACTGAGCTGATCACTGATAGCAGATGTGTGTCTAATTGCGGAGGGGTTGGGCGCCCTGGTTACGTCTCTGTCTCCTCTGTCTCTGCCTGCCAGGAAGCTAAGCCCCCTCCAGAGCCCCCAATCACTGCTTCTAATTAGAGGCCTTATCTCTGTCAATCACCGCGCCTTTCGCTCGCCTCTGCGGCCCGCTGCACGGATAACAGGGTAACGGGCCTGGCCAGGATGGCGCGGTGGTCACAGAGGACGAGAAAAAAGATAGACGGGGAGAAATGTTAAAGGGAGCTGACAGAAGGCGAGAGAGATTTGGTGAGGGAGGATCAAAGAGGTGTGTGTTTGTATGCTTGTGTGCTAAAGTGTGAATGCACTGTGTGTGTACAGGTGGTGTAAAACTGTGTGAAAGTGAAGTAAAGGTAGAAGGATGCAAAGCTACTTAATTCAAGTAAACTCAGCTTCCCCTGATCCATCCATACAGATCCACTGAGCTTCTCCACTGGAGCAGTTGAAGGTTAAGTGCATTGCTCAATGGCAACTTAACTGTATCTATTAAGTGAGAGGAGGACTCCCCCTCACACAATAGCTGCTTCTATTGATGGTTTTCAGTCATAAAACCATTTATCTGCCATGTTCAAAAATAAAATGATAAGATAGTGGCATATACAATATGTAGTTGTAAATAGATAAAGTAGTATGCATGGTGCACACAAGCATTTTGGACCAGCTAATATGCTAATGATGTTACTATCTTTGCCTATAACATCTAACAGTTCATGGCTGTTAGAGTTAGACTGTTTCAACTTTATGGAGCTCTACATTTGTTGAAATACCATCTCAATATAAGGCTACTTGGGACTTAAGAGTGAAGTTCTCTTGGTGGAAATTGTGGAAAAGACTGTTTCATTATACGTGTGTATGCATGTTTTCCCTGGAACTGCAGCAAAAGTGGTGGAGCATCAACTGTATCACTTTTTTAATTCTGTTACCTCATTATTGAATCCAGCAATTTAGCAGAGTCAAAAGTCATCGACTGACCAGATAACAGCACACGTTTATTAAAGTTGTGAACTAAGACATAGTTAATTTAATACAGAGATCCACAGATTGGATTGGCTATTTTACTCCACCATACAGAGGTGATGTGAGAATATTACATACTAAAAAGATAATAAAGACGTTGCAGACTTTGGCTTAAAATGGAAATTGTGTTACCAGTGTTTCATGTTTAACTTAACGAGAAGTTACATACTGCACGTTTTGAATTGCTCGATGCAAAAACTTGTATTCTGGGTTGTACATATTAGTGTTTATTGTTTAGCTCAAAGTTTGCCTGCTTTCCAAGAGCGATAGAGCCACAGCTTAGATACGCTTAGCTTAGCTTAGCTTAGCTTAGCTTAACGTAAAGACGGGAAATAGGGGAATCAGCTAGCCTGGCTCTTTCCAAAGTTCAAAAATAAGATTACAAACTCATTTAAGGGTCACTAATTAAAATATAACTCATTGGTTAAGTCCTTGAACAAACGGGAAATGTAAATGACAATGTGTGATTTAGGGGGAGTTGTGTGTTGCAGATATTTTCTATCCAGACATGATATGAATCTTCTCACCTCACAGTTGAAAAGAAAGCACACAATACAAGTGTATTTTCCACAATGATGAACTATTGCTTTAATTATTGCTGGTCTTTTGTGCATAATGGTTACTTATGTCTGTAAATCTAGTGCGACGTGAGAACATTTTGTGGTGTCTTCATACATTTTATTATTTATAATGAAGCAACAATTTATCAACAGTGAGTAATATCATTCAATAGGTGTGGGAATATGTATTTATTAATCTAAAAATGACAGGGTTTGATACATGCTCGACTCATCATACCAATACAACATTTAGAGAAATATCTGAATAAAATTATCACGACATATTTGTCATTGGCTTTAATCCATTGGCCATCCAATGTCAACTCCCATTTCCTTGTAACTGAAATGTGTTCATGCTCATTTTCTGTAGCTGGTTCAAGTTTCATTATCAGTCTGAATAAACCACAGTTCACCTCAGAGAGTAAAGACACTTGGAGTTTTAGGTCCTGTACATCTATGATTGTAGATTGTTGTAAAATGAGATAGTAGTTACTAAGATAATCACATCGTAGACATATGTGAACAGAAAACGTGGGTAGAGGGAGATGAGAAGCTGAGGTTAAGGAGAAGAGATTGAAACAAAAGGACGGACGTGTGGCGGTGAAACTTAAGTGTGGGATAAAAAGGCAGATTAGGCCAGAGGTGAATAGGGCTGGAACATGTCCAGAGAAAGAGAGAGTGAAAGAGAGAGGAGGGAGAAGGAGGAATCCTCTCCCTCTCCTCATCTCAATGTCTCTCTATGCCGGTTCTGTCTGGGCACCTCTTCAAAATCAATTTAAGAAATTACCATTCAGCCAGAGTTCCGTCATTAGGATTTTATAATTTCATCTTCCTCCTCCAGTGCCTTTATCCCAGAGCCCCTCAGTTCATCTCTGCAGTACAACCCCGGTGAATAATTAACCGCAGCCGTGAGCGGAAAGACGATGAGCGTCACAAGCGTTCTATCATTCACACACAGCCGCACACCTTCAACGGCGGCGGTGGCTGCATGCTTTTAAGTTTCAGCCTCTGCTTCTATCTCTCTGCGGTTTTTACTTAAATCTGACACACCATGTCTCTCTCGCACGCTAACATGGCAGTGCTCTGAGACACAAACACAAGTTCTTACACACAGGCTCAGATGGCAAGCATGTCTAACTCTCTCTCTCACACACACACACACACCCACACACACACACCCACACACACACACACACACACACACACACACACACACACACACACACACACACACACACACACACACCAACAAACACACATGTCCACCTTATCATTTGCACACACATTTGCTTACTGTCTCATCTGCCCTTCCTCTATTCCCTAAAGGCAGTTTAGCTGAGGAGGCAGAGGTAGGTGGGGCAGGAGGGTTTTGGGATTGGGCTTGGGGAGTGTGTGTTGGGTGAGGTTGTAAGAGCAGCACCTCACACTCTACGACCCTAAAGAGAGACAGCAAGTTGGCAAGGCTCTTCGTCAATACATAATAGAGGGAGATTTGCTGAGGCGGGGGAGGCAGAGCCTTCATCTGCCCTCTCTCGCCTGCAGTGTAGAGCTCCACAAGCCAGGGTGAGGTCAGAGAGAAAAGGATGGCGGAGCTATTGGTGGTGGGCACTGGTTAGAAGTACACAAGGTGTGGGTCTTAGGCGGGGCTTAGCCTTAAGAACAGATTTCTGGCCAATCAATAGGAAGGCTCAGTCGTATCCTCTGCAGTCCAGTCCAGCCATTTCCAGACCTCTGAGGCCAACTCATTCTTTGTGTTGCAAAGGCATTTATTCCGGTGCCATTTGGCTAATGGGCCTGTGGTGTGTAATATCTGCAGCAAACAGCAGCAATTATTCCTTATATTCTGCTAACACAGGTCCACCATGTCCCCAGAAATGTGTGCTAATGTTTTGCCAAATAATACAGTACATCTAGATCCGCAGACTCATGCAATGGCACGCAGTCAGCGCCTAAGAGGTATTTTTAATAGATTTAGTTCTGCAAAATGAATACATTTATTCTATTTGCCTTACACCCAATTACTGTATGCATATTATTGTTTTTCTCCTTTTTGCAGTCTTGTTGTTTAACTCTGGCTTCTCATTTTGTTAATGTCTTTAGGTTATCGATTTAATTTGTTTCTGTCTTTCTTCTTTTTTTTCTGGTTCATGTAAGGATGTGATATTTGTGTTTTCTTTAAACTCAGAGTTACAAACTCAGTGTTTTCTCCCTCTTTTTACACACCAGCAGCTGGCCACTCTTGGGATGGATTAGCATGTAATTGTGTAAAGATATTTGTGTTTCGCAGTCGATAAATCCTACTGACTTTGGTGATCCCCTGACTTTCGTTTGAGCTCTACCACGAGGTTCACATTTGCAGATTTTATTGAAATATCTCAATAACTACCAGATGCATTGCAGTGCAATTCTGAATTCATGGTCTTACTGACTTTTGTGAACATTTTAATTTAACATAAATATTAGTACAGAAATTCATGGTCCCCAGAGGAGAGATTCTGATGACTTTGTTGATTCCCTGATTAAATGTATGCGCTTGATGAGATTCACATTTGTGTTTCAGAGGGAAATGTCTTGACAACTTTTGGATGGGTTGCACAGGGCAGACACTTATGGGTTTTGTGAACATTGTTAACTTCCACCATTAGGTCAGAATTTCATTTCATCATCAGTTCCTCCAATACTTTGGATCTAACAGCCCTTACAAAGCCTCACAGAGCTGCTAGTGTGGCTGTCGACTCCTGTTAGAATGCAATGTGTTGTTATGCTGAAAGTGCTCAGTATTTTTAAAGGAAAAGAGAAAATTGTTTTATTTTTACAATGATAGAAAAACAGAAGCTGTTCTGGCAGGCTCCGCAACCTCTAGAAAGCCTAGTAAGGGTAACTGATTGGTTACTGTCTCTGTCTGGAATCATACCATGGCAGAAAAGGGAGACGGCGCCAAAAAAATTGCGTTCCAAAGGATGTAAACTGGAAACAAATCAGCCAGGAGCTGCTGGCAGATGTGCATTCAAATCACATCTCTCGGTTCTGATAGCATGTTAGTGGAAACCAAAAGTAATAAAAAGTTAAAGTATGGAATATTTGCTATCCAGTTGGCTTGAGTTGGTTTACAAATGGGCAACACTTAAGAGGAAAGAACCAGGTTGAAGAGAAGAGAAAAATACGTCTGCCTAAAATATATATTTGTCTGGATATTTAGCTGTCATCCTTCTTGGCATTACAACTGGATAAGCCTCGGTGATATTGTTGGCATGTGGAAAGGTGTGTGTGTGTGTGTGTGTGTGTGTGTGTGTGTGTGTGTGTGTGTGTGTGTGTGTGTGTGTAGCTATTTAGTGTTTAGGGCGGTGATGTCTGTCTGAATGAATGCCCTGCTCTTATATCATGGACAAGTGTACTTAATCAACACTGTTTACAGTAAAGTTAGGGCTGTAGGACAAGTATAAAAACTGTTGGATACATTAGTTTTGACTGCTGCAAACTAGGTGGAATTTACAGATTGGAAGTGGCACGCTATCATTCTTAATAATGCACATTCCCCAAAGTGTTGACTAATTGGAACCATTAAAATCTTGACACCGGTGGTTAATTTGTTTCCTTGTGTTTTATAGCGATCATTTGTCCCATCGGAAAGCTCTGATGAAACATGAGGTGATTACGCCAGTAAGTGAGTCTGATGGAGTTGGAGCGGGATGAGCGAGGCACGGGCCAAAAATTCACACTTCCCAAAACCCCTAATGTCATCAGTCGCTGACATTTTCGTCACAAGAAAATACTGGGCCTGGATTGTCATTGTTGTGACGAACAAGACCTTTGCGAACGTTCTGAGACCTAAATGGGAGAATAGTCAGCTTGGCCTTTCTGTGAAATCCTTGAGGAGAACACAGTGAAATATCTTAATTGGAAAGAGATGGAGTTGCTAAGAACACACATTGATCAGGCAGAAACCACAGCTGTGGAGGCTGGAGGGAGGGAGGGGAACATAATGCAAGGCTGTTGTTGGACAATAGTCATGAATCATGTAAGTCTGCTCTGCAACGAAGAACGGGGGTGGCTATCTGTACAAACTAGTTTTTAATACAGACACAGAAAACTCCAAGGCCACAGGATTAGATGAGGATAACTTTTACATAACAGAATTCTATTTAATTCAATTCATTCTTATTTATGTTCAGTACAAACTTCAAACAAACTTTCAAAAAAAATAAATAAATATAGACTCAGTGAACACACTTCCAAATCCAATACAACAGCTCAGTCATAAATTCAGCTGTTACAAAGATTCTAATGTGCAGTTTTGATTGACACTACACTGTGGTGGTTTTAATTTGACTATATGTTTATAATAAGAGGTGTTTTACTAGAGGTATAATACTACTGTCATTTGCAGTAGTACTGAACTGGAGAGCTTAATAATGAAAGGCGTTTCTAATGTTTTTCCCATCCATTCCTGCTTCAACTTCTTTCACCTTTTACCAATTTGCGCAAAACAAAGTTTGTTTAGTTCATCAAATCCCTGAATAAAGTGAAAAATGACAATTATTAATAATGTTTCATTAACTTTCAAATAAGACACAAGAAAGCAGCAAATTACACAACTAAGCTGTAACTGGGGAATGTTCTGACAGGTTGGCTCGTAAAATGACTGAACAATTAATTGATAATCAAAATAGTGGACATTTTTCCTTCTGTTGCCTGACTGACTGACTAATGTTTCAGCTCTAAAGTGAATGCCAATCTTTTAAAATGAAAATGTCTTCCTTTAACCTTGACACACAAAGCACAAACAACAGGGACAAGCACATTTCTTTGTTTTCCACCAGTACGTAGCGATGATAAGTTGTGTTTTGTGAGCTTCAGTTGACATTAGTAAAATCTTATTCGATGCATGTTTTAATCATTTTTAGTATGCCTTTAGGTTTCTAGTTTGTTTATTTTAAGGTGTTTCAAGCTCCTTGGTTTCTTACTCCTATCTGGCCTAATTGGTGCAGTTTCTCTTCTACCTGCACTTTATTCCTGTTTTTTTCTGTATTTTATCACTGTGCAAATATATACTGTAATCCCCCGTGTTGGCCTTGTGGGAATTTTAGTGTTATGCTCTACCCAGACCCACAGGTTCCTCAGCGCAGTCAAGAGTGCAGAAGTGTCGCTTGTAGCTTGTCACGGCTATTGACAGAGACCTTGTAAAACTCAGTGAGTCCAGTCAAGCAAGGCACCAGTCAACCTCCGATTCACCTCCTTGACTCCTGTTGACCAGCTCTGATGTAAACAGAGTGCCAGCAGAGCACTTGTCTGACCAATACAGTATGCTGTCTGTCTGCTGCTGTGATGCAACTTGACTCCTCATCCAGTTTCGAGCCTGCATTTGTGCATTTGTGGATTTCAATCAACTTGCATCACTGTGAGTGACTGCTGTGATTGGGAATGTGAGCATTTCATTATTGTTACACTTCAATTATTGGCGAGAGATTAAGAGCAGTATGAGATATCATTTGGCCTGACAGGATTCCGAGGAAAAGCTACTGGAGGACCCAGATGCTGCTGGTTTCATCAGACAACTCCAGAGTGTTTTTGAGGTTAAAAAAGAAATTCATTACTATAAAGTTTTAGTGATTGCGAGCAGACGGACAGGGAACGTAGTGATATTGATCTGCTGAGGCTAAGAATAATGTTCAAAGGCATCAAGCTTCAGGGAGTAGGCTGGTCGGGTTTCATTAAGTGTAAACATTTTCAAGAAAGAAACAGCCTGAAATGAGAGAAATCTAGGGACTGGGAGATGAGGGAGCGATAGAAAGCCAATGAGAAAAGAGAGAACAATTCATGTACTTTTTTTTTTTTTTTTTTCCTGGAGCCATCTCTTTTACTCTGCGGCCAGCTCAGGATAGATGAGCGTGTTTGCTGGATGATGGAGCTTTTCAGCCTTGGTGGTGGCTGCAGTCCGTGTCTCTGGCTCTGACATGAAACTATGGGCAGCAGCCCCGGGCCCACACTGCCAGAGCTCTGTGTGGACAAGGATGAAGCACCCACCATAGCTTTAGCTTCGGTTCCAGTAACAACACCCACATAAATGGCCTATATGGGCTTTTAATAAGTGTTTGAACAAACAGGCACTTGCATCTGCTTTTGTTTGATGTGTTTCAAGGGCATAGTAGTGTCTGTTTGGCAGAGTGGGCTTCCACCTGCCGAAATGCATCGCTGGGATGATAATAGCATTTGACTTCGATTGAGGGCTTTGCGACGGGCAAGGCGTGAATTGTTTCATCTTTGTTTATCAATGTTTTTCCCATGGTTTTCGGCTAATTGCAGAGCAGAGTGGCTTGCAGAATGCCTATTAGTGCCGTGCTGAGTTGAGAGACAGGCCAGTGAAAAAAAAAACTGCTCATCACTGAAAACAAGAAAAACCCACAAGCACTTACACACATTTGAATGTACAATAATTCTTCTTTCTTTTTAGCGTGCACAGGCATACACATTTTTCACATCGCTTGTGTGTATCCACACACACATAAGCATGAAGACAACAGGCCAAGATAAGACAGACAAGCCTTTTGTATTTGAGCCCCCACACAGAAAATGAAGCAGTACATGAGAGTACATTACTGCCGGGTGTGTGTGTGTGTCCTTGCATTATCTTCTGCCTGTTGGTGCTGGTGTTTAAGTGCTGCTGAGAGAGATAGAGAAAGAAAGGAAGAACGGAGGTGAGGGAGGTGAGGTGAGGAGAGATAGAGAAAGAATGGAAGAAGGGGGGAGAAGGAGGGGAAAGGAGCCCTATATCTCCTGAGTCCCCCTCCACAGCCCAGGGGCAGTGACACAGCAGCAGCTGCTTCTGCCTTTCAGAGCGACAGACACAGTCGTATGAAGCAACGTTCATCCCCCCAGCAACAACTACCGGCTGCCGCTGTGGACTAATCAGTCTACCAGTCCTGGCTTCAGCCCGGCCAAGGGAGTCTGACCCTCGTCAGGCTTGATCTGTATCAGTGCTGATATACACAATGGTTACTGCGCTTGCTGGGCTGAGACGTACAACACACAGGCAATAATGTCCTACAAACGGGTCAGGTGGCCCCATACAACAGGGTTAATTCCCTGCCATGGTGGCCACCCTCCTGCACTTCACAAAGCCATTGAATTTGTGGAGGGCTGGCAAAGGCCGGCAAGTGACAAACGAGAGGGGAATACAGAGAGCAATACAAGAGCGTATGAGACATGGTCCGCTGGCTCACTCCATGTGTGCATGTGTGTTTGTTTGTGCTGTAATTAAATCATGAGAGCCTCTGTTTTGGAGCACTGCACATGAAGCCTAGACTAGCTTGGGTGCTGACTTCGTGGGCCTGACTTAATTACAAGCAAACACACATACTGTAATTACACACAAGCACACCTGCACAGCACCATCAGCTCTGACAAAGGTTGTCCAAACAATATTTTCTACAGGAACAGTTTCAACTTGCTCTAATAAGCATGCTTGGAGGACGATCCAAAGACTTTCCCTCATTATCTACTGTATGCATTCAGCTTGGACAGTCCTTTAACCTTCACTCTGGCTGTTTTTGTCCATTAGTAAATAGATAAACAGTACAGCAGGGTACTGTCAGCACAATATGTTGTGGCTATTATGATAATATTTTTATGTCCTCCAGTTGGGTGAAATCCTTCACAAATGTGCACATATATATATGTTATTCAACTTATTGGGCCACACCATAATCTATTTAAGCAGCATAGAGCTGTGCAGACCGACATATGGTGACACAGCACTGCATGCACACAGACATACACAGCTGCACAGATCCGCCCTTTGAGGACATCTACACACTCACACTTACACACAATACACAAATAGACAAACATATCATGGCCCTTACACTTTGCATTAAGCTGTGTCTGGCTGATTTTCAGATCAGCTTGTTTTCCAGATGCTCTCCATTTGTCTTGCTGCTAAACCAGCATGGCATCATGCAGGCGGGGCCACCAGAAGGCCAAGCCTTCTTGTCACCCTGGGACCCTGATCCGAACCTAGCTGTCACATGCATGCAAACAGAAGACCAGCACAAAAGAAAAAATGGAAAATGTCATAGCTAACAATGGAACTTGCTCTGACATTTTGATGTTCCCCATCTTTTTGTGATGTAAACATTCAGCCCTGCAATTGGGACCTGTGATTCCCAAAATCTGAAACATTGTAAACCCGAATTTAAACCCCTTTTTTTTATTTTCAAACCACAGATTTGAGTAGAAACCAAGATAAAGTATTTTTAGCCTCCAGAACAAGTCACTGAAACTCTCTTTTCAAAATATATTTCAAAATATATTCCCTCATTTGGTGTTGTAATGATAGTAGTAGAGAGCACTGTCTTAACATGTCGTTCCAAAATCTCCCATAAATATTTAAATAGGTTGGGATCTGGCAAGTACAAAAGCCATACATAGTATATCATAGCTGTCTCTAAACTTGTCATTCTCCACCAAGCTCAGCGCAGCAGGGGGTGGGGAAGGTAGTCGCAGACGCTACAGGTGGATGCTCTGTGACGAAGGGGCTTTTGAAATCATATGAACAGAAGTAGTGGCAGCAACACTAGCAGCAAGTGACAGCATATAGCTTTCAGGTGAATGGTGTGGCAGCAGGCATGGCAGCAAAGAGTGAGCAGAGGACTGTCAGCTTAAGTACACCGCCATGGTTGAAAGGGTGCATTGGATATATGTTGCAGTGAGGGGAGTAAGCCATGTGAGTGTAGCGACAGACTCGAGTTGGCTGTCTTCACTAGCTTGCAGGTTTTGCTTCATGTGTCTCCAGTTTTGGGTGATTTTGAATTTTCTGATGATCTGAGGGATTAAGTGTTCCTTTTATGGAGTGCGAAAATTCTCCTACTACCTAATCTAAATAAACCATTTCAAAACCCCATGGATTATCAGAAAAAATGCATCGTCAAAAAGCTGAAAACAAGCCTGTTTTTCTTAGCTAATGAAAAGGTGATGTTCTGGAAACACATGATTCACATAATTTTCATACGCAGGAAGCAACTCAATGGCCCTTCCTGCCCTTTATGGAAGCATTTGCATTCATTACACATCTGCACTCACTAAATCCTGTTTTTCCTTTTATTTGTCACATACATTTAACTTTTACAAGTGGACTATCAGAACTCCAGAGCCAAATAGGGGTGAAATGTCAAAACACTTTTCACTCTAAAATGCTCGGTTGATCTCCCTTGCCTTTAGTGGTGTTAAATTAAAAGTTATTTACTGCAAAATGATTCATGGTTTTCAGAATTGGAAACTGTTAAATGTCTGGTTCACGTCTCACTGTCACCGGTAGGGTGCTTCCTACCCACTCACAAATACACCTACTATAAACACAAGCACAAAACCCACACACGTATGCTTACACACATACCCAAGCACAAACCAATTCATGTTAACACATATTGCCACAAACACATGCTCGACTAGATTCGCACACACAGAGAGTACACAAATGTATGCACACACTTACCATCTGGACAGGTGCGCATACTTGCAGTAATGATACAAGAGGATGGAAATGCGAAGTGAACACATGCAAACAGGAGCAAAACATACGATACGGTTTATTTCCTGTCTAATAGTATTAGATACCAGAAACCAGGAGCACTACTGTGACACCCTCGTTATGCACGGGAGAATGTATGCACATATGAATTCACAACCAAACACATATGCTGATAGATTAATGTGGATGCTTGTTATGCTGACAGTCCAGGCATTTAAGCCGGTACGTTACGCTTGTCGTAAGCTGTTTCCTGTAAGAGCTTCAGGAAAATGTGAAAATGTAAACAGAGCATAGACAGACACACACTTTCTGTCACTGCCTATCGTCAAGATGAAGCCATTCAGAGACTCTGCATGAAAATGGGTTTACAATCGTACTTAAAATCATTATAAAGCAAACAGTCTCTGTGGGATAATATGGCATATTAATGTTTATGGACACTTAAATCCTCTAGAGCCTCCAGCTACAGTACATTGCCTTGCCCTGTTCATTTTTGCATGTGATTCTGCTTTGGCTAAAGTTGCTACCATTGCATCCCATAGCACATATATACAGCTCCAGAGCAACAATAAAGTGTATGAATTAGATATGAGGTTGACACAGAGATGTAACCGATCTGTTTGCTGTTTGCCTTCACGCTGCATTGCCCACTTTACACAGAGCTGAGCAAACACAAAAATAGATAGATAGATAGATAGATAGATAGATAGATAGATAGATAGATAGATAGATAGATAGATAGATAGATAGATAGATAGATAGATAGATAGATAGATAGATCAACAAGTCCTCATATTTAACTGGAAAAAGAGGTGATTTGTCAGTGCCTTGCTAAACAACTACTATTATCCACTCTACAATTAAAAGTAACATTTGAAAAAGAGTACTTGTACTTCAGTGCTAGAAGGGTTGGCAACTAATAGTTCAACACATAATCAGAAAAATACTAACCATAAGTGTTGTTGTGGTAGAAACCGCACACTCATGTTATATTAACATTGACAAGAGCAACATGTTTCGCTCAGCACTTCATTGGACACATAACAGATTTTTTAGATGTGCATAAGTTAGGAAATATAATCTTTCAGGAATAATGGGGCTCTGTTAGAGTCATAATTAAGCCACCATTTATTTTCCTGTGTGTTGCTGTGTGGAGAAGTCTTTGATCTTAATGGCACAAAATCAAATTAACAAACCATAAAATTTAACTAAATAAATAAAATGTTAAAAACACAAATGCAAAAACAGGCTTCATTTTTCAGGGAGTTGTAATTATGACCTTAGTATTTGTAAAATCTTGGCTCTAGCCTTATGGCCATAGTTAAAAAAATACTTTTACAAGTTAGAGAAAGACTGTGGTCATGGTTGAAACGCTTGACTGTTGGGAGGATGCGAACTGTGATATCTGGGCAGACACTTTGCATACACCACAGCAGCTTGGTGTAGCTGGCAGTAGCTTGTTAAGAAAACATACACATAGGTTGTTTTCAGCATTTGGACAAATGGCCAATGTCATCATTTTCAGGTAACGATGTGATAGATAGATAGATAGATAGATAGATAGATAGATAGATAGATAGATAGATAGATAGATAGATAGATAGATAGATAGATAGATAGATAGATAGGTAAGTACATACATACATACATACATACATACATTCATTCATACACATACATACATACATACATACATACATTCATTCATTCATTCATACATACATACATACATACATACATACATACATACATACAGTAAATGCATGCATGTTTTGGTTGAGTGGTGGAGTTGCAGACATCAAGGGATGCATCTGGAAAAGACAAGACTCCTCTCTTCACCACAGGCCAGGCCACTCCACTTGAGCTGATTGATTTCCCATCAGTTCTGTATCCCTGATAACTGCATGCCTGGAGGGCTGCAATGGCTCCAATATTTCACTGCTATATACCCGAACAGCCACGTTCTGTTTAAAGCATGATTTTCAATGTGTGGAAACGTGCGCGTGGAAGAGGTGTGGGTTGGTGTATAGGTGGCTGTAGCTATGTCAGTGTATGTGGGGATGGGGATGTGTGTGTGTGTGTGTGTGTGTGTGTGTGTGTGTGTGTGTGTGTGTGTGTGTGTGTGTGTGTGTGTGTGTTGAACAGCAGCTACCTATAAGGTATTGTTTGTGGTAATGACATGCCAAACATTTCTGCATGTATAGAGGACAGGAAGACGCTTTGCATTATGCTACAAGTCTGATTTTTTCTTGTCAACAATCCTCCACTGTAGCAAATTATTGAGCTAGTGGCAAGAAAATACCCACAGTAAAAACAGTGATAAGGAAAAATCTTTAACCACCATGCAGATGGTGCAGAGTTTTATGACACCATAACACCTACCCGTCTTCCTCAACACTGGCAGTGATTGGTCAGAATCTTCACATTTGTTTTCTCCTCCAGCAACACTCTCAGATTTGAAGTCTTTGATTTATAAACGTCCAGTGTAGCTATTGCAACTCTGCTTTATGAGATGCTGAGCAGATTGCCAAATTGCCCTCCAACAGAGAAACTGCCATTCAGGGTGGCAGTGATTTTTTTTAAAAAGCTGGATCTAATCATACATCAGTTCTTACCGTGTTAAAGTGTGGTACTGACAGAAAGATAAACTTCTTATCTTCCATTCAGGGCAATTTGCTTCTCTGTTGGAACAACAGCAGTTACTGAGCTCTAGCTGTGACCCTTACCCAGTTACCTTTCCAATTTGTATTCTAGCCAAAACCATTATGCCTTTTTGCTGTGCATAATATTATCTCTGAGGATGTTGCAGACAAAACCTTCAAACAGCTGGATAAGAGCTTATGTCTAGGATATGGAATACTCTGTGGCTGTTTTCTCTCAGATAAAACCACAGTAATGTTCACCACTGCCTTGTTACATGTAAAATGACCGTTTAATCTTAAGAGTACTTTTAGCTAGGCATGGATAAAAGCTTGATTAACACTTAAAAAGCCAATGAATTTCCTGGCTCCTCAGGGAAAGCCAACAAACCGTTAATTGAATAGGTTGGATGTGTGAGTGCTACTTTCTTGCCTGAATTTCAAAACCTCTGGTTTGTGCAGAAGTGTGTCATGGAGAAGTCGAGGAAGGGGGATTTTAACAAGGATTTAAAATTGTATAAATGTAATTCCATTCTCATCTTGAAAGAGTGAAAATGTTCTTTGAACAACCATTATTTATATACTGATGTAAAGTACTGGTTTTACACTTTCAAGTTTTATATCTCTGTTTTGGCTTTACTTTTGTGCTTCTGGGTGCATATAATCTGTGTTTGTGTGTGTGTGTGTTTGTGTATTTGCATGTATAGTGATTAGAGAAAGAGAGGCAAGCAAAGTGATGCCAGTTTTTTTTCAAAATGCTGCGCTTACATTAGCATAGATCATGCAGCAATCCATAATACATGGCTCGTTAACAAGGTTGGTATTTTTGATCCATAATTAAGGAGTATATTTTCAAAGAGTTTCCATAGTTAAACATGTGATGGCTGCAGGCTGCTTTCCCCTCTGCCACTCCCAGGCCACGTTATTGTACAGTATGGTAGCTATTGATTCACCGTGCCATTTGGCTATTGATTGGAGTGGATGCCATTATGTCAGTGAGATTATAGCCCTCCCAAGCACAGTGATTCTGAAGTGGAAAACCAGTGGCTGAGAACCAATGAGATGAGCTGAGTGCTTACTGCATCAGATGCAACAGCAGCTGTGTTTCAGCTAATGACATAGAGCGAAGCACAGCACAGCACAGCACAGCACAACACAGAACAGAACCATACAGCTTAGCGTAGCATGGCACAACCTTGCCCAGAGTAGAGCCGAGCACAGCAAAGACAGAGCACTCTCATTTCTCTAGTTTCTATCAGTGCCAAAGGGAGCTATAGAAATACACAGGGGAGTGAAAAATCACATTGACTATTCCGGACACACAGATTTTTTATTGGTGCGGCTCATTGCGGCCTAATATTCTCTGTGACAGCCATTGCCTCCCAGATTGTCTCCGGTTGATCATTCAAATTGACCACAATTCACTATAAGGGGGAGGGGTTTTCAGAAGCCTGGATGATTGGGAAGGGGGGTTGTGGAGTGAGGAGGGTGAGTGGGCGTTCACTGCCTCGGCCTGCTCTCTGGCTTTCACACCGGCCTCGTCACGTAGTTATAGCAATATTGAATTTAATTGCGTCTCTAGCAGGGGCCTGAATTTTAAAAGACCCATAAATGGAACTCCAGGCATGCAGTAACATGATCCACTGTGCTGTGAGCACGCAAAGTGCACACTCATGAAAAGCAACTAGGTCTGCAATCTGTGTAATTCAAAAATCTGAAGCAGAACCCATCAACCTGCTGTGTCCTGGATGCCAATGAGGGCTCGTGTCTGCTGACCCTAAGGATGTGTGTGCTGTGCCATGGTTTTCAATGAGGCACAATTTGAGACAGTGCACCAGTTAAGAGGTAACCCTCTTGGTGACAAACGCCTGTTAAACTGGCCTTGCTTTTATGATACAAGAAACGCCTCCAGATAAATTCCCCGAATTCAGTGTCTTGTGTGCCCTCCAACCCTGGGAGTTTCATTGCTCTCTAGACAATGGCAGTTTAAAGAGAGGTAACAGGCTATTGTGTGGCCTGCCCTCTGTAGGGCCACTATTCAAATTCAAATTCATAGTCTGTTTATTGGATAATAAATTGAGCATGAAAGATTAATTTGCATTTATCTCATCACCCCCATGATATAGAGCAGCAATTTCTATACAGTAGCGTCCAGAGCTTAAAAACCCAGGGGCAAAACTGGCATATCAAAATGTGCTTTCTTTCTTTTAAGTACACTGGAGTGGAGCCCTGTGGCAAAATATCCACTATGATTCACACGTCTTGCTTCCTCCCACTAAATTCTTGTCACTCACAGTCTGAGAACGACATATCAGACACACTTAACACCGAGCCGAGAGTTATCACACATTCAGTGCAATCAAAATCCTAATGAACATCATTAAAATCAAGGATTTAAAAGCTGAGGATTACATCACTGTGCGTTTACACAGTCAAGAGTGTGTGTATGCTTATGTGTGTGTGAGTGTGTGTTAAGGGCTATCAGAGCCTGTTGGAGCGCCGCAGGCAAAAAGCATGGGGGTCACCTCTTATTCAAAGCATGCCTGACATGGGCATTTTTCTTCCTTTACATTTTCAGATTTAATTTCTTTGTGCAAAAGAGCAGCAGCAGACAGTTCAAGTGATGCATGGAGCGAACGAGGAAATGGAAACTGGGTGGCCACATCCAACACCCTTCTGGTAACTAAAAGGTCACATGTTTAATCCCAGGGACAGCTAGTGTGCTGCTGGGATTACAAGGCTGTCAAATTAATAAGTCCTTGAATGTGACAGTATTTACCAACTCTTGAGACATTAGGGTTATGACTATGGCTCCAACCAATGATTATTTTCATTAACCATTAATATGCTGATTATTTTCTTGATTAATATTAGTATTTGGAAAATAGTGAAGAATGCCCATTGCAACATTGAACTACATATAAATATCCAACTACTAGTCGCATACCACAAAGAAAATTGGCAAATATTCATAGTTGGTCATTTGTGCTAATCTAACTATAATCATTTGAGCTCCTGTTAATACTAATGATTGCCAAGTTAGCAAATACACCATGAGCATTATAATGGATAAAACCTTGGTCAAATAGGTGCCACAAGAACCCATACAGGGGGTCCATGCAGCAGCCATGTTTCCTGCTGAAGTGCCATTGAGCAAAAAAGAAGAAGAAAGAAAAACCTACAGGCTGAGTAAATCACGCTGGATTAACAGCCAAAGAAATGTTATATAATGTAAATGTATAGGTTAAAAGGGAGCGCCTGTCTCGTGCTCATTACCAGACAGTCAGCCTGAAATATCGGTGTAGTGAGGAAGCACGAGGGGGTCGTGAGGGTTATATATTGTCTTAGTGACTGCTAGCTGTTGGCTGCGTGCCGTGGGGGTGGTGTGTGTGTGTGTGTGTGTGTGTGTGTGTGTGTGTGTGTTGGGTGGTGGTGGTGGGGGCCTCAGAACATGGATAGGCTGATTTTTTTCCGCGCAGACCGGAGGAGGCACGAGCCGCCGCTTGCCTGGGCACGCGCTGACTCTTCAAAATAAACAGCTGCCTTAAATAAAAACTGACGGGGAGCGAGACCGAAGCATAGCACTAATGATAATGAGGACGATTATAATGATGTTTAGGGATTACTTTAGCTTCTTCTTCTGCCACATCACACCATGTGAATTCTCTATTAGCTGCAGCAGAGCGTCCAAAAATGAGCCGGTTTAACACCGAGAGAGAGAAGAGCGGCGGGAAGAATCACAAACTAGACCGGCAGAAAGTGGCAGCATTGGGGAATTTGTTTGTCCTTTAAACTCACAGACTCAGAAACTCGACTGAACTGCTATATATATATATATATATATATATATATATATATATATATATATATAAAAAAAAAAAACCTGAAATGAATTCACCCCAACCTCGACTATTCCCATTTGTAATGTCTGGCTTGTCTCCCTCCGAAGCAGCACTGAGACAAGTCGAAGCACGTTCAACATATTGTAGAAGAGTGATTATCTTTTTTTTTTTTTTTTGGTAGCCTCCCGTTTTCCGACTAACATGTGAGACACGAGCAAATGAATAAATAAATCAAAGCTGCTGTTCAACTCTGCTGGCTTACCTCCAGTGGACGGTTAGTCGCTGTCCAGGGTGCTGAAATGCTCAGTCTCTGTCCAGGGTGCTGAATATCATTACAGGCTCCGGGGGGTGGTGGGGGGGGCTTTGTAAAATCCGCTGCGAGGAGGCGCCGAAAAACGCCGGTCCAACAACAACTGCTGCCGCCGTTAAGTTACGTTAAAGAAAAATCCCATTCCCAGCCGCGTGTCAGGCACAACAGAGAGATACTGAAAATTGCGATGTCTGATAGAAATCTTAAGGAGTGCAGACTGCTGGCTGCGTGGAGCCGCTTTGGCAAGTGTAACTGCTGAGGCTTCTTCGCTAGTTGCTTCTTCCTCCGGATAGGCTCCAACCACCTCTCTCTCTCTCTCTCTCTCTCTCTCTCTCTCTCTCTCTCTCTCTCTCTCTCTCTCTCCCCTATTCTCCTCGCTCTATCAATCACTATTCAATTCAAATATGTTGGAGTGACAAGAGGGAAAGCAATAGCCTCCAGTATCCTATACAAGCAACAATAGACATGTGCAAATGACTGCCAATACTTAAACAGAAATCATTTAGCATTAGCTTTATTGGCAGTGATGTGATAAAGAAACATTCAATTTGACTTAATTCAATGCGACTGTGCCAAAACATCTACAAGCTATAAGATGAACACAGGGGTAAATCTCTCTCTCTCTCTCTCTCTCTCTCTCTCTCTCTCTCTCTCTCCACACACACACACACACACACACACACACACACACACACACACACCACACACACACACACACACACACACACACACACACACACAGTGGTGAATTGAATTGAATTTATGGTCAATTTACTTATGTGGAGGGAACAGCCATCTGTTTCCGGCACCTCCTGCCCCGTCATTTTTGTGCGTGTTTGTCTTTTTGTTTCTAACAGAGAGCAACAGTTCTCCACAGAATATTCCTGCGGTAAATGACAGTAAAGCAAACTCTGGTGGGAGCATTAGTCTTGAAAAACAATAAATAATGTGATAATTAATTTGGGAAGGGTGCCATCTATGAAAAGTGTCTTACATTATAAGAATGAGTGATGTCATGGGAAATAATAATGAGGGGTCAGGTCACTATAAACCCACATAGTATATGGGAGCAGTGATACTGAAGTGCTTCTATTGGAGAATGAAATGTAAAGTATAGTCCCTGTTAACTTAAGACACTAAGAATATTATTTATATGACACATTACATTAAAATGCCACCACACCATAAGTGGCTGTCCTTTAGCAATATTACAGAAATAGGAGGTGAAAATGACAAGAAAAGTCTGCCGCCTCTTTAGTGGTGAGACTGTATGTTTGAATTAAAAAGCTCATAATGACAGTTTTAGCACATTTATCATGTTAACATTAGCTAATTATTAATGCTTTGCTTTAAACCTCTCTAGTTAGCATTTATAAGCAATATGTAGACAGCTCATAAATGGTTCATAACCCAATGAAATGTACTGTAGTTATAAGCAGATATAACTGTTTATTCATGTATTCTTAACATGTATGCCCCATAAGTGAAGGCTGGTGTAACAGATATTGAATGACAATATAAAAGTTAAATAATGTAAATAATTTATTCACAGGAGAAGTTATAATACTAATACTAAATACTATGCTTTAATAAACACTAATGTCCTTACATCTGCTTACAGCTACATCCTGGTGTGTTACAGTATAACCATTTATTACATGTTTATATACTGCTGATAAATGCTAAATAGGGGAGGGCTAAAGTTCCATTGCTAATATTGTTTCAATTATTTACCAGTACACACAAAGTACAGCTGAGGCTGATGGGAATGTCATTAGTTTTGTAGTAGTATTGGACACATTGACCTGATGATAGACGTAAAGTCAGGGGATCAACAAAGAGATTACAATTCATCCTGAGGGGGAAATAAATATGTGAATTAAATTTCAGGACAAACTGTCCAATAGGAATTTGATTCAGAACCACAAATGTCAACCTAAAGGGAAAATTGTTTGACTTACCAAAGTCTTTAGGATTCATCTTCAGCATGAATGTTTGTACAAAATCTTGAGCCAACCCATCCAATAGTTGTTAAAATTGATGAACTTTGGTGGTGGTTCACTAATTGGAAGGTTGTTGGTTTGATCCCCGGCTCCTCCCGTCATGTGTTGAAGTATCCTTGAGCAAGGTACTGAACCACGAATTGCTCCTGATGCTGTACATTGGTGTGTGGTCTGTTTGATGGGCTTTGCGATCACTATATGTGTGTGAAAGTCGCATGTATTGTAAAGGTGCTTTGAGTGGTTGGAAGACTACAAAGGCGGTATACAAGTACCGTTTTTTATTTTTTTTTACAATATCAACACTAAATCCTTTGGCTATCTATCCATAAGTTAAATAGACATTTCACTCAAAACCATAAATGTCAACCTCATGGTTGCGCTACATGAAAAGTCTGCGGATCATAAAAGTCATTAGGATTCATCCTCTGGGGACCATGAATCTGTCTGAAAATCCATTAGTTGCTGAGATATTTCAGTCTGGACCAAAGTAGTGGACTGCCTGACCAACCTTACGACCAACTGAGCATCCATACAGCCATGCCACTAAGGTGGCTAAAAATATAAAGCATGATATTATTTTCTACACCCAGCACAAGAGAGGGAAATTTTATCTATTATACAAGACATTAAAATGCTGTCTTGTAAGATAAGGTAAGAGATTTGAGGTTGAGTGTGCAGGGGCACTTTAAATAGCTATCTAATAGCAATATTATAGAAAAAGAAGACAAAAAAGATAAGGTCACTAACTCACTATAAACTAACACAGATGTAGTATACGTAATTATAAGTAAGTAAGTAAGAGTATTACATGTAATATGATCCTATAGAAGACGTAGGTACATTCAAGCATACTGTAAAGTCCCAGTTGAAGTACCATATACAGTCTATAGGTTTGCTATGTCCTTGTGGGGTTGTAATAGGAATATTGCAGTGTTTTTTCATCAGGGATTTGGCTGCCCCCCTCACCATAGAGGAGAGGAGTCTGCTCTGTCTCATTAGCTTTCAGAACCACATCTATATAGAGTGACTGCACACAGCTACTTCAAATCAAGTAGGCACAGAAAAACCCTCCTGCACTCGCTCGTCATTTTAAACTTATTCAGATCCCACACATACCGGCACCACATTAAAAGTAATTTTCAATGATTAGGGTTTTCATAAGCCAATCAGTGCCGATTAGATTCAGGGATAAAGGGAGATGTGAGGTGACTGTCTGAGTGAGCTTTGATGGGGGAGATCAGAAGGTTATTCCTCGGCCTGAGTCAAAGTGAATGTAGGATGAGAGGTGTTAAATATTGAGGATTCCCGCCTCCCCTGTTAGAACTCAGCTTCAGTGTTATGTAATGATTTTTCACATGTTTTTGGGGGTGTGGGAAAGATTGTCCTCTGGCAGCCAAGGAGGGGAAGTTGACTGATTGATGCGTGCTTTCATCATCCAGGGGTGAGGCACTACAGTCCACTGTAGCTACCTGTGTGACTCCAGCAGAATTTAAAGTGCCTGAGAAAACCATTTGATACAAATGTTCTTTTAAAGAAAGGAGCAGTAGTATCGCAGTACAAATTCTACATATAAATCCATCTTTATATTCACAAAACTACAATGCCTTCTTGTATTCAAATCAATTCACGATATCACATGGTGGAAGATCCTATTAGGGAACTTATCTCTGGGTTCCACATTTGTCTCAATTAGGCAACACAGATTGATGCAGTCATTATACAATACACCATAATACATCTTTTTTAATCATTATAGAACATTATCTGGAAAAAAGTGTGCAAGTACCAGAAACGTAACAGATAAAGTGACATCAGCTAAGGACTTTATAACACATCAGTTTCACAATCAGTGCAACAGGATTAAGTTTACGACATCTGTGCCACCATGTTATTGCCTAGTCTAGGGGCCAGACTTTGTGTAACAGAAATGGGAGTGGATCAGTAGGTACAAAGATAAAGCACAAAGCTGTAGGTAATTTTAGCCCACATTGCCTTGTACTTAATACTGGCAAAGTGGCTTATTTTGGTAGTTCTGTTCACACAGCAAGGGGTTTTGTCCTCAGATTACTATGTTGTGTTTGTTGACCAGTGATTACCTATGAGAACATCACAAAAGATCTGGTGATGAGAGTTGTTTGTATTAACAGATAGAGTCTCTACACTAAGAGGTGGTGGAAGAGCTATTCAGTAAAACACTAGTAAATCACTATTTTTACAACAATGTACCACATAATAATAAGAAAATGTAAAGTAACCGCAGCAAATCTGCAGGTTCCACGGCCTTTACTGAGCTTTATAGTGACTTAGATGTCACGTCCACAACGTTGCAGTTTTGGTTCTCTCTCACCGCTCTCATAGCGCTGTTTTCTGTTTCGCAGCAAGAAACTGTTTTCAATGAAAACTCTCTAAAAACCCACTGTATATGCCTTGCTCAGCACCAAACAGCTGAAAAACACAATTAGCAACTAGTTGGTGAACAAAGTGGAGCATTTAGCTCCTAAAGAGCAAGACATTTCCCTCAGCAGTCGGTGGAGACCAAAAGCAAAGCTTAAAGAGAGTGAAAATGTGATCTACATTCATTAAGTAGCAGAAACACGACTCCAAATGAATGATAATGTTGCTCCATAACAGCTGGATGTATAAATAAGCAACAGTTGTGAAATGTCGATGTTTTATTCACAAATATTAAAATGAAAATAAAATACTTTCTGCTGCCTCGAAGTGGCCATAAAATGTATGTGTAGAAAAATGTACAAAATGCATAAAAATCAAAGTTAGGTTATTTTATATTATATAATTGGAATACTAATACCTCCATGTGTAAGTAGCATTTATATGTTGTAGCTGGTTATGTTGAATCTAAGCTGAAGTACTTCACGTAGTGTTATTTTATAAGATCTATTTTTTTGTATATTATATATGAATCTGCTAACTTACTTATAACTCTAGCTGATGTAGTGAGTTGAAGAACATTATCTGCCTTTGAAAATAAGAGAATTAGATGAATAAAATAGCATGTTAAAACACTTTTATTATGTAAAAGAGCCTCAATCATCAAAAAGGATTATACTGTTGGACTATGTAATTGTAAATTGTATTTCAGGTTAACCTCGGTCCACTGAGTTGGTGGGTGCGGTTTCAGTTTCTTCTACCAAACAATAGAGTCTTAAAGTAAGCGTGTCTCAAAGTAAAAGTGTTACTAGATGAATAATTTATATTTTATGATGTGATGAACTACAGAGTCAACTGAGATCTTACAACATTCATATACAAGTGTTAAATGTATTCATTTCAATCATATAAAATCAGATCATCAACAGCTCTTGATTGAAAAAGTATTTTACACCTCAGAATCTGTTTAAGTCCAGATTTCTATCTTTATTTCTCTAAGACTGAAAATTAAGTCCAGTCAAGCAGACCCACATTTAACCACATCTATTGATTTCAGTTATCCATTTATTTTGCCGTTGGTCCTTTACTAATTATAACTAGCATATGGCAGCAGATGTGCATTTTTCATTGAACAGAAGTCAGTTTAGTCAAACTTCGTCACAGTTTACAAAACTTGGGAAGATTTGAGAAGTTTCTCTTAGTGTCTGTTTTTACAGAGCAGTTGTTTTATTCTGAAAACGTAGCATTTGTTGTGACTCATCATCACAACAAGACTGCAAATGTTTTTTTCAGTCACAGTTGTGTGAAAAAGTATCACAGTGCTTGAAGTATTGTTAAGTTTATTGGCAAAATACTGAATGGATTATGACAACTTCAGTGGAAGGACAAAATAAGACGCTCCCCTTCTAGCGCAATCCTTTTTCCCTTGAAGTTGTTTTCTTTGCCTTCATTTCTGTCTCCAATAAAAAACTGTTCAGAAGCTGTAGATCTTTTTTTTCTGCACTTAACATTCTTTTTTCGATATTGAGTTGTGCAGAAAATGTGCATTTTTAACGCTTGATGCGCACACACTGCAACAGTTATAAGGGACCCTCCAGTGACCAGAGGCGTTGAAGCTGTGGTCTCCCCTGGCCTGGCCTAAATTTACTTGGGCTTAGAACTTAGGTTGAACCCTCGGGATCCAAACAGAAACTGGTGTAAATGAGGTTAGCGTTTCAGTCACTGTGTCTGTGTGGCCAGCAGCTACTTCCACAGTTCCAGCTTCTACCCATCTGCCACTGACCCTTGTTTTGCCAAAAGACCAATTGCGGTTTGTGGCTGCCAGATTAGTCTGTGGTGACATAATGATTTTGTCCCACATAGGGGTGATTTGACATGCTCTGCTTGCCTGTCTGTTGCTTGCAGGCTCTCCTCCTCAATCCGGCACTCTGCCTCTGTCTCATTACTGTCAAACACATCAGGAGATGGTTCATCCGTTTGGTGCACATTAATGTGCGTGTTATGTGCCACCACATTCATAGAAAACGTCTTCAGTTATCTTCTCTCATATTGTCTGTTTTCATGCAGCTCTTATTGGGAGCCTGCTATTTGTTCTCATCTGCATGATTTCTACTTGCTATCCATTATTCATGTTTTCTCCACACACAACTCGCTTTTTCTCGCTCTTAGGCTTTTTCTCATGTTAAGCTTTTATTTTCCCCCAGCTTCCCTTCTGTGTTTGCTCTGAGCAGTGCTTTGAAGTCATGGTGCCGGCCCAGCCCAGCTGTCTGGACCAGGTAAGTTGGGATTTATTCTGAGTTTCTTAATAACTGTTTAAAGTACTTTAAATTCAGTTGAACTTACTTTTCATGGCCGATACTCTACATACATACAAAACTTAAATTCTCTGTGTTATGGATTGGATTTAAAAAAAGGCCCAAAAGCAATGAAAATAAACCTTGAAACCCCCCTTTAAACCTTTTAAAATGCACTGATACTTTACCTTTTGGCTCATTAAAATCAATATATACTCCAAACATCACTATGGAGTGATTTTTCTCCAGTGTGATTGAGGATACCTAATAAGGTACAGTAAGATGAAACTTTAATGATCCCCATGGGGAGACTGGGCAGTGCAGTATAACAAAATGTAGCAATGCAGTGTAAGTAAAGAGAAGGAGGCTCTGCGTCTTGCTTCTCACAGATACATAATTCACATAAGTACACCTTCTCATGCATAATGATATAGGTATAAAATGTGCAGAATATAGATTTGTGCTAAGCCATTCACAGACTCTGTGTTTGGATGTCCATGCATTTTCACCTCTGCATGAACCTGTTTCATATTTTGTTTATCCTTTATCAAAGTGATATATATAGAAAGAGAGAAACAGATAAGAAGGAGGCAAACAGATAGAGAAAGTAAATCCTTCCAGGTAAGAGTGCCAGTACTTTAGGTGAGGTGTTGGCAGCTGAAACAACCTCGCTTCCCCTCTTCTCTTCCCTTCTCCTTCCATCTACACATCCTCCTGCCACCCTAACTCCCCTTCTCGGCCTTGTGCATCTCCTCATGGCTCACTTTCATCTGCGCTGCACTATAAACAGAGCTTCTTACCATTTCAAAGCTCATACCTGTAACTTCTTCTCGCTTGCCTCACATCTGCAAGGCCAGCAACACACAGCAAAGTACAGTGGGACCAGAACTCAATGCACAGGTGGTGGAATTTTGCCATTGGTAAAAACTGTATGAGGGATGATAAAGAGCCAGAGGAAAAACGCACACATTCAAAGTTTAAAAAAAAGATACATGGTGTATAAAGGATTATACAGCACATCAGGCAAAGAATGATGTGGATTTGAGCAAGTGTGCAGTCTGACACATGTATCCTTGATTTGTTCATTGTCAACGCATGTGTAAATGTGAGAGGATTTCCATGAAATATGCTGTGTGTCATTATGTGTGTGTTCATGCATTTGTGTTTGTATTTATTAGGCAGACATTTGGCATTTGGAAGCCAGCTAGGGGGCTTTGAAGCATATTGCGCGCATCCCTCTGTGTGTGTTTGTGTGCACACTGATATGTGAGTGGAGGTGGTGAAGTGCATTAAAAGCCTGCCTGGCACTCTCTGTGGAGAGACAGGGGGCCTGTTCCAAGATAAAACTAGACTTAGATCAGCATGTTGAGTTTTTGGCAGAATTAGCTCATTTGCATATTGATTGTGTATCTGATAAAACTGAATGCAAAAAGTAACATGGTTTATTACAGCCAAGGGACTAATATTCAGCTCCTGCGGCACATATGGCTTCGTGAATATGAATCCTTTGTTGCAAAACTTACTTTGGCTGCGAGTAAATTTGACAGCTTACAATCTTTAATCCTTACTCCTATTTATGGCCTGTTGTTTTTATTTTTTCCCTCTCTTATTCCTTATATACATGTTTTGGCAAGATAAGCATTTCTTGTCCTGTGCTAATATAGCAAATGAAATTGAATTGCAGGGATGAATTGAATGGATGTGTAGGATGAGAGTGAGAGTGAGAAAAGGAGGGGGTTGGGAGGGAGTGAGATTAGAGGGGGGGATTAGTAGGGGGCAGAGTGAAAGAGAAAGAGTATTGCTCTGCCAGGTGAGCCGTGAGGTGAGCCAAAGCTTTCAGAGATTATAACAGAATGGTCACAGGTCAAACAGGGGGACACGTTGTTAGAAACCGGGCGGCTTTTCACCTCCCTCAGCTCGATCACTGTAGTGACCCATCGTCAGTTTGTGCCTCATTACCCGTCTCTGGATCAGCATGTTCTGAAACAAGGCGCTGAAGAGAGAAGGCAGCTGCTGATTGAAGCGACGTTGATAGATGTGGGATGTGAGAGGAATCTTGTGTATAGGCGTACCGGCACAAAAGATGGGGGACTGGAGTAATTCTGGACAGGAAAAAAACGCAAGACCTTTTCAAGCAGAAAGGAGCACTGTGTCACACAAGCCCCTTATTTGTTTTCTGTCTGCATAGAGTACAGAATGTCATATATAATGAAGTAAATTTAAGTTATTGTATCATAATCGTAAATATACGGGAGGTGGACAAAAACATAAAATCTTCATAAAAAGGGACTTAAAGGATAAGGCTGGAAATATTCTATATTTTTCTTACTGTCAACAAATCCCATGAAAAGACCAAAAACAACAATGTGTTTGTCCTTGTCTCAGTACTTGCCTGCCCTATCTGTGACACTCAGCCTAAAGCCCATTTGTTCCCACTGAACAAGTAAATCTTTAAAGATCCATTTCAGACATGTTGAGATGTATAAAAAATACTCACATGGAATAATATTTGTATCTGTTTTGGTTTTTCCACAAAAAAATGCTTGAAAGAAATTAGATCTATTCCTTCTCCCTCACCAAAAAATGCAGAATCTATGAATATGCAAATGCTGCTCATTTTCAAAACGTTAACTGCTGGACACAAGATGTCTCCTACTTCAGTGAGAAGTCCATTCTCACTAGTATCTCACTCGTGTAAACTGCATATTGGACAGAGAACTTTTCCTCCTTCAGCTAGTGAATGTGAAAACAACCTTCTAGTATCAAACTCTGCACATACATCATTCTGCACAGTGAAGGTCAAAAAACATCCAAGTAAAGTAATAATAAGCTAAATACATTTTCGAGTGGAGGGGGATTTTAAAAATGGGTTGTGAATATATACTTTCATTTTTTTTTTAAATGCTACATAAAATACTGGCCACTGTAATTAAACAGGAGTAAACTGTATATTTGTTTGTATTTCCAGCCTCTGGTTTAAACATTTTTCTGTTTTACGCCACCACAGTGTAAGCTACGCTGTTCATATTCATGGTAATGAAAAACATGTGTTCTGCACTTTGTGTGTGCAAAGTTGTGGTTCACTGATATGTTTTTAATAGTTTTTGGAGCTCTATGGCACAGATGAATAAACTCTATCCATGTTTTGCTGTACAGACCTTACTAAAATCCTTGTTGGTTTTGGTCTTTTCATTGGATTTGTTGACAGTAACAAAAATACACACACACTTATCCTTTAATCTTTGAAGGAACTAAGTCTCTATTGTAAACAGAGCTACAAAGATGTGTAATATTATGCTGCATTCAATTAGCAGTGTCAAACCCGTACAGTATGTATTGTTTATTTTTATCTTATCCCTGTAGGTTGAACTTATGTCCGCTGTTCCTTTGGATTTTTTTTAATAGACAAAAGCTTAACTGATTAACTGATATAACCCATCTTTGATTTTAGATTTGGTCTCTCTCCTGTATGTGCATATATAAGCCAAACAGTAGTGAAGCCTACATAAAGACACATTATATTGTGAACCAGAGTGAAGTCCCTTCACTAGATGCATTTGGTCTTGAATTATGTGAGCACTGCCTTAATTCTGTACCTGGCTTCAAATGCAGGCAAGGACACCTGATGAGAACATGTTGTTTTACAAGCAGTAAACGTCAGTGTGAGTAATGTTCTCTTTGGTTAGAAAACGAGTGATGTTACAGAAGAAAACAAAACAACATAATGATGCATACAGAGAAGTGTCTGCAGGTTTTGGTCTTTCTCTCTTTAATAGGATTCCTTTACTTTGTATTCTCTGGAGCCTCACACACAGTCCCAGACCACCTGTTTGATCAGCCTCCAGTGGCGTGAAGGTGCAGCCAGCTAAGACCAGACCGAGCACAAGGCAGGCAGAGACCTGATATGATTGTCCCTTTCTGAACAGACCATGATATCTGTGCACTGACGAAATCTTGTGTAAGACAGCTCAAACACACAGTTCCCTCACCATTACTAACACTAATTAGCTTTTCCAGCAGGCTTTCATCTCACACGGATTGATGCTGTTTCTTTAGATTGACATTCTCAGATTGTAGGATTGCCTGGAGGTAGAAAGGCTGATTAATAACTTGGGTCTGGATGTAATTACTGTGGTCTCTGCTAAGACTGCTGAGGGGCTCTCAAGCACAGCATTGAACTCCAAGTTGTTTAAGGCGTCCAACAGGTGTCTCTGTCTCACAAGATGGCTATGTTTATGAATTATATGTGGAGAGACAATTTTTAATTAATTGTAACCTTAAGTTGTTGTTAATTGAAATTGCAGTGATGAATGTAACAAGACTCTACAGACTCTCTCTATCTATCTATCTATCTATCTATCTATCTATCTATCTATCTATCTATCTATCTATCTATCTATCTATCTATCTATCTATCTATCTATCTATCTATCTATCTATCTATCTATCTATATCCGGCTGTCAGTGTGCACAACATGCTTGCAATGACAATGCTGATGTATAGCAACAGAGTTTATATGTTTAGCATGCTAACATTTGTAAGTGCAGCTAAGGCTGATGGGAAAATCATTTATTTTGCAAGTATTTGTACGTATTTAATTTCTTCAACATCTATCCAGGAGTTATTGAGACATGATGAAAAACCAAGGCTCTTTGAAATATTTCAATAAAATCCACAAATTTCAACCTCATTGTGGTGCTACAGGAAAAGTCAGAGGATCACCAGAGTCAGCAGGCTTCCTCACCTGTGGACCATGAATATCTGTGCTGAATTTCATGGCAATCCATTCGACTGTTGGTATTTCTATCAGGAACAAAGTAGTGGGCCGTTTGACTGACATTGCTATTCCTACAGCGATGCTGCCAGCGTGGCTAAAAACCATATACACACACGGTGTCTTAGTGTCATCTCTGCCCTCTCTTCAACAGTTGGAGTGAAAGTAAGCATCATTTTCAAAATAACATAAAAGCGCCATCAAATTTCACCCAAACAGTTTGAGAAGAGCTGAGCATTTTGAAGAAAAGCTCTACTTGCTGTCGCAGAGTGAGGCTGACTAGGTTATCAGAAAGTACAATATAGGAGAGAATGAGGTACACAGTGGACTTTTGAATCCACAGTGCAATCATCTTTCTGCAAAACACTCAAATTATACTCGGTGGTATTAACACTGAGAATGGAAGGGAGTGGATAATGATAGAAAATTATTTTGAGGTGAACTATTCCTTAAAAGCTATTGATTCTCAGGTGACAGACACTTGTGTCCACACATTGATTCCCCAAGCTCTTCTGAAGTAAAGTGAAGTGAGAGTTAATTATTTATTATTCTCTTCTAAAACTTATAAATGTATTACTAAGACAAGCATTACAGTATGTTCTTTAATAATAAATACTTTCTGTGGGGAATTACACTTAAAATCGTATCCAGTCATGATGCTTCCGAGTATTGGGATCTTACAGACCCATAAATTAAGAAAGCAAATCAACAGAGTCTTAATGCATTTTCTTGAAGAATTACAAGCTAATAAATGTATACTTCATTGGATTTCTCCCTTCATTTGTGAATTTTCTAAACTCAGGGCCTCTTAAGTTTGACAGCCAGTTTAGATTTTGGACACAAAGTCAATTCATGTCCAGAAGTCATGAGTTAATGAATTTTATTGACCGTGCAGCTCACATTTGCTTGGCTGATCATGAATCATAAAGTATGATAGCAGCAAAATAACCTGTTGAAAAGAACATGTCTCTTAGTTGCACATAAACACATGTTAACACCCAGTATATAAAAGCCTGTTCTTCCAGTTTTTTTCAAGACATCTCAGAAGGCCTATTTGAAATAATGAAATGTTTAGAAATTCCAGTTGTCAGACCAATTACAGTATGAAACTTGCATGCTTGGTAAATTGTTGCGCTCAGTCTAATTTATGGTTTAAAAATAATTTAATTGCATGTGTAAACCTCAACAGATATTCAGAGAAATATGTTTTTGCTTATCAACATTTTTTACTCAATAACTGGATTAGTTGGATAAATGTAAAGAATAACAACGTTCTGCTGGATAAACTGTGTTTTCGTGCATTAATTCTACCCCTAAACGCAGTGAAACGAGGTCAAAAGTGCGAAAGGTCCAAGGGCTGGTTGAACAGATGATAGTTTTGCAGGAGAATGAGGAGTGCAGATGAAATAATTAAAGGGCAACAAGAATGGGAGCAAAGATGTGAGACGTAGAAAATGGTGAAGGACAATAGAGCAAGATAAGATACAGAAATGAGCAAATTGAAGAAACAGAACATTGATGTAGATCTAAAATAGTCTCTTGTGTAGTATTTCCTTCATCTTTCGTTGAATCAAGGTTTTGACCTTTATGTCACGTCTGCCCTCTCTGTCTCATTTTTCACAGTGAGTCATTCTGTGTAACAGTGCAGTAATGCCTAAAATTCAAAAATCAAAAGCTTTGTGTTCCAAAATCCACCATGTTTTGACGTGTTGAAATGGCGGTGCACAAAATGTATGATTATTCTTTATTGTTTGGTCCTATTTTGCTGCAGTAGTATTTTCAACTACTTTTCCCAGACATCATTTGTTGGTGTGTTCACTGTGCTGATGTCTTTTTTTCTTTCGATGAAGTTGATTATCTGTAAGAGGTGCTGTTTTGTTTGCCTGTTTATTCGAGGTGGCTACTACTGCTACTGTTTGCCTGCTGGAGACATAAAATGCATCTTATACCAGATTTAACCACTTTTATTGTAATTAGCAATTATTTTGATCATAAATTAATTGTTGAAGTCGTTTTTCAAACAAAAATGCCAAACATTAATTTCCCCTCAACTGAGACAATTTATGCTTTTTTTGGTCTTACATAGATAGATAGATAGATAGATAGATAGATAGATAGATAGATAGATAGATAGATAGATAGATAGATAGATAGATAAGTAGACTTTATTAATCCCCGGAGGGAAATTGGGTCATCATAGCAGCCAGGTACTTTAAAATACAATAAAATACAATAGAATAAAATACAACAAAACAATAAAATACTTAGATAGAAAAGATAAAAAAAAGATAAATAGGTAAGTAAGGTATAAAGAGTTGTAGTTGCAAGATGGTGGTAATAGTACTGATGACATGATGGTAGTGTTATTGTTAATAACAGTATATAATGATAACAGTATATAATGATAATATTAATAATATTTATAATAATATAATAACAATATGTATATATAATATGATGACTGGACAGATATACATGTATACACATAGACATTATATATTAATATTGATATGATGTAAACATGTGTCATATATTCAGCCTGTGCAAGGTGTGCATACATACATACTGTAATATATATACACAATATATATATACACAAGATATGATATGATATATAGCATATGTATAATAGATACTTGACTATAAAAGAAGATATACATACAATAGATAATATTTTATTGTTATATAGTAATAATAATAATAATAATAATAATAATAATAATAATAATAATAGTTGTAATATATAATGATAATAATAATAATAATAATAATAATAATAATAATAATAGTAATAATAATATAATATTATTAATATAATAATAATGTATTGTATAAATATGATATATAATATCAACATGGTTTATATTAACACATATAAGTGTATGTCTTTAGGTTTTAGAGTACTGGTCCAACAGAGCTTTTTGATTACATAACCCTGGGTTTTAGGAAATTATGATGGCCATTTTCACATGCTATTTTGGACATTGTATGTAAGAAAATGCAAGTGCATCATTAGTTGCAGCCCTGTACAGAATAATAAACTCAGGATTCATTGATACATGTTTTCTGCAGTATGTATTTTGGATAAAATTGAGCTCATGTTTGCTCTAATGTAAACCATGTAAACAATACTAATACTTAAAGGGCCAATATGTAGGATTTAGTGGCATCTAGTGGTGAAGTTGCAGACGCAACCAACTGAATAACTCTCGTCTTCCAAGCCTGTAGGAGAAACTATAGAGAAAGAGAAACTGTAGGAGAAACTATGGTGGCTGCAAAACTCCTTCTAACCAAACTCAAAAGACCCTATCTACAGTGAGCGTTTGGTTTGTCTGTTTTAAGCCAACTTAGAAACATGGTGGTTCAACTCCATAGAAGAGGACCTGCTCCCTCTGTAGATTACACACTGGACCTTTAAATTACACCCCCTAGCTAACTGACTGTTTTTCATTGTTCTACAAAAGTGGATCTCAGGCTAAATGTTTCTCCCTACAGCTGGACCAATAAAGACTAAAAGGCCGATATGTCTACCAGCATTAACTTATTGCCAATACAATATATTGGAATCATTGGATATGTCAACTGATAAGTTACAAGAAATTGCAGGACACAAATGCCAAAATATCTTTAATCTACAGTCATTTAGGAACAGTGTTACCACCAGAGAGCCTTGGCAAGTTTATGTTTCAGCTGTAAAAGGCTGTATTTCTTGCATACAATATATTCCACCATACATCACTGGATTTAATAATTCTTATTTAGGGTCATAGTGGACTGTAGCCTATCCCAGCATGCACTGGGCCTCAGATTCAACTAAGCATATTCTACTGGTAATTTAGAGATTCAAATTCACTTGACCTGTATTTTATTACTCTTTGATAAGAGGCTGATGCAGCTAAGGATAAAACATGCAAACTTGGAAAAAAGATGCAAATTCAACAAAATGTGAGATTTATCTACACAGTGCATCTTTATAAACTCAAGGGAGACAGTTGACCTGGTAAGACTAGAGCAGGAGACAAGGCCAGAAACAGCAGGGTGGCAGCCAGCTCTAGTGTATTAGCCTTCCAGCGTTGTAGTGATAGATTTACACAATACTCAATCTCTGACCTTTCAGTCTTGCCAAAGCAGCAGAGGACGCCCACATTTCTCTCTGTCTCCTCCCTCCATCTCTACCTCTCTCTTCTCAACCTCTTGAGTTTCCCTTTCAAAACCAATCAGTGGCCTAAAGACTCTCCTTTCTTTTCCCCGGACAGTCTTTTGCACCTTTTTATGTTCATTAAAGGCGAGTTTGATCTGATTTAACCACTTAGCTCCACTGGAAGAAGAACAGAAGAAGAGGATGCATGCAAGAGTTACCTCAGCCGTTTTTTTTTTCATATTGTATACTTCCTGATAGGAGGCTATGCAGGCTGAAATCCAACCACGCTCCAGCCTCCACAGGAAAAAGAAAAAAAACTCGAATCCATAGCTGCCTGTAATCATGGAAGCTTTTCTAGAAGGTATCAAAAAACAAAATAGCAGCTTATTTCTTGCCAACTGCGCTTCTGCTCCCTGCTTTTTATTGCTCCCATTTTTTTCCTGCTTGTTTTTCTGCTTTTCTCTGGCTTTGCTTGTCTCTTTCACATAGACCACATTCTCATTATTTATCACTCTTCCAACCTTGCTGCTTATCCTCCCTCTCTTCTCCTTTCTCCTTACCTTCTGTGCCACTCTCTCACTTAAAAGCATGGCTGGGTGGAAACTCTCCTCCCAGTACCAGTGACCCAATTACTCTAAGTTGTCCCTCCCTAGTAGGATGTAGCAGTGTCCCTCCCTGGAGACTCCGCCTGCAGCACACAGACGATCCATCACTCTTCGCTGCCACCTCCCTCTCGCCACATTTATTATTGTCACACACACACATTAAGTGGCGTACACATTCCCCCACATGTACGGATGCCCTCAAATGCTCTAAAAACCAGACATACACATCAATAAAACACAAATGCATGCATAAGTAGACATATGCATGAATTTGATTTACATGCATTTTTATATGCATACACACACACATATTGTTGCATAATTACTGGTGGGCGTCTGACACATGTTGACAATTATTTCTTTTTGCTCTGACACCTCATCACACCTCCAGTCTTTGTTTGTATAATCCTGTCTGGGTTTTTCACAATCCTGTCATTAGAATTTGATGAAGGGGGCAGGCGTCATGGAGGCAGTGTGCAACCATTAATTTACTGAATTCACCGCTGCTGCTCCTGGAAAAAAAAGTCCTGTTCAAAATAGGTGATGGCAGGTGGGGTTGCATATAAAATGTTTTCATTAATCTGTACAAAAGAACACTCACATTACAGTTAATGTAAAAACAGATTCCAGCCCTCTATTTTAATACTAATAACATTAACTGCATTTATCTGAAGTATGTTTAAAGGAAAATATTATCTTACTTGTTGAATCATAGTCTAAATGTATGCTTTTAAATGGGTGCAAAGTCACACCAGAAAGTGGCACAGAGAAATTCATTTGTGTGTGACGTGCTGTCTACTTGCAGGTTGTGCAGTGGCTTACTCGTAGCAAAATGGATACAAAGAGAAACAGCCTATTGGCACTGCCTCTTATTCTGCAGAGGTTAGCGCTATCGAGCCACTTTCCAGTTGGTCAATGGTGCAAATGTGTGTGTTAAAGTTGAATTTCAAGCTAAAGCACCATGAAAAAATACTTGGCCTCTGTAAGCAAATCCACTGATTGTGGTGATGACATTGAAATTAAACCATTAAATTGAATTACTTGATTCATTTGGCTACATACACAGCAGACAGAGAGCTATACCTGACTAAGTCCAATATTCACTCTTCATTCAGCTTTGTTTTCAATTCAATTACTTTTTTTTTTTTTTTTTTTGAAAAGTGCAAACTTAAACTGAGTTATCTCAGGGCACTTTTCAAATAGAGCAGGTCTAGACTGTACTCCTTATAAAATGATTTATAGAGACCCAACAGTTTCCACCATGAGCAAGCCCTTGGTGACAGCAGCAAGGAAAAATTTCCTTTTAAGAGGCAGAGACGTTGAGCAAACCCAGGGTCTAGGTGGGGGGCCGTCTGCCTCGACTGGTTGGGGTTAGAGAGAGAGAACAACAGGGAGAGGGGGGTAGAGGAGGGAGGGGTGGGTGGAAAAGAGAGAAATACACGGACAAAGATGCACAGCAACAACAATAGCAACAACTATACTAGTAGAAATGGCTGATGATGAATCAGTTGACGACGACAGCCATAACGATGGTTAATGATGATTATAGTAATATGACTAATAATAATAATAATAATAATAATAATAATGTTAGCAGCCATGATCCATGAGAACCTGCAAGATGAGAAAGCACAAAAACTCTGGGGAAGAAGTTGAGTTAATTACATGTATTATAGGGATATAAATGTGTGCAGATAAAGAGGGAGAGGAAAAGAGGAGCTCAGTGCATCGCTGGAAGTCCCCTGACAGTCTAGGCCTATAGCAGCATAACTAAGGGATGGTTCAGGACTCACCTGAGCGAGCCCTAACTATAAACTTTATTAAAAAGGAATGTCTTAAGCATACTCTTAAATGTGGCAAGAGCTGTCTGCCTACTGAACCCAACCTGGTTGCACAGGAGAGGAGCTTGGTAGCGTGTTTGTTCTCCACAAAGTCACTAACTTTGTGTGTCTGCTGTTTGATGCAATTCAGGTAGCGTACAGTGGGTTAATCTGATTATTTTAGCTGACAGTGTGACAGTGAATCAGTAGGTAAAGTTACAGGCCATTAAATCAAATAATGCTAAAAAGGTGCTAAAATGCGAAGCAGAGCTGAAGGGGCTCCAGAGTCAGGTAATATTTTTTTGTGGATTTGTCACTACAAGCGACCCCCTTCTTATTACACATGGTCATCTGAACCATTGTTTGTGTATAGCTATTAATTAATGCAGCTTTAGAGGATACATTTTAAAACATAACTACATGTTCACTTTCAGACAAAAATCTGAAGTAGTACTATAAATGAAATCAATGAAATTACCTTACAGTTGTTGTCAATTTTTTTATTGATGCTTTTTTAAATTATATCTTGACAACCTATTGATCACTTGCCATTGTCAGCCATTGTAATGGTTAAATCATTTTTGCTAAGCAGCTCAGACAGGCCTCAGTACACACTCTCATCAACAGTATTAGGAGAAGGACCCAGACCCAGCAGAGTATGAACACACAATATGTGACAGTTTGGGCATGTTGATCTTTCTCAGCAACTAGCAACTCTGTCAAATCAGCAAAGTAAGGAAGACTAAATAGGGTGCGTTGGGGAAACATGATTATCTCCAAGCAAGAAACTAGACCAGTCAATAACACTAATAGATTAATTGAGACAACAGGGGATGGAGTCCCATCTCTAACTCTGGGCATTAGTTTAATGATCAGAAATGCTGAAACAGGCTTCGATTGAGTTCAGCCAATGCCTTGCCTGCTGGACCTCTAATGGGTCCAAAGTAGGTTTCTGCTTCTGTCTCTCTGTATATGTGTGTGTATGTTTCTGTCTCTAATTCTTTCTTTGTGTGTCAGTTCCCTTCTGGCTGTGTAGCTGCTTCTTGTGGCCCACAGGCTCCATGGTGATTGACAGATGCTGGGAAGGGAGGCAGAAGGGTTATCAGCCCATCTGACAATCAAAGCCTGCTTAAAGTAGAAGCACACAGCATCACACAGAAAAAAGGCCCAGAAGTTGGGAGGAAAGATTTACTGAAGTTTAATGGATGGTTTTTAACCCCTTTCGCCCAACAAGACTGACAAATAACACACTCTTGCTAGATCTGGTGTTGGGTGTATCATGGAAACATGAGTCAGAGATGATGGAAAAGAACCCATGAAGGTCTCAGCATGGGTCCTCAACTGATGTGCAGACCCCCAGAAAAGACGAACTTGCTGCTTCGTGTTCTCCCAGCATGGCAGCTATCCAAGCAGGTGGGTTGGATGAACCCTTGAAATATGTCCCGCTGAGAATAAAGGGGGACGAGCTGGAGGTTGTGGCCAAGAAATCTGCTTACCTCCCTGGAAATCACCTCAATACTTTCCTTGCAAAATGTGTCCTTTGATACTGGAACTGCTGCGGCTCCTTTTCTTCTTTCTTTTGTCTTCCTCATTGTCCTCTTTACCTGTCATGGGTGCCCAACAGCTGAACAATGAATTTGGCAAATTGCTCCTCTTGTGTGGATGCTGGCCTGGAGATGCTCCAGATGGTGGTAGGAAAGTAGGAAGCTGTGCTCTGTCCACAGGCTAGCAGTGTCAGCCAATCATCCAGGTACAGCACTCGTCAAAACTGAATTGGTGTGATTTGCCCCTAAAGACATTTTCTTGTATGTAACATGTCTGTATGGTGTGTGATTCCACCTGACATATGTCTAGTAGCTGCCTTTTGGCAATGTTGTGTACAAAGAAACAATGTCAGTCAGAACCTAAGTGTCACTTTCATTTTTCAGAAGAGTTATTAAATAGGCACACCTCTGAAGAGAGAGGAAAACCAAATGGGGGAAAGCCAGCTCATTAAGTGAATGATGATCACAAGAAGTCATTAACAAAAGGTAAGACCACGAGCCAACAGCTGCAACGTTCTCCCCCAAGTCAAGCTCACAACTTTTTTTAAAGCAGCCCATTAAAAAAAACGGAAGAAACTGTTGAACTAGTTTAGTTAAATCTTCGTGAACTGAACTTTGAGCTTGCTCTTGTTTAGTGTGAACTGTGAGGATAGGTTCGTTAGCTCTCTATCAGTAGGTAAATGCTGCTGGTAATTGTGTAACTTTGCCACTGAGATATACACCCGAGGTAAGTTGTTGAACGTCCCCTCCATGATGTAATCATGATGATGCTAATGTTGTGAGGTATTAAAATATAACTGGATGAATTTGTGCTAAATTGGTCATCTAATATGAAATAGAAGAAGCTAGCTTGCTAGCTGCTAAAATGACTTGTTCGCTTATCTTTTATAGTGTGTTGGGTTTGAGGCAACTTGTATGACATACCAGCACTCGCTTGCAGGCCGCCAATCCATCATTCCTCCGCCTAACAGCACACAATGTAGAAGGGCTACAAGGCTTGCTTAACTACCCAGTGTCAGTGGTGTCTGGCTTTGCTCAGTTACACATACTGACACCATTTCACATTTAAAACCATTACAGCTCTAACAGCTGAATAAATGCAGAGTAATTACTGACTCATAAACACTCAGGAAATACTCGTCAAAATGTAAACCATGAGGTCATAGAAAAAAACAAAAGCCTTGTCACAATTTTATTTGTGGGCCATTCATGTGTGGTTTCAGCCAGAGAAGGATACCAATGTGGATTTGCTATGAGCCCAAAAACACAGAAGCCTTAAACTTTATTGGCGAACAGCATTCAGCAAGTGAGCAGCTTTCATTGGAAGGAATGGAACAATATTTGGAACATGATGAATTGAACACAGAAACAGATTGGCATCTCCAAATGCTCTTGTCATGGGACAAAAAAACACAACACATTTTACAGTAATTGTGCCTGTTGGCTATACGCCCCATTTCCTCTCAGCCATAGAGTTTAGCAGCACCCTGGCTAACTATACCATTAGTCAAGGTGGAAGAATAGTTAGCAAGCTTCTCAGACGAGAACGGTTGAGGGGATAGAGATAAACTCTTTGTTTAACTGAATCACATGTGAAAGTGTTGCTCTTTCTCTACTTGAGTTCTCTAACGGGATAATTAAGTCATCCTTAAACCTTAACACCTACCACAGGTGTATACAAATCTCCTCACAAATGGGAGTTCAATGTATTGCCCTCTTTTACATTTGCAGACAACAAAACATAGTAACCACTGATAATTCTATTCAATACAAGGCGGTTTATTCTTGCATCAGTAGCTATCTCAATTAATCTGAAGGTGAGAAAATGTTGCTTAATCAGAGAATATAAAACATTTAAAAGCAGTGGAGTATAAAAATGTGTGCAAAATATTATATCAGTAATTCAGTTGGTTTGGGGTGGGGGGCTGGTGCCTGACTCTCACAGGGGGCCACCCATGCTAAAAATACTGGGTATAGGGTGTTTTTATACAAAGTCACCCACCACGAGGCCATATTCTGACAGTACTTCTGACGCTAATCCTCTGGACAGCTTTTCAAAAGGACTGATTTTGTTGGTGCTCTGAAACATCATATCACGTTCCCAAACATTTTATGTGGTGTCCTCAAGGCGCAAATTATGTCTCGGAGGCACAGAGGACTGTTTTGGTAGTGCTGTTTGCTCTGTGCCGTCTGTAGATACTAGCAACATGGGAGTGACGGCAAACGCTGGCTTGCTGCACCACAAATTCTGTTCAAAAAGACTCTCTGTGGCAGTTCTCTGTACCTTTCTGTTCTTCCCCACTGTCCCCTGTAAGCCACAGCCTCATTTGTAAAAGAAGAAAGACCTCTCTAAGCACGCTGTGGCCTTCTTTACGAAAGGAAAGAAATTGCAGAGATTATGTGAGCTGGGTTCATTTGATGTTGTGAGGGAGCTGTACATAATACGGTTCATATACTCAAAGTGTGTTGTGTGGTATATTTTTCCGTGTGTGTAAGTGGGTGTGTTCACTAAATAACTATGTGTCATTTTGTTTTTGGGTGACTTTCTGAGTCACTGTGTGTGCTCTCTCCAGAATTCATTGCAAGAGTGGAAAATGAAAAGCTTTGCATGTGCCTGTGTGTGTGTCTATCTATCTAAACGTCAGTATGCCAGTGGGGTGTGTGTGCATGTGTGTCGCAGTGCTCCTGTATGGGAGCTCAGCAAGACAAAGAACCCATTGAGTCATTGCATGAGACTCCCATTGCAAGCAATAGCTCCTATTTTCAGAGCTCCCTCGCTCTCATTACGGGCTCACACTGCAGATAGAATATGGCTGACATTTAGCCATTATGCTCTGCCACCGTCCTAGCCTGTACTAGCTCTTCTGCACTAATCGACTGTGTTAACGAGCGGGTTAAAGACCATGGTAAATGGCATTAACGACAGGCCTGTGAATACAGTGAAGGAAAGAAAACCTTTGAATAAATGCACCAGGTTAAAGGCAGCTCAGAATCAGGGAGTGGGTTTTGCCAGGAAACCAGGGGCTTTGTAAACTCTCTGAGGATATAGCGCTGCGCTAGTCATGATCTCAGGAGGTTTTAAAAGGGTGCTGCACCATCTTGAGAGTCACAAAGTCCATGGCAAACCAATTAACACAGAGACACATGACCTCAGCAAGTAATGCAAAGCAGTGTGACGTTTTTTTCCGAGACACAACTGCCCTGCTCTGCTACCGAACATGATAATTTCTCTTGTCAGGGTGTGATTATCTGCTCTGGACTCACTCTGGTCGCCCCCCTCCAATTATGGTGCTCTGAGGAAAAAAGTAATCAAGACATGAAGGCATGATGCCAGAGCCAGCGACGCTTTGCCACAGACATGTCCCCTCACTAGGAGAGGGACTGAGTTCTGGTGTTTATATCCGTTAATGATGAGCATCACGATGCTAAGGGAAGGTCTGAGAATGTTCTGCCCTGATGCTTTCGTTGACTACATCCACAAGGCCACCACAGTAATATAAAGCCGTCCTCTGGTATGAGAAAAAAATAACTGGGAGCAAAAAAAGTGAGTGAAAGAGATAAAGTGAGACAGAGACACAGAGTGGGAGGGAGGGAGGGAGGGGATGGCTGAGCTGACTGTGCCCAGTCACCATGGCAACCCCTTTGACATGCAGCTGCCATACCTGCTGCCAATATCGGAGCTTTACTCAACCATTTACTTTGTGTCTTTGTCTAAAAGATACACACAATGTCATTTATATTATGATTATAGAATACATATACAGGATGCATATGTGTGCGTCTGAGAATCTTTTTAGTCTGCCAGTATTAATGTACCTTGAGTGCTTACAGTAATTATGTCTGTGAGCTGGTGTTTGGCAGAAAAAGGTGCTTTAAAGAGAGTTTTCCGACACCTCTCACTGGTAATTACTTTGAATTATTACCATAGTTTGAACTGAGGAGCCCTGTTGTATGCATATGTGTGTTTTGAGTGTTCTGCGGTGTGTATTTTCCAATAAAAATGTAAGGCTTTAAATCTCTCATCTTACCAGAAATTTCCAGTGTTGCTCTGTGATGGGGAGTTGGTACTTGATATCAAAGAAGGAATGTCGGTTCTGAGTTGTGCAGAATGACCAGTACATACTGCCTGAGGGTGGGTGACATCTGTACAGCCTGACAAACTGTGACAAAGCACCTGCGGCTTCACAACCTCTGCACACACAAACACACACCTATACACACACCGCATCCGAAATGTTTACATGAGTTTGCTGTGATATAGATGTATTATGCATATGTGTACACACACTGGACAGCTTCTACTTACATACATCTGCACAAGCATATATACACAGACATGCGTGCTGACATACATGCATACAGACGGACAGAAGCGCTCTCACTGGGGCCTCAACACCTTGAAAAACACCTGCAGCAATGTAAATCTCTTCTGGGTTCTGCAGAGCTGCTGTGTTTGTATTTTAGTAGAAGTGTTGTTTTGGCCCCAAGAGATGCCAGAAAGCCGGTACACTCATGCACACACACAGACACACACACACACACACACACACACACACACACACACACACACACAGACACATGGACATTCATAAATATATCCACACACAAACACGTGAGTGCCGGCTCACAAAGAGGATGGCTTTGAGCTTTTTTAAAAAAAAAAAACTGCAGTAAGATTCATAAACACACCAATGAATTAATAATGGTGCTGTCAAAAGCAACTCTCCACTCAAGCCGCTGTATCCGGGCAAAACTCTTCTCACATGTCACCTCCTTGTCACTCAGTCTCTTCACACGGGGATCAGGACACAGATAGTCATGCAAAGCAACAAGTTGCACTTTATTTTATCTTTCAATACCCTTAGGCAAACCAGGCAACTTCAAGTGAAATGTCAATACTTCCCTTCAATATCATTATTACACAATAGTCTTATTTTGTGCCATAGTGAATCATTTTAATCCAGGCAGGCCACTGACTGAATGAATTAGAATTGGGTTTGAGTCTAAATGAAAAACAATTTTTCTTTTGTATTTAATCTTTAGTCATGTGTACCGCATGAGGAGGCTTGGTTCTCCTTAGAGGCTAAGGTAACAGGAACAGGAGTGAAATGTAAAATAGTGAAATGTTAAGTAGTGCTCCAGAGTAGCTATGTGTTTATTACGATATAATCCTTTGTCATAATAACTTAATATAAATGCAAACGTTCTAATTAGTGATTCTGTATAAGGGCTTCTAAACTGCCAGATTTACATCTTCTCGTTTAAATAATCTTTGATGGAACATGCAAGTGGGAAAGACAGATGGAAGGGTGGATAATATAGTTGTTTTGTGATTTCCAAGAAATTATTTCAAACATCAGTGATTTTACAAGTGAAACCTGAGAGTGTGACAGACAACTGCTTTTATCACCGAATACCAGCTTTCACATACTAATGGAAACAGTCCCCAGATAGCAAAGTTGTTACTTCAACATTGAATTATGGTCAGAAAGGTTGCTAGATTGTTGAGGTTGACTATTCTACATTTTCAACATGTTTACAGCAGTCACATATGTAACCTCTAGCCTTTATGAATGATAATCCAATGTTGGATACATTATCAATGATACATTATCAATGTATCCAATCATCTTTTAGAGGTCACCACAGTACAGAAACAGATGAATGATTTGCATTTAGCTACTGATGATGGACAATCCTTCATTTTAGTACTCCTAGATCTTAGTACAGCGTTTGACATGGATGATCCCACCATCCTCATGTTTGGCCGCAATGGGTGGACATCCGTGACATGGCCCTTGAATTGTTTAAGTCTTACCTGACAGACAGGACTTGTATTGGTATTGCTTAGTCTAGTGGTTAAGGCTTTCTACTGGCCCTGGGTTACAGATGGCAGATTTTTGTCAGCTGTTACCCAAATAACTTCAATGAAATATTCTCTCTTATAAACTGTCTTGAGGACATTAATGGATGGCACAAGACTGAAATACTTCTATTTGGCACTGATTGCTTCAACAAATCAACAAAACAAAAAAAACACCCTGGGTTTATAATCTGCTTTATTATTCTGCAATGTAGAAATCATACAGTACTGCACCTTAATGGTCCCCCACAATTTGCAAGAAATGGTATGTCCTGGGCTCACTAGGCCCCATATTTTTGTACTGGCTGCAGGAGAAACTTGTGGGGAAAGTACTAGTCTTTCCAGTGTCAGGGTTGTTTGTGTTTTTAAATGAGATTTTGTTGCACTGTGTGTTATTTTGTCCATAAGCACATTACTCTACATTGAAATCCAGGCCAATACAACAACTGCAGTGCAAGTGCAATACATAGTAGACAGATGTTCTCTCCACTTCGACCACTGCAAACATTCTACCAAAATCCGAAAAACCTTGGAAATAAAGAATGTGTCATCTTAGTTTTAAAAAAAAGTTTTCATATCTATCATTGTTACGTTCCCCATGAGTTTGCTAAATTTGTCTTTTTTAATTTTTGCTGTCTTAGGAATGTACTGCAACACAAAGACATATCACAACTGACCTTCAGTGGTTCAGAGAAACACTGGAGAGACAAAGAGGAAGAAATGACATGAGGTGATTGCAAGACATTTAATAATTTTGTTAGTAAACATTATCCAAATTTAAACTGATTTAACTACTTTTTGGAAATGTTTTGAAAGTGAGAGTTTTCTTGGATGTTGACAATGTCATGGTTTTGAGTTTTCGGCAGTTATTTCCTGTTTTATTTTGGTAATTATCCTCCTAATTATCTAGACCTGTGGATCCCTTAGTCTTGGTTTTCCTCTGTTTTCCCTTGTGTTCCTGTGTTGGATTTATTAGCTTTTCATGGACTTATCCATTTAACCGCCTGCCAACCTTCTTGTAAGTTCATTCACATTAAATTACCATCCTGCTGCATTTGAGTCCAAAATGTTTCCCTCAGTTATGACAGAAAACGAGACAGATGCTAAAATAATCAATGCGGGGCAAAAAGAAAACAGAAAGACAGGACATGAAGAGCAGGAAAACTACAAAATAAAACTTAAAAAAAAAAAATTAAGTAAAAGAAACAGGATAAGGACAATTACCAAAAAAAAAAAGAAAACTCAAAACTATAGTGGACAACAGTATCGTATTGTAAACATATCGTGTTTATGGTAGTTAATTAGTGTATCATTGTTTCAATATATCAAAATCAACTACTGGTCTACAGCTACGCTAGGTGCTCTGTGAGGTTGTAGTGGTGCTGTCCATTGCAAAGAAAACTGTTAGACAAATAGCTAAAAAAATCTGTTTTTCATCTTTAGCTGTCATGGCGAAGTTAATGTAATAATGGGTCAGAGGCTAGTGTCAAAATAAAGACCTTTATTATCCTGTGACAGATGGGTTTATTATGTTATTAGCATGGATGTGTTAAGAGATGTCCTTAGCAGTATTACTTGCAATATTGTATGATATCTATGTGGTATACGGTGAGCCAAAGGTTAAGAAAAATTAGCTGATGTAAGAAATTCAGCCAATGTCGATGTTTTGTGAAGATTCATGGACAAATCACTTACAATATGTATGGTACTGGTACAGTTTAAACACAATCCGTGCGTAGGTAAATCTATTTCTCCTGGTGATGGACTGGAATTTTAATGTTCCTTGGTTTGACTTAGAAATAACAGGAAAACAACTGGGAATAGCAGTATTGAGGACTTTTCAGCTGGTTTTTAAAGTCTGTTACTTTCATCTAGTTTTATCATATTCTGACAGATTCGTCCCACAAGACAGAAGGCATACATATCATGAGTGTTGGAACCAAACTTCAGCTTGTCTGACAGAAGGTGTGAAAAATATAGTTTCATGAGCTAATGTTAGCTCCTGTCAGCTAACAGTCAACTCAGCACATTATCACCTGGATCTACTCCTCTGCAGCTCTCACTGCATTTGATTCAGAGCCCCCTTGTGTTATTTTGATAAAAAAGAAAGAGAGAGCAGGAAGGATTTTCTGATACTTATTTGACCATAACAGCAAAAGCAATATAAGCCATATATCCTGTATCAGCAATAATCACAGACTAGCAATAATCACAGACTAGTTTGCATGTCATCAGTCAATGTGCTTAAATATTTCAGTAACATTTCATCATCATCAGAGGCTTTTGGCCTACAGGAAGCTTAAGTTTTCTCGTGACAGAACATGTTTTCTTTTTTCAATCAGTAGCTACGGAAAACTCAAGCCAGAAATAAATATTTTTCTGTCATTTAATAAAGACAAGATTAATTTTAACAGAAACAAATGTCTTGATTTTAAACTAGAATTTTATTAGATTAGGCACGGAACATGATACTCCTGGTTAATGGTCTGATAATATAACCTCAAGGGAGTCTGTCAGGATGTGTTCCCTGATTGAGTCTGAATAACTTTGAATTACATCTTATAGCTACAGTACCAAAATAAAAACACTGAGAAAAGCTCTGAAATGTGGCAATTGTTGTTTTCATAAGGACGCAAAAATCTTCAAACCACCTTGATGGATCGGCTATGTCCTCAGTTTGTTTGCAACATCAAAAGAGGTTCAAAATGACTAAATTTGGTGAATTCTACCTTGAAAAGCTGACCATTCACTGAGCTGCTGCTGATGCTTCAAATGTTCCACCTGCAAAGCAGAGGGACTGGATTAAAGGCATAAATAACATGCATCAATTACTGCTGTTGGTGTGCTTTATTATATCCAAAGCCTTGAGAATAAATGAAAGTACACACACACACACACACACACACACACACACACACACACACACAATCACAATCACACACAGGTACTGAATATGTGCTTAGTCCCAAAGCTAGAAAACCAGAATCTGCGTAATGAACTGAGTTTAGTTGTGAGTGAGTTTTTGAGGATCCTGGAAATGCTTGTGGTACTGGGCCTCTGCTGCAGAATGGTAGAGTGAGTGTTTATTGTTAATCATTTTTATGTCTTGTTGTGTCTTTGTCTTATGGAAATTCAGTATTGTTCATTATCTTCATATTGTTATTTTTGTTTGTCAAACATGTGTATTTTACTTGTGTAAAGCTAATTTAATTTGTGTTTAATGAATGAACAAAGAGCAACAGAGACAGAGGAAGTCAGAAAAAAAAGAGAGGGAGACAGTATTTCTTCCTAACTCTGACAGACTCGAGTCTTTTACATCTCCGCTGACTTTGAAAAGTCATGATTGGAATACTGAATAAGAATATTCGCATTCTCTTTCCATTGTGTGCTTGTGTTTGCGACAGCACTTCAAACCCCCAAGACTGACACTTTTAGCAGCCTATATTTTTTTGCTGGTGAGGCGATACGGTAACTGAGATAGAGGGTTTTGTTGCAGCTCATTGCATAATGTCAATAGACAATTAGGCATTTACTGGATTCTACCCGCAAGCTAATTAGAGCTACGTAATTAGCGAAGGAGAGTCTTAAGTGTTTCCAATTGGAGCACCAGATAGCCACTTAGGCAGTGCTGTGCTCTGCTTTGGCCTGACACTCCAATCACAGCCCCAGAGACACTCAGATGAGGACTAGAGGTGCTTGACAAAGTTCAACATAGCGTTAACTAAGGATAAGTGGTGTTCAGTAGCGACAAGAAGTGGAATTTTTTTTCTTCAAATGGTCGGTGTTGTTTCTGTATGGCCTGAACTCACATTTAGAACAAAGTCCTTGAGCAAGGAGGCGTAGGACTGAAACTGTAAGGCTTTCACTAGATATTCACTTTAGAAATGAGTGCTGTGCTGGTCTTTCTGAGAGTTTTCTCTGAGCACACATCTTCTCTGGAATGACACTATCTTGGTAAAAGCCGACTAAACATCTTCTGAAGATGTCAAACACAACTTTTCTTAGTTACACATTCCAGTCATGCTCATTCGCTTGACCTCACTTCATCTTACAACTCATCTTGCTCCTTTGACTCTACCCCCTCTGTCTCCCTTGGGTTTCGTTTCAAAAATGCCTCCTCTCCTTTGCTGTGATGGACTTCCAGCTGTGATGCAACAGTTTCCAGGACTGGCTTGTCTCTTCGCATTGCCCCTGTCTCTCCCTGCTTTACATCTATCTATCCAAACTCTTCCTTCTGATGTGCTCAAATCAACAATTCAGTCACATCTAACTCCCATCCTTCAGTGTATTCACGATTCTTTGTCTTGTTTCTCCCATGGCTCAATCGGGGGGCACAGAATGGCAAATTCAGGTCAGGCAGGCAGGCGGCCATCAAACATAGCTTTCAGCTGTGAATGAAAAGAGCATGTACGTGAAATGGCATTTCTGTGGCAGATCTGAAGGTAATTGTTACTTTTACTGCAACACCTGAACTGCTGATGGTTAGTGGACAATTTCAGGAGAGGTTACGTAAATGCTTTCTCAATACCAAGCCAATTAAAATGATCTAAATAGGTAATATGGTAATATTTTATATTATTTCTCGCCTTGCAAAGAACAATACATACAAATTGTGAGAGTCAAGGGAGGCCACATTTTCGGGCATTATAGTTAGTTAAGGAAGTAGAATTGTCCTTAAACTACAGCGTCCCTGGAATGAAAATGAAACAAACAAACAAAATTAACAAGAATAAAAAATAAAACTTTGTGTGCACAAAAACTAATGTAGATCAGTGGTTACCAGACTTTTTTTTTTCCAAGCATCACGTTTTATGTCCACATAGCGAAGATCTACCGTTTATCTTTTGTCAAGGAGAAACTAACACAGGTATGAAATAAAGGACCCCGACCCCAAAATAAACCTGGAAGACACACACTGGAAGAACATCTGACTTGCTGCTTTTCATCTAACCTGCTCATCGTGGCTACTCCTCCTTTTACGGTTCTCCCTGCAATATTTATTTAAAACTGACCAGCTGAAAAACTAAAATGTGCTTGTTGTGTCCACAAAATTGTAGAAAATATCTGTTTACCCTTACCTCTGTTACAAACACTTTGCATTTCCTGTTGCTGCTTGAAAATAAAGAGATTTGCCTATATGCAAAACTTTAAATGTCAAATGAGCAGTAGGAAGTGATTCTTTTAAGCATCGCAGAATAAATAAAGAATAAGCCCTGGAAGTATTGTGAATGAAATAACAACTGAGCACAGACAGACAGATCAGACCCATCCCCATGACACAATTCACCAAATATCATATTTAGTTAAAGACTTTTTAAACTTTGGGAGAAATTCTACTAGGCTAAAGTTAGTTATCTGAACAAACAGTGAAGATTTATTTATAACCTAATCATCTTCTGGTTATATCAGAATGTCAGTCTTTCGCATTCTCTGTGTTCTCTTGAGCAATTTCCTCCGTCTTTCCATTTCTAAAACATGCCATCCACAAATGTATGGAAACCCTCAAGCTAGTGGTCTATACTGCCAGTGGCTTGGATTCAGCCTCCCCTCTGAGCAGAAAAGGGTTTGCGTTTGGACTCAGGCTTCAAGCGTAAATCTGTCCGCTCCTGATAGAAGCCTCAGCCCCACTTTTTATCACAGACACTTCATAAGTGATTCCCAATTGGACGCTTTCCTGAACTGGGACCCAGAAATCAGATTGTGAATGACTGTGACACTGCAGTGTCCCTCCCAGCAGTGTGTTTAAACCGCTCTCCCTCCTGCTGAACGACAGCAACCTGCCAATAAAGCCATTTAGTGTTTGAAGATGGGACGTTCTCTACAATGCCTGTCTGGACCCTAAGTCCTTATTAGTCTCTTACTGAAGTCTCATGAACTGCTGTTCTCCCTTCATGGTCAATCAAAGTCACTCCTTATTGGTGCTGACGATGAATCTAGCTCACATTCACAGAAGCTGGTTTTCCATCCAAAGAGTTCTGCTGAAATGATGGTCCACTGAGTTATAAAGCACAGCACGCTCTGAAATCCCAGTAAAGGTCAGACTCAGAAATGGTGACTGAAAGCATTGCCAATCATATAATTATAGTGGGTTTTTTTCCCTTTTATATTCAGTATGTTTTTTTTTTATATGTATGTAGACCCTTTCATTTGAATTGTGTGACTCAGACACAGCGTGGGTCCAATTGAACAACGTGTCAGCAAATTCTGCAGCAAGAAATCAATATGTACCCATTAAAGTAAACTGAAATTTAATCATCACTTTTTGTGTAACAAAATGTAAACTTTATTGATACTACAGCAATTGTGCATGTATATACAGTTTTTAAAAGAAGATGAAGCCAATTTTGGACATGACGATAAGAGTCATAACATAAGAGACATAAGAGTCCTCTCAGTGGGATTTTACCATACTGGTGGCTGACTGACATCTGATGTTCAGTGTTGCTAAGAGACACACTATCAACCTATGTATCATACTGTACAGTATATCCTAAGAAATGCTGATGCATTGCATTTATTTCTCTATTTAGCAAGCCAACATAAGATTATGTACCATTTCACAGCTCCTGTGCAGTTGGTGCTCCATTTGTACCACATTTATTATAAAGAAGGGTCTAGCTACCGTTAGCTGCGTTGCATGCACTTGCTTGCCCGGCCATGCACTCCCACACAGGTGTTTTTCTAGTATTCTTGCTGCTCCAGGTTCATAGACGATGGGAACTGCACTTCATACTGTGTACCAATAAAAAATTAAATGGGTATTTTACCCTACCCTTACAGGTGCAAACAAAGCAAAGAGAGAAATACAAATCAAGCACAGTCTGTACACACAGTCCCGAGAAGAAGTCTAATCAACCAGAATAATTAAAATCACCTGCGTGGTTTTATCATGATTGTGCAGGGCCTTTTTGAAGTGAGTGAAAAAGCCTCAAAACTCATAACAATGAATGCAGACAAATTGAATTGGCTAAGAGTAATAGAGGTCACAAGTTAAAGCACACTGGAAAGGATGGATAGACACTAAAACACAACTAAACAACTCAACAGTTTAAAAGTTGTATGTCTCATTGTAATTGCCTCAGAACTGAGTCAACTGCAACACAGTCCCAATGCATAATGGTATGTTGTGTGCTTCAGACAGCAGTCAGAAACTATTTCTATCCAGAGCCCAAACAACAACATCTGTTTGTTCTATTGTGTTCTCCAACATCTGGACAACATTTGGCGAAAGACGTTGTTCAGTGCACAACTTCAGACCTGACTTGTTTTGGGTTACCTGGAGCCTGTATCACAAAGCAAGTTTAACTCTTTGGGTTACCTGGTAACATTAGTAATCTGGGAAAGCTGCTATCATGAAGCTGTTTGTCAACAAACTTCATGTACTATAAGTTTTCCAGTCCAGCTGTGACAATGTTCACATGAAAAAGACAAAATTCTTAATTACAAGTTAATCTCAGGCAATATCATCACAAAAGAGGAATATTTAATATGACCTAATAGAAAACTGTGATTTCCATGGGCAAATATTTTTGCTGCTGTGAAGGAAAGTAATACTTGGGTAGGTAAAAATATATGCAATATCACCACATAAGTAGAATGGAATGAAAAAATATTGCATCCAAATACTAAAGGCAAGGCTATGGCTATCATTTTCAAGATCTTCTGTATCCCAGTATTAGAAATGAATGGATAACACATTTGTTATTTGAAACCATTGCAATTATTGCAAAAGTATTGCATTCATAACTGAGCTAATTAACAGTATGCAGTGGAATTATTTTTTTATTTAGAATGATCATCTCATTGAGTCCAAAATGGCATCTACACTGAAGCAATCACTGTCATTAATATGCAGCTATAAAAAACTCAAGAGGGCTTTTAATACAGTCAGCTATAGAGGATCTCTGTTTAGACTTTGTTTAAAAAAACAACAAAAAAACATAGTGGACACATTGTCCTACAAACAGTTCTTCTATCTGTGGTATAATTATTATGGCAAGCAATGTGTTTTGTTTTTGAAAATGCAGTCCCTCAAAGTTTGCATCCTGTTGGAATGATGACTGCATTTATCCAGTGACCTGATTGATCAGCAGGCCGAGCCATTATACAGTACAGCCCTCTGAACTGAATCTACTACCATTTTCACCAAACCTGCAAAATGGTAATTATTTCCTCTAGCTCATTTTGACATGTTTCACTTATCAAGACAAACACCATACTTGCGACCTATGCAATGAGAACCATGTAGCAGCTGCAAATTTATGTGCACTTTGAGAGCGACGATCATTTGACAATCAATGCGATGCTATTTGTGATCTGCATGTAAGCAGTGCTCGGAAATTGCTTTTGTGAAACAGGCCCCAGGTTGGCTGTGCAGCCCAGGTTACTTATTACAAGCTTTGTGATACTAGGAAAAAAAAAAAAAGGATAGCCAGCTAACCCATGAATGTCACTATGTGATACAGGCCCCAGGTCTGATGTTTGTGCCCTAGAAATCAATGCACCCCTAAGGTGCAAACTCTGTTGCCTCTTGTCTGTCACAGCCTCCCACATCATCAAATGTAATTATCACTGAACCTTTGATTAGAAGTTAAATTTCTATCCTCGAAGAGCTGGAGGCTTGAAGAAATGTCCAGTATCCACTACACACAGTTAAGGAAGCATGTGACAGAAATCCAAAGCTGTCCTGAAAATAAATGGTGACCCAACTATAATTCTCTAATATTTTTTTCTTTCCAGAACAATAGGTGTGTATATTCCTTCGCCCTCATCTCCACTCGTTGTCTTTCAATCTTCCGCTCTGTTTTGGGTGTCAGGCAAAGAGGAAGGAGTGGCTGCTGTACCGGCGTGACGGAGTGGGGTTGCTGTGCTTTTTTGTAGCTGCTGCAGAGCTGTCAACCGGTCGCCTAGGGAGGTAGACATATAAAGACAACGAGACAGGGGGTGTCACACAGGATTGAGCTGTCACACATATTGAGGGAAGGCTTCTGTCATCAGCCTCTGCGCACTATCCACGAGGTCACACACAGCGGGACTCAGATTTACATTGAAATTTGAATGCTCAGAATGCTAAGTATTCCATTTTATGCATAAGTGATTGTATACAGGAAATAAGTATTTTAATCACTATGAGAGAGTCTGACATGCTTGTGTAGGGGGCTGCACAACCACGCCTGCTGTTTTTTTTTTTTTTTTTTTATTCATGTTGATATTAGACGTGTGTTCTCTTTGCTTAATATGTGTGTGCAGTTCTGATAATGAAATGCATGAGTGGAAGGTTCTGCGGGACTGTTTAGATTGTTTGCTCCCGTTTGTGCAATAAGCCGAGGGTAAATTATTTTTAAATTATTTAAATCCCTGACCATGTTGTGTGAATATATAAAAGCATAAGTGAGTAACACTGTGCTGCGTGTACATAGGTTTTATTATTTTGAAACTTTATCGCTTTGAATAGTTAAAGAATCTGGTGGAAAGAAAATTTTCAATGATTTAAATGTCTGTATAAATCAAATTTTAAAAATACCGATTACTTTTTTTTTTTAACCCCTAGGACTGCATAATCAGGAGCTCATTTGCATTTTTTTCTCCATTTTCTCTAAACATTTTTAACACCAGAAGTTTTTCTGAGCTGTGCTCTGCTATAAGGGACATAGTTTTTTACTTTGATAGCTTTTATTGCAGCATGAAATTTGAAAATCTGAGGTGCATGGGGACATAAAATCCGTGTAGAAATCAGGTCAAACCAGACTGGTCCATGTCTATTTTTTGGTGCATATTTCTCTAATCTATAATCTACATCTCTTATATGGATTGTGTATCCTTGCCTGTGGTCATTATGTGTGTGTGTGTGTGTACAAGTGTGTTTTCTGTGTGTTTGGCTAACATGGATTGTCTGTTGTGACACTGATAAATGGCGTTGCACTTTGAGTTGCGACTCTCAGAGACTCAATCCCTCCTGGCTGTCTTTGCTCATCACTCCCGCCTATTATTTATCTGTGAAGAAGAGAGGTGGAGGGCCGGCCTCTGTCTGTCAGAGGACAATCCATTTGCACAGAGCCCCAGCCCTGTCCCCTGGCCGCAACTTCCACTCCCTCTCTTATTTCTTCGCACTTTGGACACTATGGCTCTCAACTGTTACACAACACGTCTCCACAACCAATCATATACACTTACACAGTGCTGGTAGTTGATACTGTAGATGCTGCACTGCTACTATGGTGTCCTTGTACGGTAGGAGTTTTACGCACAATGACCATGTGAAAACATTGAACTGAAATTTTAATTTTCCTCACTTTGTTTGAGGAAGTATAACCTATAATAATTACTAGCTTGCCAACATTCAACATTTGTGATGACACATTGTGCTGGTGTGCCCATTTCAAGCTACTTTTAGTGCCCACAAACATGTTGGACCAACAAGTGACAAGTAGTGACAGTGTAGGTTGAAACCAAAAATTTAATCAATTTCCTTTTTCTTGGTTATTGGTGTTATTTATATTTTATACTAGGAAAAGCACAGGATTAACACATTAACAATAGCCTGCAACTAAAATCAGGCCATCATAAATATCATTATTTGCACCTGTGCTTTACTATGACATTTCAAAGTGTCTTCTGTGAAAAGGGTATAATACAATTTTGTCCAAAAGAGTACACAAGTCGAAACAAACAGGGAATATATACTGATTTCTCTGCAAAATTGAATTTTAGTTCAGTTCAACTTTTAATTACAGCTATAATATTAATTTACAGGTCTACTTAATGCGATGTAGTGCCAGTATGTCCCAGATGCGGTGTAATTCCATAGTCCTTGGTAAATTAAATCAAACTGTTGAGAAAGGAATGCTAATCTGGGAACATGAATAGGACTGTTGTGTTTAACTTCAAAGACATTATTGTGTTACATCTCCACCAGTATTTTAATTAACTGGGTCAAGGACCACATGTCCTCTCCATTGTGCCGATTTGAAAGAGGCTGTTATGCATAAACAATCAGTTCTGCCCGCTAGTCCTCCGTGTTATCTGATCGCAGTCACCTGGCTCAGAGAGGGGACATAAAATCCTACTTTTTTTGTTGTTGTGTTTTTTTTACATTTTCAGACATTTTGTGTGTCCAGCTGGGGGCAGTGAATATGGAGACAAACGATGTGGCAGCCATCTTTATATGACAAGAACCGCTTCAGTCATTATTCAGGATGACTCTGTGGGGCTTTCAGATGCATAAGTGGATCCTTTTAAAAAGCCAGATGTTGCTTTTCTGACTGTTGATTTTGCAACCAGAGGGTCAGAGAAAGGAGTGTGCAGTAGGAGGGGAGAGAGATGGGGAGGGAAAGAAACAAGAGACTGTTTGTAAAGGTACCAGATAGACAGATACAAACTGTACAAAGGCAGGCAGCTGCATCTAATCCCCAAAAAGAAAGTGAAAGAGAAGGAAAAAAAAGGGAAAAAGACGAGGAGGTAAAATAGAATTGGGGGAGTTAAAGGAGAGCGACTGCCCACTTCACTGGCAACTCCTCTCCTACGATCTGCCATCCACTGGCTCATGTTCTCGACATCCATTTCCAGAATGTGAGTCCAGCCAGCCAACCTGGATTTTGTTCTGCATCTGCCCCTTTCACACTCAGTCATGCCTGCAGCTAATGGATTTATTCTGTATAAGAGTTCAGCTGTCTGCTTACGGATCCTGTAAGTTGTATAATCCAGCTTCAGAGGCAGTCCAACCGTGTGTTTACTAGTCAGTATAAACACAGGTAAACATGAATTTCCACATCCAGAAAATGGGACTTTCAGAAAAAAAAAATCCAAATGAAGTCACAAAATTACATAAACAAATGGAGAAGCAGTAACATTTTATTCTTCCGAAAAGTAAAACAATCAACTCTGGTAGCATGGATGATGCATGACATACTAGTTCTTAATTATTTTGCAAACATTGCAAAACCACCATTGTTCTTCACTTTCTCCCTACTTTCTATCTGTCCCTGCCAGTGGGTAAAACATTGATAATTGTCAGATTCAGAGTTTTCTTTTTCTTAACAAAATTAAAAGCTCAGACAGTCATTGGTGTGTCATTGCCTGCAGGGTTTGGGAGCCCATTTTCTAATTTTAAAAATATTTGAGTATAAATGAGAAATTAACTTTTTTCCCTCCACTCCTGAATAACATAATTTCTGTAGATATGACTTTGTCCAACATTATTACTGTGCAGTTTAAGAGCCAGCTGGTTATTGATATGAGCTGAGGAGCAGGTACAGTGGCCGGGTTAATGAGGGTCAGAGCCACTGCTGGCTGTTAGAAAACTGAAAGCAGGGAGGATCCAGTACAAATTAACACGGTTAATGGTGGCTCTAATGCAACATAGCCTAAAGCTGCCCTCTCCTTGTAAAAGACCTGAACCTTACCAATGGCCCTGTCTCCTAGACCATCTCATGAGGTCTGGACCAGCATCACTATTAACACGACACTTTACTCCTGATGGTGATTTAAGGCTCTGAAAATAAAATTTGAAAGAGTAGAAGATTATGTAAAACAAGTCCACTGAAACCAAAACTTTAACAGGAAAACATAGCTAGTAGAAACTGTGGTTCCCAAGGGAGTCAACATCTAAATGTAAAACAAATCACTGTTAAAGAATTAATCTGTGTTCTGATATGACAAGGTTGGTTGGCTATGGTTAAGGTTTTGTTACTCGATTAAGTTTATAGAAAGCTCATGGTTGGGGTTGAAATAAATACTTTGCCATGTTGTCATGGTGACTACATTTTCCTCTCATTCACCTTTTCACATTCACTCACTCCCTGTTGGCAGCGAGCTAACATGCAGGCGCTGGCGTAACTATCAGGGGCAATTGGGGTTCTGTGTCTTGCGGACAGAAGCAGGGGATTGAGCTGCCAACCCTGTGATTAATAGATGATGCTCTCATGCCAGAAATCTTAACCAGTTCTCTTCTCTTTTTTTTTATTGGATGGTATACAATTGCAGCCATCCTAAACATATCCCAAGGTGGAAGGCCAGAGGGCCATCACTACTGAGTTCTTGTAGAGGTAAAAAATTCTAAATTGTGTTGGCTCCACTAACACGAAGCACATTGTCATTCAGGCTCCATCATACTCAGTACTACAACTGAAAAGGGAGCCATCATGCTCTTGGCTGTTGTTTTTGCAAACTACTGCTTCCAAGTCAATGATGTTGGTGCCTCTGGCAAGAAAACTAATGCTGGTACACTCTGTGAATCAGCCTTTAGACAGAGACTAGGACAGCTCCCTTGTAATTCCACAACCTACACCTTTTCCTGGAGCTGTGGACCTGTGACAAGACCTTCCACTTGAGATTAACCTGATGAGGGCATACTCTGGATGCCAGCTTCAAAGACCCAATCACACTTTTTATTACAGACGTTCAAAGCATGATTGATTGAATACTTTTTTAAATTTGGCATCTCAGTGGAGGATTTATCAAACATGAGAAAGCCACTTGCCACAGCCACTATGATCTGAAGCCACCAAGCATGAGTTGGCCATGGCAGGTGGTAACCTGTTCATCGTCACCAGAGCAGATACTCGAGGCAAAAGAAAAGCTGACCATGGTTGGTCCTTGGGCAGCACAAAGTGGAGTGACACATCCACCACAGTTCCAAGACTCCTCACTGCTGTAAAATAACAACTTCTAAGTGACACTATATCACATTTTGTCTGTTTCTTTTTTACAGATGAACTCTTCCTGCCTAATAAAAACATTTGTTAGGCTACATTAACCTCTTATCTTTCTCTCTGAGCTTAGTGCTCTCCCAGTCCCAAAGTATGAGTGTTTACAAAGCCAAGAACCAATGAAGATGGTATTAAATAACAGACCCTATAGCCATTTTTTACCCACTATATCTTGAAGGTAACACACACTCATTCTTACCTATCATCCTCCATCATATATCTACAATGTATACACCTTATCAAATCCCAACACACACAGACTGGCCACCTCCTGGAGCGGAGTAGCCTGGCATAATGTCCACAGGCCATAGAAGAAAAAAACATGTTTTACTTTCTGCATTATCATTCATTTAAAAGTTATATATATTGCCACTGATATACCATTACTAAATATGTGCCTGTGAAAATCAAGCTGGTAAACCAACTAAATAAAAAATCTAATCACAAAGACTTAAAATATGTATTTTGCTGGTTTTTAAAAAAAGTGCACTAATCAATTCCATAGTCAGTCTCTCTCACAGTCTCTTCAGTACTTAAATGGAACATTCATCCAAATCTTTCTGTTCACACTGCTGACGGATTAATTCTGCAAGAGAGAAAAACAAAAGGTAAAGCACAGCCAAAGATGTTGTGTTTCATGCACAATCCTTGGGTTTACATTTAGCTAGTTAACTGTCAAAACTCTTTTATTCCCCATGGTAGTGTGGTGTCATAGATAATGGATGAATATTGTTTCAGCAGTGTGAAATGCCTTCACAAAATTTAGAAATCATTTTCTGCTTAAGTTATTTCAACAAGAACTCCAGAACTACATGTCTTTCAAATATGAAACGAAGACACATTTGAGGCCACCACTGACTCAAACTACTTTAATATTCCTCAGTATGATAATAAAATGACTGAACTGGCAATTCTTGTCATTCCTGTGAGTTTTGTCTGAGCAGCATGAAGAAAAAAACTATTTTGTTACATAAACCACAGACAGAAAACTAGATCTATTGACAGCCAACTGTCCTCCACTTTAAGTAAAAAAAAATACTAATTGTGTACTTACTGCCAATTGTAGTTTTGTTGTATTTGTGTGTGAATTTGATTTTAAAACTAAAAACAAAACAAACACAATCAATTCATTCCAGTTGCAGTGATGTGATCAACTCGTGGGGGAAATCCATGCTAATGTGTGCCGTCGACCAATAGTGTCTTAACAGTACTGAATTATGAGGGTTCCAAAGAGTCCAAAATGGAAGAAATTGTTGTTAGTTGTAGCTTATTGGTTGTGTTGCTCCATCCACTTTAATTTAACCTTGTGTGTCGGAGGATATCGGTACTTTACAATAAAGAGGAATAGTTTGCAGACCGTTGTAAGACAGAAATCTATGGTGCAAATAAGTTTCTTAAATAAACTGTGTTATTTTCCCGTTAGCAACTGACCTAAGCTAACATGCTAAGAAGGTTCAATAGCTTCAAAGTTCTTTACTGTTCCCGGCACTTTTCAAATAGAGCAGGTCTAGACCGAACTCCTTATAACATTATTTACAGAGACCCAACAGTACCAACATGAGCAAGCACTTGGCGACAAGGGCAAGGAAAAACTGCCTGTTAAAAGGCAGAAACCTAGGACAGATCCTTCGGCTCTAGGTGGGTGGTTGTCTGCCTTGACCAGTTGGGGTGAGAGAGAGAGAGAGAGAGAGAGAGAGAGAGAGAGAGAGAGAGACAGACAGACAGACAGAGACACAGAGAGAGAGAGAGAGAGAGAGAGAGAGAGACAGACAGACAGACAGACAGATGCACAGCAACAACAGTATTGGCAATGGCAGTCAAGCAGGACCATGGCAGGAGGCTCCACCAGGATCGATAAGAACCTGCGAGACGAGGAAGCACAAGAACTCCAGGGAAGAAGTGAAGTTAGTAACATGCATTAATGGGACATGAATGGGTGCAGAAAGAGAGAGAGGAATAGAGGAGCTCAGTGCACCATGGGAAATCCCCCAATAGTCTAGGCCTATAGCAGCATAACTAAGGGATGGTTCTGGCTCCTGTTCTACTTTTAGAGACTATAGGAACCACAAGTAGCCCAGCATTCAGAGAACGTAGTGTTCTAGTGGGGTAATAGGGTACTATGAGCTCTTTAAGATATGAACGGGCCTGGCCATGAAGAGCTTTGTAGGTGAGGAGGAGGATTTTAAATTCTATTCTACATTTTACAGGGAGCCAATGCAAAGAAGCTAGTACAGGAGAGATGTGATCTCTTTTTCTAGTTCCTGTCAGTACTCGTGCAGCAGCGTTTTGAATTAATTGGAGCGTTAACAAAGCAACACATGTACAATTAATGACAGTGTCTTCATTGTGAGTTGCAGCGAGCAACTTCAACTATTACAACAACAACAGGCTGACAAAGATAGAATATCACAACATTTGTCCGCATAGGATATCTCATATGCAAACATTTAATTTTAACTTAAACACATAAGATAAACACAAACTTATCAAGACTAAAACTTCAACCAATCTGTTACAAAGAAGCAAGTAAATTTTCTGCTTCACAGTCTCCTTCTTTTGTAGTGGGAGCCATTTAAAAACTGGCGGCTTCTGGCAGACAGTGTATCTTCATAATTTGCCTCATCTTGTGCCTGTTTGGCATCTCTCTCCGAAGGAATTAAGTGGGGCAGGCTGGTTGGATCCATGGCACCTGAGACCTGCTTTCACTTGGCTCCAAGAACATTCAGCTGAAGTAGAGGGTGTGCAGGAGACTGGGGCACTAGCTACAGAAGCAGTGGGCACAGGAGGGTGAGTCGTAGGGGGGCTGTGGCAGTGCAGAGGGGTACAGAGTGCAGAGTGTCACCAAAGCCATGACGCTAGGGAGGCTCCATGTTTGTAATGATGGAGAAAAGAATAGGGGCTGCAATGTGCAGCAATGCTAGAGCGAGTCATACCCCAAGTAGTGTGGCAAAGGCTCTGTGGTTGTGGAGTCCAGGGGGGCTGGATGAGTGAGAACCAGCATGAAGTTAAAACACAGCAAGCATGACCCCACTGACGGTGGCAGCAGGAGACAAGGCCACAATGGTGTACGCAGGCAGGGAAGCTCTCGGCAGCTAAAGGTAAATTACAGTTGGTGTCTCTAAGGTTAAATTTAAAAAAAGAGTCTAAAAAAGACAGAATCTGCAGGACTTCCAGAGTTGTCGTCTTGTTGCAGCTGCCTCGACCTCCTGAAGAAAATAAGTCATTTTTTTCTTTCAATACTAGTCCCTCAGCCCACGCCAGTTTGATGGCAGTCAGTAGATTTTTAGCACTTATGTTTGTGACTCATGAGGAGGGTTTGTTATCTGCAGGGTGCTTCACATCCATGGCAGTGTGTCCCTGATCCCAGACTGCCTGACATAGCTTTTGAAGAGCTTTCAAATACACCAGGGTCAGATGCATAAAACTGTGTGTAGATTCCCAACCAAAACTCTGTAAAGACAGATATGCAAAGACAGATTTATAAAGCTGTGCATATGCCTGATTCTGTTTTATATGTGAAGTGGGCGCACATACACAAGCCAATTTTCCACTTCCATAGTTCTCTATAATGGATGTAGAAATGTCCTTAAACATTACTTCTGCCCTCTCCACCACTCATTAGACCTGTCAATGAGAAGACCGGATAAGCAGCAGTGCAATTTTTGTGACTGTCGCATCGGTGAGGTTCCCCTCACAGTATCAGAACAACTGTCATTTAAATGTCACCATTTCACAAAGCTATTGTCTGTATCATTATCTGTACTAAACCACAATTGCATCATAATTTCATCAGTGATCCATGATTAATTTAAAGAGGCATTCATTCTTTATTAAAAGATCATTAACGCAGGGAGATGAGGCCTCAAATGCAAATAAAAACAATGATGAAATGTATAACTCATAAATAATTTTAAATTAGATGTGCCTTTGATGGACATTTTACAAAACCCTGTGTAGATTGCCAGAATAACACAATCGGTGAAACTGGTAAACAATCTAAAGATAATATTTTACTCTCAGGATACATATACTTATATACTTATATCTAATCCACTCCGTATCATTTAACCTGGTTATCTCTGTGTACACCTGCTCGGAAATGTTCTCAATGTTGATATGTATGTATCGGGTTGAATATGGTTGAGTAGCCTTTAGAAGGCAACTCACCTCACCACTGTTCTGCAGCAAATGTCAATTTTATGTGTGCAAGCAAGCCACTTTTATCTTATGACGTTAGCCAATTCGATTGGTAACTCTCTTCAGTAAATTGCAGTATTAATCCTGTCTTCTGCCTGAAAAAGTCTTAAAATTCCATACATTTTAAATGTACAAATTTAGTCTACACACAAATTTTAAATTGGGTTGTATCACACATATAAGGAGACACCTCACATATTTTCTTCTCTATAATCTCAAACATGAACACACTGCAAGATTTGAAAATATTGGTGCATCACACACTACAGGAAATTTATCAAGATTATCCTGCCAGAGGGATGAAAACCTCATGTGATCTCATGGGGAAGCAGAAGTAAACAAAATGGAGACTGATGTAGCGTAAAGTCTTGCTTTTCTTGTTGCTGCGAAAAAACACAAGGCTAAAAAGCTGAGTCTGGATGAGCAAATGGTTGGGGAGATGTGGTCACCACTGGTTATCTGAACTGGCGACCCATGTACCAAGGCTGAGTCCTTGCTGCAGCGGCTCAGGGTTCGAATCCGACCTGCGGCCCTTTGCTGCATGTCATCCATTCTCTCTGGCCCCCTTTCCTGTCTCTCTCCAGCTGTTACTTTCAATAAAAAAGTTTTCCAAGTTTCTGTTTTGAGAGAGAGATTTTTGCTTGTTTTAGTTTATTATTTTGGAGCCTTTGTTTGTGTTTTTAATTAATTAATTTGGTTTTGTACATTGTTTTGATCAGACCCCCTTGTAGATGTTGTTTGCTTGAAACCACACTTCTTTTGTTGCCTGCCAAATGTACAATTGGTTTTGTCTGTCACTCTTGTGTGAACGCATTCCCATTGTGTTAGTGCTGTTGGTGCTTCACAACTATATTCAGTGCTAATAAACATAGACTGATTACATGACTATGCTTCTTACCCCCAGTGGATGGATTTTAAGTCCATGGTCAAACCTGACTGTGTTAAATTCTTTATTATAAGTTGTGATGTTTTAATGGCACTGTGGTATTTTTCATTTTACTTTTCAGTGTCAGCATATTTTTCCAATAAGAGTTTCTTAAAGCCAAAGCATCTTTTTTTTTTATCCCTTCAAGTGTTGATTTCAGTGCCAGTGTGCTATTATGTAACGCCTAATTTTCAGTGCAAAATACTAACATCACTGTTTTGGCTTTATGAGTTGCATAATTAAAAAAAATTACCATTATACAGAAACAGGGTAAAAAATGCCTAAATTACTAATGTGTCACAGCTGCACAATAAAGCCATAGATGACAAATTTTAGCTTGGGTTCTTTAGGACTCTTTGTTAATTGTATGATACACTGGGGGTTACAGAAGGCTGGCACCAAGAAAGGGCTGTTAAGTGACTGAACTCTTATTAATGTACATTGTCATGACAGTACAAGACAATTACAGCTGACATTTTGACTCCAAACATCCTCAAAGGTGCACCTTCCATCAATCTGAATTACTGCCACTTTGCATGTGCTCTCCCCTGGTATATGTGTGATCTCTAATTAGTTGAGGCAATTTCCTTGTCTGGATAACATTTACATCCTTGCACGAAAATTGACAATCCATCTAGTTCCTTCTTGCATGGCATTTCCATAAACTTGTATATCAAAAAGCGATTTCCTGCCTTGAAATGTGTTAAGATTATCATGAATTCACAGGCTTGAACAGCTTGTGTTTACGGTATTTGATGTTATAATTCACAGGCAGTCCCCAAAGGATAGTCCCCTATCAACTACATACCTCTATGTGAAGATTAGAATGATAGCAGCTCAGAACAGAGAAGCACAGTCACTAAAAGGGAAATCAAATGCAGCAGGCCTCACTTATCATATCAAATCATGTCAAATTACTTGTTTGTATTCCTTTGCAAAACTCGGGGTAAATAGAGACAAACAGCTGTTCATGTATTGTGCAAATTAATTCACCCACACTCTGAAGTTTTTCCTTCCAATGTCATCATTTGTTATTTCAACACTTTTAAAATTATTTTAACCCCATGTGATAGCTGAAATGATAGATAGACATTGTCCCTAGTCTATTTGCCCCTCCCTCACACAACCACACACACACAGATAGACATTCACCCTTGACTCCACTCCAAAGTAATTTACAACTGGGATAGCCGCCATCTCTGAAATAGCTTCTCGGTTTGTTTGGAAGAGAAACGACACACATAGCTACAGCCAGAGGCTACTTGTCTGTCAACAGTGAGCACAACAAAGCAAATAATCTCTATTAATCATTTACAACTTATTCTCATCAATTATTTCTATGTTCTGTCAAATAACATGGACAGACATCAAGGTGCTGTGTCGACAATGGACTCACTATAGTTGCACGTTCCTGGGAGCTTTGACAAGCCACCCCCCTGTGAGTATCGGTGTTAGCTAATCCACCCAGAGGGTGCATTATGTTCCTTTCCCAAACATATTACCTCTGGCTACAATCCTGTTGAACCATTTCTTACATGTTCTCCATCCTGCCAGTCTTCAATCTTGCTTGCTTCCAAAGGAATCACAAACGCGAAGCCTGTTCTATCCACAGGGGGGGATTACAGAGGGTTTCGTGCAGAGGAGAAATGTCTAATGCACTAATGTACCTTGCTCTGGCATTGTGACTGAAGCCTGTGTGTGTAAGTGTGGCTTTGAATGTGTTTTTGCGTGACATCTCAGAAACCTCCTCATCGCTCCAAATAGCTCAACAGAGCTGTACTGTACATTAACTGACAAATTGTCAGTTAATGTACCTCGTCTTTGTTGCAGGGATGCCTTCAGATGGTGCATCTAAAATTGTCTGTGTGGACTCTTGGCTGTTTTACATTATTTTCTCACCACTGGGGTTCTCCAAAGCCCTTGTAGTCCCCATCATAATGACTGTACCCCACCTTTAGAGCTTCTTTGGTGACAGAATCAGGACAGCTCCGCCGTCAGCAGCATCAAAGCCACAGCGAGACGGAGATGGATTAATAAGTAAGGTGTGACAGAACAAGAAAGGCGCCCAGATCACACAAAGGCGGTAAAGTCACCTGGGGCCTCTAAAGGAGAAGAAGTTTTCAAACCTGTTTGTTTTGTCGTACTCGTTCAAAGAGTTTCTATGCATGAGCATCTACCATTCCAGGAACAGCATGAGCAGAGGAGGAGGGAAGATGGACTGCCACTGCTGTAGCCGGCATACAGAAGTTTGAAGAGCAGGCATGTGCTTACACCCGCATTCACGCAGCATGTCGCTATTCATTATTCCACCAATCTGTCAGATCCCACTGCTGAATCATCTTGGTGACACAGAAGGAGGGCACCCAAGCATCCCGATGCCATACAGTAAATTTTTATGTTTGAGGACATGAATGGTTCATTGATTGTAAGAGGGAATTTGAACAACACACATTGATATGCATGAGAGACAAGACTTCAAGTGAGTTCAAGCTTTGTGCCTTAATGATAGTCTATTCATGACACTTTGGATTGAATTTTTATGTTTTGCTCTTTGTCTTCTCCCACACTTGTTCCGTTTCCTTGTTCTCTTCCTCACCCTTTCTGTAATTTTTTACATCCATATGTGTCCTGGTGCCTCGGCACAGCCTGTTGAATTTAACACTGTCTACAGAACCACATCTGTCATAACTGCAATAGAAATTCTTATCTAAAAATTTGAGGCAACGTCTTACGGCTGAGGCCCTACTCCTACCATCAGAGTAGAATACAGCCGCAGGCGCCAACACTCTATTTCCCCTGCAGTCAATCACGCTGAAGTTCAACTCCATTAAAAAAAAAAAGCACAGCCTGATGATAAGGGATAAGATTTTTTTTTTCTTTTTTTGGTATCAAATATGTCCTGCTTGCAGCAAGGGGTTTTATCAGATACTTAGAAGTTTATGAGGCATCACTGTTTATCAGCTGCTATCTGGTGTTTAAGTATAATCTTTATGACACCCGAAAAACAGCTGTGAAATTCACAGAGCGGGGGTAAGGTCACCCTGCTGATGGGCTGTGGCTAACTGCTGCCGGAGTTGATCGCCTCTCCAGTGTCTTGCTGGGCGAAACCAATTGAGGCCTAACTCGTGTCACAACAACCCCTATCACGGTTTATTACCAAAGACACACAAACAGAAACGACCACATAAACGTCATCCGTTGAAGTTCAGGCTTTTCTGAGCTGCTGTGGGATGGGATTGTAGCACTTTATAAAGTCTGTGACAAAACACACAAACACCACACTCCCACACTTAACTTTCCACGATCTTGCTCAACCCAGGAGTGAGGGAGAGGCGTAATGAAGCTAGCTCCGCTCCCTTCCTAATTTGGTCTGACAGGTCCTGACTCCGAGAGTATGATTAATGTGAGCTGCAGCTGCAGCCGGACGCATTTAATGTCATCTGCAATATCACCCCGCTCCAACAAATGAGGGCCCAAATGTCATAAATTCCTATGGCACGTTGTCCATATCCATTAGCAAAGAATTTATTGCAGAGGTGAGAATTTTGTTGTTATTTTCTGATGCGGCTGCCTCCGTATCCATCAGTCAGTCAGCCCCTGAGCCCTGGAGTGGCACAGAAAGTCAAAGAGTGATAGCCTGTATCCAGCTGCCATGAATCATTTCTCTAGTATTCGCTCATTAACCAGGTGGTAGTTTGAATTAGGCTTTTCATGGGACCCGTCTAGTTTTCCCCTGAGGAACCAGCAGGGAAGCAACCTGAGCATATGGGCTATGAGCATTCATACTGGAGTCTGTTAACTTGTGAGCCCATGAGTAAAGCAAGTGTTTAAACTGCTGTGATTGGTCAGGAGAAACTTATAATGAGAAGGGACACGTCATTGGTCAAAGCTGTGATTAATTCAAGGATGCAGAGCTCAGAACAGCTGCACTTGTCCCAGGATTCATGAAACTCATCTGGTATCGTTAAATAGTCAACACGAGTATAAAGGAGTTCACAAACTTGGATCCGAGCTATGAGTAAGCAGATGAATTTTAATTTGAGAGCAAAACTTTTCCAATCTTATTCACCTGTGGCTGACCTTGCCGCTTAATCTCCAAGTGTTTTGTTTGCTTGTTTGCTTCTTCTTTCGTGAAATCCCACCCCATCTTGATAACGTCACACTCACTACCAAATAGCCCACCTTGATGTGTTTTGAAGAGTGTGAAACACTGCTTTTCAATTCCAGTTCTTGACATTTAGCGGTTGACTCAACAGAGCTCTGAAAGTCAGAGTAAACAATGGGTTTCAGGCTCAAATGGATAAAGTAGCACAAATTACACCCGAATCACTGTTGATGTTTCACAGTGTTGCCCTCAATCCAGCAGCCGCTGCACCCCACGTAGACACCACATGCAACCCCCCCCAACTCAGCTTTACAATATTTTCTCATTCACTGCACGTTGCACGCTAGCACGCATCTTAATCCGAAGAGACGGTTCCATTTCAGCTCGCTCCCGATAACCTTCCCATTCATCGCTCCCCACGTACACCTTCACTGAAAAGAGGGAAGCGCCCAGAAATAGAAATGAAAGAAGATGATTTCAGTGGCTGAATCATAGATTTAGTGGGAACAACTTGAGAGAAAGGAAGAGAGGAATAAAGCGAAGGGAGCCAGTTGAGATGAGAAGAAAGGAAATGAGGAGACGTGGCAAGAGAAAAATAGCTACCGTGTTTGGCTGTGTGGTATATTAACTTCCTCGGGTTGGGAGCATTAGAGCTGAATCTTATTGCTGTCGCTGACTGCCTGGTTAAAAATACGAGGAAGCAGTCTTTCAATATTTGCGGCGAGGCGAACAGAATGTTGCGTCATGACAAATGGACTGCTTAAATACTCCACTCCCTCTATATCATCTTGTTTAAAAAGCAATCAGTCTGTTTCCCTGTTTTAAAAGACAAACCCCAAGGGAGCATCCGAAAATTTGAGAGACAAATGAGGTTCAAATCGGAAATGAAATAGTCTAGAGGAAAGTAATGAGTGGATCCCGCGTTCCTGATGAGCTTTATGCTGCTGACAAATTACTGGTAGACTTAATATAGAGTGCTGATAGACTCTGTGCAGTAGTGACAAACCCTGTGGTGACTGAAGGCCTGTAGGCTCTTTTCAATTTCTCCATTGTCTCCCAGAATGAAAACATAAGGGAGGCTAATAAAGAGTGGCCTTGATTTAAATGTCATTGCACCATGTTTTCGTTGCTATGGAAACATTTCAGTCTGACTTTGTTGATGTCATGGCTGGTTGATTGTCTCGAGCCGACCTAAATAGGCCACAGAGGCTATATTTGAGTATTACTGTTGTTCCTAATAGGTAACCTCAGCAGGGTTTTTTGGTGAAATGAAGCGACACTGTGTTTGTCTAAGAATGAAAACGGGTAAAAATAATAACAACAGCAGCTACTCACCTTTTGCCTACCAGTGGGTGACAGACCAGCGAGATGTGTGGTTTTTGTCCTCAGGCTGCCAGAAATGTCAGGAACACACACCGGTGGTCACCAGCGGAGGTGGCAGGAGGGAGGAGGACAGAATGCTGATGAGAAAGCTGGAAAGAGCACAGGGGAAAATACTTTTGCTTACTGCACATACATGCCCCAGGAGTCACATGTGTAAACGGACGGCTGAATGCACACACATGCTTGGGCACAAGTAGTCACGATCAAATGGGATAAAATACACAGACACACATATGCTCATGCACAAATGCATACAGTAGCCTCAGACTGACCTCTGAGGCTCCAGTAGCTGAGAACGGGCTGTCACTGAGCTGTTGTAGAGAGCAGCAAGAGCAGACAGAGCTTTTGAGGGAGCTGACCTTTTTTTGCTGCACCTCTGACCTTTTGCAGATCACCTGTTCCGCTCAGCTACATCTCCAGGGAATGTTTGCTCTCTCAAACCGCTCACAATCCCTTGTTATCCCACTCTAAGCACACACTGTATTGTTGATGCAGTAGGTAGACTGTAGGGCTTATGAAGAATAGATAAATCTAAAAAAGAAGCTCCAAGACACAAGAACCACACACTCACACTCGCTTACAACTCCAACGTTACCGCATACTCAATATTTTCAACTTGCCGAACCCCACTGACCTCCTAGTGGGTCGGTCATTACAAAGTCATGATTATAGGGGCAAAACATTGTCCAAACTCACAGAACTTTTGCTTTAAAATTCTAGTGGAGATCACAAAGTTTCCAAAGATACCAAATATGTAGGTTTGCAAAGAATAACCGATACGAGTCAAAGATCCGGCTACAGTGTAACCACAGATCCAACCCCAAAAGTTATTTTCTGTCTTTCCATGTACTTGGTGACTGTGCCTTAAAATGTGCCGGTGGTTCCTCAAATTTTGCTGCTCATTTGGCACAACCACATGAGTGTAAGCAGTAAAATTACTAGTAGTAAGAGTGAGAGGAGCAGCTAGTGTTAGCAGCTAGCTAGTAGCTAAATGCTACTTCTAACTGGCTTTAACTGCTTACTGAAGCCATGTGCTGTTTCATATACAGGGCCATGCTCTCATACAATACCAAATTCATAAGAACAACCAAGGTAAACAATACATAATTAACAGCATTTTAATGAAAAAGTCATCCATCACAAGTTAACCCTATGTTTACGGTTGTCAATGAGTTATTTTTCTGATTTCTGATTCATCATTTGAGATCAAAATAGAAGAAATAATTGATTTATGTAGTCACATTTTATTCTTTAAAAACCACAAATTCTCAAATTGCAACAAAATCTTATCATATCGTATTTGCTTTGAATTGCAGTACAGATATGGCATATTAAATTGTACATGTGAATGAGACATTTGATCAAATAAATGGTGACACCTTGTTTTAACCCCACATTTAGTATTTATGAGCAATAAACCCTGCTGAAAAAAACAGCATAGACCAGCTACAGAGATTTCCGACTCAAGGGGAAAATATAGAAAGTAAATGTCAGGCTGTTAAAAAATACTCATAATAATTTAATCTCTAAAAAGTGGCTATTTTGTATGCCAGTCAAGAAAGGTGGTAAGTCAATTACAGTAAGATTGTCTAATGAGTGAGAGAGGGTTTTAACGTGGGGCTAAAACATACGTTATCTCCTCTTTTACAACCCCCATTAGTAGACTCACAAGGTAGATAAGCAAGAGTCGGTTTTCCAGTAGAAAAACCAATAACGATTACAGTTTAGCGTTTCCTTCACTTTCAGTCCACAGATTATCACTAGCCAAACATTCACACTTTTGTTAAGTACTTCTTACCGTACGTGAAAATGCTTTTAATCATGAGCTCAGTTCAAAGTTGTTTCTACTGTACTTTGTGAAGCTCAAAGAGAGGGCTTGTGAAATCAATAATATCCCCTGATGAGCTTCACCTCAGCTCAAGGCCTCACAACTAAAACTATCCTTCGAACTCGCCAAGTGAATTAATGGAAGCCCATTTTCTAGTGGCATCACTACATCCCTGCACATCACAGTAGGACATGTGTTCATTATGTGCCCCACCTCACTGCTTCCCTCCTGCGTTCTTCTCATCCTCATTGCCCGGGCTATCGCTGCCTTGTTGAGCTGTCTGTGTCCCTCTCGCCTGTCTTTCTCTCACCTCACTCCATCTCCTTTGCTGGTAATAGATGCTGAGACCTATTGATTTTTATCTACTACTTCTCACTGGGCATCTGGCTGTCTCTTTCACTTATGCTGAGAGCAGCTGCAAAAGGTTTTATCAGGTCAGTGAAGGAGGATCAATTACACTGCCGATTGGATTTTAATTTGCAAAATTTTAATTCACAAGGTATAGCTGACATTGAAGCTCATTCGCAGCCTCCAACCAAAGGGGTTTTCAAGGATTTGTTGTGAGGTCTCGTATTAGCGCCCCTGCTGAGGTACTTCAAGGACTTGCTCTCTACTAAATGATAGGACAGTTTGGAAATAACAGACCATTTGTCCCTTAAGCACCTCATAAAAAGACTCTAATGTTGTTTTCTCCCCATTAATCCAAAAGTAGTTTTAAATCACCACAAATTGACACCCTTGAGCAGAAAGGTCCTAGTTGCTCTTTAGAAAACTACGCCTCTCCTCCTTTCCCCACTGCATGTGGTAATGAGGGGAAATTGAGCAAAATGTGTTTTTAATTAAAAACAATAAAGCAGCCGTATTTCATGCCTGAAATGCACTCTGAGATTAACCAAAGATGCAATCAAGAGTGGGCAAGTCAACAAAGTCACGCTTAAAGCACGAAAGAAAGGGAGCGGTATGCCCAGACATTAATCAGACTGTCAAAGGGTGTCCAGATAATAATTAGAGACGACACACATCATGCCAGTGTGTAGTATCTAATTACTTGACAGTCTGACTCTTGGACCCTGAGAGGCAAAGTGGATGATAGCAGCACGAGTGCAGCCGCCCTGCTGCCTGACGCCTCTGGGCTCTGTGTTTGAACAGTATGATTTTTCTGGTGCGCTGCAGCTCAGTGATCATTACTCAGAATGGGAACAGATACTGTAGCTTGGCCAGGGACTATTGACAAGGGTTATTTTTACTATGCAGTCTGGCTTGAGGGAAAGGATAATGATTATAACACATGTATTATTCTAAAAGGTTTTTCTTGTTGCCCTCTGACACTGAGTGGATCAGAGGCTGTTGAAAGGCTATCCCATTTCCCCACTTACTCAAAGAAACATTTGCACTGTAGCCAATTCAACTTTAAATATAACTACAGCTCAAATACTGGATTTGAATATATTCTGAAGATTGAGTAAAAAACTTGATTAACTATTTTGTCATTATACATACATCAAAACAGTAAGAGAATAGAAGACTCATTATGTAATGTCACTCTAATTTAAAATTACATCTACATACAGAAATTGTGCACTTTCAATTCCATAAAATGTATTTTTTTAAGTTAAATAAATTAAAGTTTATATAAAATTAAAATTCTAGACCAGAGGAAGAGAATTCCAACAATAAATTGATGTAGGTTTTTGTTCAGTGGCAAAGCAAAACGAAGTTACATTCTCATAGCAAAGCATACTCATACATTTGGCTCCATGTAAAATGTTTTTTTTTTTCTCTCGAATCAAGGAGGGAATCCCTGTAACCTGGATGACAGTGGGTTGCCAAACAAAGTGAAATTCAATTTCAGGTTATATGAAGCAAGGGCAATAATATACTCCCTCGTTCCCTCATCCCCCCCTCCCTTCCAGCAAAGATATAAAGTAGTTGATTCTAGCATGAAATGTCTCCCACAATTCACTGCAATTCAAGGTTGCACAAATTGGGAGCTACAGGGTTGCTTTGGTGAAAAACCACCTACAAAAACAATGCTGCCCTATATGTTTTTAGATCTATTCAAAAATAAGATATGTTTGCGAGGAAAAAGTGGCTATCAAGGATACAAGCTACTGGGAAGAATTAACATTTCACGAACTTGGTACATTAGAGATAAGGTGATCTTCAAATTATAGTTAAATATTATCAGTGAATCTTAATGAATACCTGGAGCAGGACCAGCTGAATAATCTGAATTGAGAAGAATCTGTGGCATTTGAGCTGAGAATAGTAACCAAATATATCTGATAGAAAGGTTTCAGTCCTTAAGAGTTTTCTTCTAGATAAAACATTAATGTTTACCTGCAGTGATTCTCACCAAACTGCAATTTTTGAATCTCTAAAGGGCTAAAAATGTGTATAAATGGATACTCTTTTAAAATTTTTAAACAGCATTTCAAAACCAGCATTGCTTACATACATGTTTACATGAATTGGCTAGCGCGCTTTGTCTTCCCCACTTTTTGCTGATGCATTGCTGTGTTTCCATGTGTCATTTGCATTTGTGTGTACATGTAAGGGTATGGTCAGGGTGCGAATTACAGGGGAGCCAGGGGTTTATATGTATGATTCATGCAGTAGGGTAATCTAATTCACTAAAGGTACCAGCATGCAAGCTATTCTTGCAATCACCATTTAAGTGTAGTGGCACAATGTAATAAACTTATTGTAACTCAAAGGCGTGCCGAATCGTCATTATCAGTTTCTGTTTTGTAGTCAGCATCATGTGAGTCAAGCATCCTCCACATAAGAAAAAGTTAGCTCCCCTGCAAGCCATGGTGTAGTTTGCACACTGGGTATGGTTATACCAGAGCTGATTTGTACGAGGTGTTGTCTGTGCTTACAGCTGTTCCGAAAGACCACACTTATAGGCACTGGTGTAGGCACTGGTACCCCCATGTTGGAAAAAATGATGCCCTCTAAAAGTGACAAAGTGCCCTCTATGGTGTTAATCCTAAACCTGACTAAGCTGTTTCACCATACTTGCATCAAAACTTTCTATACACTGGTGCCCTTTTTATTTTTTTCTCTCCCCTGCCCAACAAACAGTCTGAGTTCGCCCTGCTTGTAGGCAGGGTGAAAAGCCGGCTGAGTGTATCAACCGCTGGCAATATGGAGCATGGCTGCTAGCCAAGTTCTACAAACTTTTTTTTTCTCAACCTGAACAAACTCCGATATAAACTTCAATACAACACACGGCTTGCTGCTGTTTGAGTAATACAGTGTCTTGGTGCTCACCTCGAACTTGCATCTTATCAGTACGCTTTCTGTCTGCCTCTTCTGCCTCTGGTGTCGGTTTATACTGGAATGTGTGCACACACACACACTCACGCACGCAAGGATTATCTTCTTTTGTTTTTGTGGTATGCCACTACTCTCAGTACAATGAATGCTGCCTCCAGACCCGAGTATAATTAAACACAGAGAAATATGAGCTTGAACTGGTCTCGATGGATGAAGGAATTTTTATTTTATTTTTTGTGGGGGGGGGATTTGCCTCTTTTGTACATTTGTACATCCGCAGTTTCCCCCATATGGCAATTACACATATGGTCATGATGATGAGTGAACATGCCAACTAGTGCAAGAGTGTGGCTAATTGGTGTTAATAGTGTTTGGACAACAATGGATTTTTATTGCACAGAGGAATAAACTATCATGCTTTGGCTAAACATGCAAAACCTATTAGTCTAAACAATTGATTGTTGATTTTGGTCTTTTCATTATTTATTGACAGTAAGAATGAAGCAAATGAAGAGGATCATCAGACTTTTTCTTTAACAATAGGCTATAAAATAAATCCATAATCAACAAGCTTCAACATGTGGTATGAATTAAACTTGCTTCTTGCCTGCTCAGTTGGCCCACACTTACTACACAGCGGAAAGTTCAACAACCTCTAAACTACCAGATCATCAATAATTTCTGGTTGCATATTTTACACCAGTGGACGTCCAAAGGCATAAAACATATCTTTTCCTCTCCGCTTTATATTTCATGAGGACACACAAGGACAAAACCCACACCCACCCACACACACGTGTACCTTTCTTGTTATCAGGATATACTACAGCTGCTGGAAGAGTGAGTGATCTGTGTGTTTGTGTGTATGTGTGCTTTTAAGCTCAATGTCTCTTGCTCAGGCAGTTGGCCATAGCAATTTTGCAGGAGTGAACAGTGACCTTTGACTCCATTACAGCTGATTGGATTGGTTCTCCCCCCCTCGGCTGGCTGGCTGCCCGACAGTGACAGCCAGGGCCATGCATTGCCTTCAGTTCCCTCTACTTACCCCTCCCCTTCTCATCCATCCCTGTATCCACCTCACCTGTCCTAACATAGCTACTTCCTGCTCCCATTCATCCATCTGTGCCTCTCTCCTTTTCCTCCCCAGCTACTCTTTCTGTCATCTGATACAAATCATCCTGGATGCCTCTTAGACTTCCTGCTTTCCTCATTCTATGATACATCTCTCCTCTTCATCCATCCATCTCTATCTTTAACCCTCCCTCCCTTTCTTCCTTTATCATGCTGTCCCCTCTGTTCCTGCCTTCCACTAAATACGGCATTACAACCATATGTGATTGCTGAACATCCCATTCTTAAACACTGGGCATTAATGTGCTTCCGTACCTGCCTTCTGGGAAGGTTCTCCCACAACATTATAGCACCTGGCTGCAGAGATTTGCTACCATTCAGCCACAAGAGCATTATGAGGCTGAACACTGATGTTGGGCGATAAGGCCTGGCTCGCAGCAGACCTTCCAATTCATCCCAAAATGTGTCAGATGGGGTTGAGATCAGGGCTCTGTGCAGGCCAGTGAAACGGAGGCTGTAGCTCAGGTTGGAAGAGCGGGTGGGCCATTCATCGCTTTGATCTCTGGTTTCACAGGTTGGATGTCCTTGATCAAGACGGTAAACATTGAATTGCAATGTAAATGTATTCAAAAAATATAAAAGTTGCCTACAAAAGCAAATATTTGTACTTTCCCAAAAAGGCTGTTGCCACAAAGTTGGAAGTAAAATATTATTATAAAACAGGATTAAAGACACAGCAATTGTGATGTGTTGCGAGTGTTTTTGAGTAAAAGAGAATATGTGGATGGATGTTTCAAGTAATTATTCAGTTGATAAAGTTTGTACATTAGCGTATCGCCTGTAGTACATATAACTATATGCCTTTCAAAAACACAAGAAAGAGCAAAGGGGAAACAAATATACATAAATGAATTAATAAATAAAAATAACATCATTTTTGTCCCAACAAGTTGAGTAGCCAGAGTTGGTATGTATTTTAGTATTAGCTGCAGTCAGCATTAGTGAGTTCAGTCTCCCACACACTTTGGAGTTGGATTGACAAAATCCTCCACCTTGGCAGGGTCATCAAAAAAGTTTTGTTCACGCCCTCTTGATAGTTGAGTCGTAGCTAAATAGATATGTATTCCTTCCTCCATCACTCTCCCCTTCCTTTTCCTCTCTCCGTATCTCTCACCCTTTCCTGTCCTCCTTCCTCTGTCTCTCTTTTTGTCTTCATATTGCCCTCTGTCTCTCTCCCTTCCTCTCTCGCTCTCTGTTCCAGCTCATACCCGACGGCTTTGTTTCCTGGTTAAGGTCACTGTCAGCTTAGATTAACTGTGGCTCAGTACATCCATCACCCGAGCTGTGTCCATGTATTCCAGCACACAAAAACACAGACATTTGCTCCCGCCAGGTGAGTTGTGTAACAGTGTATGTCCAAAAGGCCAACATTTCAGCTTAGTTTTCATCTAATTTGAAATTGCACAATGGATTTTGAAGGAGCGTAAAGGTGTAAACAATAGAGACAACAATTTGGTGTTTTTGAAAAACATCTTTTTGTTTCTGGTGCTGAAAAATATGTTTAAAAAAAAGAATTGTGCTCCTGCTATTTGTAGTTCAATCTTTCAATTTAGCATAGCATTTTGATGACATATATATAAAAATGTAGATCAGATCAGATTCAAATCCGCCATCAAGATTATCCACAATGCAACTCTGACTATTAGGCTGGAAAATTTTGGGTGTGTTATGCTAGCAGCATCTAATATAGCCTTGATTAGTTAGCCTCAAGCAGATAGGATGAGCATCCTGCAGATGTCAAGCTCACTTCTTTTTCGAATTCCTAGCATACCTGCAAAGTCAGAGTGCACCTTCAGTCCATGGGCATCAGCAGCACACTGAGTAGAACTCATGTCGTAATGCCTCTGTTGATCCTGTGAGTTTCAGTCTTGTAATGAGCAGCTGATGTTACTGATTAATCTTCATAATGGCCAAATTTGGTAACCTTGCTTCCAGACGTCCACATCTTTATTTAGTCAGGGATTCAAATGCAATAAGTCTCTGTGACTGGCCTTGGAGAATCAATTGACTAATCAGAGCTGCGTGAGTTGGATTCGAATGTGGACATAATCAAAAGAACTAATCAAAATATGTCAAACTGAAGTTGCCGAACATGAGGCACCATGTGAAGTGAAAGATACTGGCAGTTTCTGTAAGTCTGATTATCAGGCTACAAATTTAAACAGTCAAATACTGCACAGCACAGCAGGCTACCACAAGTGATTAGGGTAAGAACCAGCCAGCACAACAACAACAACATGGTACTGCTGTTGTGTAGTACAGTTAGTAAGCTGGGAGAGTAAAAAAGTTCTTATTTTTCAAGGCTGTTCATCACTTATTGACACTCCTAGTTTCTACTTCAGATGATACTCAGGGAATGAAGAGTTTTTGTCGTCAAACCACTCTCCTGCTTCCACAAATACCACACTACCACTGCATAAAATACATTCATTAAATTACTGAAGCGCATAGAACTGCTTATTCCTTCAGCTTGTGTATACACAAGTGCATAAATGTAAGGGTGGTGTTCACCTTCAATAATGTCAGCATGTGGATTTTCTCTAAAGTAAGCATGAAAAAAGAAAATCTAAATCTTGTACCTTTAGAAAATGTACACTCTCTAGATAAAAAGAGAAAGCTCTGTCATTATCGTGTGGAAGGCAATTGAATTGAAGTTTTATTGACTCGCATATTAAAACAAACACACACTCATAAAATTCACACTCTTGCATAAAATCTGTCAGATTTATTCAACCCTGCATCCACCATTAGGTGACCTTCAGTTGCATAATTGTGACGATTTAGCCTGTGTGAGAATGTGATTGAAAGCTTACCCGTGCCAGTGTTTACTTACATTATTGTACACTATGTATCTATACCATTAGTGCTCTGGGGTTGTTCTTTTGTTGGAGTTTACAGAACAATAAGGCTGCATAGAACTTAATTTATGTATGTGTTAATGTTGCTGTAACAGGTAACCAGGCATTGAGGTTGTGAAATTGCTTTGTGCTACTTTATGTCCTGAAACCATGTTTTTGATGTATTATTCAACAGTGAATTAAAGTAAGGCATTTAAAATATGTGTGGGTGTATGAAGAATGCTTCTGTGTGTGCGTGTCGGGATCTATTATCCAACAGTGAATTCAGATGAAGCTTTCCCAAAATATGTCTGCACACGGATGCATGAGCATCCCTGCATGAATGTGTGTGAGTGTTGTGTTATTATATACTGCCCAAAAGTCCGCTTTGAGTTCATCAATCGTGGACTGTGGCCACAAGGGCACCGTAATGAACTAGGAACTTTGCTGCTATTACTGAAATTAAAAATGCAGCGTGATTTACATGGTAATGAAAGTGTTAGCCGGTCTTTGACACAGCTCCAAATGGACAGAAAACAAATCAATTAGCTCCTTTAATCCTTGATGTGTTTCATATTCCAAAAGAGTTGGTATGAGGGAAAGGGCCTTATCCACTTTGGCCTGACAAACTGAGAGTAAATTGCAATAATATTGAAGCACTAATGGACAAATGGGGTGCATTTCCTGATAGCTGTCTAGTGATGATGATTTTGTTTTTTATTGACGATATTCAGTGTTTATGCACTTAAAAATGTACTCTAGCAATTTAGCATTGCGACCCTATAACACTGACAGACTCATTGAGCAGTTGTTTTTTAGCTTTAAAAAGGGATCAACAGAGCAGAACCAGATATGTTGTTTTTTTCTTTTATTCCATGCATCCCCCAATTTCTTTTCATTTTCAAACTTCTCTTCAGCCCCAACAAACATTGCCATTACCAGATATCACACGCTCCCTATGGAGCTACAAAAGGCCTTATACAATCTTTTTCATTTATGGAGTAGTCCTCCCATGACCTGTAAACAGACTTTAATTTGTACAATCTGTGCTCTTTAAGTAACCAGGTTGCTCAGAGAAACCAGGTTACATAGATAACAGGCACCAGGTTGACACGTGCTATATAACCTGGTTACAGCACATTTAAATCCAGTAATCCTCTTTTCCCCAACCCCCGATCACTTTTTTGGAACAATTTCTTACCTATTTGATAGAAGACACTGTGTTGGTCCGGTTGTGCTGACATTTTTTCCTTCTTTTTTGTCTGAGTTGATCTAGAGAACAGACAGAGCAGAACCTTTCCTCACAGCACTAAAGTGTCAACATTTTACCCATAGTCATACATTCAGCTGTGGAAATGGACTTTCAGAGGCTACTTTGTGTTGGTTTCAATTTTTGTCAGACTTTGGAATTGTGGAACTGTGTGCATTGCACATATTATCTTTCCTTTCATCCACCCAATATGCTGCTCACTCAGTCATGCACATGGCCAGGAAATCTGCATTCTCCAGGAAAAATCAAGCCGGGGAAATCATGTTTCTTTAATCCCCTACCCCGATTACAGAAACCAGGATTTGTGTTTACATGATGTTTAAGAAATCAGCTTACTGGACAAAGCTGTAACTCTGTTACTTAAGTGCATGTAAACACACTTAATGAGAGAGATGTGGGTTTTGAAAAAAAGATAAAAGCAATGGGGGGAAAAATTGTACCCACATTTTTGTATGAGTCTTTGTTTGTGTCTTTACACAAGTCGGTGCTCTCTGTTGAGTGCAGAGAGTGTGTGGAGGTTATCTCTAGCTTCTTTTGAGTTTGCCCTTCAGGCTTTGAAGGAACCCTGACTAGGCTTTGATCACTTTCCCCATCTCCTCTCCTCATCCTGCCTTCTGCCATCCTCTTTTGTTTTTTGCTCTGTCTTTCTCCTGATTCCACCTTCCTCTCTCTGTCTCCATCTACATCCTGCCTCCTTTCTCTTTTCTCACCCTTCCTGAACCCTTATTGCTTCCTCACTTTTCGTTGTCTCCCCTTTCTGAACTTATTCTCTGCCCATGGATGAGAGAGAGCGCGCGCGCGCGAGAGAGAGAGACATCCGTCTAGAAATCAGAAGTGCGGGGCGTTGCGTCTCCACATGAATTCCTACACACCTTGTAATTGCTGTCAGCGAGCCCTCCGACAACTCTCTTAATTGCCTGCCATCCAATTTATGGCAAGATTGGGGAGGCGAAGGGAGTCTGAGCAGAAAAAAAATGAAAGAAAAGAAAGATGACAAAGAGAGTAAAGAGGGCAGAGGAGGTAGAGAACCAAGCCCAAAACATGTGGTTGCTAAGCACTGAGCCCATTTTGTTCTGCTATAGATGAACAGAAAGAGTGAATAATATTTCATAAAGTGAGAATTTTAATGGCATGAAGCACAGTTATTGGATTCCCTCTACACTTTGGAAGGAGAATCTCAGAATGGACCTGCAATTAGACCCATTAGTGACTTGAGGTAATGATTCTAGGTGGGAGGATTGCACCGTAGCTGTCATCGTTCGCACAGACATTCACCTAAAGTGTAATTGGTATAAGTGCAGCCATTAATTCTCCACTGAGATATATATACTGTTGTTTTATGCAAAGAGTGTGTTCAAGGTCTTATGCAACTCATACAGATAATTCTGTGTAGCGGTGTGTATCTGTAGTCTGCACTGGTGTTTGACTGCCAGGTCTTGTATCACATCTGCAGTTAATTCAACAACAAGGCTTAAAATACCACAGGCCAGAGAGAGGGAGACCTTTGTACTGGTGCTGTGTGTCAGAGCTCTGCCAGAAAGGAAGAAGAAGATAAATAACACCAACAGTGATCACCAGCCAGTGCTGAACTCATAGACCAATCCACTCAAAGGATCCAGCCCCACTGAAACACATGAAGAGCCAGGGCAAAGTGAGGCAAAGGGTGAAAAAAAAAGGAAGGCTGCTTTGTCACTTGCTCCCAGCTATTACTGTAGGCTCCCACCACTGAACCCATGTTATTTCCAGATAACTGGTGAAACATATCAAAATATATTATTTTGTTGTTTGGTCCTTTTTATTCTGTGCTTGTCAAAGCCAAGTTGACTTTCACAGATTTTGCCTTCCTCTGATGTCAACAGTCTTGAAAAGAGAAGACTTTGCCATGCAAACAAGCACAGAGACAGGCTGCTAGCAACAACAGTTATAAAACAGCAACAAAAAAACAGATCCAGATGCACTTGTGGGATTATTCCATCTTTAAAAGGAACCTGTAGTCACTAATAATTATTTTTCCGACACTCCTTTGCCTCATCACTCAGATACTGTACCTACACACACATACTGCAAGTTGCATATTTTCCATCCACAGAAACTGTTTTACTCCCCAAAAGAGAAACTCAGAGCAGAAGACTGGTGAATGTGACGTATAGGCTCGCACAAATTAGAGTCAGTCCTTGCTGAAAGAAAAAATACCCTACTCCTAAAAACACTAGTAGTAATCCACTAGTAACTATCTTAAAGATTGTTTTATATTTATTACTAGAATATAATTGACTATAATGTAATACAAAACAGCCTACAGTGTGTATTTTTCTGTCTGTACCCTTGAACATCTGACAGTGGGATCCATCACAGACTGATTTCAGTTTTGAATGCTTCCTCTGAACAAGTTTTAAAATATGGAAACATAGAATGTATATACTTTTTATTCTAAAAACTGTGAAATTATATGGGATTTACCATTTTACTTGTTTTTAGTCATTGTTATATATATTTTTTTTTTTTGGCCTTTTTGATGGCTTCATTGGATACGACAGCTGAAGATCGACAGGAAGGGTGGGTAGAGAGAGAGGGGATGACACGCAGCAAAGGGCCACAGATCGGATTTGAATGCGGGCCACTGCAGCAACTCTATATATGGGTCGCCAGCTCTACTGACTGAGCTAACCGGACGCCCTAGTCATTGTTATATTGATAAAAAAAAAAAGATTTATGTGACTTTAGGAAGTTATTACATGACCCTTTTAAAATTTGAAAAATTAGAAGAAATTGAGATTAGCTCGTTTTATCCTGAAAATATGTCTGTGCTAACTTTTTACCTTTTATTTAACAGTGGAACTTATATGACTGGTTTAGCACCACAAACAAAATACTGGGAAGGTGCATTCTTTTAAAGGTCTAGCTGGTTCCTCTGTGTTTTATTACTATATGTGATCTGAATCGAGGAGGCTTTGTTTTTTTCTTCTTGCAAAAGCTTTGAGCGATACACTGTAAGGAAAGCTAACCTAATGTGAGTGCACTTACAAACTAAACATCCACTGTATATCAGTCCCACTGGGATTTTGCAGGCTTTTTTGGGATATTGTGGCCTAAAATTTCTGATTTCTGCAGCTTTTCTGAAAGTTGCAAAAGAAATAGAAAAATGCAATAGTTGCGATTTGTTGTGTGTAAGGCAACTTGTTCCAGTGAGAATAAATTTGCCAATAGCTTGGTGAGGTATGACTTAACATTTTACATGGGAAACTACAGTGATTGGTCAAATTTGAGGTAAAGTTGTGGTGACTGGACAAAATTTTAAGGTCATGCAGAATTCACAGGGACTGGCTGAATTAATTACTGGTTAATTGATGCGAACGCGTCATTGCAACGTCCTGGAGGGGACTGGTAATGCTGAGATTAATTATGATGGTTTGTTACTTTGTCACCAGGCCTATCCAGAGCTGCTGTGTATGGTAGTTACACCTCATGTTCCTCATACATGCATCCCACACACACACACACACACACACACACACACACACACACGTAACCACGTTCAACCTGCAGGCACACACAAGGACAGACACTGCGCAACATGCATCACTATGCACACATCAGAGTCATATATACAAATGCATCCTAATTGACAAAAAAACATGCACACCCACACACAAAACACACTGCAGTGAACCTTTCTAATAATGCAAGTTCATCACCAGTCAGGCTGAGGCAGAACAGAGGGAGGAAAAAAAACACAGCTAGACCTAAATAAACTGAGTGTTGCTCCTGAGGATGAAGTGGCCAATCCTTGCAGTTCCCCAAAATGAGTCTCCCCTCTGGGCGCTGGCTTCAGCTTTGATGAATATTCATGAGTACATCGCCGGGATGAGGGTGGGTGTGTGTGTGGGGGGTGCGGGCAGAAGGATGTGGAGGTGGTCGGATGGAAGGCTGTGATAGTGTGTGTTTGTATTTCTTCCTCTGGGAGTGTGACAGAGAGACACCAAAAAAACAGATGAAGGTTGTTGCTGCTGGGACAGCTGACATATGCATCAGCCAGAGATTCAGAACCCAGAGGTCACAGGTCACAGATAAGACGTAAACATGTGAGTGATTGCTGTTGTGTTTGTGTGTGTGTTCTAGCGGTAGTTGTTGATGTTGTGGCTTGTAACACTCCTGAGGCTTACATCAATTTCTGTCTAGGAAAAAAAAAGCAGGTAAAGAAAGAGGTATCAATATTTTGCTGGTGTACATTGTAAGTAGCTGATGTTTAAAGCTGCACATGGCGAGATTATTTTATGCCACGCTGCCTTTGTTTGACATTTAACAGTAGTGGGTGAAAGGGAATGTAGGAAAAGGATAAAGACATTCAATAAAGGTTCCTTGACGGACTCGAATAGGGGACTTTGCAAGTTAAATGGTTTGTATCTTAAAGGTAACACACAATGGCAATGTTATGGTGTGTGTCACAGCACCCCCACCTATTATTTTCTATGTAGCCAAATCCAAACACCAGCAGTGTCAAGATACTGCATCAAGAAACACAATTTTCCTATTTGCCATTTTATTACATTCCCTCCCTCCATTTGGCCTTGACAACCTTGTGTACTGCTTCTGTGTGTACAGCATATGCAGTGTGTGCTACATTCATCACATGACACAACACTGTAAGACATGTAGCTGCAGGGACAGCAGAACACCCACAGAAAGGACATTTCTGAAGACAGCTCATGCAGTCACCATTACAACTGATGCATTCAAAGATTCCTGTACAATTTTGCATCAGGACTAATCACCGGGATTTGGTTGCACCAGCTGGTCATAGATTGTGTGTAAACCTTTCAAAGTTCTTAGCTAGTGCCAGTGATTTACTAACAAACAATATAAAAATCACAGAGCTGGACTAAGTACACAGATCCTTTACTTAACTAAAAGTACTAAATTCTAAAAATACTCCATTTCAACTATATGTAAAAGTGCAGCTAATCATTCTTTTCATTATGAATTCATCTGCTGATTATTTTCTGGATTAATTAATTGATTCTTTGATTTATAAAAACTCAAATAGGGAGAAATGTTGTCATAGTTAACCAGAACACACTTTCACAATGTGTTGTCCAACCAATAGAGCAAACCTCAAAATTGAAAATGTAACCAAAAGAAAAAGCAGTGAAGCCCTATTTACAGCCACTGTTTGGTTTGTCTGTTCTGGGCTCCCATGGAAGTCGACCCATGGCATCTGTAGATTAAAACAGTTCATTCTAAAAAAGGAAACCATAACAGAATGATTTTTATTTTATCTTATTTTCAGGCCAATAGATCCTCCTAAATGTTACACACTGAACCTTTATGTACAAAGTATCTCAAGGGTCCAGAATTTTTGGGGTACTAAAAGTAGTAGTAAACTAGCCAGTTATTTGGTATTTTAGCATTTCTAACATTTCTAACATTTCTAAAATTTCTAAAATTTCTAACATTTCTAGCATTATTGCTTTGTAATTTGAAGAATTATTTTTCAGCATTTTATCAGTGTGTCAGCTATTTCAACTGTATTACATCTCTTCACACTAAACGGCATGTATTAAGAAAGCTAACTTTAGACATGTCATTTAATTCGGCTACCTGAGCGACAGTTTAGTAACAACTAATACTAACTGTTTATATGGTACAAACTTGTTTTGATTTAGTGATGCTTAAATCTCCAATTAGTAGGCTGAACACTGTATGTGTTATAATCAGGCTAAGTTTGAACTTATGAAGAGCTGGTGCTGTGCTGGCATGTTTTTGGCAGCGTAATACAAAATAATCATTAGTGGCTTTCAGCCGCTCTGTAGCTTAAAGGATGCATGAGAATCCTCCTTCTTTAGCAGGTGTGATCATGGAGAAATGCTGGCTAGGCTGCAGGCTACGTCAAGTGTTGACAAGAGTTGGAGACACCTCGCTGCACTCTGGGATGAGCTTGGAGGACTCAGGGCAAACAAGATGACATCAAATTGTCTTGACGAATCTCCACCATTGGCCAAAAATACATTCTGGATACTTTTCTGGGTGACAAACTGTCTCCAGGAAGTGAGTGCTACTACTTCTTCTCCAGGAAGAGACTGAAAAAATGTGTGGTTTACAGTTGTGTTACATGATTTCTAAGAATTGCAATCATTAAAGCTGAGGGTGCTAAGATTTAAATGTATGTTAAAGCTCTATAATTGTATACTGTACATTTCCTACAGTCAAAGTATATTTTTTGTGGTTTCCTCCATATCTTGCTTCCCAAGTTTAGTTCAATGTTAACCCAGCATTGTTTTGACTTCTACAACACTGGGAGAAGGGGAAAAGCAGAGAGGAGGCAGAGGATGAATTGAGGCAGCTGGAGGGATGGAAAGTAAGGAGGGTGGGTGGGGTAGAGAGGAAGTGAGGGAGAGATCAATAGAGGACGTACAGTTTGAGCAGCAAAAGAAAGTAAGAATTATGGTGGATCAAAGAATATTGTTCTAGGCAACACAGAGAATCACACCAGTGGGACAAAGACAGAGACTGAGAAAGACCTCCAAAATCTCAACACCGGGGAAACAAGTTTCAATGATTTATTCAGCAGAACATCTATTAAATCACGACAGAGGGAGCGCATTGTAAAAATACACTTTATTGCTAATAGTTAAAGCGTGTGTGTGTGTGTGTATTTTGGCAGGGGAACAGGTTGGATGTAACTACAGAAGTCTGAATGCAGATGTTACCAGCTGCAACGAAGGGATAGAGGCCTGTATCCCCAGAATCCAGTGGAGAGAGAAAGAGCTTTAACGGATGGAGGGTAAAAATAGTAATGACACCGAAACAGAGACCGATCCCTGCTGCCAATATCAGCTTGTAGTCCTGCGAAGGGCAACCGAAAGCCAAAGTGGCAGACTTCCTGACTGATTTGGTGATTTCCTTTAGTACCACCATGAGGTTGTCCCCTGATCCCCTGACTTTTGATCAAGCACCATCAGTAGGTTGACATTTTGACTTATACTTCACAATATTTCAACATCTACAAGATTAACTGGTACACATTTTTGTACAGACATTCATGTTCCCCAGAAGATGAATCCTGACATCTTTGGTGATCCCCTGACTTTTGGTCTTGCACCACATACACACGATATAACACTATACGTTTATACCCCCTTATATACATACCCTTTACATAATATAGCCTATATACATACTATATACATATTTTATCTTATGATACTGTGCAGCCAGTCTTTATATGTGTATATCCTGTATTTCATTTCAACTATACTTCTGTTGTACAATTATTTTTTCTGTGCAGCTACATTTTTTTAATTTCTCATCTATCACCCTTTATGTGTTGTGTAACAAGCAAATTTCCCCTGTTTGGTATTATAAGTCCATCTTATGCGATCTTATGCAGACATCCACTGTCTTTTTGAACTCCCGGCTTGCATTTAGTACAATCATCGTGTCAGAATTTCTATTTGTCCAATACTTTGGTTTATTACTAAATTCCTTCCAAAGTAATGACATTCCCATCAGCCTCAGCTGTGTTTTCCACTCATTAGCAGATGTTATCATGCTAACATAACTAAGATGGTAACATTGATGAATAAATTTATGATGTCTGATCTGGAAATGACAACCAGTACCGTACACATTATAAATACTTAATTCCCAAATGTTCAGAAAAAAGCAGACTGTTTCTTACATCTCTAGCTCATCACTTTCGACACTCAATATTACATATGATATCAAAATCTCATAAATTACTTAACATGTTGACCTTTCTGCTTACACCATCCTCACAGAAAACTATTTACAGTTATACTGCCATGCACATCTCTTAACATGTTCAGCCTCACAGCATGATAAACACTGGTTTTCTTTACGATGAGCATTACAGCCCACAAGAGCTGCTTGACTGTAGGCATCTCCGTCTTGTTAATTACGGAAAGAGCACTTATTACATGTAAACACTTGGTGTTCAAACATGGTACTTTTTAATTTATTCTCTGTCTGTTTGTAATTAAACATGCTACAAATTCTTAAGCCAGACCTCAATTGAATTGGAAATACTTGACCTCCAGAGGACCCACCTGAATAAATATAGGTTACAGTGTTTGAATAAAAACTAACTCCCGCTGGAAATATAAATAAAAGAAACATAAAAGAGCCTCATATATTTTTTTTTATTTTTCCCAGAGAGACAGTCAAGATGTCAAGGCTGTGCCTGTGGTCCAGCTAACGAAGAACTATGATCGAAGGCCTATAGCTGTGTGAGACGGATCTGAGGTCAGAGTGATTTTGTCATAGCACCGACTTAGTTTGATTACTACCGGCCTGACTGACTGGAGAGTGTATTGACTGAGAATGTGAATGGGCTATCTTAGATATTTATGACCGCCCTTTGCTCATGCATTCCTGATGCTGTGGGAAAGGCCAGAGACAGATTGAGATTATTCAGTGAATGAGAATATATTTCTGTGAGACTAAATATGTGTATTACGTTTATGTGTGCACAGGCAAGAACAACGTATAGGTGATTTGTTTCTGTATGGACAAGAGAAGGGTTCAGGGGTTATGTTCAGTTAGTTTGTGAGTATGTGTGAGTTTTGGAAAACCCATCTACTACAAAATACATTTCTGTACTACTAACCTGCCATGCAAAATAGGTTTTGGAGGAAATGTAATTGCTGCCTAGAGAACGTTCACTGGTAATCTTTTTTCCACCCCAGAAAATTTGATATTTTTAAGAGGTATGGAGGATGGTAGGGTCAGCATCCCACATTATATATTATGCTTCAGGTCACAGTGTGCACTTTTTCAGTTAAGACCACAATCTTTGCATAGCCTTAACCTCTGAGTTGCCTTAACATAACCATAAAACCATTAATCATGCTTGTTACCAGGAACAGAAATTGCAGTGACCATGAGCTGAAACAATGAATCGATTAGTCAGTGAACAGAATATTAATCTGTAACCATTTTGATCTTTGTTTATACAGAGCATATTTTATACACAGGGGAGAAACACAATGTGCCTTACATGAAGATTAAGAAGAAAAGAAAGAGGAAGAAAAAAATTGAGAAGAGGAAGGAGAGAAAATAATAATAATAGTGAATATGATAATAGACATTCACAAGCATACAGACAGACCCACATAGACTTTTCAATTACAAAGGATCTTTAATCCTAAAAAAATGTTTTAAGGAAAGATTTACCATTGTTTGTAGCACATTGTAGTTTCTCCAGTGTGAGGATTGTCTATTTTATACCGTTATAAACTGAATATATTCAGATTTTGGACCGTTGGACAGACAAAACAAGTAAACTGTAGACCTCATCTCAGGCTCTTTCAACGGGCATTTGTCACTATTTCCTGAACAAACAATTAATCAGTTCAAAAAAACACATCAATTTCTCTCCCAACATGATGTGTGTTTGAGTTGAGACTCTGCTCATGTGAATCTCTGGAACAAAACCAAGCAAACATGATGCACAGTGTCCTTCGTCCTATGTCAACACTGATGTAACATGAATGCGGCAAAAAAATCTCAGACTTAATAATACAGCTGGGGGAGACTGGGGAGGATGAAGAAGTTAAATTACAAGCAGCAAATACAGCAAGAACATTGAGGAGCAGTCTGAACAAATGGGTGCGTGAACAGTGTGCAGATGCAGTTGCTATAAGCATGTCCTCACTGTGTGAATTCACACATTGTGATTCCTATAAGAACAAAAAATGCACATTAGCCGTAGATCAACACATTTTTCAGGAGACAGAGTTGGTTTTATGGGTTGTGTGTGTATTGAGTAGTCATGTGTATTTATAGGGGGTAAAATGTTTGCCCTGGGGCATCATTCTTGTGTACATGTGAGTGTGTGTTAAGCTGATATGCGTAAATTGGATAATATGTGTATGTTTGAACGAGGGACCCCATTCACTTTTACCAGCTGCTGCCATTCATAACTCGTTGTCATGTTGCAAATAGCTTTATAAAGCAGAGGAGGGAAAAACGCACCCCTGTTATTTTGTCAGTGTCACTTGTTTGGTGCATTGACAAGGATAGGTTGGGTGGGTTGAGGAGGAGGAGGCGGGTGGGTGGTTGGACCTTGAATTCATGCAAGCAAGAGACCGGACCCAACCAAGCAATGGGCTGGCAAGGCAGGCGAAAATAAACAGCAGGTCTGAAGAATCAATTCAGCGTGCCTGTCAGAGGACTGTCAAACTCCCCTCCATGATGGACAGTCTGGATGTTCACAGTCTATTTGCCGCCAGGCTGTGGAGCGGTGAGTAAGTGAACCGTGCCGGGCCGAGCACAGACAATATGAAGAGGGAGTGCAGAGCAATATCTGCTGTTGCCATGCTAGATCAGCATAAACGTCAAGGCCACTCTGGCGTGGCCTCAGGGGTCTTCTAGGGAGAGCTATTTGTGTGTGTGTGTGTGTGCCTGAAGGTGGGTGTCTGTGTGTGCTTAGGGTGTCAATATGTGTGTGTTTGCAGCATGATACATGTTGTGGTTATAAGTGTAAACTGTTAACATAAATCAAGCTTGAAATCTTAATTAACTCAATCCATTTACCTGTGGTTTGATTTGCTTTCATGGTGCATATACATTTATATATACACCCACCAACAGAGGCCTTAGAGCAGCTGAGATTAATTCACTGAAAATTCAAGATACTGACACTGAAGTAAGTAATTAGCAGCTGGTTTCTGTTCTCAGAATTATGCAGAACAACCCGAAAACAAACAGTATCGTCTGTAATTATTCGTAATTATCACCCATGTGGTAGTCATGCTGTGCCACCCACAATAACACATTTTTTAACTGTCTGCAGTTTCATAATGGAGTTCATCCAAAAGCTGGTGCCAGACAGACAATATCATCCCTCAAGTTCTGTGTTCCAATTTTATCCCCCGAGCTTGACTTGTCATCATTGCTCAATGCTGACTGGATTTCAGTTTAAACAGATTACTGGTTACCTGGTGAAAGATGAAACCTTTGGCATTAGCCTCTTGCTAAGGGGTTTCATGATGAGGCATGTGTAATAATTTTTTTCTTAGCTTCAAAAAATTAAAGGTTTTATAACTACCAATTTATGCCAGTATGCTGCCAATATGTCACCTACAACCATTATCAATAATTACTGCAAGATTGGTAAAATGATACCTGCAGGACCTGTTTGTATCTCCAATTATGCGGATTGCACAATAATTACACTAATTATTGTTTTTGGTTAAAAACAAGTACATGCATACAAGAACTCATTGATTACAATTCCCTTGCTGCCCTGATCTTTGTTACTAACAGCAGATTCTCTTAACACACAAAACACTGGTATGAACTCTGAATTCTTCTTACATGATGATGAAATCTAGAGTCACAATGACGAACAATCTGTCCTAAAACATTATGAATCTGTAAATCACACTCTCTTTCACACAGAACTGCGATTTCTGCTCAATGGCATCATTCTTCAACACCGGATATTTAATCCAGTCCCCAACTTGAGAATCTTAATATCACCAGACAACTCAAGACAGCTGGTAAGTGGGAGACGTTTTTGCTTCAGGACTTTCTGGCAGAAAGCCTTTCACAAACACAGGACTTTTACCCAGGAGGCCGCTGTCTTTGTCCCGCGTGAAACCAAAAGTCAGTATTGACTTATTATCTTTAACAAATCTGGGATCTTTTCCTAAACCTAACCAGTCCATTTTGTTGCCTAAACTTAACCAACTGCGACTGAAAACTCAAAATAATCATTTAAAAAAACATGGAAATTAGTTAACTAATCCACTAAGTCTAAAAATAATAAGATCAATATTGACTTTTGGTTTCACACAGGACATGAAAACCAGCCTCTTGGGTAAAATTCCTGTGTTTGACCCATTCATCCACCACAACCTTCTTCTTATTTGGACTTTGTTGATCTTTATACCACATCACCTGACTTCCTAAAGGCTTTCTGGCAGAAAAGTGGAGGTAAAGTTCTTCTAAGTGCAGACAGTTGTATGACTGCAAAGTTGGTTGTCCAAGGGTTAAAAGTAGGGTGCACTCAAAATAAAGCTCCATATACATCAAATTTGGGTAAAAAAATTAAATTAGAATAAAAACAAAAACAACACATCTTTACCTTTTCACTGTGTGCTGTGTAGTCCCTTTGCTTAAGCAAGTCTCTGCCTTCAGACTACACTGTCTGACAACTGATTAAGGCTACCGATTTCTGATCTGATTACACATAATCTATAGCCCACCAGCCCTGCTACAGAATATATAAATTATCTTGTTGCATCCTACAAAACATGTATGTTTGTGTCATTTACTAAGAAAAGTGGCATCCCTATGTTCACAAAGGTTGATACTGGCCAATACCGAGTGGGACATTAACAGTTAAATAATAAATTACATTACTTCAAACATATATCTTGATCTGTACAGTTGTTTCTTGTTCATTATCAGTCAACATGCAGTATGCTAATATCTTTGATAAACTCAAATTAGCCAATAAAAGTGTTTTGGGGTTAAAGGTGTCTTCTAGAGTTTTCTTGTCGACCAACCAAGTTTTTATTCAGCAGGATACATTAACAAAATACGGACCTATTGATAATGACACATTGCTCAACAGTGCTACTAGTGGTCCAAAAACACCATAAAGAAAATCTTTTGGTTAAATAATCTTAGCATTCATGTAAAAATACATAGTCTAAAAATACATAGTCTACAATTGTACATAGTGACACAGAAATGCAATTGTTTATCTATTATTACTACTAGTACTACTTTGCAGTAAGGTGGAGTTGTAGAAGATGGCTTCATATTCAAATGACTGAGGACAGTGGTGTCAGTCCCGCTGTATGCAGCACAACACAAGTGTTTGGGGGCTGATTTAAAAAAAAAAAAAAACAAGGTCGATTGTCCTTTCCGTCCTCTGTGGACCCTCCTCTCTGTTTGTATCACAGCAGCTCTCTGTGCTGGAGCGTTCATGCTCCATTGCTCTGGTCTGAGTGCTCGGCTTGCCATGGGGTGTCTGGGTCCTGCAGCACAAGACAGTAAATCCTCCCGAGTCCTGATGGCTATTGATTAGGCATTCACATCGTGCCTCCTGCCCAGGAGAAAACAGCGCTGGCCCCCACTTTCTCTCCCTGATCATCCCTTTCTCCCTATTCACAGTTACACTTCTACCAGCGGGCCCTCACACAGATATAACAGCATACAGTATATTATGCAGTAAAGTATGCAGGCACAGCTTCTCACTTTTTTTCTCAGCATCTCAACAGCTCAACAAACATCTCGCCTCCGCTGTTGTTTATCTGACAGTGTGACTCTCCTTCCTTCTCTCTCTCTCTCTCTCTTTCTCTCTCTGACACCACGTCCCTTTCACTTCCCCTCATCTGTCATTTCCTCTTTGTCACTCTGCCTCATTTCATCCCTTTCTCCATCTCTAACCTGTCACCCTTGTCCGGTCTCTCCGGGACGTAGCGAGCGGTGTGGCTGTAATTACCACCCGCTGAGGGAGTGTGGAAGCATGCTCTGGTTGTGTGTCATCCCTGATCATGATAATGTATGCAGATGAGCCTGTGAATACGAATCAAATGTTTCCCCTTGGTGGAAGGGCTAAACTTAGATGACCAGGCGTTCACCTTAACCACTCTGTGACACCAGTTGCAAAGTGCTGAGTGAGCAGCACCGGTGAACCTCACAGTGTAAACAAACAAACAAACAGGCAACCCTCGGTGGAGTCCAAGAGATGCCCTGGTAACACATTCAAACACACGAAATAGCACAAACTTCAAACACAGACAACAAAGGATGAGCTCGACATGATTAGTGCATTTCTCCCGAATGGAAAAAAAAGCTCATTGACTTTGTGCTCATTCTGCCCAGAAACTCACTTCCTCAAACACTAAAGCAATGTCAAAGCATGGCACTAAAGGTAATTTAGGAGAAGAAAATTGCAGCTTAGCTATTTATAGCTGGGATGTGAGTAAACAGTACACAAGCGCAAGTTACAATCAAAACTTGAATACATCATTTTTATTTGCTCAATATATCTCCATGCTACAGTTTACGGTGTGTATTTACAACCCCTCCCTCGTGTCATATTTCAACACACAGCTTTTACCTAAAAATACGACCATAATATAGTTTGCAGGTGAAACTAGATTTTTTTTTTTCTTTTACTGCATTGACTCAGTCTCAGCAGGGTTTTGTGTTTGTGTGCGAATTGGATTGGGTGTGTGTGTGTGTGTGTGTGTGTGTGTGTGTGTGTGTGTGTGTGTGTGTGTGTGTGTGTGTGTGAGCACAACTGTGCATGTAATTGTGTGCATTCATGTATGTTTGTGTCTGTGGGTGTGTGACAGAGGGAAAGATAAAGACAGAGAAAGGTTGTTTATTCATGATTTTCTTTGTGAACGTGGGGTTGAGAGGGTGTGGGTGTCAATGTGTGACTTTTGAGTGTGTGTGTGTGTGTGGGAGAGACGTGCTTTCAAAATTTTGTTTAGGGATTGTCACTGTGGATGTCAAAATGTGTGTGCATGCATGACAGAAAGGGGGATTACTGTATGAGTGTGTGGGTGTACATTTTTCTGCCTGTGTGTGCGATTGGGAGAGAGAGAGAAAGAAAGGTATGCCTTCTAGTTTTGCAAGTGGGTGTGTGTTTACTTGAGAGACACATGAAGATATGTGTGTTTTCAGGATTTGCTGGTTGTGCCTGTGCTCGTGTGTGTGTGTGCATACGATGGAGGATCCATAAACTGCCAGTCCCTGAGCTGGAGGGCTGCCCAGGAGCCTCTGCTAACCCTCTCTTAGGTGATTTAGGAAGCTATCGATTTCATAGTGCTGCTTTGTTTTTCCGCTTTTTCATAAATAGCAGATCAAACTCGCTATCGCCCTTGTTTGTTTTGTTCTCTTTCTCCTGCAGGCTATTTACTCTGACATTTCCACCACTATCCTTGTTACATGGTGCAGGAAAATCATTTCATTTTTCTGCAGCTCTGCAGACTATCAGAGGCAATACCAGTGATGATGAAGATAATGATTACGATGAAGAGCCCGAGGACAGTGAAATGCTAAGGATGAAAAGCTTTTAATGAGCACATAATCATGATGAAGCCAATAGAAATAGTAACAATGACTCTGACAATTTTAATATAGGGGGATTTATTTTTTGACAGTATATAATTAGTGGACAGAGCTTCTGGGTCTGTGAAGTGAAGCCAACATGGAAGTCTCTTAAACCTACATTTTCTTCAATGGCCAGCAGGGGGCAGCTCCATGGACTGCAAAATAGAAGCTCAATAGAAGAGCCTTGATAGGGAGAAAGTTTAGTTAGTTAGTTAGTTTCAAGTCTTCTTCCATATAGCATAATGTTCACATGGTCCCATTTAGATTAAAATATATGATAAAGAAGGGTATGCTTTAGGACGTGGCTACCTTGTGATTGACACTTCATTCTTAGTGAGTCCGTCCAGTGTAACACACAAAACTCAGATCCTTTCCTGCTATGGATGAATCAAAACCAAGCGTAGCCCATGAGTTGTACTCACAGTACATCACTAACGCTTGCTCAGAAAAAAATTACATGGCGAGGGCCATAATGCCAAACTCGAGGCATCAAAACTCTGACAATAGGTTCACACTCGGATTACTTTATACTACTTATACTTTGTTCTTTTAAACGTTAAAGTGTCACTTCATCCAAATTGCAAAAACAATTAACTTAACTCACTTAATTACTGTGGTATCTAGTCATGCACATAGGTTTCAATCTATTGTCTCTGATTTTGACAAATCGGTCCCTGAGATTTCTGCCTCAAAATCAATACAATGGATGTGAATAGAATTGTATTGTACTCTCTGCATTGAAAGATTACATCTTAAAACGGCAGGACAAACTATCTGCATGGCCACATTGATATTACAAGATGTAAATATGAAAATAGTTTTGTTGTTTTTGTTATTTGAGTGAACTAACTCTTTACTACTATTTTGAAGGTAGATTTTGTTTTCCTGTAGTTGTGTTGTTAGGGTTACACTGAAATAATGAGACAAATAAATTAAATCTAAGTCTAATTTGCAGAGCAAGAGTGTCAGCACATCATGCTTGCATTAGCTGATTGTTTTCATTCATGCTCCAAAATCACTGGCTCATTCAGTTTGGCTACCAGCCGTCTAGTCATGTACAACGCCAGTGCCAGAACCAGTTTAGTTAGTCCCTTCTGGACTATATGGCGGACTCTGTGGCATCTGTAGATGTAAAAGGGTCATTCTAAGGTAACAAAAACAGAATGATTCACTTATTTTCAGGTGTTCTATACTAATAAAAACATAATTTTGCCTATTATATTCCATTTAGATTAAAAAATGTATACATATATATAAATGTGATACAATGGACCTTTAAATTTAGCACAGCATTAGTTCAGGCAGGCCAGCTCACAATCACAGTTACATCAGCTTATAGCAGCTGATCATAAACAACCTGCATCAGTTGATGGCTCAGCTGTTTCCCTATGAAATAAGATGTAACACGCTCAGCTCCCATTAAGACTATAAAGACTGCGTACTGAATCCTAAATGTGTAGGACAGCACTCCTATAAAACTTTTTACTTTTGGGTTTCCATGTGACAAAATTAAAAGGTTTAATGGGAGTGCTGTCCTAGTCCTCAGCTGATTCCCTTCTAGAATTCAATTGGGAAATCTCATATATAGCCTTATTTAAGCTGGGTTAGTCTGCCAACTCTTTTTGCTTTCTCTGCAAGCTGCTTTGCAACCTGCCTCCACCCCAGCTCCTCCTTTCATGCTGTATCTGATTTAATCAGTGTCATTTCTGTTGTCACTGATTCCTGCTCTGTTCTTAACCCTATGGGGGGTCTCTGCTGCTGCTCTCCCAGAATAGAGCCATACCACCAAATATAACTTACTGCTATTGGAAATGACAAAAGTGGTCCTGACTGAACTAAGATTTCTATATTCATGTTTCATGTGTCATGTTGTGTGTTTTTAGTAACAGGGGAATTGCTCTCAACCTAATCCCCGTTGCTACACTGACTCTTTGAGAGTCTTTTGATGATGAGGAAGAACCTGATGACAATGTAATAATACTAATGAATGGCAGGAGTAATGACATTTATGATGATGATGATGATAATGATGATGGTCCTGATCATTATGAGGTTGATGAAGATGATGATATGCTGTCTGTAATAATGATGACAAATAAGTTGAAGAAGATGGATGAAAAAGGTAATAAGGTTTTTAATAATAACCAGTCTATATAAGAGTTATTTTGAGGAGTCAAATGTTTGCCTGGCTCATACAGGTTTATTTCTCACCTGCACTGGTTTGGTATTTTGGGGATTTGACACAAGAATGACTGCAGCGAAGTGAGAGGAGGAGGGTGTATTCTTCGGTGCTATTTTTAAGGCTTTTAGTTGGAGCTATAATATCAGATTTCCATATGAGACTATCATAATATCCTGAATGTTGGTGTTTCTCTGGCTGTATGACACACAGCATGATACAGTTTTCTAACCCTATTAGACTCTTACATCTAAGTGAATTAAACAGCAAATATCACTGCCTGTTTGGCCATAGACTAATCTCCTGGCAGATTTTTCTTGATGTGCTCTCCTCCGACTCCAACATTACAGCAGTGCCAGAGTCAAACTGAACATAATTTCACTGATAGTGAACGCACAGATGCTTGGATTGATCACGGTTGGCAATGATCCACTCTGACAGATCAAGGAAACCTATGTGAACGTGGATGTTGTTCAGTCATAAAAAACATGAGTGAGGTTGTTTATGACAGGCGCTCGGAGAAAAAAAATAACATCAATGTACCAGTTTTGTCAGACTGCCACAGGAGGGTTGTTAAATTGCCTAGCCGGCACAACATGGAACTTGTTAGCTTATGGATACAAATCAACAAACTTGCAATTAATGACTACTTGCAATGTAATCAGATGAAACACATTAATAAATACATCATTTGATTCATTTAATTAAAAAGCGGCGTATTAAATTGAAAATGTGGAGTAGAATTTCTCTTCATCAGAGCCAAGAAACATGATATGTGTGCAAAGCATGTGGTTACAGATTCAGCATAAGAATTTCATTCATGAACATTATTTGAAATGAAAATGACTGAATGGAGTTTATGGATTTTGCTTTCCCTTTTCCAAAGTGGCAGTTTAATGTTAAGGAGCAGATAACAGCACAGCCCAGTAAGCTAGTTTTTGTGATAAGTAGGTTAAAAGATTTTCAGGTATATATTCAAACTGGGAAAACCCTTTTTTCAAAATTGGAAGTCCAGATTTCATATATCCTTGGTTTCAACTGCATTTTGATCACTATATTTGTAGTGTGTACATTGAGTGGATGTCAATGATTTAACGTGGAATATGGTGATGATTAAGAAATTGACGTGATGTATGAAACAACGAAGAATATAGATGCCAATACTAATGATGTGTAAATCAGAGGGAATAGAACCCTGTGACAGACTAAAACTAATGGAGGCAATTGTGTGTCTAAATAATCCTTGCAAGTCAGCAGTAGCTCATCTCCATGTCAGGGCAACAGCACTAAAAGACTGCTCCCTCACGATGAAAAGAACAATATGTAAAACTGAAAAGCAACCATAGCAACCATTTATCTCAGTATAATATTACTGATGGCATAGTTACAAAGCTTCTATTCATACTTACATTTAACTAATTTCCCAGTGAATTATCATCCCAATTTATCCTACAAATGGCATTCCAAATGGTCTCTCTTTTTAGGGGATTCAGTGGGGTTTTGAAGCAGCCCTTTTCGTTGCGGATATGCATCTCCAAGAACACAGATGCTGTGTTGTTTGCCTCGCCGAGAGCCTCTAACCCCCCACAGATGTGCTCATTTCCCAAGGCAAGGGGAAATGACATGCCTCTGTGCAGAATCTGGACATATTCCCTCCTAATGATATAGAAATACACAACTAAGCAATTCTGCTGGGGACAGATCCTGTCTCATTTGGCAAGAATTTTGTTTATATGTATACAGTTCTCTGACTCAAACAGCGTCCTTATGTCACTTTCAAGTTCCAGTGGTAATTAGGTTGGAATCAGAGGAAAAACACCCCATGTTGTGTGATCCATAGAATGAAGTCTCAAGGGCCTTAATGAATGTCTAAAATATGAGCACACATCCTCATAAAAGCACAGAACTGAACCAAATTGAAAAATAACCATGTCTAATACACCCCATTTGCCATTGATTGTGGTTTCTCCAATTGTGCGTTGTAATTATTTTGTTGGAGCACCACAGAGAGCTGCTGACCACAACCTTGCCCAGGACACGCTGCCAGCAGAATAATAATAAAGCACAGGAAGAAAATTGAGGCCAGTGTCTCCAGTCTCAGGTCTTTCATTCAACATGAGTCAGACAGAAGTGTTTGTATCATTTTGTGAAACCTAAATTAAATCTAAGTAGATGAGAGCAGGCCTCCTGTACTCTAAGGTCTTTGTTTCAATGCGAAAGAAGGAGGAGAATTTAATATGGCTGAAACTAACATTTGTGTTGGTTGTGTTGATTGTCTGTATGGGGGGGGGGGTTAGAAGAAGCTAGGCCAAACTGAACCACTGGAGTGTGCTCTGGGGATAAGATGGAGGATTAAGGGGAAAAGGGAGAACCGGAGAATGGGAAATAAGTTTCAAAACCGAGAGAGAGAGAGTCTACAGCGCATAGGAGGTGAGCGAGAAATGAAGATGAAGTGAGGCAGAGAGAAAAAAGGAAACTGGCTAGAACGTGTTGAGACAGAGGATGAATGTTTGAGGCTATAGCTTTTAAAAACTCCAATAAAGCCAGCTGGCTCTTGGCTGCATTGGAAAATGGAAAAAGGAGGCTTTGAGTGGCAAGTCCAGGGGCCAGTGGAGCGAGGCGGGGCCCGGTGAGGCCAAGCAGTGGGGCAGCCCCCCTTTGTGAGCGAGAACTCATTTACAATGGTTAAGGCAGGGTGAGCCTCACTTAGCTGGGCCAAAACAGGACTGCAGCTCTCTCCTGCAGTCCTCACCAGGACTCCAATCCATCATGTGTTTGTAATGAAACACTGGGTAGTCATAAAACACCATTATTCATCATATTCCTACAAAATAATATAGGCACGCTTTTTGGTGTGCCTTTCCCTTTCAACAGCTCTATGCATGACTTACATACAGCACAGAGCTAGCCTTAAAGCAGCATGGGGTGAAGTTGTAGAGGAAATGACCCTGCTGGGCAATAATATGACTAAGAAGATGCTCCGCTCACAGTAAACACCAATCCTGTCTGGCCGGGCTGTGGTAATGAGTGAAGAATCCTGCTGTGGTCTCCCAGCCTGCCACTCTCCACCTCCAATATTAACATCTTTTCTCAAAGTCAGGCAAAGGCAGGAAATGCATCTGTTGTTCAACCTTGAAGATGAACATATTGCCTCTAAGCCCTTCGGTTCCCAACCATGTGACCATTTAAAGAAATAGTTCAGCATTTTGGGGAAATGTAAAGAAATTAGCTTAGCTTAGCATAAAGATTGGCAGTAGGGGGAAAACAGCTGGGGTCTGTCTAAAGCAGCGTCAACCGAATATTTTCCGCCATTGACTGAATTTTTTTAACGATAATGGAAAAATATGAATGCTGTCCATCAATTTGACAGATGTGGGTGATATGCGGTGAGTGTTTAGAAAGCATAGTATTTGTGATGTGGTTGATAAACAAGGTTAAAAAAAAGAAGGACTGATGCGGTGGAGGATGAAGGACTAGCAAGTAATACTCATAATGTTAATCAGCCAGCTGCAGCTAATGTTACAGGAGAAGCAAGTTACAGCAAGAAGGTAAAAATCTGCTTTGTGTGGTTTAGACATGAAAAGTGACCTCACCGTTGGTCTCTCTGTTCATCTTTTCTCTCTGTTATTGTCATAGAGTTGTTTTTAAAAATTAAATGCTAATGAGAAGGCTATTATGTCTCTTTACCATTAAAAAATTAAAAAGGCGAGTAAATAAATTATGATGGAATTTTTACCACCCTGTCTGTCAAAATGATGGACAACGTGAAAGCCTATAATGTAACCTCTGGTTTATAGTGATAAAATACACCTACAAACACATCTAACGCTCACTAATTAACATGTTTATATATATCTATCTTTTTTGTTTAACCCGTGCACAAATAGAAATGTAAAAATTACAATTTGTGGTTTCAAGGACCAGTATTAGAAACGAAATCAACCAATCACAGAGACTTGCTGTCTCCACCTGCTGCCATAGTCCAGACGTGTAATACAATAAATTACATATCTGGGTGTACATCAGCTATGGTGTAGCTGGCATAGCTTTAGCTAAGCTGTAACAAAAAAAATATCACTCTAGAAGAAAGCTACAAAAGATTCTTTTGTTGCAATTGTGACCCACTTCCAAGAAAAAAAGCTTAATTAATTAATTAATTAATTAATTGAATGCCCAAAAATATTGTGTAGCATAAATCTTTTTGCTGTCGTATTAATCATCTTGCTACCTGTCAAATGTATCTTGTGATTCCTTGGGGGGGTCCAGACCACCTGGTTAGGAAGAAAATGCTTTACATCATAAACATGTCAGGTATGTGCTTTGGAATTGTTTTGCCACAATGAGAAACCACTCCCAGGAGGAAAACTTTTTTATTTTTGGGCCATGAACACAGCATTATCCAGGCTAAAGCATCTCCTCAATGTTTGAATATATTTAGCAAATGTGTATTCTACCTATCCCACTTTTCTGATATCTGTAAAATGTTGAAAAGAAAAAACAGAAGAGAGTTATTTCTCTGCCAGAGCCATACAGATATTTCTTACACGGTCTTGTCTTCTTGGCAACAGGGCCCTCTCACTGTGATCTGCAAATATAGACCAGGATAGGTTTCATCGAAAGAACTGCCATCACTGGTGCTGAGCAGTGCAGACAGATTGAAAAGGTGCCGTATGTATGACTGCTAACATCCACAGGGAGGGCGTGAGTCAGTAGATTTGGCCTGAATTTAGAGCCGAAGCCCGTTGAAAGATGGGGCTCACCTCGCCGTTACCCATAAATCCCAAATGCTCTCATTATTGAGTGAATTCATCTTGTCAGGGGCCGGGACGTGGCTCAATTTAGGCTCCAGATTGCCATCCAGCTTTATTGAGTGGTCTCTCTCCTCAGTCAGAGAGAGGAGACGCCCTTGCCAAACGAGGCTGGCGCGATGACGGGCTGCCATCGACATCTTTACAGCTTCATCCTCCACTGACTTTGCATACACTTACACCACATACTCTCACATTGTGCTGAGTCACTGTGATTTGGTACCAGGAGTTTGTTTTGTTATGGGGGGGGGTGCGTTTGTGTAAATGTGTGTGCTTTCTCAAAGTATGTCCATTTATCATGTGAAGTCATGCTTTGGTTCCTTTGTTTTTGACAGTGAACAATGAAATGACAACCAGCCAAGTTGCTTCGATAATTTTAATACCAGCCTGTTGTTTACTGTCCCTGCAAATGCATCAAAGTCCAGCGACTCAAACACACACCTCTTTATCTTTGTGTTGGTGCATTTCTGTGGGTGGCTTGTCATTATTCTGCTTTGCGTCCTCTTTAACATAGCTATCAATAAGGAGCCCCGTTTCTAATCCTGCTGGTTAGCAGACTGAAGCCAGCACGGCCACCGTTGCATCCATGCTTGTCACGCTGGGCGTGTTATCATTAATGAGAGGCAGATAGCAGGGAGAGACGAGACACGTGGCAACTCGGCTGTCGATTTAGCAGCTGTGTCTCCCTCTTTCTCCCTGTCGGAAACTGTTAGGTGTGTTGTTCTTCAGCGTCATAGAGTTCAGTGTGTTTTTTAGGGTTGCTGAATGGTCTGTGTGATAAGCAGGGGGAGGATTTATTTCTGAGTGGGTCTGTGTGAATATCAAACACAGATTTGGTTAATTTTATATGTGTTCAGGCTCAGCTGTCCATTTGGTTAACTTGTGGAAATAAGTTGAGGGGGTTTGGTACAATGAATGCTGTGGCAAAGGTTTAAAGAGATCATTTTGGCTTGTCTAATCTAGAGTATATAATAGATCTATAATAAGGATCTCTAAACCCATAACTTCTGCTGGCTCCCTCCTTCCCATAACATTTTAAAATTGCAGCAGAGAGATTTAAATAGGGGGCGTGGCCTATTAGCTACAGAGTCGCCACTACATATGTCACCTGCCTCCAGATCAGCCAGTAGTGAAATTCAACTGCACCGGCCTGAATCACTACTAAATACCCATATATATAGATTTGTTGGAAAATTGGATGGGGGTTTAGTTACTCTATAAGAATGGTATTACTTGCATGGGGTTTTAATAAAAAAATTCTTACTGTGAGAGCAGATGGTACCTTTAAATGTACCCTGGGAAGTTTTCTTGTAAACATTTAGTGTATATGCCTTCAGTGTTTCCCATCAAAATGCATTGTGTGGATTTTTGAAGAAGAAGAAGGATTGTGGTGAATGCATTTTTTGAAGCCAATTTTTTGAATATTTGTTATAAATGGCTAACAAGTAGAGAAAAATAGGAATCTTGTAGAGCAATATTCTGGCAGGGGTTACTGTGAGACTGGTATGCCGCACAGTTTTTAATGGAACTGCCAACTGTACACAGAGTAGGATTCGGTCACAACAGACTGCAATTTTAACTGCTTTTGACTTTCTGATTGATCAGGGAAACTCACATGCTGACGCTCATACATGTTACCAAAATATTTACATGAATATATTGTATACATCACTTATACAGATTGATTATAAGATTGCTTCCTCAACAGTTCATACCCTGCAGACTGATTTATTGGTAGTTTTTAAATTATGTCAAAATTACATATCTACTGCACTTGACAGACTTGGACACAAACCAAAAAATCCTCCTTTTCAAGTGGTCTGCATCAAGTTGTGTGATCCACACCAGAGTTTGACTGACATCTTTCACACCACCCTGTACAGATCATATTAACAGGTCAAACACACCAGGGTTTGTTTAAGCTGGCCCAAACGTTAGGTGTGAAAACCCCTTTAGTTCCTTGTTAGTTCCTGTGGCTCTATAGTTCCTGGAACTATTTGGTAGAAATGTGCTATTGGTTTGGAAGTGGTGAAGATTTTTTCTTCATTTGCTAATGTTTTGCTGTTTCTTTGTGTTATTGTATGCTGCCGTTTGTTGAACTCTCTCTGCCACTATGTTGGCAATTTCAAATACTGTTTAAAGAAGTTCAAGACCGTTAGAGGTAACTCCCCATAATTCTTCCATACCTTCTTTACCAACAACAGAGCATTATGAAGTTCTTGAAAATAAACACATAGTCACTACTGTCTGTGCGCCTTGGAATTTGCTCATACAGTCTTACAACCATGCAGTAAACGCTGATACCTGCCACACACACAGTGCACACAATATAAACGATATCTCTCCAACCATTCACTGCTGCTGCACCTCCCATTTACAGCAAGAGATCTCCCAGATAACCCACTATCTCACAAATTAGAATAGTCACTCAGCCAGCTCCTCTTCAGCACATTCTTTAACGGCTGCAGATTTGTGACAGTCTCAACCGCCAGGATTCAATTTAAATCTCCACTTGACATGCTGAGTATGAGATGGTGCTTTTGCACAATCTTTCTTGTGGAGGTGACAAGGATTTTCCGCCAAGGCAAGTCTCTGTGCTGAGTATAGTGCCTGATTTGGAAATGCCCTTATGTACAGGGCTTGACCTTGCGTACTTGTTTCACAATGCAGTCAAATTGGTGGCATTTTCAAACTCACTGTAGCTGCTGATGAGTTTCGTAGTTGCACAGCTTTACTTTCTCATTAAGTCTAAATGTCAGACACTGCCACAGATGGAAGAGCTAGAGTCATTTAACCTATGCTGTGACAGTAAACACAGGTACCGCCATCAACCATAAAGTGGTACAGGTATAATGATTTGGGAGCAGATGTCAGCTTCACTGCCAGTGGGGAGCTTTTGAAATCACGTATCATAAAGCGTGAAATCTCTCAACTTAGGTCAAAATACTGAAGGTTATTGACCTCAAGGTACTGCGCAGCAGTGGGCAGCACAGTCATTCACTACATTTACTCTGCAGTGCAAAACTGCCATATGACTCAGCAGCTTTTATGAGAAATAAAGGTGTGAATCACACAACAGAGATGAAATTGGAAATGCTTGGAAGTGTGCATTGAAAATGAATAAATGTTGGGAACTCGCCACAAGTCAGTAGAATTAATGAACCTCTATGAATGTCTGACAGGCTACACAACAAGTCAGATTTACTTAATACCGAGGAGTGACAGAATTTCGATTGTTTCCAATTAAGACTGTTGCCAACATTATCAATTAATACACTATATGGATTATTTTTAATGTTTAGTCAGCAAAATGTCAGAAAATCTTTTAAAATGCCCATCACAATCTCTTTGAACTCTCCCAAAATTCTTGCCATTTCATTTCTTGTTCATCTACTAATCAACAGTGTGTAGGATTTAGTGGCATCTAGAGGTGAAGTTGCAGATGCAAACTAACTGAACACTATTTCACGACCTGGGAATCAATTAGTTTATTGACCAAAAAAGCCAAATTGGCAAACATTCCCTAGTTACAGCTTCTAAAATATGATTTGCTGTTTTACTTTATCTCATATGAGAGTGAACAAAATATCTTTTGGATTTGAACTGTTAGGTGGGCATAACAAGCAATTTGAAGATGTCATCTTGGACACTGAATGGGCATTTTTCAATATTATTTATAGACAAAACTGGCAGTTTAATTGATTATGACAATATTAGTTGGCCTGCATTATGTAGGGTGTTCTGTCATCACTTAAAATGATAAATATGTATATCGATATTCTCTGCACATCACTAATCCTGCAATCTTTGTACTATATGTATGTGTGTGTATGCCAACAGGACAAATTCCATAGCGATTTAAACAATGATGATAATGATGATGATGATGATGATGATGGTGATGGTGATAGTAGTGATGAGGAGCAGTGAGAGTGGACAAAGATAAAGGTATGAGATAACAGAGGTATGGTTGAGACTGCAGTAAGCTATGTTGAGGTTTTAGTGACACCTGCTGGAAGCTTGACAAGCAAGAGAGCGCCTCCTATAATGGCTACATTTATTAAAGTTTTACCAACAGTAGGGTGTCACTTTCCTTTCCAAGTCAGTTTTACCACTAACCACATTTACATATCCCCAGCAGCAGCTGGCCTGGTGAGGTAGTGAAACAGCAAGCTAAACATGGATTACAGAGTGCGCATAATAAAAGAAAGGATTTCACAGAGAATAATCCATGTACACAGTCCAGCCCAACACACAATTTAATTTTAAAGACCAACATATATAGATGCTGCTGCGGCCTGTTGGATTTACAGGATTGTGAGTAGACTGACGATGTGCAGGCATGATGCAACACTGCCATCTATTGTTTGAAAGCAATAAAGAAAATGTCACTTAATATTTACTTTCCTAAAGGTTGCCTCCACATCCAAAAGCAGTTTGTCGTACATAAAGTGCATTTGGTGCAGATCCTGATATTTTATGTGAAAGCTGTTTTACAGCTGTAATAAGAATAAATTGGGACTGCGACCTAATGTAATTTGGATACGCGAGGTGGCGGTGGCACCATTACGTGGGGAAAACCCTGAATGATTCACAGACGTAGTAGATTTTTATTATGTCAGAGGTTCAAGTGTTTTATTGCATCAGATCAATATGAGAAGACACACTTTTATCAAGATTTAGTAGACTGACTTTCAGGAACACAATGGCATTAAAGGTCATTATAGATTCAGGACCTGCCTTCACATCACATCAGCATGGTAACAAAATCAGCTTCCTTACATTTGAATAACCTTTTCCAAAGTTACATTATTCATGTGTTACTCATTGCATTACAACAATGGATGCTCTGACCCATACACCAAGAAGACAAAAATAACTGCTGAATAAGCTCATGATCTCATGAGGGCTACCTCCTCGGGTTAAGATTCAGCAGATATATCAAGTGCAGCAGACAGTGAGTGGACTATAACATTTCAGAGAGAGAAGACAAACTGTTTGACAGAGAAGAGAAGGAGGCTATCAATCTCAAACAACCATCTCTGAACAGAATAACAAACTGTGACACCAATTAGACTGCCACGGTGACATGATCTTCAACGGTAATTCGCACCTTAATTCATGTGAGTCCAGTGACTCTCAAATGACTGCCACCAAATGGCTCTCATGTGACATTAAGGTGTGGACCACCCCAAGAGGACAAAAAGGCCTGTAACAACCAAGAGTCACATGCTGCATTTAAATGCTTTTATGCCTTGAAATGTGGCATGAAATTTTTGACACGCACGAAATGTACCTCAGGGTCATTTTGGATGTGTCAGGCAATGATACAAATCTATGAGCAAGACAACTTCTTTTTTTTTTAAATATGACTTTATGGATTTTTGTATATATGTGTATATATGATCCTAAGCCTAACCCTGTCAATAAACATACCACACAAAAATATATAAACACACACATATATATATATAACATATGCCAAACAGTAGTCCTGCTCATTTGTAATGTTTTCTAACACATCCAATTTAAACAGTATGGAAAAATCTTCAACGGTTGTCAAATTTATCCCATTTACCTCACGATATATAATATTATATTGTACATAGCTGACACCAATTACAGTTTAGTGGCATTAAATCCTTTAGTGTCATGAAAGAGAATCCACCCACATCATCAAAAATATGAGACACTCACATATAATAAAAATATAAAGTGCAATTAAAACTTATCAGCATCACATATGGTGTAACAAATGCAGCTTGGCAAGGCATCTGTTATGGTGTTCTCTATCATAACTACAGTCCACATAACATACCTTATCACTGCCTGACATATGGATACATTTATGTTAATTATTTGACTCACACACAGAAAGATCCTCATGGCATTATTGAGTGCTACAGAGGTGTCTGCATATGTTTCTTATTGTATCTACTGTTGTGTTTTTTTGTTGAGTATAATTTCCACTGCAGTTACAACACATCTACTATATAACTGAGAGGTATACTGGTGCATACATCATATGAGAAAATACGTATAAGATAATGCAAAGAGCTATGCTCCAGTGCTACTGTAAGCATTGCACCAGACAAATCTAAAACAAAAACCTTGATGACTAATTTTCCTATTTTTAAACAACTATTTACTTGGCATCATTAAACAATAATGTTGAATTATTGCGTTGATAGCTGATTGTATACAGGCAAAGCTTCACTCATAAGCACCCGAATGTCAATACAGGATTTAATCATGGAAACATCAAAGTAGAAACAGCCTCGCTCAATGCACTCCAGCGAATCAATCCCCATACATCTGTTTCTGATAAATCATTACAATTGCTCCATTTTCACACCTAGAAAACCTTAATTACACTACCTGGCAACAATAATTCACACACTCAGACTAAATACAGACTACTGCTTGCTAGCTGATTAGCAAAGCATTGATGATACAGAAACACAAACAGTTGCTTTTCTCATTAAACCAGCACTAAACATTAAAGAGGCAATAACAGAGCGAGCTGTCTCACCCTGAAGCGGGTGTTTGTTCTCTTCTTTCTTGTGTAGAAGAAGACATACAAGGTGATTTATCTTCATATTAGTTCATGCTTTAGGCCAAACTTCAAAAGCTCTCACAAGGGTGCATCAGTAAAAGATGCAGTCAGAGATTCTAATCCAATACACTATATATTTTCTAATCCCCATGTCCTTTTTATTCAGTGTTTATGCACTGTACTGTGTAAAGTATCTTCTCTCTACTGTATATATGTAGACATGTAACTATGCATTTTATAAATAAAATAAAAGTGTTCACCCTCTACTTTTTTTTAGGATGGACAGAGGTTTCCATGGGCAACCACCCTTGACGCCCATGCTTCAGATAACTCATAAGACCTCGCTATGAAGTCAACATCATTAACAGCAGGCTCAACTTTCTGCTTTGCACACGATTAAATAAATCATAAAGCTTCGGCCGTAGATTAACAATTTCATCGGTGCCACTTACTCCATCAGTATTAGAGGTTAAAGTTGTTTTATTGGTTCTGACCTCATTCAAAAATTCATTATAACTTTTAATTAGTAAATCAGTCCTTGTTATATTCTAATTTCTTTTCATTTTGAATCAAGATAGATAGATAGATAGATAGATAGATAGATAGATAGATAGATAGATAGATAGATAGATAGATAGATAGATAGACAGATAGACAGATAGATAGATAGATAGACAGATAGATAGATAGATAGATAGATACTTTATTTATCCTGAGGGAAATTCAAGACTCTAGCACATACAGTACAATACTTTTGAAATGCTTATTCCAACTATGTATAATACTGTATATTTTACATACCAGTATGCTATTCAAGAGTAGCTCAGGTTGCCTGACATACTTAATTTACATTGTTTTTCACTAAGGCCAGAATAGTCAAGCCTCACACTTTTGCTATTGTTCAATAAATTATGCAAGTAACTGTCATAGCAATAATCATATGGTCTGTAGTAGCCATCCTGTAATACTGTAAATCTCTACGTTATATAGGGGAGTCAAGCCAATACTATTATATGTATCTTCACAGTGTAAAACTATTTACAGGTAACAATACTTTACTGAATAGACAACAAATTATTGTCTGAGGTTTCTGCAAATCACATAAATGCAGGTTGTGTTATATCCTCAGTGAAACAATTCATAGAAGCCAGTAATTCATCCTCGTTTTGATAAGCTACAAATGCCATGTAGACATTAAAAATACTACATTTTCTAATGCTTCAGTTTATCTCAGTGCCAGTGCCCCACACATTAATCAATCTTACAATATTAACAGTTGGATCATAGTAAATATTCCAATCTATTGATATTCCTCCAGGTACTGAACCTTGAACTAATTCCCCAACTCCAGGAATTGTTTTGTGTAAAGAGTACAAGCTTGCAAGATCTTGCAGTGCTAACCATGTCTTTTGAATTCTGATGTTACAATCCCCAAAAGGCTCTTCAACCACAAAACTCCCTGGCCAGAATTTAATTAGAGACGTTGCAGTTGTATCTCATGAATCTAAGATCTTAGACTACATTTAATATATTTCTTCATTAAAATGTGTCATGCATTTCATGAAATGTATTGTAGTACAGAATACATTTTAATGTAAGTGGCGTGATGACGCAACACATTCTTTCTCGCAAGTGTTACAAATTAATATGGTAATGATATTCTAATGAAACTCTAATGATATTTTAATTATTCTGTTCCATTTTGTTTCTGTTTCATAGCATTAGATGCATATCGTGACATGAAAAGTGACACTTGGCCCAATATGCATTTGCTCTAACCTCCTTTCAGACCTCTGAATCGCTGCCCACATGTCTGATTTTTTATTCATTTTTCCAACAAAAAAGCCAGTTCAGTCTGATTATCAGGCTACATGTGCATATGTGCTGCAGTAGCACACACTTGATACTCCATATCCCCTCCATATTGGTCCTGTGTCATTCCACTCCAGCATTTCCTTCAGGTGAATAGAGTTCACATGTTCTCCTTTAGAAAATCTTCCACAGTGTCTCAATCTGAAAAGGTCAGCAAAGACAAAAAGGTCAGGAGTGATCGACCTGAACAACACTGATGATGCTATCCCTGCTGACTGACTAATTCTGCTGTGTGTGTGGTTGGGAAGGTTGGAGAGGCAGGTGTTGCTCTGCATCAGTGCATGTACAGTTGGTGTTTTGCGGGCCAACGACAAGTATGTGACTATTTGAACCATGAGTCATTTTCCTGGTTGATGAAGCTACATTGAAAGGTCTTCTGACTCATATTTTCTCTTTGAACTAACATCTACACTACTAGGGGAATGCCTCAGACTGGTTTATCCCCTCCCCTCTCACAGCCTGCACACTGTGGCCTTTGTACCACATGATGGCACTACTGCACCACCTATAGGAGTCAAGGCTGCTTAGTTAAAGTGGAAAATATGTGTGTACCAAATATAGGTGGGGATTGTTATTGTGATTCAGCTCCTCACCACCGGAGTGAGACCTCTCAGAGGCACGCTGGGTATTTTTCAAAGATGGATGGAGAAGCAACAACAAATGAAAAGCCTTTGGGTATTATGAATTAGATTTAGAGGCTTAATTCTCAAGTGAGACTGTAAACGGGTGGTAGGAAAACATCCATATACAGCAGTTCAAAGAGAGTGGTACAGTAAATAACATGTTCAAGGGCGACCTGAAAGCCTGCTTACAGTTTCTCAGCATTCACACACACTAACACACACAGCCCTTGGCTTCTTGTTCCTTTACTTTTGTTTGGAAACATACTTGACCATGACTGAGGTCAGTTTCTGAGGATTAAATGGATGTTTATGCATACTCAAATGAAACTATTGCACTAATATTCTACGGCAAAAGAGTACTGACATGAAAAAGCATATAGGGAATGTGTCTTTGTTGAGTCAGTTTAAAATTAATGAACTTCTCTGCCGTATAAAGTTGACCAGCTCAAATTAAAATGAAAGTCAGATAATCTGAACCATGACAGTGAATTACTGAATAAGCAGGTCTCCACAGGAAGACTGCTGAGCAGGAATGTGTCCAGCCTTTATAGCAGAGGTTTGTTATTAACTGATGACTTCTCCACTCAGGTGCACTATTTACAAGCGTAAATAGATAGGCTTTGCACCAGAATTATGTCCTTTGTACAGTGTATAATAATTTACTTCTCAAAAAGCTGACATGTGCAGAGTCGTAAACTGCATTTTAGAAGGCTGGTGTTCAGTGCTCATATTCATCCAATAAATTGTACGTTACTTATTCTGGGAATGACAACTCACTGCTCTTATACTACTCTTTAATTTACTCCTAGTTCGGCTATATGTTTTCTACATTTTTGTTTTTGCTGTTATGGTGTAATTGCTCTTACAACAAGTATCTAACCTTGCACATATTTTGTTTAACTTTAGGCTTTAGGTAATGAAATCATCTGCTTTTAAAACTTTCTTTCGAACCATTAAAATAGCACTTTCACTTTCATTCTTTTTTTTTTCTACCTGACAAGCTTGTTTTTGCAGGCATTGCAATGATGTTTCCTGAGGATTAACCCTAACCTTAATGTCACCTTTACATGCCGTGACATCTAACCCTAACCACAAACCAGAGCAGCTGCAAAGGATCACACAGTGATAGTTTCACACACCCCATGATTATATAAACATTGTAAGTTATACTCAAACGGTGATTACAATCAAACTTAGTTTACTTAGTTTGTACTTATTTTATTTCAATTTATGCTGCTAAACTGCCCGGTGGGTATTGTTGTATATTGTATATACTGTACCTACGTTTAACTGCAATTTTTGTTGCACTTTGTCACATTTAGTTACTTGTTTTCTTCTTTTCTACTTATGTTACCTGTAAGTGCTCGCATTTTGTTGCATTTAGTTAATTGTTTGATTTATTTTATGTAACCCTTTTTTTAAATTTTATTTTATTTTATGTTAGCTTATTTTTACTCTAACCCTGTAGTACTTTACTTTACCACCTTTGTATTGAAACTGTTGCACAGTAATTTCCCTCCGGATAAATAAAGCTTCTTGAATCTTGAATCTTGAAACCAATGCCCTACAAGAAAGATACGCCCTTTTCTGTATGCCATGTAGTTAAGAAACCACTCAGTTCTGATTAACAGATAAATATAAAATGTTTACGTCATACATCTATCTGATCTGAGGATCCGAGCAGCGACACAGGCTAACATGAATCCCCAGTCTCTTCCACCTGGTGAAAAAAAAAGTTTGTTTCGTCTGTGTTGACATGTTCCCAACAGCACTGAGTTTATCAACCAAGATAAAAAAAATTGGATATAAGCTATCTGGTTTCTCCGATCACAGAATTGAAATATGCTGATCATGATGAGGAAAGAGAATATGCAAGCAGTAATCTTAGAGGTTTGCAACAGGAGCTGCTCTTGGGAAGGGGTAGGTAACATGATCACTGCTGATATGAGTGAGCACTGAAGGCTACTTGAGGCTGTATGATGGTGTCTGAGAGGCTCTGCTGTGCCAGTCTGAAGGTCAAGGAGAGTGTCACTCCTCGGTGGGGGGGGGGTTGTACCCTCCATCGCCCCGGTGGCACCAGGTCTGTCTGTCTATGAGCCCGACTGCAGTACAACAACCTGACACTGGTGTGCGCACTGCAGCTTCCACTCCATCCTTCTCCCATTAGGGTCTGCACCAGCCAGAGTCAAGTAAGCCAGAGAGAACCAGGCCCAATCAGGAAATCAGACCGCCCTTCAAAATAAATGATCCGATGATTCACTACTAAACAAATTGTAGGTAATTATGTGAAAAATACAGCTACTGTATTTAGTGTAGTGTCTAGATCCGTACACAGAAAAGGAATGGCGGGTTTATTTGTATAGCACTTTTAAAGCTCATCAGACATAGGTCTACATATATTCAAGATATTTAAGAGTGAAATTAAACATATAATCAATATAAGTAGGAAAAATGATTGACAATAAAAATAGCTGTATAGTAAAATAATAGCCCCAAATTTAACAAAGGAAATAAATATATTTATTAGTAGAGATAAGGTTAAATATACCCCAAAACACCTAAATTAAGCTTAACAAAGAATTATAGAGAAAAAAAAAGTATAGTACAATCATCAGACATTTAACTTAGAGTTCAAACTCAGACCACAGCCATTGGTTTATATTTATAGAGTTTTTAAAAAATGTATCTAAACTCTAGCTGTTGATACCGGAAACACTGAAATATGAGTTACTGTACTTGTGTCACCACACTCCCTATTAATTTGAAAATTTGTGACCGGATATGAAGTCCCCCCCCTCCCTCCCTTTCTCTCTCTCTCTCTCTCTCTCTCTCTCTCTCTCTCTCTCTCTCTCTCAGGTCTGCGTTGACACCGGCCATCCAGCACAGAGCAGCCTCGACTGCCGTATTCAGAGATCCCAGCTCTCCCAGTTCCTGTTTCCGCCGCAGCCTTTTTTCTTACTCGAAATTTTTTTTTTTTTTTTCCTGGAGCAACAACTCTCGGCTGCCGCTGCGTCAGACCCAGCCTCCGCAGCCCTCCGGTCGGATGCCGCTGGAAGCCGGTGTACCATGCCAAGGTAGGTGATAACAACCCTGCTGCATGGCGGAAATGTAGGAGCTACGGAGGCAGTGCTCAACCCATAGGTTTCCCCCTCCTGCTACATCCCGGCCTGTTGACTGCGTCGCTGCTGAGATCACGGTGACCAAATAGCGGTCACGGTAGGTAGGAATTTCTTGTCCCGTTATATCGGCGCCGTTACCCGGACATTTTTTTTTTTTTGTTGTTGCTCTGCTTTAGAGGTATGTGTCGCTTTATACGTGGGCTTTCGTTACATCCATAGAAACCTGACCCGCGTTTTTTATTTTGTGTGTGTGTGTGTGTGTGTGTGGAGAAGAAGCAAGTGGGCAAAAACAATTTACCGCTTATCCGCGTAACGACCGCGGTAGTTAGCCTGAAACCTACCGATTTAAAAACCGCAGCATTACCTGGACTGAACCGTATGAATGAACCGGGTGGTGGTAAAAGTAGGTGTTCATTTGGCAGCCCTCCTTTCTTTTATTTAAAGGCTAAAGGCATCAACAGAGCTAGAAGCGTGTAGCCTATTAAGCTAGCTGTCTTGTCTTGTGTGCGTTTGTTTTGTGTTTACCGTGCAGCGTTATATTTATATATATATATATGTATATATATAGTGAGCCCTCGCCGTTGAGCGAGGATAGAAATGCATTTAACATCGCACACATAACGTTAAAAACAAAACACACACATGACATATTGGGGGTGTTTGACACTTGTGTGTATCCTTGAGTGTTTCCCGTCCACCTCTCTCTCTGTCATTGTGTGTTATGTGTGTCGGAGAGCAGACAAAGCAGCTGCCTGTGTTTCAGCCTCAGTGCTCTGCTGCTTGTATCAGGAATTGCTTTGTAATAATCACCACAGCCAGGCGTGCGTTTGTTTTCAGTATCTGGAGGTGTGGTTAATGTGTAATAAGGCCTTTCTGATATGTGATTAGGACATGAAACGGCCCTGCTCAGCCCCCCCCTTCATCGCACCAGGACAGTCAAAAGTGGGAGCCAGCCAGGGTGACTTCTGCTTCCCATCCCTTCCTGTACACTTTTACAGCTGACCGATAATATAGATGGCAGCACCCATATACACAGGCTGTGTGTGTGTGTGTGTGGGGGGGTGTCTGTGTTCAGTGTAGCTCAACTGATATAGTCTGGCGTCAGTGCTGGTAACACCACAGAGGTTCAATCCCCAGCAGCAGCAGCAGCAGCAGCACCCATTAGAAGATGTATGCCGTCACAGTGATGTGAAAGTGCCACCAAATGGTGATGAATGCACAGCCCATTGAATGAATGGGTGTAGTATTGTCATGATCTCACAGCTGAAGCCGAAGTCAGAGCATGTGAAGGAACAGAATACTGTAAGGCACTTTTTAATCTCATTTAATATGACAGATTCAATGTAAAATAAGTCTTATTGCTTTCACGCGAAAAAAAATCAATTTGTGATATGGATGACGTATGGCTTTTCTAGTTTTTCATATCACTGAATGTCTGCAGCTGATGTTACAAGACATATATCATCTCTGTGAAGCATGCTGTGATTTATCTTTTCTTTGACAGCATGTTGTCAGACCACAAATTATTAGCTCGTAGTGTTGTATAGCGCCGCAATTATCCCCAAGTTCTGATCCATTTGCAGCCAATATACATTGTGTTCTCATTTGAATTGTAGTTGCTGACAAGGGAGAAACTGAACACCTATGGACTACTAATGCATCATTAATGTTATCTAATAAAGTCAGCCTTGGTAACTGGAAGCAGATTGATTGAGTTAGTAGCCTTAACCCATTCATGAATAAGTAAACAGCCATATATATTGCTGTGACAGCAGTCTAGGCCATGGCAGGGGGAACTCTATCTTGGATTCCATTGGCGAGTAATGTGCCGCTTCAGATTGACGCCCCCCCCTTTTTTTTTTTTTCCCCTTCTGTTTTAAACTGTCAGGGGCCAATTATTTTACATAAAGCAAAGTGACTCATGCCTTGGCAACAAATTTCTGTGATCTGGGCTTCACCGTTTTATATCAGCCAAGTGCAAATAATTACATTAGAGCAGTTCATTCCAGTCTCTGTAGTTTTTGATGAAGCACCTAAATTAAATAGTAGTGATAACATTCAAACTAACCCTTGAAATTTACTTGGCAGGTTTGAAGGTTTTTTTTGCACAATGCCTTCCAGGTTGTGTTGTTTCTGCTTGTTGAGTTGATTGCATCGGACAAATGTTGCTACCATGTAGCTACGGTAACACTGCATCTATAATACAGGAGAATGTGCTTTCTAGAGAACACACACACACACACACACACACACACACACACACACACACACACACACACACACACACACACTTGAGCTGGTCAATTTTGTCTTTCCCCTTCCTTCGTTTCCCTCCCTCTCTCTCTCTCTCTCTCTCTCTGCCCTTTGTGCTTCTGCCTTCCATGCCACTGTCTGTCTTCATTTCTGACTAATGAGTTCATTAAACATATTAGTGTTGCTCTGCCAAAGAGGTTAGATGCGGTGCGGTGAGCAAAAATGGGCGGTGTTTCATAATTTTATCTGTATTTAGCACTGTGCACGATTTGTCACGTGGCAAGCTCCATTTCTCTGTTTGGTTTAGCGCAGCAAGCCACTGCCAAGTGGAGTTTTATTTAAAATAGCAGTTGGATTTGTTTTTCATTTCAATTCTGTCTGCAATACGAGCCTGTCACCTGCACAGCAAGTGCCTCTGTTTGCATGAAAAGCCATTGTAATTTCAAGCATCACAGTGTTTTGGCCCACTGTACAGTGTGTGTGTAATGCTTGATATTGGCTTCAGTGGGCTGTTTATACATTGCTTTTTTGCGAACTGTTGTCCCAGATATATCCTTTTTGTTTTTTCTGAAAATGTCAGACGGATGAGAAGAGAAGGCTGAATTGAGCTATGAAGGAACCAAACAACACATTTGAAGACATGTTCCCTAGTTTGGGGGCTTCATGCTAAAAACACAAAGAACATTGAATTGAAGAGGCTATGCAAGATACGGAAATGCTTGTAGCAAGCTGCAGTAACAATACTACCAAAAGAGGAAGCTCATCTGGAAGCATTGTTTTTTTTTTTTGGTATTGTTCATCTCTGTGCAGGGTATTTCTGCTCCCCATTTCCAGACAATGTACTGTAAATAGAACAGAAGCTGCTGAAAAGGAGCTTTTGCTTTTGTTGTTTCTGTTTTGAGGAGGGTAAAGACTGAAAGGTTTACATATGGATATATGGACACACACATGCATCTCTAAGTCTTATTAAATTAAAGACTGAAGGTATTTTTCATGATTGGTGTTTAATGTCGGTTTTCTGTCTCCTCAAACCCTCTAACCCCTAACCCCAACCCTCGTGCATTAGAGTAAGGACTGTAGAGCTAACCAACTGTATATCCTGTGCAGGAACATACCTGTAGTCTCGAGTTTCCTGTAAGCTTGCTGAATGCAGCCTTTCTAAAGGGCAAAATCTGTAGGAAAAAGGCCTGTCTGCCATCACTCTTCTCTTGCTCTCATCCAACCGGAGGGTCATTATTATCTGTATTGTAAGACAGAGTGTCTGTCTAGTGATCGTACCAACCAATCACAGGGCGAGTGTGGGGCAGGTTTCCATGGAGAAAAGCGAGCCAGGCTGTGAGGCTGCTGAAGCTCAGCTTGAGCAGCCTAGCCTGATCCAGGCTGATAGCATTCTCCGGCAGCAGAAAAAGAAAAGGCCCCAGCAGGCTTGCCCTGCTGTCTGCCTGTCTAAATGTCTTGCTGCTTGTCTACCTGTCTTACTCAGCTGAATGTCTAAAGACAGGGTGGAAGGAGGGCAATTCTGAATAGGAATTCAGTCAGACAGGCACAATAGGAGCTTGGCCTGATAGCCATGTGGCATCAGATTGGATTTGTGTAGGGACTGGACTCTAGATCACATTATGCCTTAGCCTTAGCCATCTTGGGTGGGTTTGGAGGTTGTGTGAATGTGTATTTGTTTTGGGTTGAGGGGTAGACCAGTCAGAGATCCTGACCTGGACTCCCCCTCAAAGAGTGTGCTGCCTCTGCTCTGTTTGGCCCTGCAGGGAGGCTGCCCAGCCTGCAGAGCACTCACATCAGAAAGGATGTGTATTTGTGTGTGTGCACATTCACTTATGTGTGCTTGCTTTTGCTGTATCTTGGGGAGTTATTGCTGCTGCAGCCTGAGCAGGGAAGTGGGTCTTACGACATTTCTTCTCGGCTCATTGGAGCCGTCCAGAAATAGGCATGTACCCATCCACATGCAGCTCTTAAATTCTCTCCTTCTCCTTTTTTCCCCCCTATTCAATAGGAAGCACTTAACTTCCTTGTTGCACACCCTCCCGCGTGCCTTTGCATTAATTTGTCTCTGAATATGCATATATATGTGTCTGTGTATTTATTCTTGATTTCTTTTTACCGTATCTCTGTGAATGCTTAGCACCATGACAAGAAGAATGCAGTGAAGTTTGTGGCGTACCTCTGCATGAGGAACTGAATTCACATGGGTATGACACACACTGAGAATTTTTAGCTCATCAGAAGTTGCTGAGGGACTCACTGTGGGACGCAAACAGCGCCCCCCCATCCCTGCCAACCACCCACCCACCTACCCACAAAATCCCCTAATGCTCAGTGCCCATGGCCCATCAAACAGCCTTGTCAGCCCCTCCGAGTCCACAGCTCAGGCCAGGATCAGTGCAGGCATGAAGGGCTGGAGGGATTCGGGGATGCCGCTAAAGATTCTGCCTGACAAGATACTGCACTGTCTGAGTCTTATGCACCCTACAGCGTCTAACTTAAAATGGGATCTGGACCTACTTTGCTTGCTAAAGGGCTCTTTCTAGCATGGGAGCCTCCTGAAAGTACAAACCCACGCTAGTGGCATCTACGGATGGATGGGACAGAGATTTGGAGTGTAGAAGAGGCAGATGGGTACGGAGGGGAAATTAGTGGAGAAGAGAGAGGTAGTAATTGGGACAGCTGCGCAGCTTGAGGCGTAAGCAGTCAGATCACCCACCTCACTTCCACTCCCCACTCTCCCCACCCCAAAAAATAAAACAGAGCGCCAGAGAGCCAGATGCTGGCCATTAGGATCACAGTGACAATAGCCCAAATTCATTTTGCAGCCAGAACACAGAATGCACAAGCCCACAAAGACACACACACATAGGAATAAAAAAGGAGAAGACTATGAGCTTCTCTGACAGAATGGGTGCATTTCCCACACTTGGTTAGGAAGGTTGTGTGACAGGCCTGCCTCTGCATGGGGGTTTGTAGATATTATTCTGTTTTCAACAGGAAGCCCAAATTCCCAGCAGCCACTCACCTCTACCCACACACACACAAGAACTATTGAATGGCCTTCATTTAACCAGTGGTATCTGATCCAGCACTAGCCAGTATTGGGTGGCCTGTGTGTGACCTTCACATAGGTCCAGAGAGGGTTCAACCCCAGGCCCCTGCAAAGTGGGACCTGGACAATGATGAAAGGTCTGTATTATCTTTGTCACAGGCGGGGGGCTATTTATGTCACTGGTGCCAGGCCTGCTTCCTGGAGGGTTTGTTTGCCATGGTGCAGGAAGTGTTTGTGGATTTGTGCTGTTACACTATTGATCCCCAAGGGGTAAATACATCTCTGTGACCTCCATTGAGAGGTCATAATGTAAGGTCAGCTGCACTGCGTAGACCTCGTAGCTGGAAGGGATTCAGTGTTTTGCTTAGTACTAACCCTGTAACTTCTGTGCCAAGTTCACAGGAGGTGAGGTGGTTAATGGGCATTTGTCTATCTCCATATCTATCAAAGAGTTCATTGTAAGTGTGTGTGGCATGTGCAGTGTGTGTTACAGATGGTTGGCGGTGTAGGGCGTCGGATGAGAGGATTGTGAAGGATCGTAGAGGATTGGCCTGATTGGATTTCCGTTGCAGGAGTCCTGTCACCTGACCCAGCATGGTGCTCTGAAAGACAGCAGGGTAGCAATCAGACAGCAGGCACACTGTGACTATACAGCAAAATCTGCATTTGCGCACTGCAGACACAAACATCCACAGTACAGAATATTAAGAAAAAACTTTCCGAAAGTCAAGTCATTTTGATTTATTTAGCCCAATACCACAAATCCAAAATTTGCCTCAAGGGGCTTTACAATTTCTACAGAATATGACACCCTCTATCCCTAGATACCTGATGTGAAGTAGGAACAAATCCCCCAAAAACCCTTTGAAGGGGAAAACCTCTCATGAAATAGTAGCTGTGTGTACAAAACAGATCAACATAGTAAAATTACAGAGCAGACCAAATATAGAGAAATTCAAAACATGTGAAAATATATGGAGCCAGGAAGATGTCCTCCTCCTCTCCACCATGGAGAGCTGCAAGAAGACAGACTACAGGCGACACAGTGCATGCACACCATTCACTCAGATAGGAGAAAGGAAAGAAACAGACAGGGGAGAGAAAGACTAGGACAACAGGCACGCAAGGGGGAGAGAGAGACAGAGAGAGAGAGAGAAGAGGAGGAATCTCCTGGAGGATGAAGAAGATTCAGATCCAAAACATCTGGAATGAAGCACCGTCCCAGGACGGCTGATGGTCCAGCGCAGTGCAAAGAAAGGACAAGGAGGAGAGAATAGCAAGAGAGAGGCACGAAGCTCATTTGTTTGTAGGACAACCATAAACAGGGTTAGAGAGATGCAGTAGTGTATTAAAAAGTGTAAGTCATTGTTTTCAGCAGGACAAATATTGACTTTAAGTACAAGGCTTAATAGATTCACTAAGACCTGCAGGAAAGGTAATGGCAAAAGATACAAGGCCTGAAGTAACCAAAGAATAAGCAACTAAGTAAAAGTTATGGCAAAAACATTAGTTTAAAGTTTGGATTGAAAGGCCTCAACAGAGTCAGACTGTTTGATGTCAGCAGGAAGGTTACTCCAGAAGAGGGCACGATAGGAAAAGACCCTGCAGCCTGCTAACTTGCTTTTAACTCTGGGGACTGACTGGAGACCTGTATTCTGAGAGTGGAGAAATATGGATACACAACTTCATACCAAGTTGTAAACAACTTTTGCCAAATCCTTGATTCAGTTCTTTTAAGAGGTGTTACAAATATTCTCTTTATGGAAAAGTTTAACAGTTAAGATGGAAATAATAGACGTAGTTTATAGAACCTTTATTTATTGATATTGGTATCTTTCCTACTCCTTACCAAACAGACCAAATGTATGGGGTTGCATGATGATCAATGATTATACTGGCAAAAATCCATTGTTAACCAGGCTGTGATGCTAATTTCTCCAATAAGTAGCCTCAAAAGACCAGAATGCAATGCAGCAACAAGACATTTTGTGTTCTCACAAGAGTGCATAACACTCTCAACTAGGAAAAAGCTCTGATATGCTTACTCTCTTTTTCCCCCAATGCATATAGGTCTATAACCCACAGCTGAATAAAACAGCTTGTTCCATTGAGCTTGTCAGCCCTTTTCTCTGGGGGGTGTTGAAAAGCACTCTGGGAAATATAGGAAATCACTAACTGAAGTCAAATTAGAAGAGGAAGGCTGAAAGAAAGTGGGTACAACAAAATAGTAATTATACCAATCACAGAATTCAACTCCTGGAATGTATTGTTCATCACGTATTGATGATTTTCAACAGTGCAAGAGAATCTGAGGGTGGATTATTCTTTTTAGTTCTTTTCTCACACCCCTTCTTTAGGGCTGAGGTGGATTTAATTGAGGACATCAGCACATGATTAGGGTGGTATTTTACAAAGAAGGACTAGAATTTTAACCAGATAACTGTGAATGGTGTGTTCATTTTTTAATCATCAACATACGTTACTGAATTCAGTTCCTAAATCTAACTGTATTGCATGACAGATTCAAATGAGTTTCCATAGGATTTAACTATCTTCCTCAGGATCTAACAAACATTTTTTTTTGTATACTACCTCTGGCTTTCAGTTTTATACATATACAGCAGTACGGCAGATGTGGACAATCCTGGTGTGTCTAATTTCGTTCATTGAGTGCACACCCCTCAAATAGGCAGACCTATCTGCATGTTCGTTGTGCAAACGGAAGGATCACAGAAGTGTTAAGGAGTGGATTACACGGTGATCCTCGCAGTGATTTGACATTAATTCATACCTGTGCAATTTGCTTACCCAAAGACAAAAAAGAGCCACAGAAGTATATCTGCAAAACATTACATCAGCATTACTTTGGCTTATATTGCAGCTGCAATGCATTTGAGGAATAGATTTAGGGTTATATTAACTTAATAGATGTGACTTGAAACATTTCCAGGAACTTCCCCTTTGGATGATTGTGGGAATATCTCCCACCGGACCTCTCGGTAATGTCCACTCTCTTGTTGCTTAATGATATTTCTGGGTATTAAGGAGTTCTGTGTGCCAGAGAACTCTCATTCCCAATGCTTCAGTTATTGATTTAGTTATAAAATAAATTTATAATGCTCATGTTGCAGGCTTTGCACTATAGATATTGCATTCTCTTATATGGTAATATCAATATGAATTTCCAGCCCTTGTACAGTGTAGATGGCAGGTGTTTGTAGGTTGCAGGGGCAGTTTATATAAGTAATGTGCATGTCTTGTGAAAAGTAACATGTATTACTCTCAAAACAACATAGATCCTGTTGACTGCCAGGGGTTTTCCATCAAAAAGGGGAAAATTGATTTTTCAGTTCCACATCACTTCTAAAATAAATGATTACAGAAGTGAAAAGGGCTTTGCATTCTTATGTAAACCGTAACCATAATGAATTGAGCTGTACATTTGCTAGAACACTGTGTACGTTTGACTCATTATCTTTGTCATGTCATCCCCTGACCTCTGCCATCTATCTTTGCTGTAATGCCATGCGTTGCAGAACAGTTGTTTCACAGATAACGTCTAAGAAACGTCTTCCTGTGTTACATTTGCTTTTAAGTGCAGTGTTGGAAGTCTGTTGTTTCTGAAGCGTCAGTGTGTATCTATAGTTTAGCTGGTTACATGTGGGGAGGAGTGTGATTTTACCAGCATGAGGTTTGAGGAGCAGGATAGTGTGGTCTTTTATCCTTTTGGGATTTGGGAAGTACAGTTGCTGCTTCTTTTTGATGCCTTTTTAGGCTCCATGGACCCCAGAAAGAGGAAAAGAACAAAACACTCAGCTTAGACTGTTGATCACCTGTTATTGGAGGAGAAGCCAGAAAGGTTTTAGTAGTCGCTACCAAATTCATCATCAACCTTATTAATAAATTGTTAATGTTATTCTATTAATCTATCCTAATTACTTTTCTCAACATGCAGCTACAACTTGAAAATGAGATGAGCATTGTTATTGATTGTTCTGACACAAAATAGCATGAAATGGCAAATGTAACAAACTACTTATACCCATAACATGGTATGCCATGGTATGAAAATTAGCGGTGCACATTCGCTTATCCATGGTATTGATTTCTAGGGCATTGGTGTTGTTTAAAAAAATAATAATTCTACCATATTAGTGTTATTAAAAAATGTAAGACATCATATTTTGTGAAATAAGAATAAAACGTTTGTTCAGAATCAGAAATACTTTATTGATCCCTGGGGTGAAACCAAAGAAAACCTGTTTTGATTCCTTTTAAGGGTCATTAATTGATAATAATAATTGTGTTATACCATGTACCATTATACCGTGAAACTGATATTTGATTAGATATTCACAAAACGTTTAACTGGGGCTCTCCTGTAATTAACACATCACGATCAGCTAGATCATTTCTCCAGAGAAGAGTTGGCACTCAGTTAAACTACAAAAAGTTCCCTCGTGGTCGTAGAGTGATTTTACAGAGTGATGTGTCTTTTCACCCTGATCAGCTCTTTTATGTTATGTATCCTGCTGCCTCTGCAAGCTTGTTGATGCCCCTCAGTCCTCCTCAGCGTTAGTGAGAGTGGCAGCATTGGCATTCACCTATGGCGAAGCCCATAGCGAACCAGCAGGAGACCATTTGCATCTCACAGGCCTGTCATGTAGCCCCAGGGGTATTGCATCACATGGTGTCACCTCCTCCCATTCTTCTCTTTTCATGTTGTCGTGGTAGCACCCTCCACCGCAACCCCACTGCTCCTTATTGCTAGTGCCATCAATGCAGAGGGGACTTTATAGGGCCTGCTTGGCAGACCCATTCCTCAGTTTTAGCTGTGGTCTGGGAGAGCAATAACAACATGCCAGTCAGATATAAGAGCCCCTAATAGGACTCAATGTGATGACATAGCAGTCCAAGGCCTATTATGCTGTTGGAGCTGTGGGACAGACGGGGAGCGGAAAAAAAGGAGGGAGGGAGCAAGTGACTGACCACATACCAAAAAACGGTCTTCATGGAAACAGTAGGGCAGTGCGACAGAGGACTGCTTGGAGACATTCTGAAGCAATGGGATGTATGCTGTCTGTCGGTGACCCAGTATTAGTTTTGACGAGGATCGAGGAGACACTCGTGCGATGGCAGCCATACTACCAGGTTTCCAAATATGCATCTGTAAAATAGCTGTGTGACAAGTCGCTCCAGAAACAGAAAACAGCCTCCCCTAGCCTGGTTTTTACTTGTCTTTGATCTTGTGACAACAGCAAAGAATTGAAGTTGGCACATCAACTCAGTGAGGAGCTTTAAACACCCGGTGAGGGTTTTGCCTCCTCACTTTGATTTGTGTTGTAAATGAATGATTATTATAGATGATTCCGGTGTTATGGTTGTCCTCCAACTCGTGATGTTCAAACAAAAAAGAAGAACAGTGCAACCACCTGAACTGCTTTGCTGCCACATTAGAGGATGAATGAAGTGCAGTATGGCATACTCACTCATCATTATTCCACATGCACAGCATAGAGAACATGTTATTGAGAGTCATAATGGTAGCCTATAGCTGCTGCAGCATAATGTTCCCCTTCTGCATTTGAGAGCTAATTACATGTTCACTATTGAAGTACTTCTCCCAGTGAGTGGGGAAGTCTTTACAGCATGGGAGAGGGTCAAGCCTGACCAAGGTCAAACTGTGAGGGTCAAGCTTCATCTGTAAGTTTACCCTTCTCTTTTAAAGCTGACCCATCCACTCGGTTGAAATAACAAAACCCCTTCCGCGCTCTTTTTCTTTTTTTCTTTCATAACAGCATCATCGTCCTCACTCGGTCTTTGCTCTCCTTTGGCAATTGCTGCCCTAATTGAGGCACTCTTGAGCCATGTTTATCACCGTGGCAACGTTTCCCTGCAGATAATCATTGTCTTGTGGATTAGCATAACAACAGAGGAGAGGCTTTGCTTTAATTCCACTAACACTGGACCAAACTCCTTTGTGTCGGCTCGCCTGCCGGGGTTGTCTTAACTGGGATTAGAAGCATGGGCTGCTAGCGCCCACCAGGCCCCCATATTCCGCTTATGCCCCTGCTTTCGTACTTGAGCGAACCCTCTTCGAGGACTTGGATTTTTCTTCCAAGCAAAACCGAAAAATCACGATTTTTAGCGTTGTTTTATTAACCATATCTGAATGTTAGACTTAAGCACTTTGTTCAAAAACTTAACTTGAAAAGAGTAGTTCACCATTAACTACTTATGTTAATGGACTGAAAGCCATCCCAATGAGATTTACTCTCTAGGTTCCATTCTGGCCTTCTCTCAAAGGACTGAAGTTAAAGACCTAAGAAGCCTCCCAGTGAACATGGCCAGATCAGCACCAGAGCCTTTGAGACAGACGCTGGCCAGTTCAACAACGGCGGTACCAAGGTGATCTACCCAATGGACTTACATTAAAGTTCAGCGCTTTAAGCTACCGCAACAAGTCCCTCTCCATCTGTCTGCGCTGTGCTTTCCATTTCATGTGGACACCATATCTTAGGAAGATAGGCCACCACCAGATGCGATTAAATCCTACACACTAAAAACTTGCTGTCATAGAGAAGAGTGAGATGGTATGGAGGAGAAGATTTCAGATGCTGTTGATTTCCCAAGCACTTTGTTCAAAACATTTATGTCACGGCCCCACCCAAAAAAGAAAGAAATACTTCAGATTATTAATTAAAATCATGACACATTGCACTGGCATGCAGAACTGCTTGGCTGGTTTTTATGAGAAGCGACTCACAGTTGGTAGCAAGTGGGTTTGGTTGGTGGCAAGTGCGGGGAGAGGAGGCAGGCGTGTAGCAGGAGCGTGCCATGCTGTCCTATCCTGATCTGTCGGTGCAGTGCAGCAGGGGCTCCATGGGAGACTGGGTGTAACCACTTGTCTGTTTCTGCTAGCTGGAGCACAGAGGCAGAGGAGTGAAGGGGAGAGGAAAGGCGTAGGGTGGAGTGGGGCCAGCCGCTGACCCCGTAAACACACAAGATTAAGAGGAATAATAAAAAGGGGTCTTGGCAGTGCTTCACTAATATGCGTGGTAATTTAAAGACGCTCTGAAAAGAAATGTCAGTGATGTGTGGGTGGGCACATTTAGTGTGTGTGTGAGAGAGGGAGGGAGAGAGAGAGAGAGACAGAGAAAGATCCTCACATCAACAATCTCCATGGAGGATTCCTGTGGTAAAGCATTCTCGGCTTCTCAAGCAAACAAGTGGTGAGGCGTGCAAAAGGAATTTCAGGCCCTCTCAAAAAGATGACCACACACCATTGCAAAGGAGCTCCTTTGAAAGATTAGCAGAGTCTATATGCTCTTGCCACAGACAAACACGTACACACCCTTCTATGTCTCCTTGTTGATTTATTTTGTGGGTTGGTGGTTTCACACTTTTTCTTCTTGCTGACATTATCTAAGTATGCGTTCCTTTGCCAGGCTTCTTTCCAGACTAATTTGTTGTGTTTAAGGCTACCAACCCACTAGCCAGCAGTGTTTAATTCAGTTGAACTTGCAGTGTCAGTACTTGGCAAGGCCAAGGCAACTTAACATAGCCACTAGCTCCGGATAACATTTCTCTTTTTATTCGAGCGACTGTTCGAGGACACTTCATGCTGCGACCCATGTTTGAATTAGATTTTTCAAACGAAACAATAATTTAGAATCCAAATAACTTATAACACTGCGGGCTACTTGTATTTGCCTCTAGTGTAGTGCTGTTTACAAGTGGGCAAGTGGTGGGGGAGGGCGAGTGGTGTGAGGCAGGCTGCTGGAGCAGGTGACATCTGTGACCCAGCATAACAGCCGTGGATGCTGGACACATGCTCCTTCCTCAAAGGGTACTGGCACCCTTTCTGCCTCATTGGGCGCATGCCCACACTCATGGCCTCAAACACATACACATTTTTAAATGCTTCATTTGAATGAATCCACTGTACATGCGGTTATCTTGAAACTATCATGATTCAACGTACCTTTAGGACATAAAGGCTACAAAAATAATCCCCTAAATGTTTCTTTTGTCTATTTCAGTGACTAGAGGGAATTTTTCCTTTTTTTCTTTCATTTTAGACTGTTGACCCACACTCTACAAGCTGCTAACAGCTACTTTGTGAACATGACAGACTGCCAAACATCAGGATCATCAGCTTACAGAAAATGACCTCCCGATATGTACAGCTAAGAGCTGATAGTAGGTCAGTTTTTCCATTTCACACAGAAATCTAATGGAAAACCCATCTCAGGAATGGTTGCAGCTCTGTGCTCTTCACATATATAACAGCACACATACACACTACATACTGTACATAGAACCAATGCATGTGCATGCTTTAATTGGAACTTTCTCCAGCTTCATAAAATGACAATCAGATGATTGATCTTTCTTGCTGAGTTATTAACCCATTATATTTACCAAGCCATTAGCTGCTTGATAATTGAACTGTTAATTAAAACAAAGGCCTTAGTTTCCCCATATAGAGTCCCAGACTCTCCTCGCTGAGCTGAAGACCATTTTATACTGGAAAAACAGAAATATACATTAAAGAGCAGAATATTAGCACTCCATCCCTTTCCCTCCATTTCCATTCCCTCGGATCGTCCAATATGTTTTATTTTAGGATATCCCAAAGAATTGCAGGTTTTTGACCTTACAATCTTGAAATAAGTCAAAAAGTATTATTGTTTAATTTTCTTTCAATGCAGCTCAACATGATTTATAATACAGTTTTACATCAGCTCTCCCCCTCTATATTGCCCGTCCCTTCTCCTCCCTCTCCCTGGAGGGAGTGCGTTTCTCCTGGTCTCTTGTTGCATTCTGATAAAGCAGACTCTCTCCCTCTGATGTCTCTTATCTCTTCTCATCTCCTGCAGTAAAGACGGTCTCTGTTTGTTTTATGCTTCCTGCCAGTTTTTCCTCTTTCTATTCAGTTTTTTTCTTACCCCTCTTAGGTGACGCCCATTGCCTCGTCCCAGTATTGTGTGCAATGGATCAAATTTGTCAGAATAAGTTAATGGTGTGCTGACCTGCCTCCTGACCCCTGCTGTTTATCAAATTCTATCATATACTGTAGCTAGATACCCCCATCTACACCCTCCCATTCTGTGAGAGGTACAGATTTGTTGCTCCATATCTCTGGCAGTGCAGTATTCTGCTTGCTTACTGCCGTTGACAGAGTGTGTGTCCAGTGCAGGCTATGCTTGGCTGCATCAGGGTAATACTGCTGGCTAGCTCAGATCCAGCAAACAAACAACATATATTATGTTGGAGGCAAGGAGAATGGTTGTGTAGCCAAGGGGCCTCGCTCTGTATGTTTGAATGCATACTACTGTGTTTTTGTACATGATTTAGTTAGTGTGCGCATTGACCTACGATGTAGCCAACAGTGAAAGAAGCAGTAGACCCAGTCTCCATCAGACCTGCTCTGACCATGCTTAAGGCAGCGGTGTAATAACAGCAAAGTTGAACTTGCCAGAAGTAGAAACAGTCAAACGCAGCACAGCGTATAAATTTGTGTCCGCTTACTGTAGCTTTGCAGTGTTTGCTTTATGTGCACTCCATGGCAGTGATGGTGTAAGGATGAAGAGGTAACCACAACCTATCAAAACCAGGAAATGGAGCTGAAACTTGAGTTAATTTTACAGAAAATGAAACTACAGTTTAAATAATTAAAATCTTTTTCAAGCAAAGGCAAGGCAAAAGAATTCTGTTTCCAGCTTTTTAAATGTGAAGATCTGCTGCTTTTCTTTGACATTTTATTCACTAGACGATTAATTGAGAGAATAATCATCTCAAATCAGTAATGAAAATGATTGTTAGTTGCAGCCCTCAATTTTATATTGTTGGGTTTTAAAATGTTAGTGACACAAATTAAGCCAGATTTCACTTTCGGCTCTGGAAAGCATTTTTCACTATTTTGTGACATTTTATTCACAAAACTGATCAACTGATTGATCAAGATAATAACTGATAATGATCATAAAGCACTGCTGGAAATAGCTAGGAAGTTTTAGTCTCTTGAACAGCCACATAGTTACAGAGAAACTGGGGCTGAACAAAATGGTTAAAAAAAATCATGTTTCGATTGTTTAACATATATTACAATTGTGATATGATTAGTGGGTATTTTCACCAAACAAACTATTAAAATTAGTGGTTGCCCAATATGGGTTGGCCGATATTAATGTCAATATCACAACAAAGCTAGGTCATATGTAATTGTATTCTATAGGAAATGTAGGCAAATGTTTACAGCAGGATGCATGAGAGTTATAGTACAGGGCTCAAAACCACTTTTTCACTACCTTCCCAAAACTCACAAGGGGGAGTGCTAACATTGTTCCACATCAGCCACACTACCAAGGCTACCTGCAGATGTGTCTGAAGATTTTGTTTATCTGACTCTTGAGCACAGACAGCCAATGCCAATTATCTCAAAATGCCAGATAATCACTAAAATCATGATGCTGGGACATTTGTTGAGGTCTGTTGGGATCTGTTTTCTTACATCTGGAGAACTAGATTTTTAGGCCAGTACATCTCTGCAGCATTACAGTGCTTCATTATAATGCTGTTTTGTCACACAATTGACCTTTTATTTGAAAATTCAAGCTTGTGCAGTTTGAATATTGCACTTGGCCACATTGTGATTTGATAATATTTTTAACAAAAGAAGATGGGCTCTGGTGAAATAGCGGCATGGGGAGTTGGGTGGCCATAAAGGTGAAGCTATCCTTTTAACAAGCTATAATGCCTCAAAATGATTAATTTTGAAAAAGCTGACTACAGGATGCTGGAAAGGGAATGAAAAAACAACCGAGCCTGGAAAAGGAAATGGAAAGTGCAAAGCAACATTTTTATATTCACTAGAGGTGCATATAAAAAAACAAATAATCTGGCATTCTATCTATTTAATTAAATGGATCAACCAGATGAATAAAAATGTACACCAAAGAAATAAATTCACGGAAGGTCACTGTACTCAAATGTAACCTCAACTGTTGTATTGTCATTTGAAGCATTCTCTAAATCGACTATAAAGAATTTTCACACCATTTATTCTTCCTTTTATAATGTAAAAACTGAGGAGGGAAAGGACACATCATCAAAAGTATCAGTTCTGGTATTTGAAGCAGAGGCGTTCATTTTCAGATGCAGAGTATGAAGGGGAGTTGTCAGCACCTGTACCGGTGTTACGGATACTGTCAGTGCACCTCTGATATTTTTGTCCAGTTGCACTCTAGCATGCAGTGGGGACCTGTTTGCAAAGGATCTGAGTGGTCTAGCCAGACGGCCTAACTGTCCACACTGTGGAGTCTGACCAATACAAGGCTTTGTTTTCCTTCACTAACCCTTACCCTAATGCTTCCTTCTGCCCACAAGAAACCACTAAAATTATTTTTTACCATTGGCTTTTGTAGGATTGAACCTCTGTCAGAGAAACATTCCATGTCCATGAGTTTTAAAATATAATGTTGAGGAATGTTACCCTTATTTTCTCTTCCTGAAATTTTCCCTTTGCTGGCACACTATTGCATCAGTGTCACTAATCATATTTGTCATTCATTCTGGGGATTCAGCGGCATGTGCACACAAATGGTTCAGGTCATGTTATTATTATCAAAGGAACAGTAGTTCTGATTTGAGACGCTCCTGTCAATATGATCTGACACATTTAGATCTCATTTCATCATTTCACATCTCTCTCTCCATCTGTCACTGTTCCTCACGCTCTCTTCTTTTTTTATCAACCCATTTTGCTTTCACTTCTGTTGTCTGTAAACACAGGTGGCAGATGGATATATAGAGTTATATTTAATGGTCATACAAACACACCCTCTTGTTGTCTTTAATATTCCTTGTACTAAATCCCTCTCTGTCTCTCTCTCTCTACACAACACACACACACACACACACACACGCAGACACTGGCCTGTGATCAGGTGTGTGTGTATGAGGTGGCAGTCTGCTCTCTCCGTTAGGTCCTCAGCTCCCACCGGCCTTCCAGATGGCCATGGTGTCAGCACCACACCTTTTGCCCACACAACACTCCCTACATCCTTCCAACCCCCACCCACACCCCCTGCTCACTGTAACAAAGTATGCAATTACAAATTAAGTGAAAGATGTCTTGTACAAAGGCCCTCATTAACATTTATCTGATACTGATTACAGTTTAGGGATTTCTGGCACAACTCCATCTATCCCCAAAGTACATGTAAATGTAATGTAGTCTGAAAAGGTCAAAACTCCGACTACACTTGGTATACAACAGGACTTTATTGTGAGACCAAGATGCCTTGAGCCAAAACACTCAATAAAATGATTACAGATTACTCTAGATTTCACATAACTGTCAGATCAGTGGGAAAATGATTTTAAATTACATAAAATGTGCAAGGTCTGCCTAAGCCGTTGCCAGCCGAAGCGAACTAATAGGCTAATCCCTCCAAAACATGATGTCCTCCTTTAACCTTCTGACACTTTAATGGACATTTGCTTTTAAACTGCAAATACAAAAATACAAAAAACAGTCTAATAAATCCAAATACATTTTAGGCATCTCAAAAACAATCTTTCCAAATGCATTAAAAGAACTTAAAAGCATTGCAAGTGAGCATACGTTCGAACAAACCATGAGGTTGTTGGTGTTCTCTTACTTTCTATATGAATCCTTAACCATGTTCAAAGACCATTTAAAGTGGATCAAAACACAGGAAGAATCACAAGCAATTTCTGCATGCAGGAGGATTTTTCCTGCGGAAGGACCTACAAGACACTTATTTGTTTTATAGGTGAAAATGAAAAAGCTTTCAAAAACAACCTATAGATTGAATTGCAATGGCGTCGGATCAGTCAGCAACAGAAAATAGAAAAACAGACTTTTATTTCTTAAAACACAGATCATTAAATTATTCAGTGAAAGTTTGCAGAGGATGTGCGCTCTTGTTCTGCAATGCCCTGTTTCACATTCATACAGCAGCTCCAATTCACTCGGGGAGTTCTGCAGGAGAACCACACGTTTGTTTTCTTCTTGTGCTACAGCGCAAGCTACACATGGAGCAGATTGGACATTATGTGCTTTGTTTGTGGGTAGATGTGAGGTGTAATGTAATCTATTTGACTTGTTGCTCATTTCTATTTTTCAACTATGATTCAGTCCACTTGTTTGTCTTTTAATTCAGTCCCCATCATCACACCTTTCAGTCATTATCGCTGCAAGGTTCAACTATTCAAAGCTATTCCCATTTGCTCTTGGTGCTCAGCAGCACCCGTTTTCATTAACGTGCTTCATTCACTCCGTGCTGTTCTCTATTAATACATTCCTCCTTTCACCTCCCCGGTGAATTCCTCTGTACTGTATATATATATATATATATATATATATATATATAAACTCCCCATTTGTTGTCCCTATCATGATCATCTCTCCTGCTTCCCTCTCCTCCTCTTCCTTCTATTCCTCTCCTTTTCAGTCTTTCTTCTCATGTACCATGTGCTCCGTGTATCCTTCCTCCCCCTCTCCTCACATTTCTGTCCCTCCCTGCCTGCCTCCATCCTTACTGCAGGGTTGAATCATCCCCGTTTCTGCTTGCCTTGTCACGTTTGGCCCCCCTGCACGTCTGTCCAGGCCTCATCACACGGCGATGGCGCTAGCCGGGCTGACATCTCGCCACAGCGCTAAGGGCCTCTGATGTCCGTGACGCTAGCGCTGACCTGTCCCTCAGTCCTCAAAGCACTGACATCATCAAAGTGGGACACATTTCTGCCCTGGGGGCTATTAATTGCCAAGTATGGTATGAGCCACATTTTCCTCCATGCCATTTCCAGATTAAAAAGGGAAGGAGACATGGGAGTTTTACATCTTCGTCTTTTCTTTTTTCTGTTATCAAAGATATATTCTAGCTAGCTACGGATTTTTAGGCCTTTTCATGTAGTTCATATCCTGCCGTCTCCTCACTTGGTATTATCTGGCTGTTGTCGGGGAGAGGGACCACATCAGCACTATTCTCTTCAGAGCTTTCCCTCACAGGGGAGCCACTGCTTCCTCACATACTCCACTTCAAACGACACACCTCAGATAACACGCACGCATATGCTCATATGCGCACGTACACTTCGAAACAGCAGAACCTCCATCTCTTGATGCAAAAGTGCACACAAATGAAAGCCCCAGCATTCTCCTTGGTGAAAAATTGAGTCATGGTCCTTCTGCTTGCGTAAACTGACAGACAAGCCAAGCGAAAAATGGAATCAAAATGTCCCTATATTGGGGAGTGTGTGGGCATGAGCAGTGGCACTGTGTGATTCTATAACAAGCACATGCAAATCAAGTCAAACCAACCCCAGGCTCATTAAATAAAACATGGGAGTGAGGACAAAAGCCTGCTCCTACTGTAACCTTGCATATTCATAATGAGCGCTGTTTCCTAATGTGGAGTCGAAAGATGTTACGCAGGTTGACATAATGTGGCTGTGGCCCCTTCTTGAGTGCATGCTGTTGTTCTGCAGACTCTGAGCGGGGCCTGTGTGGTCCTGAACTGAGATTTTGCTGAGATTACAAACTAGAATTGTGCATTCTTTACTTTTTCAGCAACTTTTTCTGTTCAGGCTCCAGCAGGGAATTTGGTTGCACCCAAAAACGTGCTGTGTTGTGAAACAAAATTGTATTTACAGTATTGCTCTACTGTTAGGTCACATGAACATTACTGGGATGAGAAAATAAAGTGCAGTGAAGAATTTCAATTCTGCAAGCAACACAAGGAAGTAGTGTCAGTTACTTCTTCACTATAAATGCAGACAATAATACCCCACAAACATTTTTTAGACTTGTACATATTAGAAGTATTTTGTTCTCGACAATTTATGAGATTGTGGACCTAGAAATTGAGTGGGCTATCCCCTGTGACTGTGATGGCAACTAATAGCTGAAACATTCAATTTTGTAATGACACGAACAAAGAAACTGTACATAATGTGGATCAGTCACATCTGATCTGCTTAATTAGGTCAGTATGGTGCTGATTCCACTCCCGCATATTGTATCCATGCATTCCTCAATTTTTGGGGGGATTAATTTCACTAAAATAATTATGTAATATTTTTTATTTCATCAAACAATACATTTTAATAATGAAACATTTTCTGCCCCCACACTTAACATTTAGTTAAATCCCTGGCTGCCAAATGGTCAAAGAATGCAAATTAAGTTAGGTTAGGTTATTACAGGGCATTTCGTGTGTTCAGAACTTGAAAACTTGACTTTAAATCGAGCTGTGTCCTTCTCAGAAGTATGTATCCAAGGATGAGACTCAGTGCGCATCGGTTCTGATTTTGACTCGAATACTAGTAAGGTAGTTGTAACAAACACTTGAGGGAGGTGGGCAGAGATGCCAGGATTAGATGCCTCCACTGATCTTGGTGATCCCCAGCCAGCGGAGCAGACAGCGGGGAGAAAAAAAAAGTAAGAGAGAGCCCATTTAGATCAGGCCACGCTGATCCATCGCCCAGAGTGATGGCTGAGAGATCTGCAAAGAGGACTGGGACTGTGACAGGCAGTGTTCATTAATGCTCCAGCCTCTGCTGTAGAGTCCAATCAAGGGGCTCCACACACAAGCACCCTCAACACTAAAGCTCACACACACACACACACACACACACACACACAAACACACACGGCTATCCAAGCAATGAGACAGGCGGGCTAAGCGTGGGCACTGATGGCTTCACTGCCTCAATTGATGGGTGCTTAGAGGGGAGGTGAAAAGGAGAGCTGGAGATACGGGGCCAGCAAGACTGAGCGTGAGAGAGATGGAACGGCAGGTCTGCTCTGTCGATGACTCTCTGATAGCCTGAGCTTAGCACCACTTCTGCTCAACATGCAAAGCCATTACATTAACCCACATGCTGCCCAGCTGTTTCCATTAAATGCTCCGGTCCTGAAAATCTCTTTAGCTGTCACCACACACACTACAACCATAATAAAGCTCCCTCACTTCCAGGTGCTGAGTTATACTGGTAAAGGGCTGTGTGCTGTATTTTACAGATATTAGGCGTTTATCCAATGCTTGTATCAAGAGTGAGTCACAGGGAGGGCAACGATAGAATTAGTTTATAGCCGTAAATTGCCAACATTAGAGGGAACCAATATTGCATAAATATCAGTCTCTACAAGGAACTGGCATCGCTGCGTTGTGGCAGAATGTGATCGTGAATCTACAGTCACTGCCGTGTGACAGACTTGGCAAGGCACATAGCAGTGTCTGTCACAGTACTGTGTCTGTTTGTACTGTCATTCAAATGTTTACCTCCCAAATACCCATCTGAAATGTAATCAGCAATGTGTGCATTGATTGTAAGCCTGTTTGGTGGTGTGATTGACTCAAACGCTGGACAAACAGGCAGAGTGCCTGCGAGCATTTTCCTTAGATAAAAAGGACAAATGCTGACTGGAGGCGTGTCGCCCCTGATCTATCCTTGACCCAGCTGTTAGTGAAGACAGTGAGAAAATGAGACTGTGCAAAGCAGAGAATGAGTGCACATGCATGAGAGCAGTTTGCTTTATTCAGGAAGTAAGAGTCAGAAGGCACTCTTAAAGAGCCAATCCACTTCAATAGTTTTATTGCGGCACTGCTTTAAATGGCTGGAAGTGATTTCCTTACAGTTTATCATTTAATGAGATGCTTGTTACTTGTTTTCACTGTCAAAATAGCATCAACTTGTATATCAATATCCCAGTGTAATGCCAATGTGGGTGGCTATTAAGCCTTAATTCTGTAAAATCAAGCGTTACTTTTACAAACTGTAGTCTGTGGTCTGTGAAAGAATGTCTCTTTCGCTTGTTAGCGGAAAAAAATGAGAGGTGGCTCCTTAGATTACCACAAAGTTAAAAGCAAGAAACAGAAAGAGGAAGAAAGACACTTCCTCCCGTCTTGTTGTAGCATTTGTATTGTTCTCAAAACAACATGAAATGAAAGCTGGAGCTTCTCTCAAAATATGCAAAAAAATATATATATATATTTTCTTTGACATTTGGAATTAAAAGACTGACATGAAAATATCTTTAAATTTAAACGTAAATGCTCAAATTATGCTGGAACTGTCCTTTTAGGCAAGCGTGATATTCCCCAGAGAGCACTTGACTGTTTCAAAAATAGTCCCCAAACCAGTCAAATGGCTGCCTTCTCTTTATTTAATAAAAAAATAATATTTTCAGTTCTAATTGGTGACACTGATATTAACAGCCTTCATCAAGTCCTGTTTGTTGGTTTGAAACTGTTGTGCACTTCTTTCAAAGTGAAATGTTCCAGTTAAGATTTTTTTGTCCCAGCTTCCTCTGATTTGCATGGATCATGCTTTTCTGTGAGAGTCACATGAGACAGTAGGAAGCAGGGACAAGACCGATCAGGCTCATTAGATGAGCTGATATATATGTGTCTACAATATGTATGTGTATGTGTTGTTTCCAGTGGCTGCTGGAAATGTCACAACCGACATGTCTGTTTGAGCCCCTCAGAGTGCATCCCTTTGAGCAGTTGGGAATGAAAACAGATCAGGTTTCGCTCCATCAGGAGTGCGGCGTTGAGCGGGGTAATGAATTCCAGGAGGCTGAGCATGCTAACAAGTTCATTATTCCAGCTTGGTTTAGGAGTAATTACCATTTTGCATCCAAAGCCATTCAAGATTGGGTTGCTCTTGTCACATTAAGCCAAGTGTGAATTCAGATAAATATTTGCATAAGCGCAAATGCACTAGGTGGGCCCTGTGCGGCAGTCAGAGATTGGTGTGGCCATGTTGGATTTTCTTCCCACACATTCAGTGGTAGGGGCTTGCTGAATATCCACATATATCCAGGAGCTGAGGAGCAGTGGGCACATCACTGATGGGCTGAAAGCTTCCAGGTTTAGGATCTGATGATAAAAGCATCACAAAGAGGCCTGATGTGAACTTGTGACACGTTTCCTTTTATGCCAGTCTGCTTTGTAGCCCCAAACCTTCTCTCTCATAGGTTATTTTCATATTTTTGCATGAAATTGATAGGGCATGATCCTAATAAGCAGCCATGCGTAGAGCCTACATCAGATAAGCAGATTCATTTAGGACTCAGAGGAACATCATTAATTATTAACAAAAGCACAGACCCTTCCAGTTGTCTATGTTGGTACACTTATTCTCTGACTTTGCTGAGTGCATAGTCTCAATGGTGAATGTGCAGATATATGCAACGTAAGTGTCAGAACTAAGTGTGAACCCATTTTGACATCAACCATTGGTTTGTGGAGTACCGTTTTGAAGCCTTGAGTTTGGCATTTTGGCTGTCGCCATGACAGTTAGACGGAGCCAGCGGAGGTGACATACTGTGAGTAGAGCTGCTCTCATTAGCTGCACAGTTTCGACTCGTCTGTAGCAGGAAACAATGGCGGCTGGTCTGGTCACACACAATCTTGTATAACAGATAAGTAATACACTATAGTTTCTGACATGATTTTAGGTGAGAAATAGTCAACACAGTAACACAATCTTGCTTCGTATTTGATTGGCACTCACTGAGAATGACCTGTCAGTCATAAGGTAGCCACGCCCAAAAGCATACTTTGGCTTTATCGTCTATTATATATCTATATTGGACCATAATTTACTAAATAAACATCAGAATGTATTGAAGAAGATTGAGACCCTAAACTTGTTAGGAAACTGTTTACTGAGCTCATAAATCAAATGAGAAGTCGGCTCATTCTCCATTAGAGTGCATTGTATTGTTTTTTAGTGCAGCCAATGAAGCTCCCTCTGCTGGCCTTTAGATAGACTACAGGTTTTAAGACACTTGCTTCATTTTTCAGACCTGGAAGCTCTGTCCATTATATATACTGTCAATGGTCAGAACCGTCTTGTGCATTATTAAATCTTTTTAAAGAAATTGTCCAATCAATTTACATCTCCCAACTGGCATGTAGAGAGATATTGGTTCTCTAAAATGTCTGTGATTTCCTACCTTTCTTTAACATTTTGCCCTCTGGCCCTCCTCAAGATTCCTCAAACATCATCATATACTATCATTTACAGAGCCCAGCAGTTTTTGCTACAACTATTGATAGTTTGTGTGCCAAAATTTTCTATTCATAACCTTATATTAGTTATTTGTGCCTATAATAAAAAGTTATTCCAACAAATGTGAGATTTGTACCCTCAGTCTTTGTTACCTTAAACATGTGTATTAAAAGGAAGTCTGTCATTACACATCGGTAACTGTATGAAGCTAAGAAACACACAAGAACTATGATTATGTTTCATTATCTCTTAACAGTACATTATGTGTACCATACTTGTCTCTACTTTGTATGAAGCCACATTACTCTTGTACCAATGATTAAGTCAATAATGCCCCACAGCTGTTATTAACAGATACACAATATGGCGGCAAAGAAACATGCTGTTCTAAGGAGTAAAAAATTAGCCATCAAAGCAAGCACTGTTTTTCATAAGAAATTTCTGAGTCACCATAAAAATGGATTTTCAGTGAATTAGTTTTTTATTTATTATTTATACTTTATTAGTGAACTTTTTTCACTAATACATTGGTAGCATTGCTGTATGTGACATGAGACATATTCTGCAGTGGTCAGATACAAATTCTGACTACACTACAACAGTGAAGACTGTGTGCATTGTGAGTCTCCACCCAATGGTATTTATCACAGGGGGCCTTTGTTGTCCTGAATAAATAGACATATTACTGGGAGTCCAGAGTTCAGCCCACACTGCCGGCTAGCCACAGGCACGCGCTCAGTCTTCGAGGGAAAGAATGTCTCACTGCTTGAGCATATGGACTGAAACACCACAGGTTAGTTGAAATATGAAAGCATCATAAACAATAGAAATACAAAGTTTCCTAACTGAAACATTATGTATTTTAATACTGCTTTAACAAAAGGACAGTGTAAGTGGGTGCACTTTTAAGATGCCTAGGTACATTGTGCCTTGTTCATCTCACAGGTCAATTAAAAAAACTCCTGCAAGTTCAAATCCTATCTAATTAGTTTTCACTTCATCGTCACATGCACAGCAGATCATCTGTAATTTGGTGTTTACAGCCAGTGCATTTGATTGGTGATAGTAGATGTTGAAACTGTTATAAATCCCACATCTGCCCTGAAATACCCGTGGTGTGTCTGCAGCGGTTTCCCTCTGTAGATGTGACAGAGGGTGGTGCATTTCATTTGAAGAGCATACCACTGCTTGTGCACCACTGGGATTTGTAAACTAAAAATCACAGATATCTTTCTGTTTTTTTCCCCTTCTCAGAAATGTGAAACTTGGAAGGAAATAATAATCTAGTGGATTTCTTCAGGGTGAATATTTAGTTGCTAGGCAACAGTTGTTGGCATTCGACAGGAACCCTCAAGTAAAAGAAATGGTGAAAGAGGCGGGTGGGTTGGGTTGCGTTCGTGGCAAAACGGAAACATGAGTGGATCGAAATAGGTTGTATGGACAAAATGGCAATTTCCCGAGGCCTGAAGTGGCTATGTTGTTTTGACAAATTGGCCCACATGCAGGACAGTTGTTTACCAAACCAAGGCCATTTGAACAGCGTGGGCCACCATTATTGCAGCCATTTTAGACAGCATTTATTTGACGCTCTAAACTTTCAAATATTTTTTTCTGAGATTTCTAACAGTGATAACAGTGAGTTTTTAAACTAATGTGAATACTATTTTGATTGCTAAAATGTAGGGGGTCTTTCCTGAACATAAACCTGTAATTTCTTATCTTCACACCATGTGACTTTAACACAGCTTCCTCACAACACTTCCCCAGCAGTATCTGTAGCTGTCCATGTAAACTCTCTCACCACTGCTTTTTTTCTTTGTTCCTTCATCTTTGGCTTGTCGTAGCCATTACCCTCCTCTCTCTGCCCTCTGGCAACCAGTGAAGAAGTCCGTGACATTGATGCAGGATTTTTGTAACATGGTTCCCCATCCGAGCCCATTTTCATCGTCAGATTGGGAGTTCGGATATTTATAATCTTGGGGCACCAGCTAATGGTATTTGCAGAGCAAAATCAGTTTAGTGCGTGTTTTCTGTAATGGCCTTGACTGCGTGGCATTGCCAGCGGCTCTGTCTTGAATGGTGGAAGGATGGCTCTAATTTGGGCTAATGGGTGACTCAGCCGTCATCATCATGTGTCCCTCAGTGGGCTGCAGATGGCTGGTGAGCCATGGGTGCAGCGGAGCCACCGTTACACACACAGCACAACACAATGCATCAAGTCAGTGACACGTGCAGCCAACACTGACATTTGTAGAGCCACATCCAGTGAGGAAGAGCAGAAGGGGGGAGGGAGGGGGTATGAAATGAGACTCTGCTTATAAGTGCACAAAACACAGAGAAAGAGGTTAATCAGTGGCCAAGCTAATCGAATCATTTGTCATCAGATTAGATTAAAGCATTGAACCCTCCCTTGGGCAATCATCTAGGGAGATGGCTGCGGCTGTGTGAGGCACAGGTATCAAACAGCTGTGAAATGATAATGCATGGTAGGCGACTGCTCGTTTTTATTCAAACTCTGCTTATCTGTACAGGCTTGAAAATAGAGACAAGGCAAGCAAATCACCGTGGCAACTCTAACGGAAGGTGGGGGCAAGCAGGCATTTTTAACTGTGTGCTGGATGCTGGATGCTATGTGGGGGGGGTTCGAACAACATGCTGGATCCCCATGCGGGGCAACGTCTGACTGAGACCAGACAGGAGTGCTGCAGTGGCTAGTTTACATTCCACAGAGTCGGCTAAGCTTCACCAACCTCTGCCCTGCTTAGACATGCACACACATGCACACACACATGCACACACATGCACACACATACCTGCATACATACTATATATAAGCTGATATATTTGCAATTTCTCAGAAACATACATATTTACTCTTCCTGTATGGCCTCACTAGTACAACATCCCTATACCTCCATCAACCCATCACCGCCTATACCACCAGAACACAATCATATTTTGTCTCCCATCAGCCATGTAGGCAGATAATAAACCACCTCATCTCTAACTCCTAACCCTACCCCCTCCCATACCCAAGTAACCTTGGCAACAGCGTCACTCTGCTACATTGCAGTGGAGGTGGAGGAGGGAGGTATGGTGTTGAGAGGTTGCAACGTGGGGGAGTAAGTCCCAGGGGAGGGGCCAGCCAGTTTACATCTGTACAAAGCAGAAAAGGCTTGGCTCCCCTCAACCCCACCCCTGCCCCAGAGACCCATTACCAGGGGTCAGAGCTCTGGTCTCGGGGTAGCTCTGCACAGGCATCTGTGTGCAACCTGTCAAAGATCAGCTGCGTGACCTGAGTACATATGGGGGGCATGCCTGGATTGTGAGGAGTTAACTGGTGTCTACTATGTATCACTGGTGTATGAGCTACTGAAGGAAAGAGAAGAGTAACAGCTGTTTGGCTGCTGGTCCAGGTCTAGGTTTTATATTTAATGATATGGTATTTTTCAAGCAAAGATTTCAAGCTTTATTTGGCAACTTTGCACACTGATGGCTCTGTGGCATAGAAAACACTGAATGTTTTGTATTTATAATGAACACAAGTGAAATGCTCTAAGTAGCTGCCTTTGTCTTGATGGGTAGTGTAAACAGAAGTGTTGAAGTGGTTTAAAAAGAGTTTTAACTTGCTTCTTTGTAATAGTTTTGCATGTTTGTTAATTTTAAATCATCACTTTCTCAGCGGCAATAATCAAATCCCAGGTTCACATTTTTATTTTAAGAAATTGCCTGTTTGGATCGACCTTTTTTTGGTGCAGTTTTTGTGATTTTTAGGCAGCAGCATTTGCTGTATTTTAGCATGAAAAAATATTGATCTACATTGACCATAACATATTGAACACACAGAACTTGTGATGCAAGATGCAGGGAGTAGGCACAGTTACATTAACACTTGTACACTATAGTGCAAACCAATGCAATTGCCTTGCAATATGTACTACTGTACCTTTGTGTGAAGCTTAGTGTTTGATTATTTTTCAGTCTGTGTCAGAGAGATGGTGAACCAGCTCTGCAGTCAGTTTTGAGGTCACAGTTTGGTATACTGTGTGGTGCTTCTGTTATTTTGTCCATTGAAAAAAAAATAACACCCAACAGTATATTGCAATACTATACTAAGGTGTTTCTGTTATATCGAAAAATAATGAAAAGACAATATAATGTCATCCAGTACAACACCACCACAAACTACAGCTTCAAAAATTACTATAGTGTTGAGTCAACACCTCTCACACAGTGTCTACAAAAATGTATTATAACCTTCACAAAAGTAGATTTGTTGCAGGGCTATTGCATTGGGTGGCATTAGAATTTACAGATCTTATGGTATTTTGTCCACCTCTTGTGTGGAGACAGCTGTCACTAGAATATATATATATATATATTCAGTACACTGACAATGCTTGAACCATAGCCTGTATAAGATGCGGTGGAGAAAATGGCGATGGTCAGTTAGGAGTATAGTCCAGTAAATTAGCATGTGCATGTTAGGTAACACTAGTCTCAGCAGATTATAATAGACTGAGGGACTTTCGTGCCTGAGCAAAGATGAGATATTGAGCTGACTAAATGAAATGTCAACAAAAATGCTGCCAAAATACAGCCCACTTCAATATGGACATACAACTGAAAATTGATGAAAACAACTGTCAAACAAGTGGTGGGCCGAGGATTTAAGTGTATTTTACAAGTAATTAATAAACATATCCCACGCCTCCATCCCCCATCAGTGTAATTGACTGCCAACTATTGGAAAACACTGTATATACCACAAGTTTGTGAGCCTTTTAAAGAAGGCAGAATGTGCCTCTGTATGTGTGTATGTCTGTGCTGGGGTTGATACATATTCTTGTGAGCATGTTTGTGGCAGGTTAGGGCTTCGGGTTAGGTTAGGTTAACCCCTAACGCACTCTGAACCTGTGGTTTGGTTTGAGCCATGTACGCTTGAGTACGAATGGGCTGTGAGTCCTGCCTTCCCCCTGTGTCGCCATTGGAATCAAATCAAATCAAATCTAGTCAAACGCACACCCCTGCACACCCCCGCACACACACACGCACACACCCCCCCCACCCCCCAGGAATTCCTCTGACGTCCCTGACACCAGCAAAAATAATAGATGACATTAAGGAAGCATGTAAACATCCAGCTTGAGTGCATGTGAGGACGACACAGAACACATGCCTGCATACACACACAAAAAAAACACACACACACACACACACAAGCATCACTACGTAAAGATAATTCAAAGCAGTGGCATGTGACAGGTCGTGCACATAATGTTCCTTCCTCTCTACCCCTGTAGTCCCACAGTGCCTAGTTGAAAGGACCTGTAGCCCAGCGTGTACGTCTTTTTTTTTTTCCCCCAGGAGACAGCATATAATGAGAAAGCACCATTATGGGTCCAGCAGGAGCCTGTGCCTCTGTGCTGCTGCTGCTACCACAGTTACCCGTGAGGTCTTTCTCTTTGTTAGTTAAGGGGAAGAGCAGCCGCAGACGTCCCTCGCTCTCTGCTTGTTAGCCAGCAGTAATGACTAGGCTGTGGGGAGCCAGGCTACCAGGCCAAGGCGTTGGATGCCTGTTCCCCTCTGCTGGCCCTCAGCTTACCGACAGGAAGGGGAACAGAAGCAGACACCACAGAGGACACACTGGGAGGATCAGATCCGACAGACTGAGGAGGCAAGGAGGAGGAAATTTCTACCTCCGGACAAACCAAGACCAAACTAGACCATTACTGACTCACACATAAGCACATGGGATCCAGCTAGCACCCTGCCTGTTCACAGACCTGGCGTTAGATCAATGCTAGCTGAGCAGTACTAAGATCAATGCGTACTTTGTACAAAATGTGCCTTGTAGGTTTATGTGGTTCTCCAGGATCATGTATTCACAGAGATGTGATTAGAATTTCTAAGCCTTCTAAGGCTGTTTGAATTGGAAAATTTTGTAATAGGCAACGTCTTAGCTGAGGATCTTCCAACACAATCAAATAAGACTCGCTTTTATCTCAAGATACAAAATACAAAAAAACAAACCCTGCCTATGGTGTTTCAGTACATGAAAGAAATTTGTGAATGCATTTCACAGTTGAGTTGTTGCTATGACCTCATGCGTTTAGTAGTTTCCAGATGGTCTATGTTTATCTATGATTAGTGATCTATACACATACTCATATCCTGTGTGCTGTGACACAGAGATATGACCATATCGGTTTATTGTGTTTATGTTACACATGAGCCGATCAATAATTCAGGGGGAGACACATGAGCCATCTGCATTACAAGGAAATATAGAAGCAATAACACGGAATGGTCTGTTTGTGACTGTGCCCATTGCATTATCAGCGGGAAAAACAGCGGGAATAACTCTTGTGCATGTCATGTAGTGATACATGTTTGGATAAGAAAGTTGTATGGATAGTAATGTAAATTTTAATGAACGGCCAGGGAACCATAAACGATGATCAGTGTGACAGACAGAATCCAGAGGACACAAATGCAGTTGACTGCATTTCTACCTGCCAGTGTTTTGGTTTGCAAAGTTTAAAGAGGAAACCATCGGTGTTGCCTGAGGGGTGGATTAGCCCTTGTGGAAGTTTGGTATTCGGCTCAGTCTGTGGTTGCGAGTGCAAAGATGGGCGGTTTAAATCAAATTAAATGCATCAAATAAAGTGTGTAAGCCCTGTGTGTGTACTAGAGAAGATGGTGGTGTTTTTATCTTTATTGTCATCATTATTTTACTATGAAGTGCCTCAGCCCAGGGCCATAGTCTGCATCCCTTTTGGTGAATTGTGGATGGAGTGCAACGTTGTGTGAAGACTCACAAACAACATCTGCAGCAGTGGCAACCAGGCACTCCCTCTGTGCCTCATTCTCCTTCCAAGTCCGCCCACGTTCCCTCTCATCTGCGCAGGCCATCATCACTTCTTCCACTTCCTTGCTGTTTCTACTGTCGTTGCCTTCCAGAAGACCCATCTTTCATCTGGACTGTTGACTTTGCACAAGCCTGGCTGGTTCGACACTGTGGATTCACTTGAATGGAGCTTACCAGTGCACTATTGATTATGTCTGTGATCTAACCTTGGTGCTTAGGAGTACCCCTTCTTTTCTCTCTCTCTCTCCCCCCCCCCCCTTCCCTGTTTCCATACATAATTTCTGTAGCAAAGGGTGAAATTTTTCACCTCTTAATGGAAAGTTGGGTGAACTATGAGAGATTTCCAATAACTCTGGATTGGGCATTCAAGTTCAGCTCCCTCTGTTTACCCAGTGGTGGATTCTGAGTTCTGGGCCTGTCAAAGGTCGGCATGGCAGACTGAGACAAATAGAGAGAAAGTCTGTACAAGAGCGAAAAGAGGGAGCTCTATTATAAATAGATGCCATCAATCAGGGGAATGTCCTTCATTTGGCATGCGTCAGTCCTGGAGGGAGAAATGCATATTCAATCTTGAACAATGACTGTCAGTCACACCGCTTTCACCAGACACATGACAGCTGTGCGCAGTGGCTGGTTACACACTCGGAGAATAGGAGCTGCAAGCAAGTGAGGGGGTGAAAGCCCAATCATTGCACAAGGGAACTGAATAAGCAACAAACCAGTTCCCCAGAGGAAGATTGATGGACTTCCCTGTGCTGTCTAGACTAGTGTCAGGACCAATGTTTGAGACAACTGACAAGACGTACATGTAACATTACACTATAATGTCTGATGTGCAACATGGCTCATCCATAGTGTCCTAGAGCATGCTGAAGAAGAGGGACAGAGTCGTCCCCACGGGTCGTCTCTCGACTGATCCTCGCCAATGGAAGGGGGGGGGCAGTGCGTTGTTGGTGTGTTATTGAAACAAGGATGCAGCTGCTCCCAGTTGGATCACAATGTTCCGCCAGCAGTTGAAGTGTTTCCCTTCACTTTCAGCTCTTACAAAGTCATGTTGTATAAACTCTCGCTCTGGCTTTACTAAGTATTAATAAGGCCTCAGCGGTGCATGCACTGGATATAGGAAAGGACTAGAAAGAAATATTCCCATTTGCAACAACACATGATTTCATTTCTCTACTTTCCTCCGCGAGAGAAAGAGTGGTAAAAGGAGGGATTGTGTTTGTAGGTGTGATTGCATCAGCTCAGCATTAGCACAGCCTGGCACACTGTGTATTGAGTTTTTTCATCTGCCGTTACTTAATGTGATTTGAGCAACAGGTCCTGCTTAGTGGCAGGGTGTGTGGAGAGGAGAGATGCAGTGGCTGTTTTCTCAGGCTCTGTTAATAGGGGTCAGGGAAGACAGTGTGCCAGTATTTCTCTTTAATCGCATTTAGGAAGTTTCATCCCCTAGAGGTGAGGCAGGTTTTTTTTTTTTTTTTCAATGAGCTTTTTTTATTGTCCTCCGGAGGAATACAGAGTTGCACCATTTAGGGCCAAGCTCGAATGACTACACTAAAAAAACCTCCGGTTATGAAAAGCCACAGAGGGAATGTTTGCACTGTAGCCTGTAATTGTCAGTTTCATTACACTAACAACCAATAGTATATCCGAGTCATGGCTAAATGTAGTGAATGTGATTTGTGTCTCCGGCAAAGCAGAAACCCTTCAGTCTGGTGACAGGATTGTTTTCCTACAACACTAGAATAAACTCTGGTTGAACTGGTCAAATGAAATCATGCCAATTGTCGCTGCAGCGCTACTTCTCAGACAAGAAAAGAAACTCCTTCCACTTGAGGGTCTGCACATGGAACCATTACACAATCTATACATTAACTACAAAAGACTTACAAACAGGTCACATCGAGTGGAAAGAGCATCCAAGCGGAAGCTGATGGGCCGAGCAGACACACACACACACAGTGCCAGATGCAGAGCCGGAGTGGAGGAGACCGCGGAGAAGTCAGGCAAAGGAACGAGTACGGACTCGAAGCAGAAAACACAACCTGACGGGGACGAGGAGTTCTGTCAATATGGCTTGTGGTGTGACGCATGCAGGCTGCTGTGGTGGAGGGCAAGGGAAGGCGCAAGGCTCTTTAAAGAAATATGGAAGAAAAGGGACAGAAAGGGTGGTAAGCATAGGTTATGAGGTGCAAAAATTGGATCTTGACTTGGAAATTGTGTGCAAGCGCTCCCAAAAACAGGCCCCTTGGATTCCAACGTCGCTAAGTATTTTCTCAACGTTAAGTGAGGATAAGAGTATTTCAACATTTTCAAACAATCCTAACCCAAAGCAAGGCAATTAAATGGAAAATTCCGTGCAAGCTTACCCAAGTCTCTTCTAGGCAGGTCCCAGTGGGTTTGGGTTTTAATGTCAAGCTCTAACAAAAATCTGTAAAGATGAGGAGGAGGAAATGGAGTTAAGAGGAAGCCAGCAACCAGAATAAAGCAATAGGGAGTAGAGCAGAGAGTTGAGAGGAGGACAGCAGTCAGGCGGGACAGCAGTCAGGCAGGAGCGCGGCACAAAAACACCCATCTCAACTTGTCAATTATTAATTTCTTAGTCCGCTTTAGCATTTATTCATGCCAGTCGCCAGTCCATCATAAGGCCAATACAGACAGACCAGTGCATGCAGGTGTTGGCAATTTTTTCATTTCATCTCACTTGCACGTCTCTGGAGTGTGGGAGGAAACTGGAGCACCTGGAGGAAACTCCTAGGAAAGAGCAAACATGGAGGGTGAAGTCGATGCAGAGCTGAAAGTGAGGGGGCTCCTTGCTCGGAGGTGACACCCTGATCATCGGTGGCCATTTTCAATATCTGCAGAACTGTCTTAAAAAACAGTACATGTACAAACAAAGAGTCATTTCAAAAAAGCTTTCATGTGTCTGATGCAAGAATTTCTTTAAGATGGGTGACATTTCAGAATATATGGAATGGAGCTTTATTTCAAGAGCAAGGCGTTTGTTTTAACAGATGTCTAGGAAGTTGCCTTATAATCAACTGTCTCCCGCTATTTTTTTTTCTCTTGTCTCGGAAAAAGGAAGATTTTAAGGCTGAGCAGAGGATGAATAAATAAGTCAATATGTTACCACTGACAGGTTTTCGCAGTGTGGGGATTTAAGGTCACAGAGCAAAGGAGCTGAGGGTTGAAGACAAGAGAATGGAGGTAATGTAGCAGAGAGCGATGAATCGGTGGGAGCTGTGTGTTACTGCTGTTTATAGAACTCCTTCTCTGTATTAGTCAGGACTCGGGCCCCTCGGGGAACACTCTTCATCTCCCCCCTCTGTCTGTGTCTACAGCCGCCATCTTTCTTCCGATTACCACCTCCCTGCCTCCTACTTTTCCTACCGCACTGCTTTTTTTATTTCCCCCCTCTGTCTTTGTCTGACTGTTTTTTTTTTTTACTTGGTGTTCTTGCTGTCTGGGCATTCTTGTGCTGTTTACTTTTCGTTCTTCCTTGTTGTTAGTCTTCCTCCTCTTCCTCCTCTCCTGCTGATGCCTAAGTCTCTTCTGCGACATCTCTCCTCTCCATCTTTTTTCTCTCCCCTCAGTCGTTGCTTTATCATTCAAGCATCGGCCTCGGAGTGGGCACTTTGACTTGTGGCGGGGGCGGCGGGGGCTCTTTCGCCCTGAGCCAGGGTATAATGGGAGTTAACCACTGACCGTAAATTCTGTCACAGAAGATGAGCGAGGAAGGGAGTGTTCAGGGGTGGGGTGCACTGCTTATTGTGTTGGAAACGTAACTTATTGCACAAGAGACCGCCGAGCCCCCTGTTCTCGTCAATCTTGCCTTTTATTGGGAGATTGCGATTGGGAGATCAGGACTATTTTTCTCACTGTCTACCTCTGTCGCTTCTGTCCTCTAACCGCTGGCTTTAGCCTCAGAAACATTCCTTCTCTGTCTGTTCTCACTGCAGTGCCATTTCTGATATGGTCCCTTTACTTTCCTGCCAGCCCTGTCACTTGGACTGTGGTTACACTTGAGGCCATTTCAGTGTGATTTTTGATACCTTATCACAAAGAGTGTACACAGCTGTGCATCCACACTTAACCTGGAATGACTATAATATGTCCAATGGGTGTATTAACTGAAATTCTCATGTTTAGACCACCTTTTTTTCCCATCTTTTTATGTAGCTCTCATTGCGGATTTCAGCCAAATTACATAGAATTGTAGTCACAATGTGAGCCTGACCACTTCCAAGACTAGTTTCAAAGGTCTGATTGTAATCTGAGCAAAATCCATATTCAGTGGATCCAGGCGTATCACATTATGCGTCACCGCATATTCAGATGATAAAAATCACAATTTAGCACAGTGTAACAGTAGCTGTTCTCGCTCCCTGTCCTCTTTATTTCTCCTCATCTGCCTGCTTTTCTGGCCACTGATTTTCTTCTATTATCCCTCTCTCTTTCCTCTTGTGTATTCAGTCAGTCATTAGGCCTCTTTAAAGTGACTGAATGAAGGTTGGCACCCTCTGTATGGGGTCACCACAGGCCCTTCCACCCTCCCTCACTAGCCCCACCTCTCTATCTCGTCCCTGGCACCCCAGGCCGTGAAAGGTCAGCCGTCATTGGGACTCATTACGAGGAACAGAAACTGGAACAGACAGGAAGTGTGTGTCTGTGTGTGTGGATCCATGCAGCAATATAGCTCAAGGTAGAAGGATAACACAGACCTCGAGCTTTTCTGTTTCTCGCAAATAATGGCGGTCAAGTTTCTTAGTTGCGCGCTCTCTGGCTTTCACAGAGGATTATATTTCTAAACACAAACGCTGTGCATAAAGTAAATGATCAATTTGTAATGATGCTTCGTTCCACAATTTCTCTGCACCCACCCATCCCCAAATAAAAACTCACTCAAACTCTCACACACACTCTCTGACACTTAATGTCCTCTCTGCTCAAGGCATGATACATGCAGCTGCTTGAGTGGCATTGACTCTTGCTCTTTTCCCTTCTCTCTCAAACACACACAGATACGCACACCGTTGCAGAGCCAGTTCATCACCCTCACTGACACGGTGAATTTACAATGCTGTCCTTGACCACGTCTGAGCCCCGAGATCCACCTTCACTCGTCAGGAGACAGATTGGGTTGGCAGGTGGGGCCCCCACCCAGGTCCACATTTTTATTTGGACATAAAAAGTAATAAAACAGAGGAATGATTGGTGCTTTTTACTGCTAATCACATGTCCCTCTGTCCCAATTAAAAACTTGTTTGCATAAACCGCCAGCACAAACACGCCACATCACTCCCCCCCCCCCCATCGGGCCAATGAGGTGTGTGCCGCTGTGTTTGTGTGTGTGGGTACCTATCTTTGTGTCACCGTGTGAGTGCATGTGCGTGTGTGAATGCGTGTGCATGTGTATCCTGCTGTCAGCGAATTCTCCACAGAGATAACCTTGAAGGAGAGGCTGTGTGCTTAGCTCTGATACTGAATGCCAAGCTGCAGCGGGCTCAGCGGTTGCATGGCTAGAACTTCTCTGAGACCTTTAGCCACTTCTGCGAGACTTAATCCCAAAGTTGCGATGAGGTGGGCTGCCTTCAGTGCTCAAGCGGCGTCCGTGCTCAGATAGTTGGTGCCGGGCGATAAAGATGTGCTGCTCTGTGGGTACACAACCCTCTTTGGAAAGAGCAAATAAAATATTTTATTTTGATACTCTCTCTGGTAACCTTGTCCAAATTACACCATGTATCCATTAGAGTACATTGGATTTGTGATCGGGTGAGTTTGATATACTTTATCTGCATGGCATTTGGGGCAATACATATATTTGCACTGTATCCTCCAAGTTCCCATTAAGTCATGGGTATAATAATGAATTTGTGTTAGTTGTGGTAATTTGATTAAACATCATTTTGGAATATAGATCATGTGAGCACAATATAAACTAAAATAATACCATTCTTAAAACAAAACATAAACTGGCATGTTGAAAACCAAACATCTTAAATAAGGCTGATCATATGCTAGAATGATGGGTTTGATATCATTTGACATATGTTTTTATTTAAACTTATACTTAAATCTATTTCCAGGACGTGTGCTGTTCAAACTTTACTAATATTTACTCTTACTATTTACTTATTGTAGTTATAAATTATAGGTGCACATAAAGGAAAAACTGTCCCACATAATATTTATCATTTTTCTTCAGTTCTGTTTTAATTATCCTACATGTTAAAGTCTCCACACTGCCATCATTATAAGTCTGGTGGAGAAACACTAAATCCCTCCCTTTTTATTTCAGTTTAACTTAATTGTATTGCATAAATACAGTCACATTTAAAGATACTGACTTAAAAAAAGATGAGAGTCAACCTTTAAAAACCCACCATGTGTATATATATAAAAAACTTCAAATTTCCACACACAATTCTAAAGACAAGGCCTTAGTGCGCTCTGTGTTAGCTACTGGCCTGGCCATGTATTAAAATCCAATGCAGTTACTTTGGGTGTCATGGCCTTTACTCTCCCAGCTCGCCATCTATCTGTTTTCTTCCCACACTTGTCCCCATGCCAAGGCTTTCTCTCTGGCATTTAGCCTAAGTTAATGGACTCCACCACACTCAGCTTAGAAATGTTGTGAAGTACACAGCAGTTCATGTAATATTTACCACTCTCCTGTATATGGTTGTGTGTGTGCGCGCATGTGTGAGTGCAGTCAGGCATACCCGAACAAGCCGGGTGCTTCCCGCACATCCACTCATGGGCACACACATACGTGCAGGTTGCACCGCAAAAAGCTACGGATGTCTCTGCAACTCGTCTCTGAGCCAGCCGAGGAAGTGAAAAGGAGCACTGTGAGTGGGAGCACTCTGCCACTGAATGAGTCACACGTTTGCTGACATTCATATTGATGGGGGGGAAAAAATCTGTCACACTCAAAATTTAATTGTAATGTTTTTGCGGCAAATGGCAAGAAACAAGGGAACAAACATTTTAGGTTATAATCCCACATGAAATATTTGTTGTGTTGTTTTCCCCTGTTGCTTCTGCTTTTTTGGAATGAATACATTAGGATCTAATGATTCTTTGTTGGATCCACTACTGGTTCTGGTGCTTATATTTGAAATGTGTCAACCTTGGCGTCCCGACACTTGTGTGATCCATCCCTTTGGAACTGGGGTAGAGGCTGGAAGGTCGCCGGATTGAACCTCCAGACCAGCTGGGAAAATAGCCGAAGAAGCTGCTCAGTGACCATTTGCAGGAAACTGTGGCCACTTTAGGCAGCTATTGAGTGGAAATGAGTGTAGCTTTATGGCTACAAAGAAGACTGTTTCTCAAGAACAGCTTGCTCAGCAAACCATCCTTCGATAAATAATGGTTAGAAATTGCTGCCAGAGTTGGAGTCGATGTTTCTCTTGCTGCATTTCTGTAGTCCAAACACCTGCAAGCTGCCCGCTCCTTTGTGCTCACAAAGTGATATTGAGAATCAGATCTCAAATAAAACTGGTCATATATGCCAGGATGAAAAATCATTTTTTTATTTTAACACATTTGACAGTATCAGCACAAAAACACAGCTCCTGTCCAATCGTAGGTCACGTTCAGCTTCATCTGTGAAGTAGATATTTCTGCATCACAGATATAGATGTACAAACAGCTTTTCCATTTTGTTCTTTTTCCCGTAGGTATCCTTTCAGTGCTGCTATGCTATGCATTTTTTCCTGATCTCTTCCTTCCTACACACATCACATCACTGCCACCATGCCACATGCCGTAACATGTAGCACATCCTGCTACACATTCCCCTCAGGGTTGCCCCTAGCGACACACACTAATACACTCTCCTGCGCCATCATGCATGAGAAGTGACACACACACACACACACACACGTATATACTGTGTATGGTATAGACACTCCCTTGCAGTTGTCCCCAAACCGGAGTGGCCATGTTTGTGTAATAGAAGCTGTCCTCAGCTGAGCTCCATGCATTATTCAGTTGTGGACCTCATCACGGTGCTTATTGCCTGGAGACCGGAGCGCGTTGATAGATGACCTCTGCTGCAGCCTGAGTCACGTTGAAGATTAACCAGCAGGGCTGAAAACAGGTCATCTCTGCTGACCCCTCAGGCTTGTGCATGTTGCTGCAGCACAGGGGCATTCTGTGACAGGGGTGACAGTCCACCCCACAGTACCACGTGTACCACGCCAGCCTTTACCGGCCGAGCAGTCCCCTCGGTTGCCGTGACAGCAAGGTAATGGGCATTGTGGGGGAATGCACATGCTGAAATGCAAGGTTGAGAGGAAGATTTTGGGAACAAGTCTGCAGGTGGAGCAGACAAGAGGTCCCATTTATGAACAGCCTAGGCCCAGTTACTCCTACTTCTGAAGTAGGAGGACTTCACATTCAAAAGAAGCAGTGACATATTTCATTTTGTCCAGAGTAGCTCAGATCTCGCAATCATGTTTCCACTTTACTCAGAGGATGAGGGAGGAGGGGCTTGGTGGTAGAAAGTGGAATTAAAAAAAAGAAGCACTATATGGCCAACTGCTCTGAAATCCCACTGTCAGCAAATCTGCCACACAGTCCAACTTAGAAGTGATTGTGCCACAGTAGGGAGCTTTTATTTATTTATTTAACTGACATTATTATAATTTCCATTATTTATGTTGCCCCATGTTCATGGTGACTTGAGGGCAAATGGGAGGGTTTTGAGAAAACGCAAAAATCTTTAGGGCCACCTATATCTCTGGTGGAATATTATACCACCAGATCTTCATCAATAGAATAAATTGTAGTAGAGTGTTATTTTCTCTTTAATCGGGCCACATTTTGCTGACACAGGACCCAATAGACATCGCCTCCTCCTTTTCAGTTATAAAACACAGCTATCTGAAACTATTGAAAGGATCATGAATGTGTTTCTCCTCTCCTTTGACACTTCATCACAGCAGAGACTTAAGCTGAAAGGCATTTTGAAAAGAAACTGGAAATCCCATTTCACTCATGTTCCAATTACTTTAATTTTAAAACAGAATTAACCAATAATCCTACAGGTCTTGTACCCTCTGAAGTAGAGTACATCTCTTTAATAATGATTATTAGGTGCTTCCAGTATTTAATTGCAAGCACTTGATCTCAGGTTCTTTTACCTAACCTCTATACACTGTGTGCTCCCAGTAATGTGACCAGATTAGCTCACACTGTTCTACAACCTAGACTTAAACAGGGGAAATTTTATTTTGTTATTAATAGTACTAAACTATGTAACAGTTTCACTAAAAGTGGGAGGTCAGCAAAATCCCCTGCCATTTCCAACGATCAAATACCATCATTTATGACCTTTTAGTGTGATGGATGTTTTTCAGTGTGCTTGGTATTTTGTATCCGATTATGCTGATAATTTTCCTTTTGACCTTGTAAAATGATTTTAGCTTTGTATTTTAAGGCTAAAAGGGTATGCCAGCAATTTGGTGTTGCACCATAAAGCTGGGGAGCTTGCATAAGACAAATAAAAAAAAAGAATAGTTAAAATCAAAGCAGAAGAGGGTGAGAGATCCTGACTTTTTAGTTGTTCGTATGAGAGAAGCTTCAAAGCTGGATCCTACAATTCCCATTATGCAATTCCGTGGAGTTTTTCATTAGACCTTCCCTGCCCCTGAATCTTTTAAATTCCATGCTTCCAGTTTGTAAATCAGGTTTTCTGTCAAATATTTGAAGTTTCAAGCTTAATTGAGCCCCACTGACGTCATCACAGTTATTTTGTCAGACTTTAGGGAGAGTCCTCTAAGGCAACAGAAGAAATCATAAAATTGGTGGAGTGCTGCATTTGTTATAGTCATGTGTGTTAAAAAATGTAGCTCAATCTGTCGCTGACTAGTCAGTCAGCCATTAACTGCAAGGAGTTAATGTTAATTTAGCCGAGGTTTTGTTAATATACCAGCAATATATTACTACCTTAGCTTGACTTTCAAATATTAAGCAGAACAACTAGCTAGAAGTGTTATCTCAAAAAAATTCCCATATCCTATTTGGCAGCAGTTGCCTGCCTCATCCAACTGTTTTATATTTATCAGTTTTAGTCTACTGAACACAAACCTCATTATGGCTCCTCAAACACAGTGACAAGGGTTTTTGCAGCCTGCCTTTTAGTAAAGTCCCAGTCGTGCATTAGCTGGTGGAGTGCTACCCTCTCGCAGCTCTTATTTTCCATAATAAAACACAGCTCAGCACATCCCCGTGCTGCATGCATACAGAGGAGCCACCCTTGTGTCAGCCTAGGTTAGTCACAACAGGAGCACCGGCATGGAAGGAATGTCTGCACAGATTTCAATAATCCCACATCATTCAATAAGATATGAAGGAGAATGGGTTGCCCCTCATTGTTTCAGTGATCTCAGCTGCTACATGCTGGGCAAGTTGCACCAGTGAAACATGAACAGTCTCTATGGTATTAACAGCATGGCACCATTTATGTCCTACATATCAACTATGCTTCCATGGTAAACATGATGAGCTACTGTTAACCTACTTCGGTGCTGCCAGGCGAACCCCAGCAGGAACACTTTTCTCTGTCTTGAACGCTCACAGGCAGAAGCACCAGAGACACTGCGACGTGTCAATCAAGCCCATCCCAACACCACCACCACCACCACCACCACCACTCACATGAAGTCTAAGATGTTTGGTATTATTCCAGCATGCTGTGGTACACACTCGGAGATGATAGCGCATATACACACAGACTTAGATGTTGTGCACATACACGCACCTGCCAGTCTTCATCCCATCACACGACTAGTCTCAGTTGTGTGGCAAGGCTTTGTTGGGGAGTTGACAGTGAAGGTCGCTTCATAAACCCGGCACGCGTCCATCTCCATCTCCCCCACTGCTTTGGGATGAAGGGAAGTGATGATCCAGGGATTTTTCGTTCCCTCCGCTCCATTGAGCTCACCGCATCACCTTGACAATGTTGCACTCTGTCATGGAGGCTACGGGGACGGCAGCGGGCACTTGGGAACGAGGAAAATGCTTTGGGAGAACTTTGTGGGATTTCGCTGCCTCCAAACTAATCCATTAACTGCCGGGCTTAGTTGTGCTTTAACTAAGAGCAGGGGACAAAGTGTTGGAAGTGGGTTGTGGTAGGCCGTGTGGTTAAGGAATACGGTACAAGGTGTTGAAGAAATAAAAGATGTATTCTTGGTTGTGTGATGGCTTCTGTATGTGTGTGTGTGCGAGTGAGAGCTTTTGAGAGGGAGCGCATGAGTAGTAAGTGTGTGTGTAATGTGCAAGCAGGCAGGACGGGAAAAATGGAACATCCCTGTCCTGCCTCGACAGCAATGCAGCATAGCTCGGGGACTGCACATCACTATGTAAATGCAAATTGCTGTGTCATGCTGATCAATCCTGTAGGCTGCTGAGACAGGGTTATGTCGGGACCAGTCTGCAGCATCTTGGCTATATCTGTCGGTCTGTCTGCCCCGTTCTGTGCTCTCCGTTTCTGTACGGCGCTATATGAGGCTTTGCTCTCTTCTTCAGCATTATTTCTCTATCAAGCTGGCTTGCCGGCCCAGCTCTTCAATTATTTTAATTTGCTTCTGTTTGACCAACAAGCACATAAAGTATTTGCAAGATAAAACTTTGTGCAAGAAGCTCAACTGAATACTGTGTCTTTCTTTGTTTGTTACAGGACCCAACTCAAATAAAAGAACCTCGTGGGACAGGAGGGAAACAGCAGGACTGTGTGGGATAAGTTGGTCAACACGGAGCTGGGTGGAGGGGAGAAGACACCAATCAAAACACAGACTTCAGAGCATGCTAGCCATGCTTTAGCACACACAGGAAAGGCTGGTTGATTGCTGGAGAAACACCCGCTGCCTTTTATTACACATTTCTGAGCCACAAACGCACGCCTTTCCATCTCATCTGTAATTTGCTGAACACCATCCCTGCCAAGATGCCGATGCCAGGGTTGGCACTGTGGCACTTGTGGTGACGGGGCACAGAGTGTGTGTGCACATCCGGCAGGCAGGCCGGTGGGTCGGTGGGTGTACAGGCACACCGAGAAGCATTTTCGGGTGGGCTCGGTTGAACCATGCGGCCCTGGGCGGGTTCATGGCGTTGGATTACCCTGGTGCTGCTGGCCTGGGGCACGCTCCTCTTCTACATCGGTGGTCACTTGGTGAGAGACAGCGAGCACCCGGAGCGGTCTAGCCGGGAGCTCTCCAAGATCCTGGCTAAGCTCGAGCGGCTCAAGCAGCAGAATGAAGACCTGCGGCGTATGGCCGAATCGCTCAGGTAACCACAAGCTAGATGCTTAGATGCGTAGTTGCTTGAATGTAAATACACTAAACATTTTATTCTTAGAATAACTGTGTTTACATGCTCACTAGTGTCCTGTTTATGTGGTTGAGCGTGTAAAACCATATCTTAGTTTCAGAAACCCGTATAAGCCCTTACCTTGCTTTGAGAAACCTGAATAAGCTAGCTGGAGTACCGTGATTGAAACCAGTATATGGCATGTGAAGACCTTATCCTGGTTTGTGATCAATGGCTGCCATGTGTGTCCCTAACTTGAGTTATGCAGTAGTAGTAGTGAGTCAGTAAAACAAGAAGATGATCATAAACAATATAATAATGAATAAAGAAAGTCTAACATAATACTGGTAATTCAGAGGATAAACTATTAGAGCTCTTGGTTTCCATTACTGGTGATTGAACAGAGAAGCCAAATCCAGCATGAGTGGAAAATGAGTCCAGGCAGCCAGAAACCAAAGTGGGTTCATCAACCACTGAGGTGACTCAGTCAGCTCAGAAATAATAGTGTGTGGTCTAGATGTTGAAGAGTGAACAGACATACAGTACCTGCAGGCAGATGTTAAAGAAACCTGGATACTGTTAAAATACGAGATACAAATGACCAGGTTTCTCCTTCCAGTGTAAACGTCATCATCCCAAATATGTTCAAAACTGGAAAAGAAAACACCATAAAACGTGATATTAGTGTTCAAGTAAACATACTTAGTGAAAGGTAAGCAGGGTATTTCTGAAACAAACCTCCCCAACAGCTACAGCTAGCTCATCACCATCTCTCTTTTCCACTAAATTCAAAGGTTCATAATATACTTATCCTTGGCTTTTGCAAATGAGTGGGAGCTTTTTCTGGACAGCTGCATGAGTGGCATAGTAAAATAGTTTTACATCTGTATCTTTTAATCTGTATTTGCATGTCAAGGCCATTTGTTACATTAAATTGTGAGTGCTTTGCCGAATGCATCAGTTCACAGATTTTGTTTTGTCATTACTGAGTCTGAGGTTTTGCACAAAACACAGTTGAGCAAACATGTAATGTACCCGTTTTGCTTGCCTGGTCACAAAACTTTTTTTAAGTAAAAAAAAAAACTATGGTGCAATGCATCATTCCCTTAGGTTTTTGCAAAGTCCAGCAATTAAGTACAGCCTCTAGCTCCCCGGTAGTCCAATCAGAGTAATTTTACAAATGTTGCAATGTGGCAATGACATTTGTTTTTTAGTTTTTGTGAAAATGTAATCAGCATCTGATTAAATCAGCATCTTCTGCGACATACAGTTAAACAAATGTTCCTGCAAAGTTTGATCAAAAGCGGATCCGTGGTGTCGGAGATGCCGTGTGTGACGGACAGACAGATGGATGGGCTCACACACCTCACCAGATTTCATTGTGTTATTTTGGCAGACAATAGCACATTGTACGAGCCCATTAACCACACAGCATCATTCGCACATTCAAGCTATGTGTAATAGAGAGACAGATGGTTCTGCTCTTATCCCCGCATGCTGACAGTGTTTCTCTTTACGCATAAACACTGGGTCTGCACATGGGTGTGTACGCCCGTGAGTGTGCATGCATGTACGGCAGCGCGTCCTGGTGTGCGCCATATTAACAGGGAACCCAAGCTTCAGATGTTGCCATTGCTGCTCCTCTGTGATATTCCGATTCACTTTGATGCAGGGCCCTCATCAGCGCACACAAACATAAAAAACTCACGCGTACACGTTGCTTCAGACAGCTGGTCCCTGATTAAATCCCTTGCTTTTGTAATTATTCAAAATTGGCTCAAAAACAAAGGTGGAATTCATGGCATAAAAAAACAAGTGCAGCTTTCAGTCGACCAGTGTCCAGATGGGTCCCCGACACACTGCACGCTTGTTGCTTGTTATTGAGTTCGGTTGTTGATCTGGGACCGAGGCCTCCACAGTTGTTTACTGGGGCAGCGCTACAGTGCCTTCTCAAGTCCCTCTAAGCTTCGGTTAAGTATCCGGCCGGCAAGCCAAAAGCAGGCAACTGGCTTGCTGAAGTTAAGCTTTATGAACTATCGACAAAGACAGGGCTTGGTTTGTCCTCTGTTCAATATTGTGTTTTTCTGTGTGTGTGTCTGTGTCTGTGTCTGTGTGTGTGTGTGTCTGTGTGTGTGCGCGCGCAGTGGTCAGATACCCAGGCCCAGGAGACAACTCCTCCACCGCCTCATCTTGTAGTGTCTCTTATCCTTACATTAGAGTCCTAATAGACGCAAAAAGGCTGTTACTAAGCTGCCCATCATTCCTGCCACAGCCCGTTCCTTCCCTGTCCACGTCCTCCCCCTGTTCCTCATTTTACTCCTTCTTCACCACCCTCCTCCTCTGCCCCATTCAACTACCAAACTGCTGACAGAGACATGGCGCCGAGCCAGACTCTACCCGGCAGGTTGTCACAGACTGACTAACTACGTAACAACTCACTAGCTCACTGATCGACTAGCTCAACACATGCCTAACCCAATCCACTGACTTAACACGTCCTGCAGATTTTGGCCTGAGAACATAAATCTCTGAATGTTGTATGAGAAGCAGAAGCAGTACTTTGCAGGCATCCTGCTGACATTAGGTAATAAAGAAGGTTTCATCCGAAGCACCTAACCTTTGCATTAGTGCATTCATTTTTTATGAGTGGCCTCAGAGAGATTCAAACCCATAAAACTGACATTATTACACTTTTGTGTTGAGTTGCTGCACAGAAGAAACCCACTGCATTGCGATTGATTTATAGTTCAGAGTAGGTTTTAACTTGGTTAGTGCCATCACACCACAGCAGCACTAGATGAATGTGTAGTGCATTATTGGGCACTGTTGTGCATTCATTAGATAACTGAGGGGATCTTGTTTACATTGTTCATTTACTTTATGATAGAGAGTGGTAGTCATGCTGAAGAAGTTTGCATGGGATATTGATTTTCTTGATCACAAATTGCAAGTTTGTGTAGCATCACTGAGAAGATGAAGATAGCCTGCTAAATTCATTCTGTACACACTACTGATCACGCTTTACCTGTTTTTTTTCATTTTTTCCTAAACTCTGCATTATTTTTAAAATGGAATAGTCGAGTGAAATTAATCAATCTATCAATCAACGCTCAGATTCAAATTAGTATCACCTGGCTGGCCTACAGATTCAGACCAGTGATTCGGTTATTCGGGCCATTCCTGAGTGATTTCAGTGACAGGCAGCGTGCCAACCTACCAATCACCCAGCAGCATTAATGAGAGGTGAGCACGAGGTCGAGTCGCTCAGTCTGTCTGGCTCCGCCCTCTCTGCAGCTGTCAGTCACCTCGGGCACGGCCCCTGCAGAGACAATGACACACGCCAGCCTGATGGTGTGACATCGAGGGAGCGAGGGGTGAGAGTGACAGCTGGGCTGAGCGATGAGGACCTGATCGATCCCCTAGGCATGCCAACAGAGGGGTGGAGGGAGGGAGGGGGGCGATGCAGAGGAGGCAAAGGAGGAGGGGAGCGTGATGGATGGCATGGGGACTGCACTAAGTAAAGAGCAGAAAGGAGGAAATGAAAATGAGGTCTGAGGGGATGAGAAGAGTTGTGGAGATCGCAGTCATTGCACTAAAATCTTGTCTACACGTAGTACTTTTTGCATATGTCTCATTCGGGTTCCTATTTTTCAAGCAAACTAAAAATGTAGTTTTGTGTGGTGAGGCTGTTCAGTTATGTATAGGGAGACAGTGAGAGGACTCAGTTATCCTGTAAGGTTTTATCCCAGTGCGGTCCCACCAAACAGATGCTGCTGCTGCTTCCAGACCTGAACTCCCATCGACCTGGCCATCGCTCAGGCCCGGCCTGGGAAAAAGTCCACTACCACACACACTAGCCCCATTGTGGGAGCTGTCTGTGGTCAGGACATCTCTGTCAAGTAGGGCTCAGAGTGGAGCTGGCTCACTCTGGATGTACTGAGACCATGAAGCATGCGAAGCAAAATTGCACCATTCAGAATCAGTTTACTTGGAATTATACTGTTTGAGTCAGAGGACATAATATGAATAAAGCAAAAGAAGGAGATGCAGAGACAAGATCAACTGATTTCACACAATGCATACACCTCTAATGTAGTTCATATGCAATACAGTATAATGCAGTCATGTGGGGATAGCATTGTTCCTGTCATTAGCTCACCAAACAGGCCTTTCAAAACAATTCTAAACAGTGGTCGGGGGTTTTCATGGTTATACCAGACTTTTCCGTCCATTTGTAGCATTAACATGCTTTTTCCCACTGGTACATTCCTGTGGTTTATTAGGTTGACTTATTGGAGTCAAGTGGTTTGGTGTAACACATAGTGAGTTCCCAGGAAAGGCTGGAGCATGTCAGTCGGGTATTTGACACACCCATTCCACACATGTACATACTGCATATACGCAAGCAGAGTATAGGAATATTGGATCAAAGTTCTTTCTTAACGTAAAGGGAAATTACCTTCATGTAGCCTGCTTTCATCTACACCTCCCAGAACACTTTACATCCCCATCCATATGTATGGCTTCTCAGGTCAGCACATGGATTTTCTTTTGAAGTCAACCATAGTATATTAAATCTTACCTCGGAAATATGTATGCACCGCAGTGCCACCCAGGCCCCCACCGTTCAAACTGCTCCGCCTTACTCTGATCACCCTGTGAACTCCATGGTTACCGGGTGCAGGGACAGGAGCCGATGGAGCGACAGCTGGGGCAGCATTTCAGAGGAAACTGGGATGCATGCTGAATCTCACCTGCTTTACGGCTCAGTGCTTAGTGCCGGTGGGGCTCATCGCCCCCTGCTTTCATAGCTTGTCTTTCACTCCGCAGTATTCCCCCCCACCGTACCTTTCCGCCCCGCCTCCCCCGAGTCATAGTTTTTCTCATCTGTTACCTCTCCTGTATCGTTTGATTAAGACGCTGTTGAATCCAGCTGCCTCGTCTAGGCTCCGTTTCAGGTCCTCTAGAGATATCGTCAGGGATCATTTGTGTATTTGTGTATGGTGTTTGCCTCCTTCCTGTGTGTGTGTGTCTGTGGGTTTTGATACCGCAGAGTGTTTGGTAATATTTTATATCTACATATCTTGGTTGGGGATGCTTGTGTTCTGCCTGCACCAGCATTGTGTCTCAGCAGTTTATGTCTCTTTGGAGTGTGTTAGCTAACCTCTGTACCACGTCACTACTCATTAGTCTGTGCTGGTCTGGCCTATTTCTTCCGCCTTGTTCAAGGAGATATGTTGCTTTATGTTACAGTTTTAGCAGCACTTAAACCTCCTGGGAAATGATGTCACTTAGGAAATAATCCTACTTCCTGTACAATGGTGTAACTAGCAGGTTAGGGTGTGGCCTGTTGAATATTGTTTGAACAGACTTATCTGTGAGAATAGATAGTAGAGATGATACTTGGAAAGGAAATACACCTGGGTCTTATTTCAAAATATCTGTCAAGCAGGTGAAATGGTCACGACACATAGAAAGGAAGCGTGAATTTAAGACATAAATACCCAAGATGCCACAAAGGTATGAAAAGGTTTATCTTTGTCCATCACACGGTTACATAATGTAGGAGTTAACATTTCCTCCCTTTCCTCCTCAGTTATTTCCATGGCTTTGAAGCACAATGCTCAGTTAGTGCTCAGTGAAGTGGGAGGCCAGGGCTTCTCAGGGGCTGAGCCTTCAACAGCGAGTTGTGCAGCTAGAAGGGCTGTTGCAACTTTAAAAGTCTCATCTTTATGCCTGCCAGCAACTGATGTTCCTCACTCAGCGAGCAAATTGCGTTTGCATGCCTTGATGACTCATTAACATGGCCTTTGCAGCACTTCACCAATGCCCCTGTGCATTCGAACATATTCCATTTTTAATAGTTTTATGTAGAGGAATTGATTTGGTATAATGTCAGTAGCAGTTCTTTTTTTCTCCTTGGCTGATTTCAGCATGTCAGACTGCTCATTTGTGTTTTCATTACATGCATGCAGCGGTTATTCATAGTTCCTTAACACAGAGCTGGGAACCTTATATTTATATTGTATTCATCAGAGAGCCATAATTGACAAAACACTTAAAACATACAGTTTTAACACGGATCACTTTACATATATACACTTGAAAATAGATTATAACATCAATGTGGAATATATTAAATGGACTGAAAGGCTGCCTAAACATAATTTCAACTATAATGAGCAATTAGGCTTTGCAAGATTATCAACCGTACATTTTCTAAGCCTTTTAAGTTTGAGGCTTCTGAGCACAGATCTCAGTGCTACAGAAACCATATAGCTGAGTTGTGCCTAAATGGCAAAAAACATGTATGGGAATTAAAAGTTGTTTGCGAGCTATGAACATTTTTTGTTTAATAATAGATCTTTTTAATCAAACTTCACTCATAGAACAAACAGACCACCATGACCACTGCAGCAGCAGTCAGTATACAGTAATGATGAAAGGGGATTTTCTGTGCGGTTACAGATAAATGGTCAAAGTACAGTAACAAATTATATTAAATCTATTTACTGTGCTCGAATAGCTTTGATTTGATCCTAGTTTTAATTGGGAAGTTAATTTTATCTGGGTGTGTTTTGACTGGATATCTTTCCCTTCAGTAAATTAAATTGTATCCACTATAGAGTTAAAATGTTGACCTATTAAATTACAGCAGGCAGGCATCTTTAGAGCCATCAAACACAGTCAAAGGATAATAGTAATTTGTTCTTTTTTGTATAGTTTGTATAGCTCACAACGAAATGAAATGTAGCTGTCACTTGTGTCCATAATTTGACATTGCGTATATAGACTAGTCATTGGATAAAATGTTTGGACTTATTGTTCAGAAGTAGATAGGTTAGATAAGGGTAGATAGGCATGGGAAATTATCCAGTACTTCTGGAGCTTAAAATAAATAAACTGGGACAGGGCTCCAAGAGGCTCCACTGTGGTGTCTCAGCAAATGAAATAGAAATTTCGCTGGTGAACACTAAAAGATGCCAGCCATCACAGCTCAGTTTTCCCTGCAACTTTTAAGTCTGGAAACATTCTCCTAATAAGAATCGAGTCACCCCAGTAAAATACAGTACATATCAGACTAAGCAACGGATGCAGGGATGATAAACATTCTCGCTGCTTCTCCAAACTCCTGCACATCGTTAATGACTATTAAACTTAAGTGCTGTCGACAGATTTATGGTTGATAGTGTAAGAGGAATTTCACAATATTTGCGAGAACAGCCACCATATTTTTCCAGTTTGAAAATTGTGAGTAAAGATTAATTGCGGCCCAAGCGAGTGGTGTGTGTGAATCCAGTCAGGTGTAGGAATGGTTGTTGTTGAAGTCTTAAGTGAAGGAGAAAACTGTCAATCATTTATTGTATAGACTCTTTCAAAAAAGTGTCTGTCTCAAGCTAATTCATTCATGGTGTTGCCAAAGCAAAAGTTTGAAGTCTTTTTTTTTTTTTTTTTTTTACAGCTGATCCAATCGGTTTCATATCATTTTTGATTTAATATAATGTTTTTTTGGGGGGTTATTTAGACTAAATGATCAAAGGCTTATTTTATACTTAATTGAGTGGTCAAAAAATAATTGACAGCTTTTTTGATAATGAAAGTAATTATTACTTGCATGACTACACTTGCATTGCATTTTTCCAGAATTATTGTATATCTGCAAAGTAGGACATTTTTGCACTCTCTTTCTCCTATCGATGTGCACATGCTTCCATGCTCACCCAATACGTCCTCTCCTTGTGTCTTTCTCCCCCCCACCCAGGATACCAGAGGGTCAGGCAGAAGCTGGGTCCCTGGCTGCAGGGCGACTGCGCTCCCTGGAGGACCAGTTAACCAGAGCCAAACAGAAGATCCACAGCTTCCAGAAACTCACTGGAGATGGTAAGCAGGGCTGGGCTATCTGAAAGGTCGCTGGGAAGGATTTGGCACAGAGCTCGGAAATATGAAAGGATTGATTTTGAAGGTGCAGGGGTTGACTATATAAGGTATAAAAACCAGTCAAAGGCTCTTGTGAGCTTTCGCCTGCAGCGAGAATCTCAGTCTAGTCCAGTGTTAAACCTGCTGTAACTCAGCAGTGATGATGGCAGAGCCACACTGTCAGATGGGCAGGGTTATGTGTGTATTTGCCACTCTAAGCAGTGGTCAGAGGGGCAGGAAAGCTGTCAGGTGAGAGGAGAAATGTGTGAATGAAGTGGAAGCAGTGTGAATGCCCCAATGGTAGAATGGGAGAGAGAGAGAGAGGAGAGAAAAGAGACAGACAGAGAGAAAATAAAGAAGGACATGTGAGCGTTGAGGGCAGCACGGGGTCAGCCTCTCCATCTTGCCGCAGGGGAAGAAAAAGCTAAAAATACCCTAAAGCTTTTTTCCACCACGGGAGGGACTGAGAAGAGAGAGTGCAAGATAGGAAGGTAAAAAAGCTTTTCCCTCTTCACCACCATCTTCTTCTCCTCCTTGAGGCTGTCCTTCCCTTTTCTCGATTTTCTTTTTTTTTGTTTGTTTCTCTCTGCAGAAACCAGAGCAGGCAGCTGTGTTATCCATGTGGGTTACTCCACATTGTTTAGCTCGGGTGGGGTATAGAGTTCCTTCCTGTTGTTAGAACTGTGGGAGAAAACACACGATAGAGAGCCATGAGGCACAAAAACAGTGATGCAGTGCTCCTTAATGAGGTCAAAGCAACACTCAGGGACAAAATATGAAAGAGAAAGAATTGAATAGTTATTTTCCGAAACCTTGTTTTGTGCCATTAGCCTGTATGGGCTCACATAATCTAATGCTCAAACATTCCTAAAGACCTCTTCATTTCCTATAGTTTTTCTCCCAGGTGTATTCCCATGCAGGTACTTTGAAGTTGACGTCATCAAATCATTGTTTTATATCATACCCGTGCCTCAAATTTCATGCCAGCTGAGTATCTTTGTTATGAGATGTTCTCTTTTACTCCCCCTGCAGGCCCAGGGCCTACTCAGGAGGAGCTGCGGAGGAGGGTGGAGAACGGCGTTAAGGAGTTCTGGTACTTTGTCCGCAGCGAGGTGAAGAAACTGGCCATTGTTGAGCCCAGCGAGAGGCAGAAGTACGCCGACACGCTCTTGCAAGACTTGGGACACCAGGAAAGGTAGGCATATAGTCGCTTAAACACATGGGAAATAGTCAAAATGATTTTAAGGCAACCATTAAGTCCATGGCAAAGGTGACACTGACATCAATAAAAATCAGATGTTGTTGTTGTCTAAGGGAACAACACAGTCACTTCCAGAAAGAAGGTTGAAGCAGACCTCACTAGTGGGGCATTCATGTGTGGCGTCATCCCTGTTACATGATAGATAATGATAGTGATAGTGAGTGTGATTGTGTGTTTGTGTGCCGATGTGTTTTTTCTTTAACCTAACTTGCAGAACAAAATTTGAGACAACCATAGACTGTATAATTATAAAGGACGTAGTCTCCATGACATCACCTATAGGTCTCTGAAGAGCCGTTGTGAAAAGTGTTGTCCTGACTCCGGCGGCTCACGGCCGATCCAAAAATGGGGTTGAGCTGACGGGGGCCGTTTGAAGCCTGGTTACTGAGAACAGCTGCCTCTGATGGCACCCACCTGTCACTCAAAGCGACCATACCCTTAATTGTGCATAACTTTAAGCCTTAATATAATTTAAATGGATGAGTTAGATAAAAATTCACCCCACGTACAGATGAACGGGGAAATTAACTATAGAGACCAAAATAGTTTTTAGTACCAAGCTGTAAAAATGTTTAGTTCATCTTTAAAGCTCGGTAGTTAAATGGAGGGTTTATGGAGAATGACTCACTTCTGTAGCCAACCTCAAGTGGCTGATAAAGGAACTGCAGTTTTTTTTTGTGATGACTTCATTTGCACTGAGGTTGCTGCTTGGAGACAACTCATTAAAAGGGGGTCAACTATGGAAAATACTCAGCATCACTGACATAATAGATCCTAGCAAGTACAGGGACATTCATTCCTTAAGGATGTACTTCCTATTAGTAAATATGAACCGTTCTACCTGATATTACTGAGCAATCAGCTGGTAGGGGTATAGGCCTGGATATTGAAGCTCAATACTTTATTGGTTTTGACCTACATGTGTTTGTAGCGCAGATTATCCAACTGTCAGGTACCAAAAGTTGGCTTTTTTATTTATTATTATTATAAGACAGTTGCCAATTTTATTTTTGTGTAAAAACAAATTGTAACATTAAATAACCTTGGCATTTGTGAAATGACACAAGTATTTATCAAAGGTATTGATGATGAAGTAAAACTGAAAGCTTAACACAGCAAACTTGCCTGTGAAATGTTTGTGTCAGATCCTCAACAGAATACACAGAAATGACAAAGATCATTTAAGTAACTTTTAAAGCAGAAAGTCTGAGCATTCTCTGTTTCTTCCTTCTCAAATTCAGAATTCTTGTCATCTTAAAATCAATAGAGTTATATAAACTAAATATCCAACAGATTACTTGATAAAGAAAATCAGCAGCAGCAGTAGAAGGTGGATAGATTCGTAGTGCTGTCATGTTGAAGAAATGGTTCAGAATCCTGGTAGTAAGTGTGTGTGTGTGTGTGTGTGTGTGTGTGTGTGTGTGTGTGTGTGTGTGTGTGTGTGTGTGTGTGTGTGTGTGTGTGTGTGTTTAATCTATCCCCATTTCTTCTTTGTAGATACTTCAGTGTTGATTAGGGACTCACAGGCTGCTGTTTACCAGCATCTGATGATGTCAAAAGTTGAAACTTTGATATTTGCAGGAGAACTTGAAAGCGGCACTTGCAGTAGTTACAGAGAAACAAAGGGCAAAGATCACGCTCTCCCTGTCATCTCGATGGCCGGCTTCCACACAGCTGAATGAAGAAAGTCCTGGTGTCACTTAGCCAAGTGGTTCATTGTAATCCTGCTGAAGTGGCTTACAGGGCCCATTGTCTTAGTCATTCCTGCCTAAGCGGCTTTCCAAAGACTGATTCCTCACCCCTTACACACAGCCATGCACCCACGCACACACATACACAAATAGTGACAGACTCACACTTGCATTCACTTCCCGTCTAAGCCCCCCAGCTTTCTTTGTATGTGCTGCAGGCTGGGAGAGCCAGCACAGATAGGGGCAGAGGTGGAAGGAGCAATGAAATGTTTGACTCGAATAAATGCACTGCTCCCTCATTTAAATTCTGCTCAGGAAGTGAGTAAAGTCCTTGTCTCGAAACATTTCCCAAGTTAAATAAAAATGTAGCACATTAGAAAAAGTATGCAATTACTTACCTGCTCTCCCAATGAAAATGATCACTGCAGAATGTAAAACTTTCAATTTCACAAAGTTTTATAGACGCCTGGAATGAAAGTGTGAAAGTTCATAGAGGTCTGCCAGGAAGCAGTTCAAAGTTCAAAACAGGAAATGAAGAAAATTAACACCTCTGAATCTACAAATAGTGTGTCACTTTGTATCAAAAACTCCATCTGCTGGTGAGAATATGTTATATGATGATATGATATGACTGAAAGCTCTAGAAGAGCTAATAAATGGACCTTGCAGGGTTCCCATGTGTCTTGGAAAACCTGGAAATTGATAAATATGACCAAATAACTTGGAAACAATCTATGTTATCCTGGAAAATTTGAATAGTATTTTAGGTGCACGTTTATATTGAAACTCGACTGTTGGTAGGTCAAGCTGACACAACAGTGCGGATTTACCAGATGCAAAGCGGAACAGACTTGCAGCGATGTTTTGAGTGTTGAGTCTGTTTTTCCAGAGCTGATGATCCTATCTACATGCATACAACCTGCTCAGAATGTTAGGCAGCCCCATACACAACAAACTGTGATGCGCTGTGTGTTCTGACACCTTTCTATAAGAACCAGCATTCACTTTTTCAGCTACAGTAGCTCGGACCACACGGGTCAGCCTTTGCTTAGCCTTGGCCACCCATGACCCTGTCTCCGGTTCACCGCTTTTCCTTCCTTGGACCACTTTTGATAGGTACTGACCACTGTAGACCGGGAACACCCCACAAGAGCTGCAGTTTTGGAGATTCTCTGACCCAGTCAGTTTCTAATTGGGTCACATCAGTTCACAGAACGGCATGTCATAGGACTGTAGGCCGGTGAATTTGTACCTTTTTTCTGTCCTCCCTTTTGCCCATCCTCTGTTTTACCTGACCTGGTGATATTCAGGCTGTAATGTAAACCTGGTACCTTGTAATTGCTCTCCCATTGGTGCAGCATCAGTACTCAGAAAAGCTGTGCTCTGCTGCCAAGCCCAACGACTGCAGCCTCTATGTCTGCAGTTTGAGCCAATCAGAAGCACTGGGGAAGCCCACAAGCTCCACATATGCCTAAGACCACACATACTTATATACACACAAAAGCATACACACCCACCAATACATAGGGACTGCTGGACTTCGTGGTTGTGTGGTCTTCCCCTGCCTTGCTGCCAAATCCCTCAGGGCTTGTCTGTTGATTCCTTCTTGTTAAGTTTTGTGGCCAGCCAGGTTTGCTTTTGCTTCCCGCAGAGGGTCGGTGATTGCTCCCCTGTGCTCCTCTGGAAGAGAATTTGACATCCGTTCACACATTGTGGTTCCAGCTTCAAAATGGAACAATGAGTAATGATACTGTCTTAGTCACAGAGAAAGGCACTATTCACCCTGCCGCACTGTTGAAATGGGACATGGTACGTTTATCTGCTTTGTGTGTGTGTGTGTGTGTGTGTCTGTGTCTGTGTCTGTGCATGCACTGCTGAATATGTGCATAAGAACTTTCAGTCACACGGGATGTGACTGATTTGGGTCAAAGAAGTGAGTAATAAATTAAGCTTGCATAAGTGTGTGTGTGTGTGTGTCTGTGTGTGTGTCTGTGTGTGTGTCTGTGTGTGTGTCTGTGTGTGAGTGTGTTAGTGTGTGATGTGTTTGTATGTGCCCTTAGTTGCATATATCAGTGCTCTTGGGCATATTTTAAGTGGATGGTCACGATTTTTGGCAGCATGTGACATGGTAACAAATTTTCTGTCAGAGGCTTGCAGATGGCAGGCTTAATCCAAAAAAGAGCTAAACAACCAGCAAGATGCTGTTGTCGTTAGACAGGGTGACAACAACACTTTTTCTATAAATACCCTGAAAGCATGTTGAACCCTGGTAGTGTTTAACACACAGTATACTCTTAACATATGCTGTCATGTGCATGTTCTTATCCAAATAACAAATAACATGTTTACTATAATGTAGCTATACGTTTTGTTGAGGAAAAATCTTAGTTAAAGTTCATTTATTCTATGTGAAGCTACGAAACCTGTCTGGATAAAAAAATAATGTCACAGACAAGATATGCAAGTATGTAATGCAAGATATATAAAATATGCACGTTTGCCTAGTCACTATTATGTTGACATAACTTGTCTGCATATTCAAGTGGCCGCCAGCGGCTCTTAAAGCCCCTTTCCAGAGGCTCCCTGTGGATTTGACAAAAATATGGAAATTTATTTAACATTTTTATTTACCATTGTTGTAGGCCTAAAGTGATTCTTACATTTTTAAAATTTTAAAAATAGTCTTTCTAGCTAGGCTAGCTATGGATTCCAAATCCAAAAACAGAGAAGTCTCGGTGGAAATTAGATAATTTAATAGTGCGTGAAAAGATTTGTTTGCTTTCACCACCAACGCTGCTGGCTTGCTGGTCCTTTATCTCTGCTTATCAAATTCACACTCTTCATCTCACATCAAAAAACACATTTTCCTATTGTTATGGTTATGATGCACAGTTCACTCCAATCCACTTTTGGATCCATATTGACACGCATACCCGAGACCTGCGACAATGCAACGTTACCCTACCCTTACCCAATCAGAGTGAGAATAATTTGGACCCAGCCCCACTCGGGTTCAAGGAACTGAGTGGATGTGTAAAGAACTTTTTACTTAATTCTTGCCACTCATTATAATTGGCTACTTTGGGAATAAAGCGCAAGGCGTGATAGAGTTGTTGATGTGTTAGTTAAGGACATAGGGTCACATGTTTCATCCAAGTATTCCCCGATATGTGATCTACAGTTGGATATTATCATTGTTAATGAGAGGAAAGAAAGTGTCTGTCCTGAACATGGGGTGTTATGTTTAATTGCAGTGTGTAATAAAGGTCCTTTGCCGAGAGAGATGAAGTTTTGCTGTTTGAATTATGAAGGCCACATCTGGAGAGTATGCTGCTATTTGTATATTGTATTACAAACATTAAAAAACACACAAGTGCCCAACGGAGTTTGTCGGAATCACTGTCTCTCTTCAGCTCGTTACTTAAATAATTAATGTTTTGAACTATGTGTCTACAGGTCCATCATGACAGATTTGTACTACCTCAGCCAGGCGGACGGAGTGGGCGAGTGGAGAATGAAGGAAGCTAAAGACCTGTCGGATCTCGTCCAGAACAGAATCACCTACCTACAGGTATCTACAGATACACCTGCTGCTTAGCCAACTGGCCTTGTACTTTCTCTTACACACACAAACGGAGTCATACACACACCCACATGCAGACGCGGTAAGCATTTATTCGAATGTTTCTCTCACACATGCGAACCCACATATGCGTTTTTTAGGACATCTTTCACACTTGCTTGTCTCATTTGCACCATCCATAACTGTCAGCATCAGTTTCCACGGGGAGCAGGTGAGGTGTGTGATAGCAGCCAGTTTCAGCAGTCGGATCTGACAAGCAGGATTCTTGTTTCTTGTCAGCGGTTTAGTGACACACGCGCGCACACATGCACACTTGCAAAATGACAGATCGACAGACGCATATGCAGAAATGCAAAAATGTCTACGTGGTACAAAGACAGACACAAACACACATATTTACTCAGGCTTAGATAGATGCACATATGCTTACAGCTCCACATACACAACCTGAGACCAATGACACATCCACTCACCCCCAGCCGCCCAACTCCCCTTTCCTAGTTCTGGTGCTGCTGGGTTCTCGGGTGGGGCGGTGCACCGCGGCACCGGGCCCTGCAGCATTAATGAGCCGGTGTGTTTGATGAAGAGGACCCAGTCAGTCTGGCTGGGCGGAGACAGCACCACTAACAGCTGCTGTCACCACCGCTGAGGGATCACACCGCTCCACCAGCTGCCATCACTAATTCATCACACACACACACACACACACACACACACACCGAGTCGTGCGCAGATGGATTCACCCACACCTACACAAGCAATTGGTGCATACGCACACATGCCCCACCATAAGATTGATGCAAAGAGATGCTCTGTGTGTGAGTGTGTTGCTATCTCTCTCACACACACACTCACTCACACATCTATATGTACACACACAGACAGACTCCTCCCTCGTATCCTGCTGTCTCTGCCACCCGCACCAGCCTCTCCCTTCGTTCCTGGTTTAACTAACTCCATCTCTGCGTCTGTTCCATCTGTGCACTCACAACATTCACTGAACGTGGCTGGCTTCTTCAGATGGATTTCTGTTGGACATGCTTTAATCTATTTTTGCACCATAATCCTTTTATATAGTGGTATCAATTAGTAGTAAACAAGATCATGTTTTTGGTGTTTGGTGGCATTTTTGCACTGCATCTCCAGAGATCAAGTGTGTCCAGTACCTTAAAGTTATTATTCTTAAAGGAGCTATAAGTAGTGTTTTTATATTAACAATAGAGCACATGACTACATGTATGTGAAAGACATCCCTCATTGTTATGAACCCATAAAGATGCATGCATCCTTTTCTGCCCATGGGTCCATAATTTGAATCCAGCGGCGGGAAAGGTAAACAATTCACAAATACATTTTCTGTACAAAGAGGCATTTACAGAATGCAAAACATTAGACCTGCAGCGGGCAAAACCTCTGTAAACCTATGCAAAACCCTCTGCCTCTCTGTCTGCTGCCTCGTTATCACTCTGCTAAGACTCCCACAAGAAACCCACAAGTTTGAACAGCAGCAGACGGGGTCGGCCTCCACGCCACATGGTTCGTGCCACACACTGATCTAATACATACATTATGTGCTCGGATGCCGAGCTCTGTCGAAAGAAAAAAAAAAGCCCTGCCAAAAGGATCGCCCTCTCTCTGAAATGACCTATGATTGGGTCAGGCCACAGGCTAGATTTTCTAAAGCCTTAAAACAGAGCCAAGAGGAGGTGCAGAAGTCTAGTTTTCCCTCAGACCACTTGAATTACAATGTGATGAAAGGTTATTGTGTAAGTTTATCCCAATCACATTGCCAACCCCAGCTTTATATGGCTGTTGCTGAGAAATATTGCTAGCAGTAAATAGTAAATTGCTTGGATTTTCTGACAATAATATTTGAGTTTTCTCTAGATGAAGCTTAGTAACAGTTCAGTCATTGTGGATGGACAACTCAGTCCCTCTAAGTGACGCACTGTTGCTTCTTCACATGAAAGGTGTCATAATTTATGCACTACAGGTGGTTTTCCTCTAATGGAATCCATGAGGAAAATGCAAAAAACTTCAATAATCATTCTGCAACTGCCTCTATGTTTTACACTCAAAAAGTGCACCGTTTAAACAGGCACTTAACCTACAGTACAGAGCGGTACTCAGAGGCTGCCTTTGTGCACGCATCTGCCGTCATTATCTTTGAACCAAGTCTCTCAGCGCTTAGGAGTCATTCCAGCCTCATCATTATCAACCCTGGATCCAATGGTGGACTCCATGCCACAGGGTTTGTGCCACACATTGATCACATGCAGACATTGTGTACTCAGATGCTGAGCTCTGTCGAAAGAAAAGCCTTACGCGTGTTCTTTGTCAGGACGCCACTGTAGATTATTAGTACAGTAAGTTAGCTTACACCTATGGGGCTAGTAGTGCAGTGGCAGCCTGTAACTCCGAGGAAATACCTGTGTGGCTTGCTCTGTCAGCTCGATGGCTGCTGTACTCTGTTCATATTATTGAACAGCAGTGGTGGTAATCAGTTTTCAGCACCTAAAGGGGCCCCTCCTCTCCTCTCCTCTCCTCTCCTCTCCTCTCCTCTCCTCTCCTCTCCTGTCCTTTTGTTTTTTTTGTCTTATTTCCTCTCCTTATGCCCCTCTTTTCTCTTGCCTCCTGTCCTCTTTCTCATTACATCTCCTCTTATTTATTTTTTTCATCCTTTCTTCTCTTTTCCTCTTCGTTTTCCTCTCCTTTCCTCCTCCTCCCTCTCTTCCTCTTCCTCTCCTGCTAGTGTGTGATAGGCAGCGTTAGCCGGTGGGTGCCGTGCGGCCTGATTACTGTGAACCATCCACAGCTGCAGCAGCCTAATGAGGAAAACACTCCCATCAGCCGGTAATTGCTGTTTAGGAAGCTGGTTGGCACGAGCGTTGCGGAGTCGCTCAGACCGGCTGCCGAGCGAATCACAAACGGCCCGGCAACTCATCGACAACACAGCATGTGTCACTCTGTTGGTTTCCACTTTTTTTTCTTTTTTTATGCTGAAAAGAGAAATCCTTGTCTCTTCCCCCAGTGCCTCTCATTTGGTATTCTTCCCCTCAGACTTTGTATGATATTGAAGCTAATTTATGAGATTGGGGGCGGGGGGGTATCAGAGAGAAAGGAGAAGGAGGAAAGATAGAGTGGTAGAAAACAGGAGAGAGTGATGGGAAAATGAAACGAAAGCAGAAAAGGGGGCAGTGAAAAGTGAAGTAATGAGAGAATACAAGAACAACAAAAATGATTAAGGAGGAAAAGGTATTAAAGGATAAACTATATTTTTCTATATTTTTCATTATCAGCAAATCCAAGAAAACAACAAACCCAACTATTTAATGCATCTCTCAATACTTTCGGATTCCTTTTTGTCATTGGCACTCAGCCCCAAGCCAACTGGTTCCTACTGAAAATATATGTAGTTTAATTCAAAAGGCGCAGTCTTTTCCTAAAACAGCTGTGCACTGTAAAACAGGAATGAGATGCATTTGCTGTGGACTGTATTCAAATACACATTAATACATATTCACAAGTATTTACAGCAACAGCACGGTGTATGTGGGTTGCTCTCAAAATGAACTACGGTGCTCATGTTCATAGTAATAAAGACACGTCACCCAGTATAACGGTGGGACTCATCTACGCATTTAATAGTGTTTCAACAATGGTGAAAAGAAGCTATATTAAGCTTTGACTACACAGATGCCACAAACTATAGAATAGTGCCAGTTTTATCCTTTAACAAAAAGAAGGAAAGAGGCAGAAAAAGATAGTCAAAGAGGAATTTGCAAGGTTATCACAGAGAGAGACGAGAATAAGAAAGTGGCTGGTAAAGAGAAAAGGGCAAACTGAGAAATAAAGTGAACAGGTGTAAAATTAGAGCAAAGTATGAGACGGACAGGCAAAGGGAACAAAGAAAACAATATCAGCCATGTGTTATTACAAGTCAGAGAGCAGGGCTTTGAGAGATACAAGACGAAGGTCAAGCAATAAAAGATGTCGAAACGTTCCTTCCTCTCCTCCTCCTAGAACCCCCCAGACTGCAGTAAGGCGAGAAAGCTGGTGTGTAACATCAATAAGGGCTGTGGCTATGGCTGCCAGCTCCACCATGTCGTCTACTGCTTCATGATCGCTTATGGCACCCAGCGCACGCTCATCCTGGAGTCTCACAACTGGCGCTACGCCCCCGGCGGCTGGGAGACCGTCTTCCTGCCTGTCAGTAACACCTGCACCGACCGCTCTGGGGCCACCACTGGACACTGGTCAGGTAGGTACACACACACACACACACACACACACACACACATATACACACACACACACATACGATCATGAGCTACACACAATCATAGCCTCAGTGCTGCCTGCTACGATTTTGATTGGTTGCTTAATAATCGAACAACCCCTTGCTTTTTATTTTGACTGTCCCAGCTAAAAGAAAGGGTCTGCCAGACCCCTCTTTTGTGCTGCCACAGCGAAAACAAAGTGTGAATTCCCTGGCTAAGCAGGGCTATGCAATTCCTGTTAAAGCACTTTGGCAGCCAATGTAGCAGCAGCAGATTATTGTTCAAAGGTTTCGTTGCCAAGAAATCCTGTGACTTGATTTCAGTAAACAATCCGCTACTGTGACCTGTAGTGAGTTTCTTCTTGTAGTGTCTGATGGAGACAGAGATTGTAGGGCATCATTTTTGCAGTGTTTTCCATTATTGGTTAACTCCTGAGGTCCTTGCACAGCTTTGGTTCACCATGTCCAGTAAACTGAGACTATCTTTTATCATGGACTGTCCACGACAACAGATATTAATTTCAGCCATTACAGAAAATGCTTCTTAACTGAAGAAAACTGCATCCCCGGGTTGTTGCATAAACTGGCTAAAGGGTTTTATATTTTCACACTGAAGGCTTGTCTTACATTTTTATACACTAAACATTTCCCTGACGAAAATCCACTTTGACATTAATATTTAATCTTGTGTTGAATGTGAATGTTGTCCTTTTCTTAAAACATGTAAGTGAAAATCTAATTGAACTGACCCCCCCGAGCATAGTCCACTACTATACTCTTGTGTATGAAAGACATTTTAAATATCCACCAGTGGAGGCCTCAAGGAGTGTAAACATCTATACAAGGTCTCGGCATGTAATTAGCCCTCAAACTAAACTTCCTCGTACATATTTCATGTTCTCACCAGTACCTTTAGCAGCTTGAGGCTGCTGTCATTTTTAGCCACTATTGGGAAGGTTAGAGGCAGGGTCCATTGACCATTAGGGAAACAGGCTCGTGGGACGGGAAAGGAGCCGTAGCTACTATAGTGTAATAGGGGGAGTAACAATTAAAAATGGTCAGGTTTCTGGAACCAGGCTAGGATCCAGGGGACCGATAGGGTTCCCTCTATGTGACTGAGTTGGCTCTCCTTGGCCAACCAGGAGAGTGTCTGGGTGAGGTCCACCAGGAGAGAGAAGGACTTCAGAGTTCTACTGGTCGGTTTCATTACTACCAGCAACCCAATAGGAGCAAAATACCTGCAGAACTAATCACATTCCCATCAGTCTCAGCTGTACTTTTTGTTAAGTAATAATTCGTAAAATTGTTGTCATGATAACACACTAAGCTAAGAGGTGGTGAACATGGTAAGCACTATACCTGAAAATGTCAGTATGTTAGCATTTCCATTTTGAACATGTTAGCATGCTGATGATAGCATTTAGCTCAAAGCACGTGTGTGTTATTAGAATTCTGAGCCAGTCATGGACTGCCCATAATGAACACTATGTTTAAGCATGAGGTAGTTCATATGTATACCTGGTACCAGAATACCTTAGACTGAAGATCGATGTGCTTGTCTGTGGGAAATGGATCTCCCTGCTAATGCAAAGGAAGTAGATTCATTATGAATGAGATTGGCATGAATGGAAATTGAGATTTTTAATATGATTAATGAATAGTCCTACAGTGTAAGTGTGTTTGCCTATGCTAAGCTGACAAAACCAAAGCATTTGTAAATGAAGATAAGTGATGATTTGCAGGTTTTACAACGAGACTGTGAGACTGTGCCCCCCCCCTCTCTCCCTTGCTATCAATTTCTTTTTCGTTGCCTTCTTGTTCTCATCACTGCTCTTCATTTTCCTGCTATCGCTTCATTTGACTTGTGCTCTCCTGGGCTCTCCCTTCTTATCTCCTGCTCTCCCAGCGCCTTCCTTCTCTTATTCTCCTGCCTTTCATGTGTCCTTTTCCACTATCTAATGTCTGTCTCTGGTGTCTGTCTCAGAAACAGCCTCCTATAGTTCCATATATGCCATCTGGCTGCTCACAGCCAACAGTCAGCTCGCTACAAACGCCACTCCACTCCACAGGCCTTTTAGCATTCGGAATTCTAGTCTTAATAAAGTTTTTGCAATTTGCAGAAGCAGTATTTTCTATTGATCAGTCTACTAACTAGCTAGGCGTAGCTAATGTAAGCCTGTTGGGTACTTGGTCATGCCTGTTTAGTTAACAGTGCAGGCAAGAACGTTCCTTGGGGCACTAGACCACAAAGGGATGCTAAATCCTGGGATTAATAATTACATATACATTGAATATCTCATTAATTAGGTAGAATATTGGCCCTCGCCAGTACAATTACACCATTCTAATGTAGTGAATACTGATCTCTTGAAAACGTGCAATGGTGCTAATACAAAGCCTAAATTTGCAAGTGGCCTTTTATTTTGTGGTTGGTCAGTGTTTGTTTCCTAACATGCAAATCACTTGAGATGATGAATGGTTTTGCATAGTGCCCAATTTTGTTTTTCCAGTCTCTTCTGTATCATTTTGTGGTAAATGCCACCCCTCCTTGGTGGTCACCTTCACATAAAAATGTGCTTACTGCTTTGGGTATACTATACCAAGCAATTCTTTGTATTTTTTTCCTAACCTTGTGTGTATGTGTAACTGACTTTGTTGGTATTTTGTGTAGCAACCCTACCAGATTCCACCTTTCCTCATTTATTTTTGCTTTCTGTTAAGCGCTTCCCCTAGGATGTGAGACATTTATAGACAAAGAGAGGATGCATGGTATACCCATCTGTGACAGGAGAAAATATAGCTTGGGGGAAAAATCAAAGATAGCGATAAAGTCATTATGGGACCGGCTGATTTTCTTCCCACAAATGGGAAAAACATTTCGAGAATATCCACATAACACACAAGCTACCCCTCTATGTTTTGCTTCGTGTCAGAAGAAATAGTCTAAAAAGAGAAAATAATTGAGAGTGTGTTGATCTTACAGGAGGGGAAAAAATATATGTATTTTATTAAATAGCATATAATGAAAATGTTGATATAGTTGCCTGTCCCTCTTTTAGGGCTGGATATTGCTTGAGGTTTTCATACTAGTGCTTATACAATCACCTAATTTTGGGTTTGACACCAAAACAATATCTTTTTCTATGCCTTACATTGAGAAATAGAGACACATTTTTCTATAAAACGCTTTTTTCATTTAACCAAAGAAGCCAAAGTTCTTAACTGTTACTGATACATTGTCATACAACACAAGCAATTGTACAAAACATTGCCTTAAAAAAATTGGCAGAAGTGAGGGTTTAGTTTAGGTATTACAACTACAAATCTGGCATTCACTGCCAGTTTTTTAGTACTTTTAAGATTTTAAGCACTACAGACAAATTTCTGTCAGTGTTAAAAGAAAAGAATGAGATTTCAATACCCATCCCTACTGTCTGTTTAGCCGACTGATGCATGTTGCTGTTTTACTCCAACTTTTATGTTCAGTGGACAGCATGAGAGAGCTTAGCACCATCTCGCAGGCCTGGTTTAACGAAATTCTGAACACACAAATGGGAAACCAGTCTTCTTGTGGAACAATGGTTCGTTGATCAAAGAGCTAATTTGCCAAAGAGAGTGTATTCCTTTGAGGTTCTCTGTAGAGATATTACTGCCTTATGAGTGAGTCTGAGAGCAGCAGGAGAAACATAATGTTCCCTGCCATGTAAAGACTGGAACAAGAGTTCTCCAAGTTCATAAACTCAGTCTCAAATGTATTATGAATGGAGAGGCTCCGTATTTTGTGTCTAGATGGTGTCACTTTTGGTTCTCCGGTTTCATAGCTGTGTTAATCTTATGAAATATTTATTAGGCTCAGTATACATCATAGGCTTAAAATACAGTGTAGGAATTCTGGGTCAATGTAGGCCTATATGCTTTAAGTCAGGATGCATACAGGAAATATATGCAGAGGCTTTGGAGTTGTGATGAAATTTCGAAGAGCTTTGTGATCTAATTAAGTAGCTGTGGGAGGAAGACATACTGCATATCTGTACATTTGTGCCAAGAAGTGCAGGCCTCAAAATATGCCCATTCCCCCTTATGTGAATCATGCCAATGCTGTTATATAAGCAAAGACAGGCCTGGGAATATTTTTTCTGTTCAATATTTAATGCTTCTACCAATTTATATTCAGTTCATGCTCAGGCAAACACACACACAAATTGAAGCTTCTGTTTCTGTCCTTGTTTTTAACATGTTTTTTTATGTACCCTTTCTGTGAAAGGCCATTTCTAATGACTCATTATGCCATTTATTTGGAAGTGCGTTGTGGATGTGTTTGCAGCCGTATTAGGGCCTGTCTGCGGCAGTTAGAGAAGCCACTTTAGTCTGACAGAACACAGGCCTCAAACTTGTTTTTACGTAAATCAGGGGTTTACACACGCACACACACGGACAAAAAAAACTCCTCGGGTTTTAAGACTGAAAGAGAGTGAAGGTTTTGTCTGCCAGGCATATCCCTTCTGGTGAGATGAGATTAGCTGGGGCTCTTTGTGTGTATGTGTGTGTCTGTGTGTGTTTGTGAATGCACATTTCTTTTTATTGTTGTTTTATCTGAATCCCCATTAGTCACTGTTAGATGCTCTTTTTCTACTGTTCACAAGACCCCATACATGTACATGTACATGTTCATGTGTGTTTCCATGTACATTTCTGGGCGTGAATAGAGGAAGGGTATATGTGTGTTTGCAGGCTTGTGTGTGTGTGTGTGTGTGTTTTCCACCTTTGTTCACACATGCAGGTGTGCATCATGCACATGTGTCTTTGTGTATGGACAGTTGGCCTTGATGTGTATGGAGGTCTGGCAGTGCATGGGGGCTTTCTGCTGCCCAGAGAGGTGACCTTCGTAATCAGTCATGCTCAACCTCCCGCCCAGGGCTTCTGCCAAGCAGGACTCAGCCTAAAGGGGCCAATGCCAGACCACCAACCACCCAATGCCTCCAATCCAGGTCCTTGCATCAGCCCCTGGCCCTACACATCCTTGATAGAAAGGATCTTACCTTGGCCTTTAAGCAAGGACAGGCAAAGAGCAGCTGTCAATCACAAAAGCTGGACTCACAGAGGTTGGAGGATTTGAATTCATGCTGGAAACCTAACCGAAATGAATATAATAGGGCTGAGGAATAATCTCCCTGCATCATATTTTTATTTTTCCCAGAGTATCATAATGTGCGGTAGCTTTGCCAATAAAAACGAGACTGAAATGCTCAGTTAACCTACAGATGTTGGTCAGTTTTATACATTATTCAACAGATCTGACCGATTTGACAGAAAGCTATGCTGACAATACAATTATATAATATTGTATTTATTGTATAATTATATACAATATAAGGTGCAAGTTGTCTTACCTGAACAGGTAAACCTGGTATCCTTCAGAGCTAAACATAAGGCAGTGACTTTCCTAATTGTACAGGCAACCTGTTACTGACAGTAGGTTTGAGCCAGTCGAGTCAATGTTGTTTACATGGCTGAAAATCACAAATTTGCTTCAGAGGGCTTTACACTCTGTACAGCATACTCTATCCTTAGAACCTCAGCTTGGATAAGGAATACCGCCCACACACACACACGCACACACACACACACCCTCCCAAAAAAATGTTTATGGGTGGGTAAAAAAAGAGGCCATATTCAGACCAACTTTTAGCCCTGCATGAAAAAGAGACAAAAAATTAGAACCTGGCTTTTCAACCTTTGGTGGGCAACAGTGTAATGTCATCTGACGAGGCACTGTGTTGGACATTGCTGGCCCACATGGTTAATTACTTTGTAAAATGAACGTGTATTTTTATTGTTTACCTTTCCACAGTTGTAAAATCCTGTCTCAGAGTATTATAAGCCACTGTGCAGTGTTGCGTTGTGTGATAAGCAGTCAAAATCAAGGATATATTATTCAAACCAGCCTTCCTGGATCATATTTCATGTCTCACCTGTACCTGCATTGGGGTAGCATGTGAGCATTTGCTGCTTTTCTCTGTGTTGTATCATTATAAATGGGATTTATTGGGGTTTGAACTGTTGATTGAACAAAAAAAGCTATTTGAAGTCATTACTTTGTGCTCTAGGGAACAGCAATCGGCATAGTTTCTGACATTTTATAAAATAAACAATTGGTTCATAGACAAAAATAATGTTTGCATTTATTAAGATAAACATAATAATTAGTTACAGCCCTAAGCTTTAGCGGTGCTGTCATACATTTTTGAAATTGCAGTATTGAATCCTGAGTGTCTTATACTCAACATGCTCCTTTTTGTACCATCCAGGAGAGGCCCATGATAAGGACGTCCAGGTTGTGGAGTTGCCAATAGTGGACAGTCTCCACCCTCGGCCCCCCTACCTGCCCCTGGCGATCCCAGAGGACCTGGCCCCGCGCCTGCATCGTCTGCACGGCGACCCCTCCGTCTGGTGGGTGTCCCAGTTTGTCAAGTACCTGGTCCGTCCACAGGCGTGGCTGGAGAAGGAGATCCAGCAGAGCACCGCAAAGCTAGGCTTCAAACACCCCATCATTGGGTAAGGACACTCAGCTATCACGTCTCACTGTGTGTGGCTTTGTCTTCTCCTTTTTCTGTGGTTATAAAAACTTCACTAATAATGACTTTGTTTCTATAGCATATCTCTGCAATTACGTTTACAAAGTGCTTCACAATCAAGGCAAACAGGAGGCATAGGAAGAAGAAAACAAAGACATAGCCGTAAGGGCTATGGGGGAATACAAACACTGCTTTGGGTGAGGTTAACACGAGGTTAATACAATAGTATTAAAAGTAATTTAAAGTGATGGTAGTGTTTTGTTTGGTTAATTTTCTTCCTTTATTTATGCTTGGAAAGCTTGTTCATTACTTCACTTCTTAACACTCATATTCATGCAAATCAACTTGTTTAAAGAAATGTCATCATTCTGTAGTCATCACTCAGTATTTTCTGATAGTGGTGGTATGATGTCTGATTCTGCCTTGCTTAATGTGTTAAATTTCCCACAAGATTTATTGGTCTTTAGTTCAGGGGTTCTCAAACTTAGATCTGCATCTGATTTTTATTTAAGGTCAGACGTCTGAAACCATTAGTGAAAACAAAATGACATTTAACCACCTACATTTCTAACAAACAACACTTACACTTTGAATGTAGGAAATGTGTACTGGTCAATACAAGGGCACATTCTGTATCTGCGATTTCGGAGCTGATAGCAATCGTACGGTATGTTAATGTGTGAACTCGGCAGCAACACATTCTCTCTCCAGCAGTTAACGTTGCCATGACAACAGTGTCAATTAGGACATAAGCCACATTAAAACAAAAAACACAACTTGTGCATTAGGTTTTTTTCACCCGCAATTCTGTTTTTAACAACAGCAGCCATGTGCGGAGGAGGCTTATGTGTCTCTCTCTGTTTCTCTGCAGAGCATGTCCAATTGTCACTTCACTGTACAGGAAGGGGAGAGCAAGGGGAGATTGTCCACTAGTTAACCGATCCAAGATGGCGTCTGTCTCTCAGGCAGATAAACAATTTTTTAAAATAAAAAGTCATACTCAGAACTCATCTTGTTGGTAGAAAATTTTACACTTTAAAACATATTATATTCATAACACAGTGTGTGGACTGGGTCCGGATTGAATTGCCACTCGGTCCAGATGTGGATCTGGTGTTTGACGGCCCCTGTTAAAGCAGTTAAAAAGCTGAATACTGAATAAATAGATGACTGATTTTAACTTCAGTAAAAACAAACAAAAGGGAAGCGTATTACACAGTTAATGAATGCATTAAAATGAATAGCCTATCAGCTTTTCTTTTATCTCCAAGCCTTTGTTAATTGAGGGATAAAGCTATCTATATTCTATATTTTTCTTTGTCTATTGTTAACAAATCCCATGAAAAGACCAAAAACAATGATTATATCCTAAAAATGATTGTTTGTGCGGCCAAAGCCTGATATAGCTTATTCCTCCATAGAGCTCCATTGTTGTCCAAAAACTATTAAAAACACATAATCATCAATCATCAGCAGGAACAAACAGGCTTGAGGCCGAGTGCCACAGATGGAGGAGAGAAGTCAATAAGTACTGAGAGACAGACTAACAGTTGTTGGTTTTGGGCTTTCTTGACAATAAGAACAAGACTACAGCCACATTATAGCCTCTGTGACTGCTTTAAGTTACATGCTAATGTCAACATGCTAACATGCTCACAGTGACAATGCTAACATGCTGATGTTAAGCGAGTATAATGTTTACCATGTTTTTGCAGGTATTTGATCATAAACCAAAGACAATGGCTCTAAATTAAAAGGTAATGGATCAAACTTGTTATAACTCATCCTGAGGAGAACATGAAGGTGTGTAGCAGTTCATCCAATACCTGTTGAGACATTTCACACCACAAATGTCAGCCCTGCTGGTGGTGCTAGATGAGAGATTGGGGAATCACCAGAGTCAGCTGGCATCACCCTCTGGGGAACATTAACTTTAAAAAATGCTACTTTCGAGTTTGGGCAAAGTGGTGCACCATTAGACCGACCAGCATTGCAATCCCCAGAGCCATGCAAACATGTCTAAAAACAATACAAAATAATGCAATCCTTGTCTTTTAACAATCCTTTCAGAAGTCCTCCCACATTTGAGACAAAAAGGCCTCCACAGTCTGTACAGTGCACCTCAGTGTCCTAATATCTGAGTACACCTAGATATTACTTTTCATGAAATTTGGCCTAAATGGTGCAGATGAGACGATACCAACCGGTCCAAGCATAGCATTATTAGGTCTGATTTCAGTCTTTGATATTGCCCTGGTTTGGATTGCAACAACTCAGCATTGTGCTGTCTCCAGAGATTCTGCTCTCACAACTTGGGACATCTTGGGTCCAGCGCAGCATAATTGGAAAAGTATTCATTAGTTAGAGGTGCTCAGTTCCCAGGAGGGCCACCCCTTGTGGGAATGTATGCAGTCACAATACTGTAAGCCACTTTTGATAGCAGCTTCTAAGAAATGGGTTGAGCATGTTTAGCTGTTTATTTTTCTTTCTCTGTATCCCTGTCAGGCGCTCAGTCAACAAACATTCATGTGCTTCTTTTGACTCCTGCATCAAATACGTTGCAAATCCTTTTCCTCAGTTTCTTTTAACCTACTTGGTCTAGAAAGTTGGGAGGGAATTTACCATATTATGACAATGCATATAATAACTGGTAAGCTGTCAGTCTTGGGAAAGTATATAAAATGACTTTCAGGTACTTTGCTGAGATTGTCTAAAGTTTTTTGCACTGTCCCATGAGGCTGACTCCACCCGGCTGGTAAAGAAAGTAGTTTAGAACAAATGCTAAGAGTTATATTCTAATAGTTTGTGAAGTCAGCCTGGTTTAGTTCTGTCATCCCCTTCATATCCCTCAAATCCGTGTGTTCATAGTCTCTGTGCTAGCTTCTCGCCCTTCATAACTACTCTTTTTCTCACCTTCTTCTTAATATTTTGCTGCGAGCAGCTGTCGCCGTTCTTTCCTCACTTTTCCTGTCCTGCTCCGCTTAGCTCTCACTCCCTCTTGTTACACTCTCTCTCTCTCTCTTTTTTCTATGTCTGTCTGTCTTTTCTCAGATGCTCTTCTCTTTGGTTTTTACCTCTCTTCCTTTCATCACCCTAGAAGCTGCCATCTCTTTCTCCAAGCCCTCTTTGACTCTCCTCCCCCTTTCTTTCTCATTTTTTTTTCTTGTGAATCATCCCAACTTTTTCAATCTCCCCGTCCTCTCACATCCTCTCATTTGTGATCATTGCTCCATCTCCATTTGTTCATCCTGCTTTATGATTTTTAAAATTTTTATATTTCACACTCTCCCTCACGTTCCCCGGGCGCACATCAGCATTCACAATTCTCTTGCTCTCATAGTGTTACACACATCTCTGTCACTGTTCTTTTGTTTCCCCCTCTGTACACTCATATATCCCACCCTTTTTCTCCCTCCATATCACTGGGGAAAGGCTTATTGAAATGTAGTGCTGGGTAGAACAGAAGTTTTTATCCCTTCTTTTTCCTTCCCTCCCCAGCTCTTGATACATCCACTCCACTCTGCACTGATGTTGCAACAAAGTGCCTGTGTGCTTCTACCAGCACTGTGGGGGAAGGTGATACGTGTGTATGGAAAAGTGAGGGAGGGGGTGAATGTGAGATGTAAAAGTGGAGTTGAAAGAGATTCATAGTGTCGGTGCAAGAGAAAGGCAAGAAAGGGGACCGCAGTGGGAGAAGCAGTGGTTGATGGAGAGAGTACCAAGAGGAATAGGACGGCAGCTTGTCCCCAGAGCACCCAACAACCGCCAGCCGACCCCCACGTCTCAGTCACCGCCAGCACCCTGTCCCTGCCGCTCCCTTAGGAAGTGCGCTGCATAAAGGCTGGAAGCCATAGACTAAAGGCAGTTCCACCCTGCCACCATTTAAGGCTCCCTAATGGCCGTAAGGATAGTCAGAGAGAGTGAGAAAGTAGGGTTTGTGCTTCTATTGCAGATACCAGAGTGGTGTTATTGCCATGGCAATGTGGTTACCAGGAGGTGGATTTACAGTCTATATCTTTTTATAATATCTTGTGTCAGGTCAATTCTGTATGAATAAGGCTTACAATATATTGTGTGTTATATCCTTTTTTTAAATCATAGAATCTCTCAAAAAATATCTTTCCAAGAATCAGTAAAACAAAAATGTGATTTTAAAAATACAGTTTTCAGCAGAAAATCTGTTCATGCTTTTTTTTTTTTCCCTAACTTGAGAGCCGCTGGTGCATAATCAGCAACTAATTAGCATTTTCACAATTTTTTACTCACTTTATATTAATATTATAAAATTCTCTGAGCTGTTGCTTGTTGCAAGAGAGCCTAATTTACAATAAACTGCAGTAGTTGGCATCTTCTTGCAGCAGGAAACCGAACAAATCACTAAATGAAGTAATTTGGTCTCTACCAACTCCTGAGGGAAATATCTGGCTGTTAGTTGTTCCACTATGATTACCAGCTAGTCACAAACTTTGTCTGGCAGCAATTTGGCACTGGGGAGGTAAAATACAGAGAGATTTTAGAGGTTGTTTTTTTTTTTTTTATGATAACAGCTGCCTGCTGCGTGTGTAAATGACGTTGATCAGAGTTGTAAGAGTGAACCAAAACAATGACGTTTTTGGCCTCCAAATCAAAACAGTGAGCCATAGGAGAGGGACTGTGAAGTCAATGATAATTCTTCATTGCTATTGATTAGTGCAGCTTAAACTTTAAATGTTTTAAAACATTTTTACTTGAATTTTTAATAAAATTGTCAAAGATCTCTACTTCCACTAAGTTTAATTTACTTGTTCTCCATGTGTATCACATAACAGGTTTGAATTGGGTAATTTATAACTTAAAGCATAAATTAAAGCATATGGTTTTATATCTGTATAAACAAGTATCATACTGAAAAAGGAAAAAAAATTATATGATATATGAGTATTATATTAAAGTGGAGAAACATGGAAAATGAGGACACTTGCATACAAGGCAGGTTTGTATATGACCATAACAAACACCAGATCTCAATCAGAGACATTTTAGAGCAACGTGTTAGATGGTGCTCTCCATCACCATCATCAAAACACCAAATGAGAGAACATCTTTTAGAAGAACGGTGTTAATCCCTCCAGTTCCACCGACAGTCGGTGCTAAAAGCACTGACAGTGTTCTAGGGGCTCTTTGTGGACCAACACTTTATTAAGACGCTTTTTGTTCGCCTCTCATTACATTTGTCATCCTTCGTAAATGTAAATCCTAAGAACAACTTTGACTTGGTTTTGATGTCAAAGTACATGTTGCTTTAACACTGATTATGCACTAAGTATAGATGTAATATGGTATGAGCGGTTTTCTAAACATTAAAATGCTAATGGCAGCTTTGGTATATTTCGAAAGCTAAGTCACCCAGAGGTACTGTATTCTTTGTCATAGGCAGCTGAGGTCATTGTCAAACAGAAAAATGTATTCGGTCTGTAGGTTATTGTCATAATCTGCCAGAATCAGCACTTGCTCTGTCTAGTGTGGGTGTGTTTGATGTCTTTAATGTATCCTTTTACGCCCACCATGAGGATTGCCCTGGCTTGCCAGTACTGTATGAACAGAAAGAAATGAATTGAGTTATTGTGGCAGTAGTGTGGGAGAGTGCTGGGAGTGAAGGAGGGAGGGAGGGAGGAGATGGCTAAGAGCTAAGCAATGTCTCAGTGCGGCCTCTGCTGCTCTGCTGCAGAGAAAAGGGCAAGACAAAAAGAGGGTTCACAGGAACAAAAAAACAGTAGACATGAAAGAAGCGAGGAAGCAGGAGAGAGGGACCCTGACAAAGGTTGGAAAATCCTGGAGTCGAGACCTCTTTCTGATCAGTGAGACAGAGCCGAATGAAAGACTCCGACACCCCTGGCACCCACTCATCCACTTGTTCACACTCCATTCTTTGGGTTTTATTTGCCACGTAAATAAAGGGTCTATTTCTCCGGCGAACATCCCCCAAAAGTCACTGATTGATGCAAGTGGTCGAAATTAGGTACAGCCTGTTTATTCTCCTTCTCTGAACCTCTGACTCTTTCTGTTGTACTTTTTTTTACCTCATTTTCACAAAAGAGATAGAGGCAGCCTTGAGGTGAGAGAAGCTGTTTCAATCTCTAAAGCAACTGGGGAATCCTGAATGGGGGGGAGTAAAAGACTAATATTCTTCACTAAAGAGTGCTTAAAAAGGCTCCTGACCCCAGATGTTTCAGTGGAGTGGCTCCTGCGTCAGCAGTAGAGAGCTGGTTGTACTGGGCTGCTCCCAGATGGAACTGTATGGATCAATAAGTGAAGGTTGAACATTTTATTTTTTCCTCTTAGATTTTTACATTTAATTCGTTCCTCAAGGCGAGAAGTCACAATGCAGATGTGGTTGGGTAGTTTTGTAATTGAATAGTTCTGGATGGAATGAAATTGTGTTTCAGCATCCATCACTTTGAGGGATGCTTCTCTGTCAGGAGAGGAAATATTTCCATTGTCGCCCATCCTTTGTTCTGTTTACAAGTTGTGGTTTTTTTTTGTCATATGTACAGCTGGTGACAGCGCTCTCTCTTTGTCCTTGCTTACTGGAAGCGATGACAAGGACACTGAAAAAAATACATCTGTGTTGGTTATTTCTCGGTCTGTCTTTCTTAAACTTCCTCTCTCTGTCACCATTTTCTTATCTCTTTTTTTCTTTGTCTTTTGTCCCATGATTTTTTGTTTTGTTTGCGTTTATACCAACAATGGAAAGGTTCCCAAAATATGCCATTCAAGTTGAAGTGCCGTTTCTTTTGCCGATTTTTACTTTGACAGAAAAAGAATCACTGCTGTGAACCACAAGAAAGACTGTAGAGTTAAAAATAGGTTGTCTCAACAAGAATAAAAAACGAAAAATAAAACGCCAGTACATCAACAGTAAGGTCCTCAGTGTTTATCCACAGCCAGTGATGTTCCTTCACCTTGTTTTACTTAATTAAGATTCATTTGTAGATCATTCACTCTTCACTATCATGCTTTAGGACTACAACACTTGTCTTCTTACGCGTGTGATAGAACAATGCAAATCTTTTGTGTCTGAGAAGTTTTCTATTTCGTCCAAGCTGAATTTGTCTAAACATAGAAATTTGTTTGGAGGAAGCAGGCAAGATTCCACTTGTCATTCAATATCTCACTTTCTGATTTAGGCTTAGAATCATGTGTGTATATATATATATATATACATATGTAAATATGTATATTGCAAGTCTCAGCATTTAAGCAGCTTGTACTTAAAAGACTGGTGGTACACTGGTGGCTCTAAAGCAGCACAAACAAACGTTAAGTGATCTAAAAAAGGAAGTGGTGGAGCAGGTGTAAGGCCAAGTGTAGAATGTTAAAGGGAAATGATGCTTAATTCTGTGAATGCTAGTGCTAATAATACCCCTGGTGTGAAATTGAAGCTACCAGTTTTGGTTCAGCTTGCCAACTGCCACCGACTTCATGAAGTTTGATGTGTACCAGCGCTTCGTGAATTTTCATTACCTTGGAATTGTGTTTATAAGTTTATAAGACCCATTGTTCTCCTGCCATCCAAACACAACTAAGTGCATAGGTGCATTATATTGCACAGTATGTGATTGTAAAGGCACCACCAACTGTGATAATACTAAAAGTCCAAAAACTCCACACCAACTTCCATCAAAAGCTATATTAAACCATACAAAGAAAAGCAGTGAAATATAATGAAAAGCCTCTCATTAACATTAGTTGCAAGGTTGTAGTCTGTAACCCTGTCTGTCTCTCTTTGTTTTTCTGTAGAGTCCATGTGAGGAGGACAGATAAAGTGGGGACGGAGGCAGCCTTCCACCCCATCGAGGAGTACATGCTGCATGTGGAGGAGCAGTTCCAACATCTGGCCAGACGTGTCCACGTGGACAAGAAACGAGTTTACCTGGCTACTGACGATCCCTCCCTGCTGCAGGAAGCCAAGACCAAGTCAGTGTCCAGGAGTGTGTGTGTGTGTGTTAGTGTGTTAGTGTGTGTGTGTGTTAGTGTGTGTGTGGATGAGGGTGTGTACAATATCTATGTGAGAGTACGTTATCCATAACTATCTAGCTCTATTCATTTTTACCTTCTCTTGTCTTGCGACTGTCTCACTCTGCCTTATTGTCCCTTTCAGGTATCCAGACTATGAGTTTATCAGTGACAACTCAATCTCGTGGTCGGCAGGCCTTCACAACCGCTACACCGAGAACTCGCTGAGAGGCGTCATCCTGGACATCCACTTCCTGTCTCAGACCGACTTCCTGGTCTGCACCTTCTCCTCACAGGTCAGTCCGCTCTCCCCAGTCCACATTTAGAGACGGCAGGATGTGGTCTTTTGATGTTTTTTCTAACGAAACATCAAACATGGAGAGCTGAGTGGAATTTTGATGTGCGCTCGCATTGAAGCATGGAAGTTGAATAAAACAAATAGTGTTCATATATATATAAAAAAACCATGCATTTATTGTTGTGTTGGGGCATGGGTTGTTACATAGATTTATTCATATGTAACGGTTCCCATCGGACTTCCTTAAAGGGATAGTTTGGTTTTGATGTTGGGTTGTATGAGGTGCTTATCCACAGTCAGTTTGTTACCTGCAGGAGATGGTAGTCGGCACGCCCCCATTTTGAAAAAGCAGACACAGCATGGAAGCTAAGCAACAAAAAGTATTTCAGCCAACTAAAGAAAATGGCCCACCTTATTTAGGTAGCCAAAATACATTTTGTTTCTGCTCCCACCCACAGTAGTACATTGCTTAGCTTCCGTGTCAGGACTCCCACCTGCTTCTCCAAACTGGAGGCGTGCTGACCGCCGTCTACTGGAGGTACACACTGACTGACACTGACACACTGACTATGTATAAGTAGCTCATACAACCCCATTTAAAAAAACTGAACTATCGCTTTAACATGCTACTGAATGCACATAATATACAGTTAAAGCTGAATTATTGGTTTGACCAAAAAAAAAAACTTAAGGCAACACGTAGTTTTTCCACGTAGTTAAAATTTTCTGGAGCTTTCATCCCAAGGCCTTCATACTCAGTTTTCATGGTTGTTTAGAAAACAATATCAGGTCAAACTGACAAAATGTTTTTTGTTAAAATGTCCTATTGTCACTTGATGTTTCCAGTTTGTCACAAGGCAAACCAGATCCTGAAAATTGCAATCATGTGATTGTCAACAACCTCATTGTCCTATTTTCCCTCACATGTTTCAAAGCATAAAAACAATTAGCCCATTTATTACGGCTTTAACATAACAATGGCATTTGTCGTCCATTATTCTGATCATCTTTAACATAGAGTGAACAGGCTTCCTGCCAACCCTAAAAATAATGTGTGAGCCACATAATTCCTATTCACACTCTGGGCTTATTAGTCCACTTCAAGGATCTGACTGTAATGAGTCGCTTAGCACATTTTATCCCTCTTTTACCAGGACTGAAACGAAATGTGTACGTCTTACAGTAAGAAGTCCCTTTGTCCCTCTACCAGAGCTGTTCTCTTTCCTCTACAGCTTTTTATCAAGACAAATGTATTTATGGGCATTTATAGATCTAAGTATGAAAATAATCCCTGGTTCTGCTTTTGTCTCAGGTCTGCCGTGTGGCCTATGAGATTATGCAGATGCTGCATCCAGACGCCTCCTCTTTCTTCTACTCCCTGGATGACATCTACTACTTTGGAGGTCAAAACGCCCACAACCAGATCGCCATCTACCCCCACCAACCACGCAACAGCGAGGACATTCCCCTGGAGCCTGGCGACGTGATCGGCGTGGCCGGCAACCACTGGGACGGATACTCCAAAGGCATCAATCGCAAACTGGGCCGCACCGGCCTCTACCCTTCCTACAAGGTCAAAGAAAAAATCGAGACCGTGAAGTACCCGACGTACCCCGAGGCTGACAAACTGCTCAACTCTCAAAAGAAGTAAAAGAAGAAATGAAAAAAATAAAAGAAGAGAAGGAGTGAGGAGAAACACGCAGACTCCGATTCCAGGGAAGGAGGCTGCTTTTGTACAGAAGAAGAGAGGCGTACTTAGTGCGCTAAGCTGAGAAGAAAAGAAAAAGCCTGTACCCAGGGGTGATAGGAATGAGAATGCACTCTGTGTGTTTATGTGAGTGTGTGTGTGTGTGTGTGTGTGTGTGTGTGTGTGTGTGTGTGTGTGTGTGTGTGTGTGTGTGTGTGTGTGTGTGTGTGTGTGTGTGTGTGTGTGTGTGTGTGTGTGTGTGTGTGTGTGTGTGCGCGCGAACGTGTGTGTATGAACTTGTGTAAATGCCTGTGCATATGTCAGGTCATGGAGACTTGCACCCTACCACTACTCCCCCTGCCCGATGCTCTGACGTCGGGTCTGTAGAGATGTAGACGTTGAACATTGATTTTAAATAAAGCAAGAAAACAATTAAAATCCACACAACTGACCGAGCTCGCTCTCCAGAGACAGGACTGGGACTACTGTAAGACTGGCACACCCCAGAGTTAGCTTTGAATCAATGACTGGAAAAAAAAAGACAAACTGGAAAAAAGTGTTTTGATTTTTATTTAATTCTTTTCAGTGGTTTTGATTCTAATCTTGCCTTTTTTTTCTTTTCTTTTTCTCCTGTTTTTTTGTTCACTGAATGTACTGTATCCTCTTCTTGCCATGCCCACCGCTACCCAATTCCCCCACCTCCTCCTCCTGCTCCACTCACTGTGCTTCCGCCATTTCGTCTCTACATGTGCAATTAATTTTAAAATACCATATTGTGCTTTTATCGAGTGTTTTTAACGGTCTTAATTTTGTGTGTATGGGGCTTGTGCATTGTATACTGTACAGTGAGCGTGTATGCGTGCGTGGATGGATGTGTGTGATCAAGTGTGCCTGTGTGTGCTGTTTAAGTCTAAGGGGCCATGTCACGACCTGGTGCCTGGTTATTGGTGAGCAGTGTGTGTTTTTATTTCCGGCTTTCCTCCCGACTGAATAGTGTTTGTGTGGCCAGCGGGAGACAGGCGGTGACAGTGGGGGATTGTCCTGAGCCCCCCCCTAGCACTTGGAACAATGGTGAACTCCAGTCACTCCGCTGGTGACCTCTAGTGAACAATGGTAAGATTATGTGGAGTATGGTGAACTCATGGTGCACGCACACACCACAGACACAGGAGCCGTCCCGAGGCTCACCAAAAGAAGCACTCCACTGAGATAGTGTCCTTCTCTGCTGTCTCTTCTGTCCATCTGTTTGTTTGTTTTTTTTACTTTTAACATTGCTGTTTTAAAATAAATGAGGAAAAATATGCCTATGTTTAAAAATGATGATGCTATGTCATATCAAACTCAGAGTCCCCATCATGAAGGCTTTTTTTTTTTTCATAAATTATGTTCTTGGGCATTGTCTTTGATAACCACAGATCGAATAAACTTGAGAAACCAACACGGCATTTTTTTTTCCTTTTCAGTCTGATTCTGTTCACCATCTGCTCCTCCATCTCTTAACGGGCGACACCTGCTCGTTCAATCAGTCAGCACATGCTTCAAATGCATTACACACATTCCAAACTGAATATCCAGGCTTTTTTTTAATATATATATATATTTAAAGAGTTCATTTCCTGAAGGGTATCCATCTATTTTTGAAGAGTAAAAGTCATTACCTTAAGTTCATCTTTTGATATCATAAAACAGAGGACCCTGCTTCTAAAATTGATATCATTTTGACATTGCAGGATCAGACCTACCTCCTACATTCAAATATTACCAGTAGTTTGTCTTATAAATCATTCAGTAAGAATCAATTTTCAAGCCATTTCAGTGGGAAAAAAACTCTTAAACCTATCTTTAACTTACATTTGAAATTGAAGAGCAAGATCAGTACCTTCAACAGAGACATTACCATCCTTCATTTTAATATTCCCTGTGACAGCTACATGACATTTCTGCCCCAAATAACCAAACATCTCTCCCCGCGGAGCCCCAACGCAGGTACGTCATTAAAGCACCAGAAGACTTCCTGCTCTTGTCGTGCGTCCTACTTCCTACTTCCTGCATGTCTAAATCGTTTATAATCTCGTTCTCTGTGTCTTATTTATGGGCTGTCTTGTTACTTTCTTACTGAGGGGGCTCTGGGAGTTTCATTACAGATCCCTCTTTAATTTCAACGCTGATCTGCATGCTTCATTGGACACCCATAAGGAAAGCTGCAGCGCTGGTAGGGGAGATGAGCTTTTTGGTGTGTGCGAGGGAGAGTAATAGTTTTATTGCTTTTTTTCTCCCCCTGCTTGACAACAATCCGCAACCAATTTAGCCCACGTTGACAAAGCGTGCACAATGCACATGCAGCGTACAGCAGTTCATTGAACATCTCTTTTCAGTAGGAAGGAGTCCCTCGTGGGCTTTATAAACGCACACACTAACTGGAGGGCGCTTTAATTAAAATACACTCGTTGCTGTCACAGTGGCCTGTAACAGTCGTTTAAGAGAGACGTTAGTTCAGTTAATTATTCTGTTAATTGGACTCCGCTCCTGATAGAGAGCAGTCAGGGTTTTAGGAGGCGAGTTTCTTTCTCTGCATTTGTGGTCTAATTGTTGTGTAGCACGTTGAGAGCACAGTGAGGCCATTTTCAGGCCTCCCACTTAAAGTTGTGTCTTGAAAGGGAAACGGTCCAATCTGAGGGCCTCCTCCATTTTCAAACCCATGTGTCAACAGGTTAGATTCTCCCACAGCCTTGATGTAAAGCATGGACTCACATGTAAGAGATGGGGAACAAAATTGACAGTCCCTTTTTGTTTACCCACAGAGTGTTTCCTTGCTGAGCTGCAGCGGAGGGACGGTGAGCCAAAGAGACGAGAACAAGAAACGTCTACTGTCATGCAAGCTATGAGGCAGTACTAAAGCACAGTGGTGTTCTGAGTTAATTGCTTGCTTGATTGTTCACCGTGTAGCATTTTAGCATGCAAAAATGTGCTAATAAACAAACCCAAGGTACAGTTGAGGCTCATGGGAATGTCTGAATTTTGCAGGGATATGGTCATAAATTGACATTTTGACCTGATGGAAGCACTAGATGCAAAATTGGGATCACCAAAGTCATAAGTTATCCTCTAGGGACCTTTTCTGCAATGTTTGCAGAGTACAGCAACCTTGTATCTCCATTTAATAGTTGATGAGCTATTTTTACTCTGAACCAGAAATGTAAGCCTCTTGGTGACACTAGATGATCACCAGTGTCATTAGGATTCATCCTCTGGGCATCATGGAAGCCTGCACAAAATATTATGGCAATCCATCCAATATTTGTTGAGATATTTCAGTTTGGACCAATGGTGGACCAACTGACAATGGCACCCATAAAGCCATGCAACAAGTGTGTCCAAAAATACCATACCCACTTGACTTGACTAACTCGGACTGTTGAAGCCTCATAGTCAAATTGGCTGAACTTTAAATTGTTGCGTGGATCAAAGATTTTAGATTTTGTCTCTCATCTCTTACACTGGAATCCCCTTAGTAAGGATTCACTTCACAGCCATGAACATATAGTATAGTAACTAATAATCTTTAATTGTATGCGTTTCATGTTCAGCATTGTGTGAGCTCATCTGGCAAGGCCTGAATGTAACAGACATTCATTTATAAGTCCCACACACTAGCTTTAAGAGGAGCTTGAAAAATAGTGAACCTCTCCTTTAATGCTCCAAGAACATGGACCAAGATTTCAATGTGGCCGTGTAACTCTGATGGAATTCATATTATATAGAGATAAGTGGGTACGCCATCGCCTTGTGGAATTCTAATCTTGTAAAGGGCAGCTGAATTAATTCTGACTGACTCATGAAAAAGGGAGAGGAAATGGAAATGATTATTGTAGTCCTGGCTGGCTCCAATCAGTACTCTGTTGGCACAGCAGTAACAAGTGAAGTCTGCCCTACGGTACCTGGCCCTGCACATCAAAGCTGAGGGGAGGAACTCGAACAAGAAACTGTCAGGCTTTCACAAGGCAAAGAAGATTGTAGGGTGTCAATCTTTCTCCTCTTCACCTTAAGTCAACTCAGCAATCGGTCGCAGTTTGGCTTTTATTAGCTTTGTATTTTTAATCCCACCTGTTATCTTGACTCACTATACACCTGATTTTATAAACCTTATTCTTGGCACGGAATGGGGCCAATTGAAGCCAGTGAGGAGTACGTCACCACTCAGAGGAACAAAAGCGTTTTGTTTGGCACACATACTGTAACGGTGATTCCTGCTGTGAATCCAGTAAATCATTGTTTTTAATGGAGTGCTGACACATCGGAGGACTATATTGCTATTTGGAAAACAGACACCTCTTTAAACCAACATTTTGCTACAAAATCTTTATGAATGAAACAAGAATGTTTTTTTCTTATTTGCTATTTGCGGGTCTACCAAAGCTACTCCACACTCTGTTTGGAGGTGAATTAAAACCAAATTGATGACTGTTTTTTAGACCCTTACAGTGAATTTGGACATTAGGTTTTCAAGGATTTATCATATTGCCAGACTGCTTGGACGGTGTGTATACATATATATATATATATATATAAAGCTTTCAGGTGTATGCTATATCTGTACATTGTGCATAGATAATTTTTACTGAAAGACCAAAAAGAGTGTCTAATCTATTGATACATATTGCATACACGTATTCATGTAACACAGTACTAGTAGTCTATGTATTAAGTATGAAATATTGTTATCATCCTGCTGCAAGTGTAACAGTAGGTGATAAAAGGTTGAAACCAGGTTAAAACACACACAAGTAACCAATTAAGTCTCACTGTGAACATTCAGTTTCATTTTGAGAGTAGTGTGCAGTGTCCGAATACACCATAGCTATCGGGGGAGCCCTATTTGTCAGGGGTGGGAGGGTTCTAATGTATATGCACGCGTATACATGAATGCTCATGTCTCTTTCAGAGGAGCCAAGCTCCCTGTAGCTCCCCGGTAGTGCTCTAATTTCTGTCTGAAAATAACAGCAGAACACGCTTGATAACAATTTCATTTGAGTTTCATGTACCGGTAGTGGAGCTGTTGACAGTTTCATAAAGACCACAGCCGGTCTGAGAGCTCTGTGATGTCACACAGATAATGGAGCTTCAGTCACTCGACACTCTGTAGCTTCCTTTGTTGTAAAATAGACAAAGCGCTTTGTATTACCAGCCTGATGAAGACCAAGTGTATTATTAGCACTGTGACAATGATGTCATAATAGTGCATATTAATACATGGTAATGATGGCAGTGAATGTAACATTGTGATAGAATATGATGATGTTTTAAAGGATAATTTTGGTTTGTTGTCTTATATTCATAGTTTTGGCTATCATTCCTATCAGTAAATGTTGAGATCTGAGAATGCGTCTGACTGTGCAAGAAACTCGAGCAGTCAGACAGTTATCCAGATTTTAAAGCCCCAGAAATCTTCACTTCAGATCATTATTTTTTCTCTTTCACATGAAATATTCATGTCTATACAGTCAACTCACCAACTGTCTTCTGATTCTCATTTAAATGTTACTAAACTCTGATTGGTAAATGAAAGCATGTGACATTACCCTTTTCCAACAAAGTTCCACCTACTTCAAACCAGCAAAAAAACAGAAATCTCTGAGGTAAAAAAAAAAAAAAAAAGGTTGGCTGAAAATAATGTGTTTATGTCAGATCCCATTGCTCATAGTGAGAAGCTGACTGAGGAAACACTGTAAGTTGTCAGGGCCTGTAACTGTACATAGTAAACATCCATCACTGTTTACAGACCAACTGTACTTACCATGGTCACTCTCACATGTGGTTTTCCTGGTGCCCTGGGGAATTATTGCCATGTTTGGTTTACGATAAAATAAAGTGGTTAAGATAGTTAGGTTATAAATCCCCAGGCCATGGACAAGTACCAGACCTTGGATCATATGCTACTGAGCTTCTAGGAAACGATATGATTGGGCATAAAAAAAAAGCACTGCATACTAATTATATAACTTCATACATTATTAAGGGCAATTATTTTTTGTGGTAATTAACTCGAACTCGGGGCAATCCGTCTGTCCTGCATCCCTCCCTGTTTTACGCCTCCAACAACAACACACATTTTTAACTACAGAAGGTCCTCTACACCTTTCAGCATTTAGCAGATTAAATCTATGCGAGAGGTCTACCTGTATGTTTTTATTTAGTAATTCACCACAGTGACATACAGACCAGATGAAAGTTCCATTTTTGCTCATCCAATCTCTCTTTCTTAGTCAGCCTTTTTCAGTTCTTTCTATAATTTTTTTTTACTTGATATTAAGGATTGTGTGTTGGGAGAATAAACAAAAAGAAATAAACTATCCAACGCCGATGTTGTGCCTGTTCTTTTAAATAATTTGGCTAAACTCACAATTTGTCAGAATGTCTTGTGTTTCTTGCCCTATTAGCCTGAGCTAAAACTAAAGAAACCAACTAAAAGAAACCAGAATATTCCTTTAAAATGTCATCTTTGATGCTATAATTCTGCCTGGATAGCGATGTCACACTTTACAGTAACCTAATGGGCTTTGTGTCAATGAGACGTCTGCTCTACTGTACAGCACAAAGACTAATGTTGCTGCTGAAACATCCACTATCCCTCTGTGTGTCCATGTGAAGCCTGCTGCAGCAGCGGTAGAGAGGAGACTCCACAGTTCCAGCCCCCGCCCCGCCTCCCCCTGCTGCTGCCTGCGGGGTTCAGCCCGCTGTGATGACCATTAGCGTCTGGCTGAGGCTGCAGGAGATAACAGGTGATTTAAGGCCCTGTACCTCAACACAGCCAGAGAGAAATGGCTGGCTGCTGCTTATCTCACACTCCGCCATACTCCACACACTTTTACATTAGGCTCCCCTATTCAAAGCCATCTGTCTTCCCAGTCAGGGTTTGATAAAAACCGCCTGCGTACCTCACTAAAGGGGAGGAGCGGGAGACTGAGGAGACACACACCACCACTCCGCCTGCATACTTATACACACTGCAATTCAGAGGATCAGGGTGGAAGTCGACAACAACACACTTGCTGAATACTTTATCCACGCTGACTTACAGCCAGGGGCGACACAGTGGGACTCAACAACAATAGCTGAGCGCAGCACACGAAAGATACTGTACCTGGTTGTAAAAGAGAGACCTGAGTGTGTAACATCACCCCTGGACTAATTGCAAATCAATGGTCTTGGTGAGATGAATGTGGTGGGGATAATAATCGCTTAGGGCTGCCGTACATCAGCCATTCATGCACAGTGCCAAACACTAATCACAGAAGGTGCACCAATAAAAGCTATGGAGATGTTATCATCCTTCAACAGAGAAAAAGCATTATATGTTGTTGGCTTTCTACCTTTGAGCGGGGCAACGACAATGACAGGAATATCATTCCTACTGATTGCTCAGAAGGCTTTGGCATGTCTATGGACTGGTGATTAAATCTTAATGCCATAACATATTTGGCAGCCTCCAGCAGGAAAGGGGATTACTTCATCCCTCTTGGATGTGCATATGTGAGGAAATATCCGCTGTCTTTGGGGCATGAGAGAAAAATGCCTGTTATCTTAAGGAAAACACACTGATTCCAGGGGAGATTGGATGTAAAAACAGAGACGGTTAAATTCAGATGTGGAGCAGGAGTTGTATAATTGTCCCTGCTTGCTGATTTTCCCACTGTGGAGGCTAAGTGGGCAGTGGCTGTCTTCCTTTGGTAGCTGCTCTGTAATTATGGTGTCATTATGTGACAGCAGAATAGCCTCGACAGCAGCTAAAGGACAAAAAGTTCTCTTGTGTCTGGACATGCTGAGAGAAAAGTGGGCTGTCGCTCTCTCTGTCCATCTGGCTTTCTTCTCTACGTCCATCCCTTCCCTTTCTCTATTTTCTACCTCTCAGTCCTCCATCTCCCATCAGTCCCTTTAGCCTTTGTCCCATCAAAACCTGATGACCAAGCACAAGTGAAGAGGGCCTATGCAATTAACTGTAATGCACAGGTTAATACGTTTCTCCTGATGGCAGATTATGGCCCAAGTCCTGAGTGCATGTTGCCATCGGCAGAGCCGGGGTGAGTTGTATGCTGTCATCTCTGTGAGGAGTAAATCAGAAGAATTGAAAGGCCTTGTTCAAGTCTGTTTGACCCCTGCGCTCGGGAAATCAGGCTGGATTGGTGGCAGGGTGGCTTGGTGGTTAGAAAACCCAGTAAATTCCAACAATAATTCTAGCTGCTCTGTAGGGCCGTACTTAGGCACAGTGGTGCTCTGAGATGTCTGCATGCTGATGTGGTGGGGAACGCTCCCCTAGAGTAGGTGAGTGCAGCATTAGTGTCTCTGAATGCCGCCCCATGCCTGACTCCTCCCCTGCCAACCTCCTAATCACGTCAGGTTATAAAGCCACCTGCTGGCTGATGCTCTCCGTTTGGCTCTGATCCAGTCTTTGCTGTGGCCGTTTGGTCCTCCAGTTTTTCTCTGCTGGTCAGTTGTTCCCTCCCCCCACCTGTGTGTTCGTGCCCATACCAGAGCTGGTTCATCTAACTACTGCTGTTTTCCTCTTTCTTAAATGTAGTTTGTTTTACACCTTGTTTAGTTTGTGTTGTTGATTTATTTTGATGACTAACTTGGTGGCTATTTGTTTGCAGTTGTTTTTGTGTTAGTGTTCTTTTTCTTTAAGTGAAGCAGAGCCCCATATTGTGTTGAGGCCAGGCACCCGTGGTGAGATCCCCACTCTTGGTGCATGTGAGTAAGAGCACCGGGATACGTTTGTAGACAGCACCTTTTGTTTGCTGTGAGGATTGCTGTGTTGCAGGTGAATTACAGGTAGCACCCCGGGGCGCTCCTCAGTGTAGTCTGCCTCTCCACAAGTGGCCTCAGCTTACTCTCCTTTGCTCAGTCAGGACCACTTTTGTTAAGAGAACCTTATTTCCAAATGCAAAGAAAAGGTAGTCAGGCTGAAGCAGCTTAAATAAAGCGCCCTCAGTGACATTTGCCGATTGAATGCTTGAAGGGAATCAAGCAGAAGATTAGGTGGGAATCAGCAGAGCCATCAGCTGATGTGTTTATGATCAGCTGTGATCAGCTGATGTAGCTGGAACTGAGAGCTGAGCTTGACTTCATGGCCTACTTGAGTTAACGCTGTGCTCATTTTTGGTTACTTTGGGCTGGACTGATCATTTTATTTATTAATATGGTTCACCAGTGGTATTAGGTATTGTATTAGGCCATTTTTTAAAGAACAATTGTAATAAAGTTTTTATACTATATTATTTTTCTTAATAATAAATAATCACAATAATTGTTCTTTCTCAGCAGCTCCAGTCCCTGCGTGTGTTGATTGATTTGATTATTTCAATTTAACACTTTGCCACACTAACAATGATGACAAAACGATGTTATGCAGGTATGATGTTTACCGTGTTTAGCATCTTAGTTTAGTGCATGTTATTCTACTGTTCTACTATTCTACCATAAAATAACAGCTTCAAAATAATTTGAATGTCGTGGTAGTGACAACTATGTCACTGATTTTTGTGAAAGTGAATTATATTTTATGGAGAAAATGTACACAACGTTTTCCGTCTGATGTCCTCTGGTTGCCCTACCTCATATACTGATTTCCAGAGTTTCCTGATGGCCAGAAAGCTTTATCTGTTCCTAAAGTAAGTTAGCTGTTAGTTGCTGCTAAGTTAGCTCAATGAGCCGGACTGGGAGATCATCGGAATACCAGGGGAGTTTGACGTCTACACTGCGATAGCAGGAGCTTTGGACTGCTGGGAGGAGGTTTTCATGCCTGGAATGGGGGGAATCAGTGGGGAATGCTGACTGGGAGTGGCGCAGAAATGGGCACCAGAGCCAGTTGAGTAGGCAACAGAACTGGGCTCAGCAGCCACTACGGACATCATGGCAGAGGCAAAGAGACCAAAGCGGAACTGACAGAGAAGGCTAAGAAGGGATGAGGTAAGAGTAAATCTTGAACAGTCTTTTAGTTGTTGGTGAGAGTTTTGTGAAATCATGGTTGTAAGTTATATTACGTAATAAGTAATTTAATGCATGTGTACAGCTGTTCATATTTATGGCCGTGGTGTATAAGTGAACTGCACTCTGAAATGAACACTTAAAGTACAACTGAGGGCTGATGGTTTGCTGATAATTGGTCATAATCCAAAGTATTTGGCAAATTAAATGTTTTACCTCATGATGGAGCTTAATAAAAAGCTAAAGGGATCACCAAAGTTGCAAATAATCCCGGGGAGAACATAATTGTGCCAAATTTTTGGGCAATCTATCAAATATTTTAAGACATTTCAACCACAAATGTAAATCTTGTGGAGCTGTTAAAATACTTTTTGCCTCTGAAAGACTTCCTTTGAGAATGGCTAGATTAAAAGTCAAAGCATCACCAAAGTCACTAGGACTCAATCTGTGGGGACAATGGCTGTTTTCACCAAATTCTGTGGTAATCCATTAAATAGTTGTCAATATTTTATGAAAAGACAAAAATGTCAACCTCATGTGGGCACTACATATATATAAGGGAACTCAGGGATCACCAGAGTCAGCGTCATCCTCTGGATGTTTCTGCAAAATTTAATTCCAATAGTTGTTGTAATATTTCACTATGGACCAAAGTGGTGGGCGAACTTACATTGCCATCTAAGCCACGCCACTAGCATGACTAAAACATCACAACTCCAATCCCTGCAGCAGCCACACGAGCAGGTCCCTTCCTGCCTCTGCTTATTTTGGCTGCCTCTTTTCACATCCACTGTACATTTATCTCTGTCTCAAACGAATAATGCAGAAAGGCAAAATTCTAATTGCACAGCATGGAGTATGATAATTAAAGTGCTCTAAAAAAAAAAATGTCTTCCGTTAACACAAGGGAAGTGATGGACTGTGCTTGTGGCATTTCAATGGAGAAGTGGCCACTTTTGCCAGTTGGCACCCAACCAGCTGAAGACTCATAAATTTCTCCAGCTATGATAAATTCCCTGTCAGGCTTTTTTAATATACCCCACCAAAAAATCTTAACAGGCCTGAATTCCAAAAAAAAAAAGGTGTCAGTGTCAGTTTGATTATGCATAGTTTAATCATATGTTAATTCAGGCACATGTATCTGACATCACCCCACAATTATCCAGTTAATATTAAAGGAAGCAGGTGTTGAAAGGAGACTTAGATGAAAGGTATTACCTATAAGCCTTATTATGAATAAGCCCTAATGTTCCCATCCATGTTAGTCATCAGAGTAATTCTACAGAGAATATTTTCTTCATCATTTATTTAGTTTTGTTTCTCTTTTTGGGGGGATTAAAGGAGAGTGCTTTCAGCTATTTACAGGGTATAACTCTTTGATTATGGCAGATAACTAAAAACCTGATAGCTGAGTGTGTTTTGTTATCTTTTTAAAGCACAATATTCCTGTCTCCAGCCTCTCTAGCCTCTAAAGTCGGTTTGTGAGGAATGTTCTCCTGTAAGACATGAGCATCTAGTTCTGTCTTTTGAAGCTTGGCCTGGCGAAGGTTTTATAATTCCAAGTGGAGTTTTTCTTTTTTCTTCTTTTTTTTTTTTTACACCCATGCAGATGGGTGAAGTCATGGAGTCTGAAGCTTCGATTAGACATGCTGTTAGATTACCGCCTCAAGCTCCAGTCTCCGTGTGGCGATGGCCTCGCCCTTGACCCGACACTTACCTGTTTCTCTGTGATCCTAGCCACTGTCGTCTCGGTAAGGCTGCAGACTGTGAGCGTGTTTGTGTATACATGTGTAAAGATGGACACGTCTGCAGGCCAGAATGTGTCTGCACGTTAACACATGAATGAGCTCTCCCGCAATTTTGTGGGGATTTTTTCTTTGTTGATGACCTGGAAAAATATTGCTTTATTTTATTGCTGTCTTTCATCCCGACCGCCTGATCCCTCCAAATTGTCTATTGTTAGCCCTGCAGATTGTGCATTGGCTCGTATTTCCCTGTGACCTTGGTGACAGTGTTTTCAAGATCGATGGGCCCTTTTGCTCCCTTTGTGGACTCTGTTGAAAGGACATGCTGCAAATGACTTTGTTTTATTCTCACTGCTGTGAAACTTCAGTCTCAACGCATATTGGCTGAAATGGGATTTGACCTTAACTGCAGTGTGTTTCCTCATAAATCTAAATATTAAAAAAAAAAGTTCAATCAATTAATTAAACATCAAACAATATTACTTTATTAACTGCAGCTTCAGTTTGCGTTTTGAATTGAGAGCACAGACAGTAAATTAACCCAAAACTCACACTTCACACGTTCATGGTGTTTTTTGTTCTCATGCCCCCATTCAAAGCAGTGAGACCTCGCCAGCTGCCCCTGTCGCCCTCTCTCAGCGTGAGAGTGAGTTGAAATTATGAGCAAGTATTTATTAGGATGCCTGAGCACGCTGTTCATCAGCCGCACAGTGGGGGTTTTTTCATTTCCCAAGTTTAGTGGAAAATTCAGGTTATTCATATCATCCCAGATGTTTGCCAATTTACTTAACATCCATAACATATGAAATACCCCAAAGCAAACAAGCTCCCCGGTTAATCACAGGTTACTCACTGAGAGGCTGATTTTAACGCTGTCAGTTTCCATGCAATATGACATAATTCTAATGTCACCCAGCCAAGGGGGCACACACGGGAGGTTAAGTAATGATTCTGAGTGCAACAAACTGCTGCAAACACCTTTTTTACTCAAAGCTCTTCAAAGCATCGGTTCACTCAGATTATTATTTACTTTCATCAAGTGGTATCTAGCCATACAGATAGTTTTGTTTTTCTTTCCCCTGTTTTCAGTTTTGAGTGTAAAACTCACAGCAGGGAAAAATTCTCTTTCAGGAAAACAAAATGGTCATCATGCAATAACCACTCACATGAACAGATTTGTTCTTAAGGTACACCTACGAGTGATTAAAGAGAACTTCTTGTATTTAGACATTTTAATGAATTTGGATTTTGAATGGATTTAAAAATTCAATATGCTTGCATAATCAGCTCAAATAAAATACACCTCAAAGTAAAAACATTTTGGGGCGCCTGGTGGCTCTAGCTGTGCCGGGGCTGAGTCCTTGCAGCGCTTGCCCAGGGTTCAAGTCTGATCTGTGGACCTTGGCTGCGTGTTATCCCCTCTCTCTCTCTCTCTCTCTCTCTCTCTCTCTCCCCCCTTTCCTGTTACTCTTCAGCTGTCACTTTTAATTAAAGGCAATAAAATCCCTTCAAAAAAATATTAGCTTTTGAAACTTGAACCTGAACAGGTAGCTTTAAATGTCAATTTAGGGGTGTTGATAATGCTACTGACCAAATCTCACTCAAGAACAGGTGGCGTTCATCAAATTGAAATGAAAAGTTTGTGCTGTTAAGAGGGTTTTGTGAATTCAACGTGGAACACTTACACTAGCAAACCTCACAGAAAAAGTAAGAAAGGTTTAGGATAAGAATACAAAATGTTCTTCACAAGGCCCAGTGTCCCTGAATAATCCATATACCTCCTTGTCAACAGTTTTCATGGAAACTACTTTCTACCGACATAAGATATAAGAAAACAGTTGACTGTGAGCTCCATGGCTGGATACGACTAGTGGTAAGTGAGAAAGTGTTTTATTTTTTTGTTTAAGTGACACTTCAACCCTTAAACATGCTGTCTTCCCCTTTTCCCTTTAAGTAGCTATTATGTTAGAAAAAAACATGTTATTCCACACTGACAGTATTGTTTATAGTGTGTATCGGCTTTGTTCCAGATCTATATTTAAAGGTGGGCTAAGTGATTCTAGGTAATGTGATTCTAATCCAATACACTTTTTTCAAATTCAGCTAATATCTCACAGCAGTGTGTGTGTGTGTGTGTGTGTGTGTGTGTCCAGTGGCTCTGTGATTTCAAGGTTATTTTATTGTCATTTACAAGACAGGGTTGTATAATGAAATTCAGATTATAGTTCCCTATATGCTTCTCATAAAACAAAATAAAAACTGATGATAACCTATAGAAAGAATAAAAAATTATGAATTGCTGAGGATGAATTTAGCCGTCTCACAGGAAACAAAGTGGCGCGGACTGAGCCAGGCCAGCTTAAAATTACCATAAATGTGTATACTTTTCTGCTTGTGCTGGACAATGTATACTGGCTTCACTTTAGCTTTTGCAGATAAACATAAATATATTGTAACCCTGCTGCAGATTGTGATGGGTACATACTGTATGTGAAAGTTCAGCTTGAATAATGAGATGCAAAGCAGTAATGTGCAGAACTGTGTCTTCAGATTGTCACAGGATGAACTTAGTTGAGCCTTTATTCACCCAGGGAATGTTTTTTGCCGAGCAGGCATGTTATTTTGCATACTTGTTCTTTTTTAGCTCTGCTCTACTTCACAGTCTGACTCCTAAATACAGTAGATTCCCATGTGGGAACTGCCCAGTGCAACCACAGTGTTCCACTGAGCAGCTTCTCTTGGGCAATTCAGTGTCAAATTATTTTTGCTCAAAAGCACCTCAGCAGCAGTGCAGTGAGTCTTATTCCTTCTCTGACAGGTTTTTCCTAGCCGGTCTGAGGGAGCCAAGAATGGTTTGTCTCGCCTGTGGGGTAGGACAAGACAGAAAGTAAGCCTCAGCCTCCTTCTAGATTAATAATGCAGTGACACTATTCAGAGTCTCCACGACTAATCCAAGCCCCTGAGAGCCCCACAGTATGTTGGTACCTCTATGTACTGTAAAGGCTTTTCCTGTTGTGCCTTGTGGGCCAGTGAGCTTGCTCAGACCTCATAACATGGAGCTAAAATCCCAGTCTAGCCGTCCCAAAAGAGTTCTGCTGTGTGCCACAGCTGCAGAGAAGGCCTGCCACACAAGGGTGTCATGATCAATATTCCTGAGAGTGCCTGCCAAGGCCCCTCTGAGATGAGGTAAAGACAGATCTTATCTACTGTGTGTGTATGAGAGAGAGAGAGAGAGAGAGAGAGAGAGAGAGAGAGTGTGTGAGAGAAAGGAGGGGGTTGTGAGACAGAGCAAGTGAGCAAGAGAAAGACAGATGGAGTAAGAGTTAGATGGAGAGAGTTCGACACCGACTGAACAGCCAGGCTCCATCGGAGATAAATGTAGGGGGATGCACTCTGAATAATTTATACACGCCAAAAATAAAATCAAAAAACCTTGTTCTCGCTCCTTACAGATAGATGAGTTCTCTGGGATCCCGGGAGAATTGCAGACAAAGTAGCGAGGGTGGGAGAGCTGGGACACGGCAGCACGCAGGTCTTCTGTTTTATCCAGCCGCCATTAGTGCATGATTCATAGCTGGTTAATGAACATTTATATTTCATCATGCAGTTCATTTTGGTTCATTTGGCCTAACTGGTATGGATTTGGAATACAGATTACAGAAGTGATCATGCATGAGGATAATTTACTCCTTGTACTTGCAAAAACCATGCATCACCTTATTGACAGTGTGCAGAACGATACCAAGGTGATTTTAATCTGTCAGTGCCAGAACGGGGATGTAAAAACAGTACCTTGTATAAAATAGGTAAGTACTTAATAATATCAGTAATAATAAATACGTATGTATCTGTGCTCTTAGAAATCTGTGTATACTTCTACAACTTCTACATTGTTCAGTGCAAATGTAGAATGAATGCAACATAGTGCAAATTGGTTCTCTAACTTTTATTTTATCAAGTTTCATTGCATTTTTAATACAAAGCTCAGCAAATATGAGAATATCTACAAGATATATAAGCAAAACAAAGTAAAATCAAATACAACTAAGTTAAAGCTTTATGTGGTATCGGGCAACACTAAATAACATTTTTAAATCATTAAAAATTCATTTTGTGTATATATTTACAAAGTAGATTAATACATATTTTTTACACTTTGCATGAACTTTACACTAGCTGGTGTTCATTCCAAAGATTTGCAGTCTTTGGGGGGGAAAAAAAGCCTATTACTCAGTGTAATGTAGAAATCCAGCGCACTCAAGGCACAAGGAGGCCCTTAGGCAACTGCAGGTTGCCCGACACATATCGGCTAGGTGTAAATGGGATGTCTTGACCAACAACAAGCTTGATAGTCTCATGAATTTCTAACCACACGTTCTGACCTTTTGGGCATGCCTACAAGAACAGAGTGTTATGATTGTCCCCACACATCCTGTGAGATATTAGTCTGACCTTATAGAGGCATAAAAAAAGGAAATCCTGTTCATCATCTCAAACGGAACCATTTTGGTTTTAAACGTGTGACGCTCTGTATAGCATCCTTGTAATATATCTGTATTATCATAGATGAATTAATTATACATTTGAGTTAATCTTCATTTTACATATTTGGACCATTCATTTCCATCCATTTTTTTACCTTTGGACAGACACTGGGCCCTCTTCCATTGGTTCCACCAAAACCAAACAATTGCTATAGATAGGTTTTTCATGACCATCGTAGTTTCTGCTACACGCCCGTCCCCCAGGAGAATCTACATGGTTGTATCTCTCATTCAGCAACATCTAAAGTTGTTTGATCGTCCTCCTCGATCCACGTTCTTAACATATACTGTATTTTATAATCATGTTTTTTCCTTACCTGACTAGAGCTTCTAAGGACAGCGGGTGTTTAACTGTAGAGCCCCCTGAGGCATTTCATATTTTTAGGCTGTATAAATAAAATTGGACTTGGCTTGGAAGTGGAGGGTGGGGTGACTGGTATTCAGGTACTTTAATCTATAACTTCACCACTAAATCCAACATACTGGACCTTTAACAAACCTACAACACACCTTGTAGGGATAGTGGCATTAAGTGATCCCAGTGGGTGAAGCCCAAGAACCCCAGTTTTCTCTAGCTAAGTGGCCTAACATTGGACTGAAAACCTGTGAAAAAGTAAGAAAGAGTAAGAAAGAAGGACCCTGTTCCTTGTGGAAAAAATGCCAGACTTCCCTTTCTGTTTTAGAAACGTACATAGACCATCAGCTGAAAGCACCAAATCCAGGGATTGTCTCCTGACAACACACAAGTCCTGCCATCCAGCCTCAGGATTTCTAAATGTACCTTTTAGTCGCTCCCTCCAAATTCTCAGGTCACCAAAGGCCTGCACAAAACAGACAACTGGGACATGGCCAGCACTACAGTCAGGTTGTAGTGAGACTGCAATAATGATCTCTTAAACCAGCACTTTTATTTACACATAGTAAAATCCTTCCTGACAATTTGATGGATCATCTTTCATTGTAAGTTTTACCTGCAGAGTTGGACACCCAGTGGCGTTCATACTCATTTCTTACACATAATCTAAAGTGAATGGGCTTCCTCTTCCTCCAGCTTCTCTGTGCCTCTCTGACATTAGTAGGTAACAAAACCATATTTCTTGTGGGTTTATGAGATTTATGTTTCATATTTATAATTTTACTTTGATTTGACTTTTGACTTTTGTTTTGCGCCTGTATCCCCACATTCACAACAACCTGCTTTTTTGTTATAAATCTAATTTCAAATATACTCATTAGACATACAGTTCATTTTAAACACCATTAACACAATCTGGCGTTTTTTAAATCAAAATATGCTTATTTTATTTAACTTTTTCGTTTATAACATGTAATTGTTTCCAGATGGCAACATCATGTCCCCTGAAATACAGAGTTGGCGTCTTCATTCACTGTAATAGTCCAAGATACCATTTTCAAAGCTTTGGCGAAATTAAAGTTTTTCTGTAATTTCAATGTGATAAATATATAATATGAATGTTACAGTACTTTGCGTTCCCATTTCTTCAAAGGGTTATTTATTTCAAGTCAAGATAAGAAATATAGATAAGAGTTCTATGGTAAGGCAGCATATTTTAGAGAACTACTGTTTTATAATAAATGTTAACTCTGCTCAGAAATAAATAAAGTATATATAAAGTACAATATTTATGAGCAAAAGCAATATTAGGGTAAAGCAGAATTTGGTCAATATTCATGCAATGTTACATTAAGACAACAATTTAGCTCCAAATGAACTGCCTCCTCTAATCCCCATGACCATATTTCAGTGTTTTTTCTTTCCATACACATGGAAAATTATCATTCACATATAATGCTAATCACACAGTGTGGTGTTTGAACTCTGCAGCAGCTACTCTACACTACCAAATCTTGCTGGGATTTGAGTATGTTGAGAACATGCTTGGTTTGTGGAAATAAACCACATCTAAAACAGACTAGAAACAAAACTTATGACATCAATATCCTTATCCACCACCCTACTCTGCCAAACATTTGACACACACACACACACACAGAGAGAGAGAGAGAGAGAGAGAGAGAGAGAAAACACGATGCAGATGAAGGTAAACAAAAGTAAGCATACCATAAAATGTAGCAATCAAAGCAAAAGTAGTGGGGGAAAAAAACAACCAGACCAATAGTCTCTTGCCTTGTTAGAGGTCCCATGAGGCTGCAATGCTCATTACACACCATGGAAACAAAATTGTTATGTGGATGAAAAAAAAATGCATTTTGATCTTTATACTAGGGCAATGTATTGGCTTGAGGGGGCCACTAGAGGAAATGCCATGTTCTATAAATTAAAGTGTTTGTCCACACACCTCCACAATGTCAAGTTTGGCTCAACTTTCATCAGTCTAAGCTGTACTTTGTCAGCCTCAGCTGAATGACCCGGAGGCATGTTAACATGTCCGTTGCAAGATATTTCACTCTGGACTGAAATGTGGGTCTAAGCAAGTGATTAAAAATTGGTTCAACCAAATCTCCGTAAATGGTCAAAATATCCATATCTTAGGGCGTCCGTGCTGAACTTGCCAGTGGTTGTATATTCGAGAAAATCTGGCTTGGAAAACCATATCTGATTATCACGGGTAAAGAGAAGAGTTTTTATTGAGTAAGGCATGGATGAATTGAGCTACTTAAATGTGACTGACTTGGTAAACATTTAATAAACCATTTTTATGGAACAGAGGTAATGTCCGTATCTTGGTTGTGCAGATTTATTATATTTTACTGCGCCTTTCTGCTGCTTGAAGATAAGTTGTAATTGAGATGAGAGCTAGTCCAGACACAATTACGATGACTAATGAGAGGAGAAAACGATAGTATATACAAAAATTGTTACTTTTGTTAATAGGATGGTGAAATTTTTTATCCAAACTGGATAGCCCTGTAAGAATATCATTACTACCATTGTCACTTTTTATCCCTGTTTTTACAAGATCCAGGTAAGCACAAAGCCTTTTTCTACCATAAATCGGCCTTTATTTCTTCATCTCTGTCTCCCACTCCCATCACTCTCTGTGAGGTCATTGGTGACACTTAGACTCACAGGGTCAGAGTTCAAATTGATGGAAGATTTGGCCCTGTGTTTTAGCTGCCGCTACCTGCTGAGTGCTGAACTGATGGAGAAATGCCTTAAGCTGCTTTTTTTAATGGCCACTATAGGCTGGCTTCAACAAGGTCACCAGAGAGAGTGAAAGGAAGCAATATACAGCCAGTTGTAAGGTTTACCTCAGTGACCATAGTAAATCAGTTATAAACAGCAAACACAATTTACATTGATTTTACATTTAACGTAGAATTTCCACATTAAATCATTTTTTAATATTTTGATTTGGCATATTCATCTGGGAGGTCAGAGCAAATTAGATGCTAGTTGTGTTTCTTTACAAAAAAAATGTTGCATGGCCAGAGGTGGTGGAAAATTAAAATACATTCAACAACATGAAAACCAATAAAAAAAACAGTGGAGTCCTATTTTGCTTCTCTTATTTTGAATTGTGAAAATATTCCCTGTAGGCTACCAGACAAACCTGATTATCAAACAAATCTTGTAAACCTGGGTTATTAGAGATATCAGGTTACTGTGAACAATGTGAAGGCTTTAATCGAGCTATTGCCTTTAGTGTGGTTATGCACAGTGATCAGGTGCGGTCTTCCCACTTGTCACATGGTGGTTTTGTCTTCTTCACAGTATCTATTTCCCATGAGACTACATTCTCCTTTAAGTCCTTAAGGGGTCACTGAGTCATTGAAATTTTCAGATTTTCAATATTGGATTTTTTTTCCTCCCTTCAGGGAAAGAAAAATAATGATTCATTGCATCAAGGGTTGTAACTGCTGCCACTGCGTCCAATGAAACTAGACCAGTGTCAGTGTCTTAGTGAGGCCCTGAAAGTCTCTGACGGTGCTTCATGAATATACCTTTTAAAGTGTCTTCAGTTCTGGTGTTTTAGTACCGTTTTTAAACGTGTGTTCAATGAGGTATTACAATGAAAAAAAATCTTACAGTGATAATATCTCCCTTTCTGGTAAATCACACAGTACTGTAGGTAAAAGAATTAATAACGCCTCCTCCATCCCCTCAACCCCTCCTCGTTCTTGCTGGGATCTGCTGAGTGAGGGGGTACAAGCGTATTCTGCTGACAAATGGGAATCCAATTATTTGATCTGACACTAAAGTGCTGACTTCACAGAGACACAGAGAGGCTGGCCGTCTGCTGGATGCCCAGACCTGGGGACGTACGGGAGTCCGTCTGCTGGGGGCACAGCCCTGAGGTATGTGTGAGTACACCTGTATTAATTACATTGTGGGGACAAGAATCTGTTCCCACTATCACATTAAGGGGACTCTACTCCAATGTAGGGACCTAAAGCTTTAAGGTTAACTTAGAAATTTTAGAGGTTGTCCTCACCAGAAATACAACTGCATCTAGCTGTTGTTCAAATGCTTAAAACTTCCTTTGTTTACATTTGCCTTAAAAGCACCCTTGTGTCATGTTGTTGTGATTGTCTAAGTAACTGTCCTTTCAGATGCAAAGTTGTGTGTTGAAGAAACTAAAGGGTGTAAAGCGTGCAAACCAAAGCTTGACATATTACTATTTTTTTTAAATTGATACGGTGAAGATGTTAGCAAACAGTTGCTCATCTACACATCCAGTAAATATAGAGCAACATTAGCATTGACATGGAGTCATGTTTCTCGTTACCTAATAAATATAAGTAACATTCACTCCTTCTACAGTAGCTCTGTTTTTGGCTCCACCAACTCCTGAGGGAAATATCTGGCTCTTTAGCTGCTAAATTCTCCGCTGTGTTCACTAGCTAGTTGTTAACTTTGAGTAGTGAGACTCAACCAAAGGCCGGAAAAGGAAATCAGTGAGCTAAAAAAACGCTAAAATGCTCCAAAGAACAGATAAGATATACTGAGTCTGACAGGCAACCTCTTTCACATCATAAAGGGTCATTTAAGTCATTATTAATTTAAAAATAGTGTTTTTTTTAATTGTCTAAACCAAATCTTAACCATAGAGGTGGCAAATCAGAAAACCATGATTAATGATAGGAATTTGTTTTTGTGACATATACGGTATATAGCTTTCTGTAACCAGAACCAAATGACCTGTTTGTTGTTGAGACATTTTAGGGTCAAGACTTGACCATAACAAAACTGCAAAAGCTATAACAGGGATGCAAAAGTGACAACCCAAAAGCAAAAGCTATAACACAAATGTAAAAGCTGAGCAAAGTGAGCAACAATAGCTGTTGACATTAAAATGGGGTGGACTATTATTACAGGACTCATTGCCTAAACATGTGGAAGAGGAAAATTCTTGCCAGTTTGAGAGCATTACATCTTTTAGCTAACGTCCACAAAGTGGGTTTAGTGAAAACCTTTGAGATGAGGGAGAGGCATCTAACTTAAACACTGGGTGATTTACCATGGTAACAGACTCTGTGAACAGTTTCTATGTTCTCCTTCTTAAGCATATGTGCTGTTTTATTCATTACATGTTCTCATTCATTCAGTCCGTATCAAAGCGCATTCATTAGCTTTACTGCATGTCAAAATCCTGGTTAGATATTTGTTTGTTACTCAGGACTATCTGAGGTTACTTTTATGCACTGTCATTTATTTGAACAGTGTTTTTTTCCCCTCGCATTCAATCATTACACAGAATCCACATGTGTAGGCAATAAGACTGCAAGTAATAATGGTCTGGCTCGTTTTATTGTATACATCCATTGTTGCTCACTTCTGTTGTGTTGTGGCTTTTGCATTTTGTTGATGCCTCTCAGACACCATGGTATTCAAATAAAGTATTTAACGTGTGTGAGACCATAATTTAGAGTGACGACAGTTCTGTCAAATAGTGACCATTACTGTCTTGTTCAAGGTACTGTTTGTGTTGATATTCCTTAAGTCCTCCAACTCAGCCTCAGGGAGCATCCTCACGTGTAGTAATACTGTAGGGCTACTGTATGTGCATGTGCGTTTCTGTGTAAAGGTCATCTATAAAGATGGCACCCATGTGGGACTAGTACAGTACATTAAATACATCCTACAAAAGTCAATACTGAAGAGAAAATGGATGAAAATCATACTTCTCAGAGTAATTACAGCATCCCTATGTGAACAGGTGTGAAAAACACTACAATGTATGAATCATGGATCATTTTGAAGGTTACTGAATAGGTTATGGTATTACCAGCTATTTGTGTGTTAATAGCTTGTCACACACATGTTCAGATATTGCTTGTAGGCTGTAAGTAAAATTCTTGTGGTTATAAAAGATTTAATGAAAAGTTATTTTCCAGAAAACTGTATTATCAATACTAATCTGCTGAGGCTTACATGAAAATCACCATCTCCTCATTGAGCTGCTTTTATCTACCTGTCTTTCCAATTTTGGGGTTTTTAACTCAACTTAAATCATCAGCATTTCCCTGCTCAGGCTCTTAAATTCTTTTTCTGTTAGATTTCTGGAATTTTTCTTTTGTGTAGTGAAAGTCTTTGACCTTGTCTGACCATATCGCATAGAAAGATAAGCTGCATACAAGCAAGAGAGCAACTTTAAATCCACAGATGAGACCTTCCTGGCAATTCTGATGTCTATGAAAACTGAAGATGATAATGTCATTTTTGCGGTCATGTCCCTAAAGTTCAAAACCACCTGAGGAGTAGACTGCCACAATGTAATGACATCCTTGGTATTTTCACATTGTTCATTTTGTCCCTTATTAGACCTTTTCCTCACTGTGCAGGTGTGTCAAGACTGCATGATGGGCCTTTATCTGACATTCTGTTAGCTTTGTTGCACCTGTTAGGGTGGGTCAACTCACACCTTTGTCATTATCATGGTGTCAGATGGATTTCACTTCCCATTCAACTCTATGTGGAACGGGTGGAGACGCATGTGATATGGACTTAAAGCAGGAGTAGGCAGCTGGTTTGCCGTCATTGGGCAAAAATGCCATAATAACCTTTCAGCATATTGTAATTCAAGTAGTGTAGAGAAAACGAGACTTCTGCTGTTCTTGGCTCTGTTTTCAGGATTTAGACAATCTAGCATGTGACGGTAGACTTTGGCTAATCACAGGTCATTTCAGAGAGAGGCCGTTCCTTTTGGCTGTTCTACAAATGCAGACGTGTGTGCATGTCCCTTCAGATGATAACCTAAATCTCCACACTTCGTTTTAGCACTGTGCCAATGCTGGAGAATATGAAACTGAAAGCCCAAAGGTTGCAGAGTGCTAGAGGGGCGTCTTTGAGAAGAAAAGTTGCGGCGAGAAGAACCGGGGTCTTGGCAAGGCTCAAGGCATGGACAGCAAGCCCTAGGAGGCATGAAGTTTCACAGTACAACCTACTCCTTCTGCTGCCATTCAATTTGTGGACTTGGTGGGATGGGAGGGGCTTAGTGCTGTAATGCATAGCAGCATAGAGCGCAACTTACGGTTTTGCATTATGTATGTTTAAACTGCCTACACCAGCTTTAATACACTAGAATACTGGATGTCACACTACATTTGAACTGCACTACTAAACTGAATTACCAAAGTGTGGAGATCGACGTTAGATAGAAATGGAGAAAAATAAATAATTGTAGCTTCTGAAGTTGGGATATTGCAATTTTGATCATATTTTGATTAATTTATTATTAACTCATTTGTACAGCTAGAAGGGTGTATGGGTGTGATGATACTCTGGACAGGCTTTCCTACTAGCTTCCTCCGAAAGGTTCTTGGGTTGTGTTTGATTTGGTACAGTAACTTTATCTGTTCATGTGGTTTCTCCTTCACGTTGGAAGGGGAGGGTGAAGCGATGGAATTGTGATCTGTAACGAGATGCCACTAAGTCCTACACGGAACCTTTAAATAAATAAATAAATTTTAAAAAATTAAAAATTGAATTTGTTTAAATACTCTGCAAGGTATTTTGTGTCCCTTATTGTAAAGTTTTACCAGTTTGGTTACATTTGGTTCAGTTGCATTCGTTTTTGGCTGCACCATTTGGTTTTCACTATGGTTTTTGCAAATTTTTCTTAAAATGTTAAAAATGTGTGTGTGTGTGTGTGTGTGTGTGTGTGTGTGTGTGTGTGTGTGTGTGTGTGTGTGTGTGTGTGTGTGTGGTCTCACCTTTTGAATTTTGAATTGAATTTTGAAATGTAATAAAATTTTGACAAACACTAGCAGTGACTGGCTAATTATACCATGGGTTCATAGCTGACAATGACCTACTGATGTGTGAAAATACTCCATGTGTCAACTTTAAATCATATCTAAAAACACACTTTAACACATGGAATTACTTTAGTCTTTTGCCTCACTTTACTTTTTAGTTTTTAATGATTAAGGGTTAATTACCACTGGAAGTGTTAAAATGAAGATTATGGTTGTTCTTAAAATGTTTCCCTTTATTTTGTCGTCACTTTAGTCATTGCTCTTGTGAAAGCCTATGGAGAGTATTTTGGGGGGTATTGTTGTGCCTTTATTTCCTAGTGAACAGGTGAGGGTTGACAGGAGGAAAGGAGAGCGAGAGAAAGAGAATCACTCCACTAAATAGTGTCTTAAGCAAAAGCCCACTGGTATGTCCCAAGAGAGTACTGTCAGCCTCCTTTAACATACAGTACATTGAGACAATATGTCAAGTGTGAAGGGTCATGCTTTTGTGACTCGGATACAGCTCACCTCTTTCCTGACAGTGTTTAGAGATGTTGTGTATGAATGTAGGCAGAGAACAATGGTAAAAGCAGAAGTCAATGGCCAGCATGATACAAGATTTTTTAGAACCTCTAGTGGCTCCTCTGTCTCTGTTAATGGTCGCTGATGACAGTTGATGAGTGGGATCTGTCAGACAGGAGGATCCAGATGAAAAGTTCACTTGTCTCAGAGCAATTAAGCTCTTGGGAAGTTGATGTCACACCAAAAGGTGAAGTATGAAATGGACTGCTGGTAGGCTGTCAGAGAGTTTTTGGCACTTTTTTTGTCTGCAGAGATGGCAGTATTGTCAGTGTGTTTGAGGTAGATGATGAGCAGATCAACCATTAAGACAGCAGTTCGCAACCTGAGGTTTGGCACCCCCTAAGGATAATCTGAGAGGTCACAAGAGGACCAAAAAAGGAAAACTTGCTACACAAATCAGGTTTCTACTGTTTTTCTTGTGAAATACTGTATGCAACTGTGGCTCAGGAGGTAGAGTGGGTTGTCCACTGATCAGAAGGTTGAAGGTTCGATCCATGTCTCCTCCTGCTGCATGTCGAAGTGTCCTTGAGTTTCAATACTGAATCCCAAATTGCCCCTGATGCTGTACCATGGGTATTGGAATGATTAATAGTTTCTCTTTCTGATGAGCAGTTGACACCTTGCATGGCAGCCACTGCACTTTTATAGTACCTAGAAAGGCCTAGTGCAGTCCATTTGTCATCTTTACCTGTTGCAGCCTCCATATAATTCAAATGAAACTGAGAATGGCAAATTTTCTCTTTAGTTAAGTTGTTCACTGCTTCACGACATATACTACCTGTGACAAGGTGTGACAACAGAAAGCCATTGTTATTTTAACGCATCACAAGTAAAAGTTTTTAGATTTGACTTTTTTTTTTTAATACTCTTCAGCTACTATGCACTGCATCTTTCTTAGCTTCAGCCTGCCTGCTTTCCAGCAGTTAAAGTCTCCCTCAACCTCCTCCTGTATTAGGATTTAGATTTATGTGAATTGATGTTTGTCTATTCAACATCAGTTTATATCCATTTAACTGTTGTGGATCTCTGCCATGGGGATAGTGAGCTCAGAGGAAATTGTGTGCAGACTTGTGCTGGAGTAACACATGACTATAGCCATACGGTCAAACAAATGTTTTATTGTTGCAAAAAATTTATGTTGTCTTGACTAAAATGTGAAGATGTTTTTTAACATCATATGTTGCTGCTATGTGTGCTCTTTGCTTTAATCATGTCCTTCTCTGCCTTCCGATTAGTCATAGTAAATAGACAAAAGTTTTTATGTTTGTACCATTTGTCTACATTTCTCTTCTCCCTACATTGAAGTCCTTAATTGACATTTATCTGTGATGTGTTTGCATGCAGTTTGTTGAAAAGGGGTTTACACTCTTTTGAAGCATTGTGGTTCCTTACACGCTTTTACAGTATGAAAATCAAGTTTCACAGAGTGGAATTAATAATTAAAATAAACAGGGAGCCAGTATTTCCGTGTCCATGCAGAGTGTGTTTATCAGTATACACATCATTGCATGCTCCTTAAACTGTCACTCACCTGAAACTCACAGGAAGAGATGAAGTCTCCACCAGGAAATAATCCCTCAAAAACATGTTGCCACAAACTTGTCACATCCATATTTTTATATTTGGGGCATCTTTGTAGTTGAGACAGCAGTTAACTCCAAGCTATGTTTGACAGCGCAAAGTCTGCATTTTGAAAAGCACAAAAAATAGAAATGCAACAAAATCTAATGCATTGTAATATAAATGTATACAGACTTAAAATGTATCAAATCAAAAGAACAGGTTAACATGAACATCAGTCCAGACTGATTTACTCTTGTTGTTCATAGTTAGATTAAAACTTTTACATCCATCGCCTTCTATCAGTAGTTTTGAGGTTCTTTCCTGTTGTCAGAAATGTGTTCCTTTCTGTATGGATCTGAAAGTTGGAGAGTTGTCAAGGCTGATATGAAAAAGCTGGAGTCTTTCCACGACAGATCCCTTAGAAACCTTTGCCTTGTGTTCTGGCTCAACAAGATATCCAACCAGGAGCTCTACGCTCAGACCCAAAGCCATAATATCCTGGATGAGATCCCACTGATCACTGTGCTGGCTAGGACACATTCTTAGTGTCGCACCAGATTCTACAAAACAGCCTTCAGAGGAACACTGTCAAGCAAAATCAGTAGAGGAACCCTGAAAGTGTCTTGCCTGCCTTACATTGTTTACTTGTGTGTTTGTCCTTAAAAGGGCAACAAAACAGTGTGTTTCTCTCTCTTCCTGTCTGGTGCCACAGTGTTGATGTAGCGTGAAATCTGATCTGAGTCTGCACGCTGTATTTTATTTTGAAAATTGACCAGATTCTCTATGCCGTTTCTGTGTCTGACTTCCTGTCAGTGCAAACTGGTCTGTGCTGCTTGACGCGAGGGTTGCGGCTTTTCAATCAAAAAAAAAAAATCTGACCAGAGGCGGCAGATGCTGTGGAGCTTCTGGTGGAACTTACCCTTGAACATTGCCTAGAATGGGCACAATCAACTCCGGCGACCACAGCGGAGCTGGAATGCATTGTGGTCGTGTCCACTGGCATTTTGGAGGGAAGACCTAAAGCTGCCTTGGGAAGAACACTAACAGACCAGCTCAAAACACAAAAAAACACAGAAATCTTTCACGTAAAATTACTGGTATGGTTTAAACTTTAGCCAATAATGGTGTGTTCATGGAGGTCCCCATCACTTATTGTATAAAGCTGATTAAGAAAATGGGTTTTCAGAGCCTTTAAGCTCTGCTCCACCTGGACCAGCAGCAAAATTAAGCTGCTGTTTACATTATTTAATACTCTGACGGGAGCCATTCTTCATGAGAAGTACTTTAAGTACAATGCTTTAGTCCATTTGGTTGCAAATAGTGTTACTTAAATAGATGCAAGACTTAGTTAAGGACCTTAATATTTCCTCAGCATACAGGTATGGAGGTGTACTCAACTGCATGCCTGCATCTCACCCTGTAAAGGCTGAAGAAGGAAGAGACTCCGGCTGCAGCAGCAGAAGCCAGGAGTGAGCCGTTAACTCCCGCACTTATCAGAAGCTGAACGGACTGCAATGTTCACTTCTCAGGTATACACACAGGTATTTCCATTCGGCTGCCTTCCATCTATCTTGTGTGATAGGTGCTCTGGCGCTGGCTTATGATGACATCGTTGTGGCGCCTGAGCAGGTGACAGAGCAAGACGCCCAATCTATTGCTCATCTTTACCCCCTACATACACACAAACACATGCACACACCTCTTCATTGTCTTCATCACCCTATCATCTGAAGTACACCACGCTCTCACATTATTTTCCCCAAATGGGGCCTCCTCTTCCTCCTTCTCCTCCCTGTCACAACCAGCCAGGCTCCCAGGTGGCTGCTGGATTAGGCTCATGATGCTGCTTTATGGCACATGAATCAGGGAGAATATTACAATGAAATTTGTAGATTCTTTTAAGTAATTTCACATCAGTGTGATTTATAACCCAGTGGTGGATTGAGACAGATACCTTGAGGTTTTGGTGCAGAAGGTGTCCTAGTGTGCTGTACATGTATACAAATATAGACTAGCAAAGTGGGAGGAAGCCCTTGTTCCAGAAGTATGTTTCCTTGCTGTTTATTAGCATTTGAAAGATTTCTTTGAATTATAATCGCAATGTCCCTCAACAAAGCCACATAAGAGTCTGCAGGATGAGTAACAGTAATACCATAGTTTTATATAGTCATCAGTTGTAAGTATTTGTATAAACATTTCTGAAAAGTAATGGTTTTTTTGCGGTCCATTTGGTATTGCAAATACTTATACCCATGTGGCTCCACAGAGCCATGAATCAGAGCTGTAGAAAAATCTGAAAATCCAATCTTAGTTAATACAATTGGAAACAAAACACAATGCCATAGTTGTTGTAATCTAACACTGAGACTATCTGAAAGTGTTTAAATTAATACGTTTTAGTTGCTAAATGTATTAGTGGGTTTCTACACTACAATATTTTAGGGGTATTCTTGCATATCCATTGCACCCACATCATTTTGAGTTGACACAGAAGCTGTGGTAGCCATTGGTAGGTGCAATTAGCTTAGCATTTTCCCATCATTCAAAGATGCTGATTTAAGAGTTGTTATTTATGTACACAAACTAACATCTGGACAGCTGCGTCAGTCTCATCCATCCTTGTTGCTATTTTTTAATGTTATTTTTCATGCAGCTAGATAGCTTTCTTCCTATGTAGAAAAATAACATCCTCATTCTTAATCCCACTGTCCCACCCAGTATTAGCCAGCTGGATAATTTTTAACTCTTGATTGATTGATTGACAGTGCAGTGTTTCTGCTGGTAATGTTTTGCCGTGGCTAGACAACCACACCAACATTTTTGCTGGCACAGCAAAATAAGAAAGAAAAATCATAAAATAAAAAACATTTCATAATTAATCATCTTGTCCACTTCCTCGATACATACATGGCTGTTGTTGCTGCGCAATGCATTTATTGGTCTATTGTTTATTTAAAAAAAAAAAAAATAGATGAATAAATGCATTGCGCATTTTTGGTAGGTAACAAATATGGTCTATAATAAAGTCACTGAAAATGTCCTGTCAGTGAACCCTGGACATCCAACATAACTCGTCCCACTTTGTTACACGTGGATATATTTCTTACCAACACACTTTTCCTTATTACAATTGATGAAGATTGATTTCTACAAAGAAGAAACAGACATACTCATGTATTTCCGACGTCTGGTATTTGTGTGCATGTGTGTATGTGTGTGTGTTCTTGTCAGTCAACAGAAGCAGCCCAACACTTCAGAGGAACTCCCCGTGCTGATAATCTCTCATGGCCTGAGAACAAATCCTGGATGAAGCTGGCTCTAACCTCAGCCTACATTAACCAAAGGTACAGAGAAAGACAAACTGCTTGGCCAGACTTTGATCCTCCCATTCAATGTTGATGTGTTAAACGCTTTCCTATCAGATTGTGAACCCAGGGGCCGGCACTACAGATCACATTTTATATTCTAGACACAGACATCCCAGATGCCGGCATGAAGAACATTGTTTGCTGTCAAACCTCGCTAAATTATGGCAAAGGGGGGAGAATAAAAAGCCCTCATAAATTCCAAAATGAAAAGGTAGGGCGCCATCAGACATGACCGATGCTTGGGCAAATGGAGGTTTCCTGCGCTTTGGTGCGTTTCATCCCGAGTAATGAAAATTAGGTCCCTCAACACAGAAATGACCCCAAAGATGAGACAACCCTTTATCTCCCCCTTTCATCCGACAAGGATTATTGATTCATGAATGTAAATGATCGTTCAGGGTTTGATGTGCCCTTGAAGGTAGTCTCTCTCTCTCCTTTGAATCTTTTATCAAGTCCATGTTAGCTCCAGTTGGCTAAAAGTGAGTATGATGCTGAGGGTTGGGGGGTATTCTTCATATCTTGCAATATTCATACCCTGCTGTATTATTTTAGCTTTTTTTTTTATCCCACCTCAACAGGAATTCCACATTTGCTTTAAATGGCAGTGTGAGCTGGTGCCTTCCTTGCAGCTCTGCTATGTTGATAGACATCAATGAATCGGATTATTTTTTGTGCAGCCGTAGACTAATCTCCTAATAATGAGGTCCATCTGTGGCAGTGACAATAAGTACAGCACCTTCACTTTAATACTCAATCTTGGTTGACACAGACGGCATCATATTGCCAGACTAATCCACTGTCCGATGTCACGGCATCCTAAATCTAATTTACCATTCCATTTGGGACTCAGATATTGCTGTTGCCAGTACACCTGTTGATTGCTAACACTGCTCTCCTCATGCACCTGCCTGGTGGTACATACACACACACACACACACACACATACACACACCCCTGCCACCCGCTCTCCCTAAAATGGTTTCTCCCACATAGTTTCCATAGCAACAGTCCAGTTTTAGTGTGCTGTTGTTTTTCCACAGACCGAGAGTGGCTAATTTTTCAGAATGAGGGTCTTTGATGATAAAGAAAGCTAGGTTTGAGATTTACATAATGAATGGATGCCACGCTAGATCAGTCACCACCTAGCACTGATGATTGCTTTTTGATGAATTTCTTTCCTCCATGTCCTTAGGTACTTTATCTGTGGCAGCCCATTGTGTCCAAAAAGAGCAATCCATATATCCATCTATTTAGGTCAGTCATTGTCTCTTTGCGCCACTGAAGCCTTAAAATTGTAGTCAAATTGCACATACCCTGAGGGCAAATGTCAACGTGTCACTTGAAGCCTCATACCAGGGTCTTTACAAGAGAAAATAGCTTATATGTTTCTGTTTGTATGTGCCTTTGAGGTCACAGACTTTGTACCTCAGGATAAACGTAACACTTTATGCTACCCTTTCCTAAGGCCTTGAACTCCCTCTCACATTTCTTTTTTCTCATCTGACCCCTTCCAAGTGCAAAGAGTGTGTTTAAGTGCATTTATTTTTTGTGAACAGGTGCACATTTATATATGTTTGTGAGCATGGGGTGGGTGGTGTCATGGGAATGGGAGACTTTAATCACACCCTGACAGATGTGTGCAGTATTGATTTGTGGCTGTTTTGTGAGCATTGCTCCAGGCCCTTTGGGAGGGACATAAACCCCTCTATCAAAGCGACCTCCCCACTGGGTTTGCACCAGGATACCACACCACATCACATTTGTGTGTGTAAGAGCATGTGTTTTTCTTGGGGAGTACAAAGGTGAAACCCGAGGTACTCGTTAAACCACTCCAGCACTCACAAGGGAGATGTATAGTTCTCTACAGATAGAAATAGTCGATTGCTCCCCTGGAGAAAGCAAACCTTAAAATTAAACAAAATTTAGATGAGGTTCACGTTTCAGGGCACAAAATATTGCAGCGGTAGCTGGGGCGCACGAAAGAATGCAAAATGTGTTGCAAAATGGCTATGGAGTGGGTTTCCTTGCAGCCAAGCATCCTGAGTATTTTGGCCTGGTGAGTCCCTGGCTTTGATAAAAGGTTTTTACTTTTCTCCAGTCAGATGTCTGAAATTACATGACCTCAAATGTGAACTGGTGCCAGTGTGATCCGAACCCCTCCTACAGTAGTGGCACTGTGTCCTCTGCCTTTGTCTTTTCCACACCCGAACAGATACACACTTTGTTTTACTCTCTAGTAGTGCTTGCCTCAGCAGCCAGGAGGGATAGAAAAGAGAGCAAAAAGTGAGACCCATCCTCCCTTCACCTCCTCTCTGCCAAATGGATCGGAGAAAGGGACTGTGTTTACTGCCATGGCTAATATCCTCGTTAACTCTAATCTGTGGGGAGTGTGGGAGATGGAGGAAAGGATGGTGGTTGTTCAAGAGAGAGAAAGAAAATAGAGGTATGGCTGGTGTGTGGAAAGGAGTTTGGGGAAAGAGTAAAAGGAAGAACCAGACAGAGTGAATGACCAGTGGACTCGTCTGGGCGCTTGATAGCTTCCCTGATGGACTGTGATTGGCTCATTAACCCCTCCTCTTCAGGCTGGCTATACTGCAAGCTCCCCTGCTATATATTCAACACACACACTACCACGCAGACTCCCACATACATGCAAACAAATATGCTCATTAACAAGCCAATGAAGTGGGCAAGCATCCACATATAATCTATTTCTTCATTAGACACACACAGCCAATGGATCATTACACTAAGTATGTTCTCTGTCAAGCCTGAACCTTGAACAACAACTATCCCTGAGTGGTGCAGTGCCACGCAAAGTTCAGATTTCAATGCTGCCTGGCCTAGGGTTTAGATCTTTACTCAGAAATAAAAGTAGATTCTGTACTTCATGCCGTATAGAAACAGAAGGTTTTTAACTTTTTTGAGTCTAAAGATGCATCTGACAATTAGGATTTAATAGCACATCGTAAAACAGGCTTTTCAATTTGGCTGAGGTTTGTTTTTGTTTTTGGAAATAGTTAATTTCTGTAAAATTCCTCTATTAATCTGATAGTTTAAGTCATCCATTTTTATTGGATGAGTCGAAATTCAAAGATGTAAAAAGCTTATAAATGCACACCTTTGACGACTACAACTGTTCATTTTGACAAACAACACAAGGGCTGAAAATCAGCACATTAAGGTGCAAGTGTTTAGTAGCAACTGTGTTATTTAGTGGCTGCTCAAAGGCTTTTTTTCCACTTTATGTGATACCTAATTCCATCTCAGCTGTTCTTAAGCTGCAGTAAAAAAGACTCTCATGGCTCATTGCTCAGTTAAAATGATAAATGGCATAAACTGAAATGCTTGATACTTAAAAACTACTCCAAACACAGATGGAACTGCATAGGCCCAAGCTTATAATTTCATGACACTCTGCAGTACTCAAACTTGTGCTAAAAGTCAAACTGTGCATCAGCACGGAGACAAAAAGTCAGCAAGGATGAGAACACTTTGGCTGTCAACTTGACTGGTCCTCCGTTGTCAGCCATTTCTCAAACACGGCCAAACATTTTGTTTTTCGTTGTCTCCCCTTCCTGATCACATCTCTCCTGTCATAACAGAAAGCTATTTTTCTTTCAACTATGAATCATCTCTGCAGATCTGTGTCACAATTTCAAATAATAAATTGAAGTGTTGGACAGAAAATGTCCCCGTGCAGCTGTATACAATCATAACGTCAACATGACTGTTCCCATCTAGTGCATTATCCACTGTAAAATTCCCAAGCAGTGCCCACACACTGGATAAGCTGCTAACAGCTCCAACTTGAACTTCGACTGTATTCAGTGGTAAAATAACAGAGTGCAAATATTAGTCACACATCACCGCCAGACCTTTCTTGTGTGCTTTGTCAAGTTGTTATTGTTGTTATTATTTCTGAGTGGTGGACCAGGAGGTTGTTAACAAAAAAATCTGATTATGTTTTATGGTCACATTGCTGTCAGATTTCTATCGTTCTAGACTTCAGGTTGTTACATACATTCCAAGGACAAGGGTGGAAATGTGATCGTCAGGTTGTAAAACAGTGTGCTTTTGCTTGCGCGTGTTTGCTTATCTTTTTGACAAAGTGTCAGGTAAAGGGCAAAGGGTGCAAGTGCCACACATTGCTTACTAATTACATTGGTGCTGTGACATTTTGAATTCTAGCTCATTCTTTTTTTCAGGGCAAAATACAAGACATTTAATACCTGTAATGTTGTTATTGTTCAGGTGATTATCGGAAATGAAAACACACCCATGCATATTATATTCCATTTCTGCTAATAGATCCTCCTAAATGTTACACACTGGACCTTTAAGCTTTTTCTCTTGTAAGAGTTATTGTAATCCTCTGAAGAAGGTTCATGTTGACATAACCTCTTCATATCACATTCTTCCTTCTAATACTGCACTAGGGCTAACTAGCTCTACCCTGCAATACAATCCTTTATTTCCTTGTGTTTAACATCTATAAACAACTGATGAAAATGCTTTTTATCTTGGACTTGTAACCTATAGCTTTATGATTGTTTGCATCATTAAAGCAGTTATGATATTATGTGGCCATCAAAAGCATACTAAAGCCAAAAACACAAGAGCAAAAGTTCAAGCAGTGTGTTTGTCTCCTTTAACGTGTAATATACCTGGCGAATGAGTTTACTACCTTAAGTACTAGCGCAGGGTGTGATCGAAATCACATACTAGCGTACTATTCATTCAACTATGACAAGATATTGAGTATGTAGTGCATTCAGCTGTATACTACGTGCATTTTGTGTACACAGAAAATGCCCGGATGTATACTAGATTGTCAAGAATTTCCAAGTATGCAGCAGTAGTATGAGCATACTGCACACGCTCAACCACCCCATGATGCATTGTGTCTGTTCAAGGGTGGATATCTCTAGCCAGTTTTTATCATTATTATTATTATTATTATTATTATTATTTCACCACTAAATTCACTATGTAGATTTTGAATATTGGCAGCTTTACTAAAACTGATGAAGAATCAAAAATGTGTTCAAACATTTTTGGAGTTGAGGAGTTGAAGAGTTTCTGGTCTGCTGGAAAAATAACCGTAGGTCATTGTCTACTTGTTGGTCATGAAGTAAAAGCTTTTGTCATGAGCTTAACCTTTTAGAAGATTTACCAACCACTAATCTTGACACACGATTGTTTCTTTTTCTTAGCACCACATTTATATTAGTGAGTTAGTCAATAAATATATAGTTATGGATCCAAATGTCACCCTGCCGTGGACTCCATTTACTCTTCATTTATTTCATATTCCCTTGTTATTTTTATCTCAAGTTGGGGACCATTCGATTTCATGTCTCTCACTGATTTCTATTTAATGAACGTCATTGATTTGCCCTCATCAAATCTTCATTAATCACCATGAAACTGTCTCAGTGTGTGTTCATCATGGTTACTCCACTGGAAAGTAGAGTATCCTGCACACATTTTGGTTGACTGAACAAAAGGATAAAGAATATTAAAATAAACCTTGTGGCATATCCTTCATTAGTCATTCTCTGTATGTTCTCAGTACCACCTAAGGTTTAAAACAAAAGCATGTCCAACTGTGTGCTCATGCATGCATATCAGCATACATGTATGGCAGGGAGTAGTTATTTTAAGGCATGTGTGGCTTCATGCATACAGTGTAGCTGAAAATCTGGCAAACCACAATCACTTCCTTGCTCTTAACAGTGTTTCTCATGCAGCTCTTCTGGGGTGAGAGGCACTAGCAGAATGTATATTAAGTTCCATCTCTCATACTCTGCATGCTCCAGCACCTGGAGGATGGGCCAAGCATCAGCTCCAGGGCTCTGAGTCAATATTAATCTGCCAATATGAAAGACTGGATTATCACTGGGGTCGATTGCCCGGGCCTCATGTAAGAGAAGTGTATAATGGGAGGGGGAGTCGGAAGGAGGGAGAACGAAATGGACAGGGCCGGAGGAAGGCAGGGAGAGAGATAGAAAACTTCCAGTGCTTCTGCATGGTAAACCTTGTCGCGTGTCTTGCAAGTGAAGCGCACTGAAATTGATTTGAATCAAGAGGAAAGAGTTACAGCAGAGGGCAGAATTACAGGAGGGGGAGGGGGGAATATGAGGAGGGAGCCAAGGACACTGGAAAGGTGGCTGTCATAGCATGAGCCCATCTGCTGGGTATGTGTGTATACATTACGCATGTACTGCTTGTGTGTGTGTGTGTGTGTGTGTGTGTGTGTGTGTGTGTGTGTGTGTGTGTGTGTGTGTGTGTGTGTGGATGAAAGGTTGCATAGAGAAGGTTGAGTGGGACAAAACATAATGTTTGCCTCAAGGCTTGAGGAAAACAGGCAGTCATTTAGTAGAGATCTCCAAAGAAATACTTGGAGGTTAAAACAAAGTTTCAGTATGATTTCTTTTAGAACAAATAATAAATAAGTCAAACCAGTGCTGGTGCTGTTCTTGAATCCAGTCTATGTTTTATACATCGCCACACCCATTTATTCCCATGTTGTTCATGTGGAATCAGATTGGGCCTCTAGCAGGGAGACCTGTATTTATAGTATTTATAGTGTATGTCTGTTCATAACAATTATTGCTTTGTTCATTGTTCACCATAAACATGTTTAAAAAATCACTTTAAAAATGTTCAGTATTTACCTAATATTTTCATAATAAAGGATCACATGATCACATGCTTTTATGTGAAAGGGGTCACTCAATAGTGATTAAGGATGACTTATCTCCAGACTTTGCAATTCTCCTTTTAGCATCTGTTAGCTCATTGTTTTGGCTCACTGTTTTGGTATACCTGCCATGCCAGTTTATTTCTAAAAAACCCTCAACCTCTATTTTTTTAATTCTACACAAAAACACATTTCAATATATGTGTGAAAAAGTACAGCACCATAAAGGCCTTTTAGGAGATAGTGTCCATAATTGTGAACCGTATCCCCATTTGGACAGTTGTCCCATCTCATCTCTCTCTGGTTTCTGTTTTTTGACCCCCCTTCGTGTGGCCATTTGGAACAGGTATAAACACATAATGATAATGATAATAATAACAATATTTATAATAATACATTTATTATTTGAGTGCTTTTCATACTATACCTAATGTAAGTTAAACTACGTAAGTTAAAATGATCATGAAATCAACACACTAATAAAAGTATACAACACACAACCACATTAAAAGCAGTTCTGAAAAGATGGTTATAAATAGTGATTTGAATGTGGACAGATTCAATATATATGAGATATATGAGACCTTGGCCTTTAGCATGTGTATAAAAACAAAATGAATAAAAAAAAATTCTATAAACAGTATGGTTAGTCAGGATGTGTATGTGTGTGTTTGTGTGTGCACATCAGGGTCTGTTTGTGTGCCGTTCCTTCAGTGATGGCTCTGAGGAGCAGTAAAACAGTCAGTAGCACAGTCCAGATTGCGGCCTCCTTCCAGGCCTTTATGCTTTCTCATCTCCTTCCCCACTGAGATCAGTTGTGACTCTTTGTCCTCCTTGACCTGCTGTTGAACTATCCCTCTATTATCCTCATCCTAGAGAACCCTCCCATCATATCTACACACTCCACCCCACAGGCTGTTGTTCCCCTGTCCCAGCAACGCTCCACCTCCCCTGCTCACACCTCTTCTGGACCAGAGATCCGGCTCCAGCTCCTCAACAGCCCTCTCTGCACTGCGACATTTCGTTCCTGTTCGTTGCCTGCTGCCCGCCTGCTAATCGGGATTGGTGGGGAGGAACAGATCGCTGTGAGACATGGCCGTCCTCTGGAGCCCAAAGAACCAGGCCAAGGTCACTCACATCACTCTTGCGCTACCGCTTCCCACAGCAAACAGGGAGAAGGAGAGAGCAAGGGATGCAGGAGTTAAAAGAAAGAGAGATAAGACTGCAGCTGAGCAGAGCTTCGCAGTCAAATGAGGTCTCGTGAATTGAAGAGAACACAAGTCAATAGCAACGACGCGGTTCATTTTATTTCTCAAATTAGCGATTAGAAGGAAAGCCTTGGAATATTATGATCATATCACATGCCTATTTGCCCCTTTTGATGAAATATTCAGGCATGTCACTGTGTTGGAGTGTAAGCTTATAGGTAACCTATTTTCTGCTCTCTCCTTGATCAACACTCATCAATAATTCACTCTTGGCCCATTAGTTTTGTGAGAAATGCCAGGGAGAAAGTTAAACTCGTCAGGAATTCGTTTATTATTTACTGCATGCAGAAACATATGGCGCAAGAGCAGTACTCATTGAGGAAGTTTAGGGATGCCTCGCTTACACTGCACACTTAACCTTGAGATAATATTTACATTTATTCCAATCCAATGCCACATCAGATTGTTGGAGTGAACAATAGAGCCCCTTTTTTACACATTTACAAGACGTGTTTCCTCAGATCTCGGTCAGGAATTGTTATGGTGTTCTGCCATTCAGCGGCCCATTTCCCCTTAGAGCTGACGGCGTGTTTTATGGAATAAGTTGAGAGATGGATACTAAAGTGAGGGCCTCTGTCACAAAAGCACACAGTGTTGTCATCAACAAGGCTGTTCTTTTTTCCAGCCCATTGCCTTTGCTGTAATTTGCACTCTCTAGCGTTCTCCCCTCCCTCCGCCACCATTATTTCAGACAATGTTTTAGAAATCACAGCCGGTTTCCCAGCCAGTGTTCACACATTTGTCATTACATGTCAGCAGGGCCTGGGGATTTTGCTGCTTCACTTGGCAAAAAGCAATTGTGTGCGTCAAGCTGTGGCTCTGCCGTGGAAACTGACACACACCTGGAATGAAAAGGGCTTGTGGGTAAAGACGCTTCTGATGTTATTAGCCTGCGTCCTTGGTAGAGTCCAGCCTATTTTACATGTCCCACCTGTGAGCGTGTCTCTTTTGCCTGGCTTTTATCCACACACTTGTCTCTAAGCCCTCTCAAGGCCTGAGTATCCCCTCTTTCTCCTCAGCCAAAGCTCAAACCTTAACATGCACTGGCTCTCTGCCGAGTCCTCAGCGCTGTTTCAGAGCGTAGCTTCCAGGTCCTGTAATCTCCCTCTGGCTGTACACACTGGATTGTTACAATGATTTCTGATTAGATACTTAAAATTATTCAGTGTGCCTGAATGTGCAATGCGCACAACAAAATCATCAAAACTTGCAGCTCGATCGGGAGAGGTGTGGTCTGTCTTTTGGTAACAATTCGCCAAACGGTTTTCGAAAATCGCTAAAAACTGTGCTGAATTTTGACACGTTTGCTTATGGACCGAATGTTCAGAGCTAGAGTGCGAGACATCATTGTTGGAGTGTACAGAAGCCGTAAAATTGAACAATAAAATGTCTCTCTCATCCATAATTTTCAAAACATTGAAAATGTGTGCTGGTTGTCCACATGGAATCAAACGGACCCATATTTTTGGCACTCTGAGCTCCCAAGTGACAAAAGTGTGCCAACCAACTGCCCCATAAGCTCCAATATTAACTGAGAGCTGAAAATTCTGGAGAGAAGCAGACGTGCCACTTTTTTAAAATCGCTGTATTGGTCACATGTTTAACTTTATTCACACAATTGACATATGTACATGTTCAGCAAAGCCTTGGGATGCTGACGGTCACGTCATTTCAACAATACAACCTTCCGTTTTTGAATTACAGTATCTTGTTTGAGTGGTAATTTCAGGGTTTGAATGTGATGTGAATGTGAATTGATTGATGTGACTGTGACAGGTTTAAATTAAGTTTTAGTCTAATATCCATGGTAACTCTAATTGATCCATTTTTAATGTCCTTCCTCTCTCTCACACAAACGAACAAACACAGCTTATTAAAACTTATAACTTTATAACTAAACACTTACAACATACATCTGTGCCATAAGAACCAGGCTATCTAAAGTGACAGAAAATATCTTTGAGAAATTTGACAGAAATTAATTTTGAATGTGCTAATGTGGAGGGAGCGAGGTTTTATGACCTATACGGTAACCAGCCGTCAGGGTGTGTTAATTTAACTATTGGGGATTTATTATGTCATCCATCTTTTTATATCTTGATGAGACACATACACATATGCAGAGTGTCATTTTCAAAACAAAAACCCAAGATGGTAACAACATCATAAAGTCAGGATGAGCCAGCATTTTCAAAATAAAAACCCCAGTGGTCACTGTATGTTAGTAGGAAACTATGGATGGACCTAGATTTCACATAGTAACTGTATGAGTGTGCAACAGCATTGCTAGATACTTGTTACTATCACACTCAATACCATAAACACCATGGGAGGAGAAGTATAGGAACTGATCTCTGTCATTACTTAGGATCAGAGTTTCTGGCTAGTGTAGACTACTGTTCAAAGTTCCCAGAGATCACTAAGGTGAGGGACACCACTAGCAGCAGGGTCATCATTATTGCAATAAAATTGATCTTTGCAAGACATTGCATTCCTGATATTGTTGTCTCGAAAAATGGGCCTCAGTATGCTCAGTACTCAGTTCAAACGCTATACGGAAAGCTGGGAATTCAGGCACATCACATCCAGTCTCATGGTGAAGCAGAAAGAAAAAAAAAACCTAAATTATCACAAACACAGTTGCTGATGGGACGGTGGTTGAAAGGAAAACTACCAACCTCAATCTCCTCCTCCTGAGGGAACTGTCCAGGTACACAGGCAGTTGAGACAAAAGCAGGATGAACACAAACTCTACTATGACAGGCAAACAAGACAACCTATCTGATCTGCTAGCTGGAGAAAATGTCAGGATACAAAGAAGAGAGATATGGAACCCAGCTATGGTCCTGCTGGAACAACAGCAGCCGTGATCTTTTGTGGTTCGCACATCAGATGGGAGACTGTACAGGAGGAGTGGAAAGTATCTGCAGAAAACAGATGAGAAAACCTTTCCACCTACAAATGAACAGGACATTGACATGAAAAAATTGACTCAGGGATGAATGTGAAAAGATCCTTCTTGTTTCAAACTCTGCACATACATCATTCTGCACAGTGAAGCTCAAACCTCTAACTCTAGGAACAAGTCAAAAAAATACTTTTTTTAAGTAAGTGGAAGGGGGCTTTAAATTAAGTTAAGTTAACCTTTATTGATCCCTATAGGGAAATTCGTTCCCTGCATTTGACCCATACTAAGTGTTGGGAGCAGTGGGCCACCACTGTGCAGCTCCCAGGGGCCAACTCCAGTTGTAGGCCGGGGCCTTGGTCAAGGGCACTGACAGGAGAAATTAATCATACATGTTTTTGATGGTGGGGGAAACTGGAGAACCCAAACAAATCCCACACAAACTCAAGCAAACTCTACAAACAATGGCCCTACCCCGGCAAAGCATATCCATCTGCAGGGAAAAACTAACTGAACAAGTTTGCCAAACAGACAGGCTTGAACATCAGTGCCTCCAAAACCCAAGTAATGTGCATTAATGCCACTCAAGATGCACTAATCCATGCACAGGGACACTTTCGACTATGCCGAGGAGTTTACTAACGTTGGAAGTCTTACATACATACACATCGCACAAAAGGACATCAGAGCAAGGCTTGGGAAGGCTCATGGTGCTTTTGCTTGGCTCCAGCTTATCTTGAAGTCAAAGCAGTAGAGTACAAAGGTGTGACTGTACAACAGTAATATAAAACCAGTGTTGTTAAATGGCTCAGAATGCTGGCAAGTGACAACATGTGACATGAAAATTGGTCACATCTTCTGGCCTGAGAAGACCTTAAATGAAATACAAATACAAGTCCAACAACGTGGTTCTGGAGATCAAACGTAGCCAAATTCAGATTTTGCTGGAACGTGGTTGGAACAGGATGATCTGGGAATGAGGTTACACTAGGACTTGACTATATTCAGTTAGGAACTTCTATCTTTAGTGAGGTGTGCTCACACTCACCTGTTTTCTACTATTTTTGATAATCCCTGTTGAGAAGTGCTTGTTCAGCTCAACATTTAAAAACTTTGAGGAGCAAAGTGGGACAAGAGAAGTTAAGTGGACTGGTTATAATTTGTGTTGAGACTGAACAAGAAAAGTTTAACCTATGAGCAGTTGTGATTTGATTGCGGAGAACAAGGCTCACAAAATGCCATTCAGACCAGTGGGTACAACAACAAACTCACTGATGGATGTAACTCTTCAGATGAAAACAACGACGCAGCATTGCTTAGCAGCGTTTCATGTTTGTGCACTGCACTGTGAAACAAAAGTTCAGGGTATCTTTTGCTTTCGTATGGGGTGCAGCTGCTGTTAGAGTCTCTGTGTTATTAGCTTTGGTGATGCTTTATTTGGCTGTAAAAGTGGCAGGTTATGTAATTTATGTAGCTTATTGCATGTTGTACTCTGTGGTGTCCATACGCTTATTATTTATTGTTGAATTCTAGTAAGGCTACACTGAGGAAGGAAGTTGTATATTTGTAATAGGTAATCAGTTGTATCCGCAGGTGGCAAATTGCCATCTATAAAAAAATGTATTGTTGGTTTCAACATAAGGCCTTGTGGTTTTATCTGAGTACATTTATATATGTAATTTTACTTTTACTTGAGTAAAAAAGAGTCTTTAAAGTAACAGTACTTTCCACAATTTTCCATCTTTGCAAATAAGACTTGACTTCTTTTAGGGAAGTTGTGTATTCCCAGATGGTAACTACAATATTGAAATAATGGTCAACACCTAGAAAGTTTCCAACCTAATAGTCAGGACCTCCCAAGAGGTCATAAGATAAAGCTGAAAATGGTTAGCAAAGATGGGAAACATATTTCTGCAACACAAAAAGTTTTTTTCTTGTGAAATACTGGAGATTTTCACCTCTAAAGGACTCTAACAACCATTCAGATGAATCTGAGAAAGGGACATCACTGCTCATACTGTATGCAGCCTGCAATGTGAGATCGCAATTAGCTACTGTTGGCTAAAAATGTAACAAACCAAAAAGGTCGGGAAACACTGCTTTAACATAAAACAATGTAATTCAGTTCAGTTAACACTTTTTACTACTACTTACTATATGCTAATATACTGTTTCTGCATTTAAAAAGTTTGAAATATATGTGCAATATCTGTATTTTGTGATGTAAGGTACAGTTCGTGTATAACAGTCTCATGCCTAGCCTGAAATGTGACAGCAGTGAGGGTGCTTACTGAAGGGAGAGACTTGATAATGTGGTGCCAAAACAACAACGTGGCCCCAACTGTCAACAACACTAAATAGCTCATTGTTGACGTTGGGGAGAAGAGTGAGAGCCACACTCCCATCACGGAGGCTGGTGTAGCCATGAAGGCAGTGAACAGCTTAAAGAGCCCCTACAGGATGGAATTTCACAGCAGCCTCCCTTCTTGTTATTTTTCAAACAATACAGCTGTCAAACGGGCTGGATAAAGACTCAGTGGATCACACAGAGGGCAGCAATCTGTTCCACTGTGCTATTGCATGCAGGTCTAATCCATTACCACCACTATAAGACATACCAGAGTAATCTGATCACAAATGGGGCTGATTATTTATGGGATTACTCAGACCATGTTTAGTGGAGAAAATGGTATTTTGATTGTGAGTGCTTGGACATGAACATAATCTTACACATCTTGAAACAATTGCTGTAGATAAGACTAATGAAGTTGCAGCTTGAAAACTGAAATAAATTGCTTTTCTGCTTGTGTCTGAAGCAAAGAAACCCAAACGTGAGTCAAAATAACCACATTTTTTTGAGTGATTAAGCAGGATTCCTGGTTGCATCCCGTTAGGACATGAGCTTTCAAAAGAGCAGGACCACAGATGGCTCTGGCCCCTCTTCAGTTTCTATACCTCTAACTTCAGGCACAACACAGACACCTGCCATCTGAACAAGTATGCAGATGATTTAGCTATTGTGAGCAGAACCACCTGCTACTCAACATCAGCAAAACAAAAGAGATGATGGTGGTTTTTAGGAAGACTGTCATCTGTTTCCATCCAAGGAGAGGACGTGGAGTTGGTCCAGAACTACAAGTACCTGGGGTTGCACTTGGAAAATAAACCCGACTAGACTGGTAACACAGATGTCCTGTACAAGAGGGGTCAGAGCCAGCTTTATTTCCTGAGGAGGCTCAGGTCTTTTGGCGTGTGCAGGACTCTGTTAAACATGATTTATCAGTCAGTGCTGTGCTGTTCGCAGTGGCATGCTGGGAGGACAACATCAGGGAGGGTGATGCCAGCTGGTTCTGTCCTTGGTGTCACCCCGGACACTGTGGAAGAAGTGGCCAACAGGAGAAGGAGGACCAAACTCCTGGCCATTATGGACTCTATCTATCTATCTATCTATCTATCTATCTATCTATCTATCTATCTATCTATCTATCTATCTATCTATCTATCTATCTATCTATCTAGTAGTGGATTTTACTCCATTTACTTGTTGCTAAGGTAACACATTAATTAGGTCAGTAAAGGACTTTGTGGTGGCAGGGTGCCACAGCAAATGCTTTCATGTCCATCAGAGATCAAACTCTCTCAAAACAGTGTGTTTTCACACTACTGGTACCACACAGTGACCTCTACAGAGGCCAGACGGAGGCTGTTACCTACAGGTTGTAACTGTTGTGCCACGGACATCTGCTCGAAGTCCACTTAACAATCCCACAGCAGAATAAGTGATGACTCTTTTATTGAAAAGGCTTGTTTAATTTAGTGGCAGACAAGTAAACATTAAGCTGGAGTGATATTAGTCACTTCACACACACCCTTACACATATGCACATGGGCCTGCTCGATACATATTAATGTATTCCACCCTCCGCACGATCAGTGGCCGGCAGCATTAATATTCCCTCTGATTTCCATGCACACGAGCATTAAAATACTGCCATTAACATCATTACCGCCATGGAAATATATCAACAAGTCATGTTGAATTAGTGTTAATGTGCCCGCTGACAGGGCGTGCGCTCCCCTCCGCCCGGCTGAAATGCCAGCATGCTGTTTTCTGCTCAACCTGGCAGGAGGCCTGCTCTGGCTGCCCACTCATGACCCTCAAACACTTGCTGTTGTCAGGGAAATGGATCTGCCTTTCTGGTGCGCTAAGTTCTTTTTTTTTTTCAAATTGGATTAATTGGAGTAATAGGAGGTTGTCTTACCCTCCCTGCCATGCTTTTTATCTCTCGCTAATTGCGCTCTACTTCCATGCCTCCCTCTGTCTCTCTACCTCCAGACAATATTTGTGCTTGGTGTCTCCTCTCCACTTTCTTACACTCCCTCTGTCAACCTTTTATACAAATGATCTCCAATCTCTTTGTCTTCCCTCTATCTTGTTTATTTATTTATTTTTTTTACTGGCCATTGTTTGCTCCTGAATGACTGCTCATTTCATGGTGGAAACTGTGCTTTCCACACACTGGTATTCAATAGAGGTGCTTATCTCACTTCCTGCGCAGAGTGCTGCTCTCATTCTGCTCTTCCAGCTTCATGCACAGTAAGCTTTCAGAGAGGTGTAGTTAACATAGTCAAGAATGAAATGTGGACATGCAGAATGAGACAGAAACGCCAGCTTTGAATACCAGCACAGACTGTACAGCACACATAAACAAGACAGACTCATGCAAGAGCCAAAACTATACACACCCATATGTTGATCCACGGGATGGGAAGAGACTTGTTGCCATGGTGAATGCATGGATGTGTGAACCAGTGGTTGACATTGGCATTTTCTTGTCACTGGTTTGCATGCACAGAGAACCAGCTGTTGGCCATATCGCGGTCATGTATTTAAAAGCTGTTTATATGAACATTTTATATCCAGAAATATATATATCTGTTGAAATTATTAAAGTAACTGTCAAAAGCAGGTGTTTTTCTTATGATGAGATGGATCTGCATTAGCAAGTACTTGTAAGAAAATGAATCAGCAACAACTTTTATATGATTAAAAAAAAAAATTTCAAGTTGTTTCCTGCTTCTTAAAGAAACACTTAGACATTTGAGGGTATTTCCTTGCTTGCTGAGAGTAAGAGAGATTAGAAGATCAATACCTCATGTCTGTCTGCTAAATATGAAGCTACAGCCAGCAGCTGGTTGGCTTACCTTAGCATAAAGACTGGAAATAGTCTGGAAACAGTTGGCTGACCCTGTACAACACTAAAATAACAGTGGTGGAAAGAGTACTGGAAATCTGTATTTAAGTAGAAGTACTTTTACATTACAGAAATACTCAACTACAAGAAAAACTAAACTAAAAATTCTTAAGTGAATGTAAAAAGTATTCTTCTTAAAAACTACTTAGATCACATCAAAAAGAGACATCCATGTAGAAAATACCTACTTTCAACAAAGCACATTTCTCTGATAAATGAGAAAAGGTATGATTGGATCAAACTAAGGCAATTTGTTTTCATAACAAATATACAGATAAACCAGCAATTTTGTCTGTGACACGCATACTAAAAATTTATTTGAACCTGCGTAGAACAAATGTAATTCATATAAATTTCTCCCAATACACTGCAAACATTTAGCCAGGCAAGAGGATGATCTGTCTTTAATCGTTCAGTCCTTAAATTACTAACTAACAACTCCAGCACTGTTCTAGTCAGTGTGGTCACCTCCCTAAACCTACTGTAGGCCTATTCATGGTTTTCATAGAAGCCACTGCAGATAACGGGCTGGCCGCAATCAGACATTGTGGACTATAAGGATTTTCACTATTTTACGACATTTTATACAGTAGACCAAACAATTAATCAATTAATTAAAAAAAAAAAAAATCAGCAGAGTACGCAACAATGAAAATAGTTGCAGCCCTAGTACTTTTATCACTTTGTTACAGTTTGTGCAGATAAGAAAAAGAAAACAAGTAAAATAGAGGTAACCGTAAAAGCTAGCAATCCTTACTGATTTGTTCTTAGTTCTTTCACAAGCTGTACATTCTGACCAAGGTGTGCCTTTTACGAGCATTGACCCATATCATTAACCACATTACTCTGCTAATTAAGATGGAACTTCTCTATCTGTGTTGTCACTCGCAACAAAGAGCAAAGTCCATGCAGGAACAGTTAATGTTTGCATGTGCAACATAACAGAGACAGGAACTAAACAGAATAATAAAACTCAGATGAATCCACAGTGACGCCACCATCCTGCTGCTTGGCTCTGTGTGCACTGTATATCTGCACTTGTTCCATGTGTCTGGGGGAGGGGGGAGTGTTTTATGACTTTAAAGTCCAAATAAGGCTTTCTTTGTCTCCCTCACACACATACACACACACTGACAGTTTCACTTCCTTGCCGTTGCGCGTGGGACAAATTTATGTTCTGAGCATCCGACCCTTGCTGATGGTTAAAAATGAGTTATACTGAATGAGTTATAAGATGCTTGCGGGCCGGGGGGTCCATAAATCCTGGACTAGGCCATGTCACACAGCCCGGCCGAGCCTGTTCTTGCTTATTAACAGCAATTTACCCACCTTGTGTTTGATGCAGTGCGGCTCTGGCTGGCCAGTCCACTGCAGGCCGCTCCCCTCTGTACTCCACTCAAGGTTCAATCCCCATTTCAGGCAGCTACAGTCGGTTGAAGCCTACACTGACACCTGCTGGTTACTAGTGGTTCTTTAATTCAAAACAGCCTCCATCCCCATTAACCCATGCAGTGATCCTCACACTGGAGTGATGATAAAAATGTTACACAGCTAAAGGCGCACACCACAGCAGCTGCATTCATATGGTGATTTGACCATTAGCCTATGACTTTGGACAAATGGCAGCCCATTATTAAGGTGTGATGGGGGAGGGCTAAGCCTTTAAGAGTGGCTTAAAATCTCCCCTAAGACATTAAATCATGTCCTACTTTCTAATTTTTTTTTTTTTTTTGAAAAGCATCGTTGCCTTTCATGAATTACAAGACCGAGGCAGTCCGCAGAGTGGTGTCCTACTCTGGTTATAATACATCTTGTTCAAACTCTCTTTTTTTAAGCAGGGGCTAGGTAATCACTCACTCTTTAAATGCTGAGAATTGTATCAGGACTGAGTTGCTTTCTCTTATTTTCTCTGCTCTCCCTCTCTTAGACCCCCTCCCTACTCATCACCAACACCAGTAGGTATATTAAAATTGATAGTTGAGAAGCTGCAATATTAATGCATAGCCTATCGTGTGTGTGTGTGTGTGTGTGTGTGTGTGTGTGTGTGTGTGTGTGTGTGTGTGTGTGTGTGTGTGTGTGTGTGTGTGTGTATCTGTGTGTATCTGTGATATCTGTTTGATCCCCTAACTTGTAATGTAAGTACTCAGGTAGTTCAGAGCTATTTCCCCCCTGGGGCCTCTTCATCACTAAAATGTCTTTTGCACTCCCCCATCATCTCTCCGAGCACTCATTTTCTCTCTCTCTCTTTCACGCACGCACACATTCCCTCCCACCAGGTAAATTAAAGCTTTTGGCTCTGAGGCAAAATAGTAATATCAACATGTCATCATGGGTGTTTTTAATAATATCAGCAGGATTATATTGACAGAGAGGATTAAATTGTTTTACACGGAAGATTAGAAATCCTCAGAGGGCATGTGGCATTGTAATTTGCTATTAACACTTAATGCAATCCCATCTCCCTCTTGATGCATATCACTGTATCCTCAGCACACATTAATGTACTTTAATGGTGGCTGAAGAAATCCACTATCACCACTATTTCAATTGGATACCACTTAATAAACATGCTGTATTGATTCTTCCATTTTGACCATAACGAGCCACACTTGGTCATATGAGTGCAGGTTCAGGCCCTAATGTATGGATGCAGATTGTATGGAGTTATTTATTGTAACCTCATCTTGCAATCTTATTGACTACACCTTATTGATTTATTTAGAACTGCACAATAGTCACTTTGTTCTTGGCTTCATATGGATCTTGTCAATTACACTGCAGAATATTAATTCTAACAAGCGATCAATTTGGTATAACTTAGTATTGTTTCTCGAAAAGAGCTAAATCTATATCTATTTTGGTGAAACTACTCTGCTGAAATGATCTAATTCCACAGGCAGAGTTTCAAATTTAAATAGATTCATCATTTCCAAGAAGGGTTAGTTTTGCTTAGCTTTTTCTGCAAATGCAAGTTTTGTGGTATGAGGCTTATAGAGACATAACAAGATACTGACAGACAATTCATTTTAGTCAGTTGTCCTCCGCCACCTGTATTGGGTACACTGGCTACATGAGATCAGAATGCAAGTCAAGGCTGAGTGTGGTGCCTTTATGAAATATTAACACAAGGTGGTGCTCTTGTCCTCTGGAAAAGCTCAATGTCAACCTGATGCTGCACTGTATGACTGGCAAATGAAGTCTCTAAGGCTAGTGGAGATTAACCGGCTTTTTAATGTCTATGAATTTTCAGCTGTTGGTCAAAATATTTAACAGATAACAGATAAGATATAACAGCACCGAGGGGATGGGGGAAACACATTTCTCTCTCAAATGTTAAACAATAAAGATTTAATGAAAAAATCTTGAATAATATGGGGTGTCTAGTGGCCAGGTGGTTTTAAGAGGCATGTCATATAACTGCAATGTCCCTGCTTCAACTCCAGCTGATTCCCTTTGTCACATATTTCCCAATGTTTTCTGTCTAAAGCCCCAAAAAACAATATTTAAAACATCTTTAATATTACAAATATTATGTATATGTTATGAACTCCAGCTCAAGTGTCTGTTGTGGAAGTTTAACAGAATAACCACATGAAACTGACTTCTAGGATGACATGACAAACAATATATCTCCAGTGATAATGTAGGTCTAATAGTCCCCTGAGGGCATGACACAATACTGCTACTAAACTACTGTTAAAGCCCCCTTAATCTCAATCTTAACTATTTTTCTATAATGGTAGCCACAACTAAATAAGCAACAATCCAATTTAAAGTGAGGAAAAAACAATTCTATGGCATTATTAATGAAGAGTTTAACACTGGAAACTCAGAACAGTGTGGATGTGGTTTGATCACATTTGATAGACAGTAGCGTCTTCTTGGCAATATAAGCCAAACAGCAGCAACTGTCATCAAGTTCTCATTTAAATGTTTCTAAATTCTGATTGGTGCACGGAAGTACATGAAATTACACTTTCCACATGAGTCCCGCCTACTTCAAACCATAAGAAGCTGATTGACAGAATTGGTTTTTAAGGCCTTTAAGTAATAAATCTAGTTAATGTGTCATCAAAGATTTTGATTATAATGTGAGAATTTATTATGAAATAGCTTTAAAGCAAAAAGAATTTTGTGTTGTTTGAAAATATAAACCATGCTGATTTGACAGTATTGTGTTTGATAAAGTCATTCCAATAAAGAAACTGAATACAAATTCAGTGACGATGGTAGATAAACATCATATTTTCAAAGCCCCAGGAAGAAAATTATTGAATGATAGTATTCGCTAAACAATGCAGTGCCAACATTGCGTAAGGAGAAATAAAGTGTTTGCTTTCTCTTCCATTAGGCGGGCAGGGCTCAATATTAGGACACAGTGCGTGATCTGTCTCAGTCGGCGCAGCCCTCGTTAAATTGTTTAGAAAATTGCACAGGGCCGTTTTAATGTGATTAAGACACAAATTGAGCACACTACCCACCTCCTCCTCATAGCTCCTCTGTCTCTGGACGATGCAAATGTCAGGCATGTGTAGTTGGAGCACAGAGGGAGGGGAGATGTGGATGCTGTGCAGAGCTCCCCTGCGTCCTTGACCCAGTCAGGTGGGAACTCAGGATCAGAAGAACTGCATCATATCTGCAGAGACAAACCACGTTAGGTGTGTTTTACTCAGTAAGAGTGTGTTGGTATGTAGTTGGTGTGAAGATCAGATGTGTTGTCAAGTGTGCAGGGTGTTTGTATGTGCGTTTTTTTTGCTGTTTGTTTTAAGGAGGGCAGGCAAAGCTGGAGCATCCCATAGCTGTGAGTGAAGCAAAGACACACCCCCGCCCCTCTCCCCACTTCTCTTCCTTTCTGCGGCCCTCTGTGGTCTCCTGGCCGTCCCCAAGTCATTTCAATCTAAATGCAAATTTCATCAACCTCCCACTAAAAAGACTGATATTAGTATCAAAGCCAATGTGTTACGGCTGTGTCGTGTGTACGTGTCACTCTCAATAGCATCTCCAGTGCGGAAACCTGCCAATCTCACTCCACTACTGAGAATGGATCTCAGCTTTCTTTCTCTCTTTTTCTCTTTCTCTCTGTTTATGCTTCTTTTCTCCCTCCCCTCCCTCTTCTTCCCCTCTCTTTCTCTCTCTCTCCCTGTCTCTCTCTTGCATTCAGCACTCTCTCTGGCTAACATCTTCCCTTTCTGACCACTTTGATCCCTTGGTTTTCCCTTAACTCCGCCCTCCCGCATTCCCCTCTCATATTTGGCCTCATCTAACCTTTCTTCAAGAAGCCCTCCAAATAGAACCTCATTAGTCCTCCATATGTTGTGTTTCGCCTCCCCGAGCCCTCTTGCCCCTGCTCTGCACTAAGCAGCTCACTGGGACTCTGCACATGCTTGCAGACCAACAGAGAAAACACAGCAGAAATTAACTCAGTTCCTCTCTGCAGTCACACACACACATACATACATCCCTCTCTGTCTCCTTCCGTTTCTCTTTCCCCTCTCCTATCCATCCTCCATTTTCCTCTCCTTTCTGTCCTCTCTCTGTGTTTGCAGTCAGGTGAAGTGAGGTGGAGGTGCGGGGATGGAGGGATGGGTGGAGAAGAGGTCTTTGGAGCAAGGGAGAGGATGGGTACACGGAGAGCAAGAAGGTGGGGAGGCTGAGAGAGGAGGCAGAGCACCCCGGGGAGGCTGCGCTCCAGGGGTTGTTAACATGCAGGTTGCATATTTCTGAATTGCAGAGCAGCCTTATCTCGCCGTGCTGGGTCACTGAAGCACTTCCTTTCTCACTGTGTGCGTGCCTATGTGTGCACTGTTTGTGTATTCCTGTGCAAGTGTGCCCTTGCATGCATGTCTGCATTTCAGAGTGTGTGTGTGTGCATGTGCCTGCATGTAAATATGTGCATATGTGTGTGCAACCATTCTGGCAACAGCAGAGAATATGAGGCTCTGATGGGGAGGGATTCTCTCCCTCTCTTTCTCTCTCTCTCTCTCTCTCTCTCTCTCTCTCTCTTCTCGCACTGCAGCAAGAAACACTCATCAAACTGCAACACGCATCTCGCAGAAGCCCTCAGATACAGCAGCAGCAGCAGCAGCAGTAGAGCCTGGGCCTCCTGTTAACACACAGACATGACACAGCGACAGCCAACAGCTTAACACTCTGCTCCCCAGCTGGCTCTGCTCTCAGGTGGGCCACTAAGGTCTGCCAGATAAAAGCTTGCACTGCAGGGTATTAGGCGTTCTAGCCAGGAGGGTGACTCTCTGTGTCGCCGCTGGACCCCCCTTTAATATCTGTTGTCCCTGCCTGCCTGCCTGCCTGGTGTAAGTTAAGGATTCTGGCCTATATGTGTCCTTGGGAGGTCAGGCTCTGCTTAAGGGTGTGTTGCATGCTGGGCCCATACATCTGCAACATGTACCGCTCTCTAAATGAGCCTCCCTCCTTAACATCTTTGTCACGCTCCCCTCCATTTGTCACAGCGTGGCAGCAACTCTATTGTCATACATGTCGCTGTCGTCATTATCCAATAACACAGTGTCGTCCGGAGGTCAGAGTTTAGACTGCGAGTTGTGTGTGAAAGGATGATCACGTAATTGTTCGGTGGAGATTGTGTGACTTATACTGAATGTGCAATTAGTTCTGTTTCTGTTTTGACCTTAGTAAAATGTGTTTTTCGTGCAAAAGAGAGGCAGTGTTAGGTAGAAGTGTACATGCAATAAAGCCTTCATCATCACAGGTTGCAGGTGTCTGTGATGCCTCTCAGATTGTTTCATTTCAATAATTTTTACACTCCTAAAGTGATAAAACTGTACTGAATCTCACATTAATTTCAAAAAATACACAAAGATTAGACACAAATTTGAGATGAAACCCTAGCTATGTGCAGTTTTTCTTTCTTAAAAAATGCACCCAATTTGCTCTACAGTATATTGTTATTGGTTAACGATAGACAGACAATAGACAAAATCACAGCAGAACCAGAGATATTGTCTTTTTCCTTCTCAAAATGAGGTGCCTACATTACCCACAAGTTCAGTAAGAAATTTAGGTGTTTTGTGCTAGCAGCAGCTAGTGTAGTTACAGAGGTCCAGTAAGCTCACAGCTTTCTAGCTCCAGAACCCTCTTTTCATTTTCAAACTTGTAGTCTTCAGCACCAACAGACACAGTTTCAAGTGACATCACTTGAGGCAATTTATCAGATTTTGCCACAAATGATGTATAAAAACAGCCCCCTTTTAACTTCATCATCTTCAATCATCTTTTGACCAGATATATCTCATGACCCCATGTTGAGAATCAATGATGCAGACAATACAAACAATAAAGAACAACATTGCTTTGTGATTTCAACAAATACTGAAGATCTACACACCAAAAATGCTTTTTTTCATCTCACATCAGTTCTTTTCTGTCAGAATGTGTCTCTGTGTGCACTCATGCATGTTTGTCCATGTGTGTTTGTGTGACTGTGTGTGTTTTTGTGTTAGCCTGTGAATGTGTGTACTATAGTGTTTGATGTATTAGCGTGAGAGACCGGATCAGGAGAAATGCTGTGACCCGTCCCTGGGGTCTCTCTTCATGACTGAGTGGACTTGCACTTTGCAGATTCAGGTTCAAAACCGCTGCTTATAATAGACACACTTTAGATCTTAGCAACCAACATTGCTCTTGCCTTCGATGCAGCTCAAGGTTGAATGGAGCATGTACTTGTTGAGAATATAACATGTCTGTGCTAAACTACAACATGTGCATCCTGGGTCCTTAAGGATCACTCTACCAGAGGCAAAGCTCTCTGCTTCTGCCTCAGCTGGCTCCATTGTTGATCTCTGGCCCTGCAAACACAAACGCATTACAGCAATATATTTGCCACATCCAGGCCAGTATATTTTCTCAGAGGAGTCCTTTTCAGCTGCTGATATGGCTTAGCTTAAATCCCCTGGCCCTGTGACGACACAGCAACGCAAATGGGCCAGACAGAGAAGGGTTCAGGGTTTAGAAAGCAAAGGGATGACTGTAGCTGCTAATTATTCTTGCCTCTCCCTTGTCAAATCAGAACAGGTATATCTTTAAATCGCAAGTGTGAAATCATTAGATTGAGACTTTAAAAATAAATCTAAGTCAGTACCTGGTATTAGTATCAGTAGTGTTCATTCATATTAGGATGTTGTTGTTGGTGAAAGCGAACCCTTTTGGGGTAAGATATTTAAGAAGATGATGTTTGCCAGCTGTTATGTAAAATCTTTGATGCTCAATATCTTAGCATTTCAGCCAGATTGAAAAAACAGTTTAATATTGAAGCACATAAGAGATAGCTGATCTCAAGAATATGTGTTTTTGATTCCTTGAATGTCAGAGATAAGGTATCCAACAGCAGATAAAGGCATAATCTGTGGACCAAATGTTGATGAAAGCATCACCCCATCACCGAAATGTAAGACACGTTTGTAACCTGACATTAATAATCGTAAGGCCAAATTGAAGATGCTGTTTTTTGTGCTGTAAAAGGTTTGTTTAAATCAGTATTGTTGCTGTAGTAAACTGGAACATATTTTTATTTATATTATATTTCTATGAAAAACATACAAACTGCTGATTTTCTCCGTGACCTATTCAAATATGTGAGACCTCAAATTTAAGTTGTCAAAAGATGGGTGGATTACACATTTAAACTCTTAGTATAGGGTTACACAACTATTGAATGTATTAAATGCCTTGTCTGTCTGGCCAAGTAGACACTTAATATATTTTTGCCTCTCATATTGCTGTACGTCTTCTTTTACCTCTAACTTTCCCTCTTTATCGCCTCACTTTGAATGATGTGTTTTTATTGGTTGCGTGCCTTCCCTCTCTGCATCTCTTCTGCATGGCTGGCTCATTTTTCCGACTGGCCTGGGTGTGAGTCAAGGCTCCTGCGGTGAAATGGGAGATCATGCAGGGGGGCACCAGGGGTGATGGCCAAGGATCTGCATGCAAACAGAACAGGAAAGGGACGAGCTGGGTGTAGAGCGGACCCTAAGGCCCCTCAGGTAATGTGGTTATAGGAGCAGAGGGTGAAAGGTGGGATCACCTAGGCCAGAGAGAGAGGGGGTAACTGCATGGCTCATTTAGTTACTAACAGACTGGCTGACTGGCTGGCTGATTGACAAGCTCAGGCAGAACAAGGAGAGTGTGGGTTCACAGGTCCACACTACTGCCGACAGGCATTGATGTGGTCTTCCAAAGGCCTGGATGAGTAATAAGTCATGTTGTGCTTGCTGCCATGGACACCCCCCCTCCCCCTGCAGCACCTTCACTTAGGGAGGAAGAGGAGGACGAAGGGAGGGGAGGGTGATGATAAGAAAAGGGAGGAGAGAGAAGATAGATTAAGAGAGAAGAAGGGAAAGGAGGAACATAGGGAGCATCAACTGCAGAAATGGGTTTGTGTCTGTTTGGGTACATGCACACTCAAGTGTGCACAGACGTACACAGATGTATATTTGTACACATGCAGGGGTGCATGTGTTGTGTTCACGTGTGTGTGATGTTGAGGCATCGGGAGAGAGCTCTCTGCAGGAAGATGTCCGATCCAGTCAGGCTATGCCACTGATCCCAGGCCGCTGACTCTGCTCCCAGGCCCTGTCAGGTCCAACTCTTTCTCTCCTTCTCTCTCTCTCTCTCCCTCCTCCGAGTTTCTTACCACCCCCACCTCCCCTCCCCTCCCTACCTCTAACTCTGCCACGGAGCTGACAGCTTGGCCCCAACAGCGCGCTAACCACATTACCTGAACTCACCACAGTCATTATCCTGCACTGGACCCACTGGAGCTTGAAAGTCATTCCAACTTCTCTGCTGGTAGAGGTTAATAGGTGTGTGGATGTGAGATTACATCCCAAAGGCTATGTGGCGTCCGGCAAAATCCCGAAATCCAATTCTTTCCTGGGAGCAGCTTGGAAAGACAGGTGCCAGAGGGTGTTTCTCTCTCTCTCTCTCTCTCTCTCTCTCTCTCTCTCTCTCTCTCTCTCTCTCTCTCCCTCTCTCTCTCTCTTTTCTTTTTTATTCAGTTCACGCTTCCTGACTTGCATGTCAGATTTGATGACAAGAGACGGCCACAAGTGTCTGGAACATTTCTGTGCATCTGAAGGCATAAACGCTTCAACAGTACACCTCTACTCCTGGAGGAGAGGGTTCTTTATGGACTAAACCTTAAATGGCTCTGCCTTTATTTGAAAGTAGATTTTTGGTTCCATATAGAACCAGACTTTTCTGTGATTGCATAAAATCTTTTTTACTGTTTCTTGTCAGGGTTGAAAATCCTCTCAAACTGAATATAAATACACATAAACAAGAACATTTTAGGTTAGCAGCTCCTTAACACAAGACAAACCTCCATTTATTCTCTGTGTACATGTATGTGCCAATAAATTAAAATTTAATAGCAGTTTTACAGTTTATGTAGTTTTGGTTATGGTGGAATCTCCATCAATATACAGTATTGGCATAGAAAAACATAACTGGCTTGTATCCAGTATATAATAAAAAAAAAAACTATAGAGCTGATAAATTGGCAAAGCAATATGTTGGTTGAACCCCATTAGCAAGCTGATGAATAAAGTTTAAACTCTGGTCGGACTCGCGTAGTCTCTATATAAAACAAATTCAGAAGATTCTTCTGTATAATCCTAATACGAATCTAATTTCAATGACTGGTTCAAAAAGTTCAATGAAAGACATTAAAGACGTTTATTTATAACCATTTCCCTGTATGGCTCAATAAAGAAACTCTCTTAAAGTCTTCTTATAGTGCCAGAAAAGGTTTCTGCTATTGCACAAACCAAACTAAAACCCTCACTGGCTGAGTATCAGCTGTGGTGCTGCCTTACATAAAGTTTCATTCTATATACTGCCAATTTGCTTGAGATTGCATGTAGCTGTCAACTGATATGTGTTCAGCACGTAGCGCAGACGTGATGTGCAAAGCCAGCTATGTAGCCACAGAGAGTATGGTCGCTTACACAAACATTACATCAGACATGTCACTACGAATAGGCAGAGAGGCAGAGATGGATGGACGTGTTACCTTCACTCCACCACAGTGCAGCTCAGACAAAATGAAGGCCAGGCTTGCCAGAAACACAGCAGAAAATTAGATACTTTTTTTCAACCCTCATTTAAAACCAATAAGGGTCCTGGTTAGATTTGGAAGAAGTGTTACATTGCAGATACACATACGAGGGAAACGTGGTGGATTTAAAGGTAGAAATAGATGTTTTTGAGATCCATCATTTAGCGGAGCTCCTTTCTTAAACTTCCAAAAGTCCAAGCTGACTGATAATCACCGGCAGGAATCCGGGAGGGCTGAGCCCATTAACAAGAGGAGATTTTTTTTGCTTTAAGGGCAGAAAATCTCTATGTTTAACTCCTCTGCATTAGGAGCCAATTACACGGCTGAAAAAAATGACCCGGGGTAGTTTGGTGTCCAAGGTTGTTTGTGCTGACATTCTGCTTTTCAAATGCCAGTCTGTTAATTATGCAAATGGACTACAAGCCCCTGTATAAACATATACGTAGGCCCCTTTATGTGTACATAGTCCCATACATCCTGCGAGTTATTAGAGACAGCCAGCCCTTGTTTCAATATAATAATTTAAAAAATTGAAATATGAAATGACCCCTCCGGCTGCAGCGAGCCTCCCTCTCCAGTATCCCTCTCAGACTCTCAGGCCCTCACTCTCCTCCTCCCCTGTCCTCCTTTTCCTTGTGGTGCAGCTCTTTGCGCAGCGATGCTATGCGACACTGGCCAGCTTTAGAGAAGGCGAGTCCACATTGCATTACTTCTGAGCAGAGAGAAATCCAGTATCAGATGTAATGGGTTTGATTCCAAAGCCCTGGGGCAATGTTCTGCGCTGCTGTAATGGTGGTGGGAGTCGGCAGAGATCCTGCACTCATCAGATTGCTGCCTAACACACACACACACATACTCCCTTCCTTCTCATGTCTGCTCTTTCATTCTTTCCCTTCTTGTCTACTCTCTCTTAATCTTTATCCCTCCATTTTTCTCTCTCCTTGGATGACCAGAGGTGTACTCCTACTCGTACTACCCCGCCTCCGACTCTTCCCAACCTCCTCGCCATGTTGTTGCCTAATTACTGTCTCTAAACAAGAGGCTTTGTCCCCAGCAGTCCTGAATTAAGTGTCTGCTGCTCATTCGCAGATGGATAATTGTTTTTTTTTTCTTCCTCGCTGACTTCTCCTCTTCAGCTGAGGCCAGATTTAGTCAGGTATTCTGGAGAAGGCATCATGGGATAATGTCGAATAAGCCCCAGGGTAAGTTTCCCTTTCTTGTTTTTCTTTTTTTTTTCTTCTTATTTTAATTAAAGAGCAGCCTGCCATCATGAACAGGGCTCCTCTCCAAGACAACATATGATTGGTTAAAGGAGTAACAAGTCTAACTGTTTGCTCCAGTCACTGTAGATGACAGAAACTCATGCACTTCTTCTAAGAAATTATACTACATACTATTAAAAAATCAAACACACATCAAGTGCAATTTGATACTGAATAAAATATTTGACCCATATAAAATGATGAGATACAAAGTTGGAGCCATAAAGAGACGTGTAACTTAGTGGAACTCTGTAAAACGTGCAGCTGCATGCTTTATCATGCATTTAACAACTTTAGCCTGATGTTTTCTTTTTAGGAATGGGGGCAGGCTTATGCTCATTGGGGTGGAAGTAAAGCTTTATGGCTCTTTGGCGACCATGTCCTGCATGCTTTATGACAATGGATGGATGTGCACACCTTCAAAAGTCAGACAGTAGGTGAAAGTCACGAGACAGAAGTAATAAAACAGCATCCAAAAATATCTCCTGTAATCTTTGTTATTGAATATGTTGTGCTCCGTGTAGTGTGTTTGCACTGATGTAGAGTATGGCTACTGCCTGGTCTGGTTTCCATATAGTTTTAGGGGAGATTCCACCCTCTGCCACATTTCCTCAACAGCCTAAAGATGAGGCCTAAGCGCCTCTAATGTTGCATAACACAAACACCCAGAGCAAGCTGCTATCCTCTGGCCGCCCCCCCTCCTGCATCTGGAGCCTTGGGGGAAAACGAGGGGCTTTCCTGGGCTCACCATGAAGACGGGGAAGCATACGTTTACAGCTCCCTCCGTCTGCTGGGGCTCCCCTTATTATTGTGATGGATGGTGAGGGAAAAAGGGAGAGCGATGGCCCTTGCCTCCTCATCACCTATCCATGAACAGCGAGCAACTCGACCGACAGTGAGGTAATTACACCGTCATTATAATGCTCACTTGTGCACAAGCATACACACTCTCACACTACATAAACACAGTTCTCTACACACCAGATGGGGTCCCCAATGTCTTCAGCCCAATGCCTCCCTCCCTCCCTCCTCCATACATCTCTGCTCTACTCTCTTCTCTCCTCATCTCTCCCTCTCTACCCCAACAAGGGAATTCCAGCCTTCCAGGAAAGCTTGCCAGCTCTGGACCATGGAGTGTGTTTGTGTATGTATGTGTGTGTGTGTGTGTGTGTGTGTGTGTGTGTGTGTGTGTGTGTGTGTGTGTGTGTGTGTGTATGTGTGTGTATCGTATGAACAAGTGTGTTTGTACATGCATGTGCACATGCTCACATACAGCACTTTTGTGCATGCTTGTTCTCATCATTAACAAGGTCTGTCTGTAGCATTGGGTCCTATCCATCGCTGACAGGCTGACAGATGTGGACACTGTTGTGATGCCATACATAAAGAGACATTTCCTCACATGTTCTAGATCAGCAACGTTTCTTTCCACAAGAAATTAATGGTAGTTGGTTTAATCATAGAAGTTTTTTTAATTTATCTTCTGACCTTTCTAAGCATTTTTAAAGACCAACTAAACAGCTGATGTGACCTCCAGTGGTCTAACTTCTCGCATTGCTGCAGTGATGTAGAAATGTACTGCAGGGTGTGTTAGTACACCATGACATCACAGCTGGTTAGCAAAGAAACTTTCAACCAAAGAAACACCAACTACAGGAAAATGTTGGTGTTTTAGGAGAATCCTTTTTGGCCAAGAGTATGACTCTCATGTCTGTACGTTGTCTCTGAAGCTATAGCCAGCAGATGGTTAGGTTGGTTCACTGGGCAAGACCAAGAAATATTCCAGCACTTACCCTCTCGTAAAAAACCCGAAATTGTTCTTTTCACACTTTTTTTTCTTCGTGCGGATTAAACAAGCGAGCTATGACGTGCTACTTGAGCTTTAAAGATGGTGATAGGCAGACTTTTTTTGTACTTTAAACAGAGCCAGACTAACTGTTTTTTTCCTGCTAGTATTTATACCAAGCTAAGCTAACTGTCTTTAAGTTACTTTTTGATCAATTCAGCAAATGTTTGTAATGCTGGATTCAGACAACAAGATATCAACTTGATAATAGCCCAACCTGACAAACTTAGTGTGTCAGCAATGACAAAGGGTGTCGGGCACAACAATTAATCATTTTATCCTTTGTGGTGCATTGTAGCAGAAACAACTGAGGCCACATCTGGGATCCTCTGTCCCCTGTCACGACGCAAAGACTAGTATGTGACATTTTTTTGCTCTCCATGTCAAATTTTATGAGGTGTTCTAAACGCTGGCGGAGGAAGGGTGTCATTGCTGCGAGGAAACACAGGAAATGTCACAGGTTTTTTCTTACTTAACTTACGAAACTTGATCCACTGAGTCAAAATGTAACTCAGGTTAAGACATCAGACAAGCTTTGAAGGTCTATTTCATGTCCTTGGCCGACACACACACTTCTTGTTGCTAATTGTAACACAATAGAAGGGGGAGTTGGTTGCTATATAAAGTGTGGAAATTGTGTCAGTTCTTTTGGTTAGGTCATTGGACACAGACATGGCAACGCTATTGAAGCAAGCCAGTCAAGCTGGAAGAGTTGCCCCATTTCTTGCCACGTTTACTGTGCTCATGTACGTGTGTTAATGAATTATGTATATTGATAGAGTGCCAACAGAAGCTGGAGGATGGGCATTTTTTTTCCATGAGAATAAACAAGAGAAATTACACACCATGGAAGCGTGCAGCCAGTCTATGAATAGAAGCGGTGTTTTTTCTTTCTTTTTTTTTTGCCCGGGGATGTAGTTGCATTTTTACAGATCAGACTGTGATCTTCTCTTAAGCCTCTGCATTGAGATGTAGCTGACACATCTCTGGGGTGCTGTCGCTGATTCTTAAGAGGGGGCCCCTTTAATCTCTAAAAGCAGGGGTGCATCTCATGGAGGGAAAAAAATTGGGGGGGGTTGGAGAACTGATACAGTTAATCATCAGGTTAGAGGTCAAATCTGAAGCCTCTGAGCAGCAAAGATCTAAACATTTCCGATTGAAAAGGGGGGGATCAAAATACATGACATGAGTAAAAGTGAGTGGCTGCTAGTCAGTCTCCCCCTAAAAGCCTTCACAGGAAATCAATAGTGGTCTCCATAAGACTTAATCTGGGATCCACACTACTACCGTGGCAGGCGGCCAGCTGAGTGATGTGTGCGGTTTAAACGGCCCCCGCATCCTGCCCGCTTATCTGTAGGTGTCCCGATGATCGCTCGGCGTTCTGCTCATCTTGTCTGGCTGTTTTTTTTTTTTTTTTTTTTTTTGCTTGTATCCCAGCCCTCCTCCTCCACCTCTTCCTCCTCCTCCCCCTCTTCTTCCTCCTCCTCCCCTCCCTCTCCCCGCTAAGTTCGATGCGATCGGCTCTATGCCCTGCCGTGAGTTCTCGGTGCGGGCGACAGCGCTGCTGAACATGGCGTCAGACGGGATGATTTTAACGAACCACGACCACCAAATCCGGGTCGGAGTCTTGACAGGTAAACGCAGAGATGCCCATCGCCTCTTTTTTTTTTTTTTGCATTTTCCTCATATTTCCATGAATTCATTTCCGCCGGCTGTCCGCCCGGATCTTCATACATGTCGGCTGGGTCTTTGCGTGTCGGCGGCGGCGGCTCTCGGTCTCTCGTTGGCTTTTGCAAGCCTCTGATTTAAAGCCCTTTTTTTCCTCTCTCTTCCTTTATTACCGGTATGCATTCAAGTACATTTACGTCCCAGTGCTTATGCGGTGGAAGCGGTAAAATGTGGGCTCTGCATTGGTTTGTGTCCGCTCATTTTCTTGTCGAGCCGTTTCCCCCCTTGCTGAAGAAGAAGAGCTCAGTTTATGTGTATTGAATAATTCATGTCCCTGCCTCCTTGTCAGAGCTGAAAATTACAGCTGACCGTGTGTTGTGTCGCTGCTAAAGATGCCGGGGCTATAGATTGCATTATTGACACCCAGCTGACCACAGCGATTTTTTTTTTTTTTAAGTGTTGCTCACGACAGTTGCTGAAGGTGGATGTGGTGTTGGTTGGTTGGTGATGAGCGCATCCTTGGCCTGTTAAGAGCACTGGATGATCTGAGAACATTTGTGCGAAAAAAATGCGCGAAGACGTCGGATGTGGCATTTTGTGAATGACAGTGCCGGCCGAGGAGTTTTTATGACACATGATAACGGCTCCGGCTCGGTTTCTTTTTGGTGGGGCTGAACACACACACACACACACACACACACACACACACACACACACACACACGGGTAAATCCTCCCGACATTCCTCTAAATGCAACGCTATGACGGCGCGTCTCTCACTTACCAATATTGGAAACGTTATGCGCTTGGATGCAATGTGCGGCTATGAGGCTGCGGATGGTGTTAGATCTGGTCGTCGCCGGCCTTCATTTTTTTCCCTTTAGTGTGTGTGTGTGTGTGTGTGTGTGTGTGTGTGTGTGTGTGTGTGTGTGTGTGTGTGTGTGTGTGTGTGTGTGTGTATAGCCTATTGCTTTGTCATGTTTCTGATCGGCAGGCGAATACAGCGGTTGTTGTCATGATCGGAAAGTTATTATTTATTTTTTTTTAAGGGGGGAGGAGGGAGGGGTGGTGGTGGTGGTGGTGGTGGTGGGGTGGATGCATGATATAGGCTGTCCAGAGGAATACCCCCCTCCCTCCCTCCATCCCTCTCTTCCTCACTCTCTCTCTCTCTCTCTGTCCATCCTGTGTGAGGCTCGGTCGATCAATAGCCTATTTCATGAAAGCCGTGATCCTCACAAATATGGTGTTCCTCCGTATGGAAATCCAGTACGGAGGAGGTGGTAGGCGATGTGTATAGCGGTGGAGGAATGACTGTGTGTAGACCCTCTCCTAAAATCTGCCAGGGAAACCCCCACCACCGCCACCAACACCAACACCACCACCACAACCACCCGTCGTCTCCTTCTCCATCCCTCCTCCTCCTCCTCCTCCTCCCTCTCTCTCCTGGCGCTGGAGGGAGAGAGAGGGAGAGCGCTGTCCGTGGTGCTGAAATCCAGCGTCACTCACAAATCAGTGCGGTACTGACCCTACCACGGGAAATACTGCATCAGATAGATACACCCAGGGATGTAGAGGAGGATAAACCCATCACAAGTCCCTTTTTTTTCTCATCTTAATCACCATTTTTTTTTGGGGGGGGGGGGTGCTGCATAACTGTCTGATGAGGAATTTGGAGTATATATATGAAAGAAACTGATGAGAATTTTGGTGTTTCAAAGCTTCCATATTGTTTTTTTTTTTTGTTTATCTAGGTGGTTGTTCACCTTGTGTTGATAACCAGCTGGAGGTCAGAATGTACCCATCCCCTTTTTTAAACACTACATCAATGCCCACGCCACATCAGAGGGGGTTAATTTCTCTATGTGTCATCAGTCACTTGAATCCCCAACTGTATCCCCAGCGTAGTGACAGATTGCCAGTTTGATCTCGCTGTGCAGTGTTGACAATTCCCGCATACATATGCCGATGTTGAGACGCGCAGAGACACAACCGACAGGCTTATTTGTCTTTTTGATGTATTTGTGTGTGTATATGGAGTAGGAGGGCTTGCACTGTCAGGGAAACAAAGCATCAAAGGAGTGTGTGGGGGGCGGGGGGGACGACGGTGCATGGTGGCATTAAGTTGCCATGTTTTACCTGACCCTTAGCCTTTTAAGAATCTAATCATGGCAGGATTACTCATGGCTACACAGACTGCTGTGTGATTTTTTTTATTGTTTTTTTATGAGATGATGTATTTTGACAGCAAGAACTCCCCTGCTGTGCTGCCATGAGGAAGCAAAGCTCCAAATATTCAGGTTGACTGGATCTCTCTTCTAACACAAGAACGTTTGTCGCCACACCTCAGTCTTATACATCCACAGTGTTCATGTCGTTAGTCTGCTGTGTTATGGGGCTCGTGTGAGCAGAATGCTAATGGGGTCTAGAGCAGTGCTCAATCTCCCTTCCTGCGAGGGTCAAAGGTCAGCAGTCCACTCCTGCATTCAGTCACCAGGGAGGAGATGAGACCTTCGCTCCCCCTCCTCCATCATTTAGCCCCACATCCCTTTAGACAGGTGACAGAGCCCAGGGGACATCTCTGTTTAGACCCTGGACCCACAGTGCAGGGGAGGTGAGATTGACATGTCTGAGAATGTGTGTGTGTGTGTGTGTGTGTGTGTGTGTGTGTGTGTGTGTGTGTGTGTGTGAAATAATGTATGTTTGAATAAGAGGCGGGGTTTATTTGCGAGGAGAGGGAGGTAGGAAACTTGAAACAGATAATTGGGGTGACCATGCTGTCAATTGTCAAAGATGTCACACTGAAAACGTGACCTTTGGTAGGAGTAGATGAAAGCTTCTCACGCTGTGCTCAGCCTATTGTGATGTGTGTGTTTATTTCTTATTTTTCCTCTGTCTACCTGTGTGTACGTGCTTGTGTGCGTGCTTGTGTATTTTGATGCATGAGTGCTCAGTGCCTAGTTTGTAGTTGTCTGTGTTTCTTCCTGTTGAGTTTTAATTGTCCTGGGTCTCTCTCCCTGGGCCTGCCTGAGGGTCTGGGCACTCAGCTACACGCTCACACACTTCGGCTAAATATGCGCGCCTCCATCGCGTGATGCATGTGTGTTTGTGTATGCAGGAATGCAGTCATAAATGAAGAGGTGGTGAATTGTGGCCTCAGGTTTTGACAGGTGAAGTGCCGCACACACACTCCAAAGATAAATTGTGTTTTCAGACATATTCATTTACATTCTTGTAGAAATCCTAGTCTGACTTATTATAATGTATAGTATGAATTTATAATATAAACACCTGTATTGACATAAAAAGGTGTTTATTATAGGAACATGTCCAACCTTTCAAGATTTTTTAGGAAATCCTCTGGCCACATGTGATTCAGCCTGGGTTACACCACACACTGAAAACACACCAGCTGAGCTTTTATGTATTTGTAAGCACTCATGAATGTGCATGTGTGTGCCTTTTGCATGTGCAGTATGTGCATATGCATGTGACTCTGCTTTGCTCTTTGTCTTTTCGCACTAATACTGAGCTCTGGCTGGAAAACACAGCTTAGCAAATCCCCCCTAGCCCCAAATATAGCTACTGTATGCATACCTCCCATGATCACACAGTGAGAGAGAGAGAGAGAGAGAGAGAGAGAGAGAGAGAGAGAGAGAGAGAGAGAGGCTAGCAAACAGAGAGAGAGAGAGAGAGAGAGAGAGAGAGAGAGAGAGAGAGAGAGAGAGAGCTCTGCAAAAGGCATTCAGTGGCTTTTAATCTGTATAAAGCCAGTGTGTGTGGGACCATACGGTATTATTATACGGCAGTTTTCCATGCATGGGCCATGGATGCTCTTGGATGTGTGTCTTGATTCCCAGCCCATAGAAAGCCCCATTGATGCTGGCTGCTGAGAGCGTACGGGTTAACTCCAGCCCTTCCTCAAAGAGATGTGGACACACACTCAGCACTGAGCTTCCAATGAGGAGCCAGGGCAGGAAAGCTCCACTCTGCGACAGACAGCACACATTTTTACCCTCTTTCTCTCTGTCTCCTATTTTCTTTTTCTCTTTTTTTATCTCCCTTGGTTGTAACAACTGAGAGAGGCTCAGGGATGTGTGGGTGGCGCTCTAAACTTACATGTCTATCAGAAAGACATGAATCGACGGCAGGCAGGCTTCCCAAAACAACCACATTTAGATCGCTCTCTCAATCCCTCTTTTAAGTAGAACTAATTCTGTGACTCCATGTAGAATAAGTAGAGGCTTTATTCTGGCTGAGTGTTGGTCTGTTTCTTAATCATATGTGGTCTGCATTTTGTCGGTCTGTTATCGAGGTGAAGGACTGTCCTAGAAATCTGGCAGAGAAAAGGTTTTAGGAGAGATCAACATAATTTTTAGCAATCAATAAGTCTGAGTTTGAGACACCACACATGCTTATCAACCAAACACTAGGGATGGGAATTGAGAACCGGTTCCAGTTGAGAACCGGTTCCAAATTGTTTGATCTATCGGCATACTATGCCACCAAGCTTATTAATTCCTTTTATCCTTATATTGCAAAACAGTGATGTCAAACACATGTGTCGACGCAGCTGGAAATTTGCAAAATGAAGGAATCATGTTGGAGAGGAAGAAACGGTCAAAAGTGTGGCTTCATTTCACGAAGGGACTCAAACAGTTCAGACTCAGAGATAATAAAACAGTCTCATTGACAATGTTTTTTTCCACAAAAAAATTTATCAAGAATCAGTGAGGAAATAAACAAAGAATCGCAATGATAGGCAGAATCAATAATGGTATTTATATCAATAAAATCATATAAATTTCCATTCCTACTAAACACATGGTATCATATTGGTTCATATTCAAAGAATACATGTTAAACAGTCAAAGAAAACTGTGCAGCACCAAAATAAATATGTGAATACTGAAAATGATTTATCCTTTAGTGTAGATTGTGTGTGTGTGTGTGTGTGTGTGTGTGTGTGTGTGTGTGTGTGTGTGTGTGTGTGTGTGTGTGTGTGTGTATTCCCCCTTTGCTTGTCTGCTTGTGTGCGTGCATGTGGGTTTTTGAACATGTATGCGTGCCTGCTCGTGTGTGTACTTGTCTGGCTGCAGATGGGATAATAACTATTTAATCTGCTTTTCCACATAATTTAATCTCTGGAGTTTGTCCCAAGCTCACCTTAACAGCTCAGGCGCTAAAGAGGCTCACTAGAGAAACAGGAGTCAAGTCAGCAAGAGGCGGCCTAGCGTGCCAGAGCACGTTGACCAAAACTAGGAGACACCATCATCTGTCACCGAATGGCGTGGGTGGCTGCCAGGTTATGGAGCAACCTCCTCTCACTGTCTCTATCTGAATGACTCAATCTACTGTCTAAAATGCAAGTCAAGGGTTTTACAGTCAAAGGAAGCTTGTAGAAAGCTACAATCACAGATACAACATCAAGAGAGACTTTCAACATCATCAGACTGTGACATTCAGTATTGCAAAAGTGTGTGTCATCAGCTGTTTTTGCATCCCAGTTTTGCTCCAACCTGTTATGTCTAGGAAAATACTACATTTACCAGAATGCTTTTACCTCATTAGTACTAGTATTAGTCTTCCGTGTGCATGAGCATTTTAGCTTTGGGTTTGGCTTTTGAGTAATATTGATGATAGTTCAATTTAATTTGAAAAAAAGTGTATGTCAGGCTGCAGACACAAACTGTAGTGGGAGGTCCTATAGCTGACACACAGCATGGAAATGATATATCATGGATTCTCATGTTGTTATTGCAACATACACCAACGTGAGATGATTTCTACTGTGTTGTACTTGATACTGTAAGTTTTTATATAATTGAAAAATGTTTAATTTCTCTACAACGGTACTTCCAGCTTGGTTGTGCATTCCAGCTAACACAATTGCCCATTTTTGTTGGTGGGAAGCTGTTGAGATCAGGTTCCTGTTGGCTTTGGTGCCTGTATAGGAGGGCTTGGCAGGGTTTGGCAATAATCCAGTATTATATTTTCTGACTTTGAAATTGTGTATGTTATAGTTAGTTGTTTTAAATGTTTCATTTAGTGATTTCCTACATCTCCCAGAATGCTTTTCTGTTGTGTCTGTTGTAAGAGTTTTTTCTCATGCGTAACAGTGGATTCAGGAGAGACAAGTGAATGAAGTGAAGATAATTGTTTATAACATATGATGTGAAGTCTTTTTTCTTTGTGGCCAACTTTTTATACATTTTGTACACCACCTCTTCGGTGCTTGGACTCTAAAGGGAGATTGTTGTGAACAAGGGGCATCTGCCCTGAGCAGCAAATCCCCCCCATGGAGTCCAGACACTGGTGGTTGTGGCAGATGACTCTGCTGAGGCTGATAGGCTGATGAATCAGCCAAGACTGGGCGGAGATGGAGGGGCGCGCATAACAGTAACATGAATGAGCTGAAGGCAGAGAGAGGGAATCATATTTAAAAAGACAGCAGCAAGACGACAACGATGCAGGTGTGTTGCTATTGGATAGATGTGACCTGCTCATGAGAACAACTGATATTAAGATTGACAGCCCCAGATAATGACAGTAAGGAAATTAACCGTGAGCATGCATGAGAGGGGTGAATGCAGGATGGAAAGAGAAATTAACTACAGGCCTATATGCAAAAGAATATTCTTCCTGGCTGAACTCTCTCTAGACCTTTATTTAATTGTGTTAAAGATCAAGTTGAATGTTAAATATGTAATTTTGCATGTTTTACCATTTTATCACAAACTGTACCGTATATACAGTGTGTATATATATATATATATATATATATATATATTAGAGAGAGAGAGATAATGGAAAATATGTTTTATTAATGTTGTGATACTTGCATGAAACTCTGGGCATGTTACACCCATTAAACTCCTAACTTTTGTGAAGAAGATGACAACAATATGTATCAGATGAAGCACAAACTAGCTGTCTACACGCTCCTCAGGCCAACTGCAGTTAGCTTTAAGGACCATAGTAGAGGGGACTTTAAAATGTTCTAAACTGGGAGAAAAAAACAGCGATACCTGAAAAACCTTCTGCTCTCAAACTCAGTTGTAGCATTGTTAATATCACGTTGTCTACTTCTGGCCGGTTATCCATGGGGAATGACAAAAATACACCATCAGACGATAAAGCAAACAACAGAACATCAAATGTTATTTTGACTGTGTTCAAGAAAGATGTAGAATGAAATATCAGATAGGAGTTTCTTGTTTAAAGATACTTCACAAATGAAATTACCTGAGCCTATATCAAGTGCCTGAAGACCACTCATGCAACCAACCTTCATTTCTGTGAAGTCTTTGTTGACTCCCTAATGGCCACTAGTCTGTCTGTGCTTCCATTAGCATCACAACATTATTATCCCTCCACATTTTTGACTCTGTTGATGCTGAGACAGCCAAACGTAATATTCTGACATGGTTCACATCATGACTGGATAACAAAAGCACAAAATAGCTGTTAACATTCGGTTCACTGGTGATATAAAGATACGTGGTTTGGATGGGAATCCGAGAGCCCCGGGCGTGTGTCTACCCACTAGCATGATTTTATTCCTCCTTTTTCCTGCTTTGACCCAACTCTCTGTGTCTGTCTATGGTTGAATCATCTCCGTGCTGCTACTGGGGTGTTCCCTTGCAACAATATGTGGGCATCTGTTCAACAATATGCTAGTTTGAGAGGGATACACTTGGAACAGAAGAGCTAAACAAGAAAAAAAAAAAAAAAGCATGCACAAATTGGGCATACACTTGTTCCTGCTTCCTATTTCTCCTCCACTTCCCCATATTTTTAGATCATGATTAAGCCAAATTTGAGGGACTGTTTTGTTCAGACTTTCAAGGTTGTTGCCTGTATCAACCTCGACATGTACTGACTGTAAAATCTAATATAACATTGTAATCCCAAGGGCCACGAAGACAAAATGGCAGCATTGTTAGAGAATAAGCAGGCACCTGGATGGTTTGTGTGCTGTTATTTAGATGAGAAATATATTTGGGCTCTTTGTTTGCATGTGGTCGGACATGGATTTATCTTTAGTTTGGGTGGGGCTCGTACTGTAGCAGTAGTTTAAACACCGACTGACCCTTCTCTCACTTGTTCTTTCTCTCTCTCTGCATCACACACACACACACACACACACACACACACACACACACACACACACAGCTGTGACAGTGGACAGCAGTAAGGCAAGCAGACCACATGACCAGAATAGACAATACGGGATCAGGGACACGAACACAGAATGAGAATTAAGTCTTCACTGCAAAGGAATTATTTTCGGCTTCGAGTAGTGGGGAGTGGAGTAGCGGGAGGGGGTGACTCTCCTCCCCTTTCGCACACACCCCTCTCTCTCTCCCTCTCTCTCTGCTTTCATAGCCCATGGAAATAATCATCCCGTACTGTAAATAGTCTTTAATTGGGATGCGAGTTAGAACAAGAGGCAGACAGTATTTGGCGGACAAGGAGCAGAGTCTCCTCCACTCTCGTAGGCTCTTTTCATCTCTCCAGAGAAGAGGCTCCATCAGGGCTGCCTGGAAAGCTATTCCAGACTGGATGCGTAGGTGTAGGAGAGTTGGTCGGTTCCCACTCCCTCCTGGCCTAAAGCAGTGTTACAGTCTGTCATTCATTTGAGGTGATAATCACAGGAGGCTAGCATAGCCAAAAACAAAGAGGAAGATTGCCCTCTATATTTTTGGGAGTAGGCAAAAGAGCAAAAGAGACGCTGGTGCTTTTTAGTGTCAGCGCTTATCTTGTTTTGACAGAAAAACAGGCATCGGACATGCAGAGCTTGAAGCTATTGTTTTCTATTTTTGTAAGGGTTATAAACAGGAAATATTCTGATAGGAGTAGTAACACCTTCCAGCAAGTGTTTGATGGGTGGTGTGAGGTAGCTACTGTATTTCCACAGCCTTATATTCATATGATTTGCAACTTTCCAGGTTATGAAATAAGGTAAATTCTCCGTCCATCCCAAAAGCTATTAATAAGTCAAATTTTGTGGAACCGTAGATTTAGCCTCTCCTAGACTGCTGCCAGTGAGCCTTGAGCAAGAGGAGTACCACTCCAGTATATTTATCTCATGGAAATCATACGAATCACAAAATCTTATAGGAAGCTTTTAATCCTTGTACTTTAGGCGTTTTCTACACATGCATGCTGTGGTGATCATCAGACTGCTTGTACTTTTGCTGTTAGCTTTCTTTGATAACATATGTATGCCGTGTACCATTAGCTTATGTTGGCTAACGTAAATTATACAATGTTTCCAGTCATTGTTGGATGTTTGGACTGAAAATGTCTTTCTTGTTCGCAAATGTGCATTAAATGGAAAAAAACTTCAACTTAAACATGAAAATTTGCTTAGACAGACAACTGAAAAATGTGGGTGAAATGCCTCCTGTATAGATACTTTACTTGTTCATGGGGCTTTGACAGGTATTGATTAAACCCTCTGCAGCGTTTTATAATGCAGGCTCTGTGCCTTGCCTGAAAGAACACCCCTTTAAGTCAAAATAAATGATTTTTTCACAAATATGATATTAGGCTTATTAAACTTCAGGGAAGACCAGCAATGGTGTAACACCACACATTAAAGACGGCATATTTGATGAGTGATGCCAGTAGCTACACTGATAGTCTTGCATGTCCAGATCTATCTCCATACTTCATTTTGAATCCATTATCATTCCTGTATAAGGGAAAACAAACGGTGACTTGTGAGTATTTCTGTGAACAAATCCCAATCGTCTTCGGATGCAGTGACTGGGCTCTTCCAAAATAGCATTGGAAGATCGCGATATGCTGTCTGAAATAGTCGCCCAATGGCAGACTACTTCCTGTGAGCCAGACTACAATGCTGATGGCGAGGTCTATGTGTAGATTTTTTTATGTAATTATAGAATTTTATAATTCACTGTCTGACACTGTACTTTTTGAATTTGTACCACTACGTGTGTGTTAAAATTTTATATATATTGGTTTTACTCCAAACATGGAGTTTACTAAAATGATAATGCAAACTTTCGTCTTGCCAATTCTATCACAAAATTAATCTGGAGAAGTTTAATTTGGCCCTTGGAAATAGAGGAGAGAGAGAGAGAGTGGATTTTTTGTAGTGCATTTTTTAAATCTTTTATTTTTGTTGTAGAGAATCTATTAAATGTCTAAATGTCTTAAAAAAAGGTCCTTTTACTAATTGATTGAAATTTTGTTATTTCTTGCTTTTCTACATAATTGATAGGCCTACATGTATTGGGCAATATCCTGTAATAACACTGTAACTGCTGCAACTGAGCTGTTTCAAAGAACCTTTTGCTTTTAAGACAAAAGACACTTCCTGGTTTCTTTCTGGTCCGTTTTTTTTACACTACTCTGGAGATACAACCATTGGTCCCCCTTCCTTTGCTTGCGCCGGTCCCTCGCGATAACCTGTGGAAGGAGAGAAGCTGCTGAGTGATGGCGATAGAGATCAAGATAAGAGATACAGCAGCGGGTTTTAACTGATGAGTCACTCTTGTGGTCTGCTGTCACCGGATCCTGTGTCCTGGCTTGAGTTGTTAATTAGGGCTGGAGGGACGGAGGGAGCAAAGGATGCAGGAGGGACAAGCAAAAAAATAAAGAGAGAGAAAGGGGAAAAAGTATTTGATTCATTAGTGGCCCCCGCGCGGTGCCATGCCGCCTTATGTCTTTATCAGTCCTCATCTAATAGGTGTCTGAAACGCATACCTCTCTCATGTTTCACTCGGGGGAGGAGGTCAGCTCGCCCGTATCTAGCATCTATCACAGGCTGACGGGGTGCTGGTGTCACAGGGAGCTCCACATTGAGAGCAGTGGCTACACTAACAATGCTAATACTCTCAGCAGTACAGTGTTACCCCTTTTTAACCATATGAAACCATTTGAAAGTCAACAGTGTCAAGTTAAAAAAAAAAATTTACACATCGGAACTGACTCATCCGGTTGCTAGGTTACTTAGCAATCTTAAGGTTTTTGCATTTTCTGAACTTACTTGCGTCCCATTCCGGAATGTTTCACCTAGTTACTGTTACCGTGGAGATAAAACATTTCCACAGGGATGAATCAGATCCATTCATTCTTCTTTTACCTTTGGTGTGAGTGACAGTTTATTCCCTATTAGTGTGATCAGATTATTCTTTGGCCTGCACTTTACACATAACATACTGTACTGTATAACCTAGATATAATTCAGTGGGTTACACTTGAACATTATATAAAACCAGATTTATTTTATTTTTATTTTACTCTCCAAAATCTAGGCTGCTGGACACATTATTTATAATAATGACATCCTATTGTATTCCCAGTCCATGTGTTTGCTTCTCACTGAGCTGCTAACCACCTGTTTGATCTACATGTGCCTCCTGGTTAAATCCACACACAAATTTATTATATGACAGCAATTATTTTACTAGAGATCTAGTTGGATTTACTCTGTTTTTGAAGTACTTCCAGACATGGATTGGTCATCAGATTTTCCGTGACTTTTTAGGGGTTTTCATGTCCTTCTGGTCTGGTCTTCTTTGGCTCAGGAGGAGCTTTGTCAAGTCTGAGAAAAGCCTGTGTTACAAGCTCAGGGGGTGAAGTTAGAAGGACATGGCATAACAGGCAGGGACGATGTAACAAAAGATGGGCTTGAGTTGCGTTATGAGATGTGTAAAATTGTTCTTTTTTCGGGGCTTGACCCATAGGAACTAAAAGTTAGGTTACCTCGGCCTCTGCAACTTCAATTTTCACCACTTCCACCACTGAATTTGCTGGTGTATTCTTCTAACGCATGTTGTTTTTTCTGAATGAGGATTTTGTCTATTCATTTAGCATCTTGCAACACATTGCAAATCAAAGTATTTTATTGAGTTATCACATCAACAAGTCCACAAATTGTTTCCACAGTTGGAAACATGCATTGTACCTGACCATTAGATGTCACGGTTAATGTAGTTTTGATGCATATGCCATGCTTTTAAAATCTTTAAACATACTAATCGACTTAATAACTTAAAACTTATTAAAGAATTTGTAATTCTGAAGCCACATAGCAACAGTTTCATCCCCTTCCTGGACCATCAGTAGTGACAGGAATCAGGATCTGACAGGGGGACCATGAGGAGAACTAAGATCTTCCATGTAGTGCAGCAGCTATTAAATCTGCCTCACTGCAAGAAGAGACAGGGAACTTCATTTATGTCAACATCACTCAGGTTTTCAGTATTTCGACATTTTGTTGTTGTTTGCCAAACAGAGAAAGAGAGTTGGGTGTAGTTTGAAGATGGTCGGGGTGGAACACAAGAGACAGAAGAAACAGAGCAAGTCAAAGTGAAGCTATGACAAGTAAATAAATTGCACAATAGGTGTAGCTTTTTCTTTTTCCGAAAAAGGGTGTGCAAGATTGGAAAATATACCCAATGTAATATTCATTCAAACATACAAATAACACTCAATGGAAAAACCTGAGGCTAGGAAGCGGCACGCAGCACCACATAATATGACCGGGCGTTCATAAGAACAAAGACGGGCGTTTGAACCAAGGAGGTGGAAATGCACTGTTGGGAAGAGGTGTAGCAGTGTATGACTTCTGGCTGTCACCCTTGGCAACGGCCCCTTCCGCTCCTTCTTGACACGCTGCCAGGGTGTCCATTGGCTTGTCACTTGTTCAAACCCCCCCTCTTCCCTCTCTCTCTCCCTCCGTCCCTTCTTCCCGAGGCCACAGGACCAGGGCCATCGAGGTACGACGTGCTGATTGATGTGTGTGACACACGCTTCCGGGAACCACCGTTGCCTGAATTGGGGGAGAAAATGTTTCTATTTTTGTCGCAGCGAATGCAAAGGTGACACACTGAAGAGAGAGAACTGTTTTGGAAAAAAGTGTCCAAAATCAACATTACGTTTGATGGCTCTCAATTAAAAAGGCTTTTCCCTGCAGTGTTTACGGTTGCCATGGAGCGAGAGCTGTGATTCCATTCATAATTGACAGTAATTATATCAGTCATTGGCTGCTCACACATTTCTATTTACATCAGTTTCACTAATCAATTCCATATCAATGATAATTGAAATAGAGTTTGACGAGTGTTACAAGACTTGGGACTTTAGAGATGAATATAGCTCATCCCCTCACTCTATCTCACTTATATATCACATGTTATCTCTAACCATCTCGCTTTTTCTCGCTCGCTATTTTTGTCACCATATCCTCACCTCTCTTTGTCGGTCCACCTTTCTCACTTTTTTTTTACCTTTGCTGTCTGTCTGCGCTTAACTCACTCCATCTCCCCTGCAAAGCGAGGGAGCGAGCAGTATGAGGAGGGGAGCATGTACAAGTGAATAATGGAGGAGGCCAGCTTCTCCCTAACGAGGTGTGTTTGATGGCCCACCTCAGCCCGGTATATATGTATGTGTGTGTGTGTGTGTGTGTGTGTGTGTGTGTGTGTGTGTGTGTGTGTACGTTAGTGGTCAAGGTGTTCTCCCATTCTCCTCATCATCCTCCATTATTCAGCGTCATGCCTTTTCCGTTTCTACCACAAAACCCTCTCAGATCGTGGCACCTGGGAATGAAATGTTAATAGACACCCGCCCACTCACTCACACCCACACATCACGGCCACACATCCATACAAACACATACACGCAAAGAACCAGTTCGATTGACATGACGTGGCATGGCTCAACAGCTTTGTTGCCCTTTTGCATCATTTATGGTCTTACAACAGGCATGACTGGTGGGTTTTTCAATCTCGGCACATGCCTGTGTACATTTGAAAGAGTGAGTCAGGGAGTTTCTCACTCAATTTCCTCTGTTCTGCTTCATTGCCCCACCTGTTCTTTTGTATTCTGTCTTCTCTTATTGTGGCAGCAGATTTATGGAGAGAAATAAGTCTCAGCACTAGTGACCCATGGAAAAACACATGAATGCGCTGAAACTCCAAACGTCTGAGATTGCCACCAGCACTTAAATAACTAACATACGTCTGACGATCGGAGGATGTTTGAGGTCAGTTAGTCGACTGACAGAATATAAATCAGCATATATTATGATTGTGATAAATAATTTGAGTAATTTTCCGGCTGTTTTGCCTCTTTTCTGTTTTATATCATTGTTACTTGAATACCTTTGGGTGGTTTTTGGGTGAAGCCACCTTGGGCGCTGGAAAATTGCAACTGGCATTTTTTCAGTTCTACTGACAAACCATTACCTAATTGAAGAAGTAATCTACAGATTAATGGATAATGAGAATAGTTGTTAGTGGCAGCCATTATTATTAAAACTCCACATCCAAATGTCACAAAGTTCGTTCATCAGGTGATTCATGCTTGCAGAATTGAGAAACTGTAAATGTTTTTAGCATTTTAAATGAACATTTTAATTAATTAACCCCATGACGAAAAAATCTATATACACAGCATTTATTCAAGTTAGCTTGTATTTGTGGATAGAAAAGCTGAAAACGTTTTTATTTTGATAATCAATTAATTGTTTGCCATTCACTGGTTCTTTGTGCTTGAATGTGAAGATTTGCTGCTATTCTTTGTCTTATATGAAAGTTAACTGAATATTTTTAAGGTTTGGACTGTTGGTCAGACCCTTATAGAATGTCCACATGATCTCTGGGAAATCATCAAGGACATTTTGATTCTACTCAACCCTTAGGCAACCATTGCACCCCAAAAGGATTAATAATAATAACCAAGAAAGCCGTCAGGAGATTAAACAATAATGAGATGTATTTGTGATCACCATAATTTATTTACACAGCATCACATACATTTGTACATCTTTGTCAAGCGTAGTGAGACTTTTTTTTTTCACTCCATACAAAACTGTCTAATAATTAGAAGTCACATGTTTCAATTACTAAACAGCATCACATTCAAACCAATCTCTGAAAAACTCCCTGAATACTCAGACTCCTTCAGGGGCTTCCCTCTTGGTTTCCCCCGTACTGACATGTACATGTATGAGTGTCTCAGTGGGATAAGTGATGAGATGTGTGAAATATGGCAAGTGGAGCACTCTATTAGGCAGCTTCCCCCCTCGCCTCCAGGCTTCCTTCTGCTCTAACATACAGAGAGGCTGGGAGAGAGAGACGTCGCAGAGGCTGTGCTGATGTGGTGGTGGGCCTGACTGAGATGTATCGAGGAGTCTGGGTTTGATTTTTAAACAGCTGAACCTGAACCAAACACCCACCACCAAAGAAGAAGACAAGCTTCCAACTGACTGACAGTGTGTGTGTGTGTGTGTGTGTGTGTGTGTGTGTGTGTGTGTGTGTGTGTGTGTGTGTGTGTGTGTGTGTGTACATGTGTGAGCTCTGACAGTGGGAAGCTGCAATGTAATTGCTGACACTGTCCAGAGGATTGAATGTAATGAAGGTAGCTGCTTACAGGCTGCTTCATTAGTACAGTCGGGCCCGGGGCACTCCCTGTGTGTGTGTGTGTGTGTGTGTGTGTGTGTGTGTGTGTGTGTGTGTGTGTGTGTGTGTGTGTGTGTGTGTGTGTGTGTGTGTGTGTGTGTGTGTGTGTGTGTGTGTCTGTGTGTGTGTGTGTGTGTGTGTGTGTGTGTGTGTGTGTGCTGTCTGTGTGTCTCTGTATCTGTGTGTCCGTGTGTGTGTGTGTGTGTGTCTGTGTGTGTGTGTGTGTGGGCATGTAGAACTCTGCATCCTGGGAAATAAGGGGAGTCGAATGGTTCACACACACACACATATGCACACACATACACACATGCACATACCACCCACCCACTCACACATTAACAAACACATCAACAAGCACTGGCAGCGCGTGGAACATGTTGATTGTAACTTTAATCCATAGGAGTTCATTTCCTCTGTGAGTTTGCGACTTATATGTATGTCTTTCTCAACAAAGGCTGCACTTCAGACAATATTATTTATATACAGCGATACTTCCTGCAAAAGGCCCTGTTTTGTTATAGCAACCCCACACTGCATTTTTGAGGTTATGCTGGATGTATTGTGTGTAATGGACTGAGGGATGTTGGGCTGCAACTAACGTTAACTAAACTAAAAGTTGAGTTCCTTTCTCTAGACTTCTTTAATGTGACCTCCACCGATTTTACACATCAGAGTCTGTTGACAGGTGTTGGGGAGTACTACTGCATATGTGATAAGAGAATGTGGGGGTGCTGAGTTAGAAAGAGAACATACCAGACCTCTGTAGCTTGCTCCACATCTCTGCTTGAGGCTAACAGCTTGAGGCTACATTAGCTGCGACGAGCATAACACACCTGAATCTCTGACCAAACTATTGGCAGTTAAGTTGCATTGTGGGTAATTCAGGTGTCATGTTTTGACAAGGAAAAGCAATTCATAGCAGATATCATCTTTAGTATTGCTATATCGATTGTGATACTGTTGAAACCGTCCATTGTGAGTCTGGTCGTGTTTTAGTACAGTGCTAAATGGGTCAAGTACTCTTTTAAAAAGTGTCTAGTGTGTAACATTTAGGAGGATCTATTGTCAGAAATGGAATATAATATGCATAACTATGTTTTCATTAGTCTTTAACGGCAATAAATAAGAATTGTTTTTGTCACCTTTGAGTGAGCCCTTTAACTCAGATGCTGCAGGTCACCTGGGGTTGGGTCGCAATGTGTCCTATAAGGCCCTGAATTAGAGAAAAAAAGACAGCAGACTTGCACGCCATTTTTTGTCTGTGATGAAACTTATGTCATGGTTAACTTTGCAGGCCGTCAAGGTTACGTGGATAAATCTAATTTAAGTTTTAATGTAATGGAGCTCAGCATTGGTCAAGCACAGAGGTCACACACTGCTGTACTCGTTGATTAGCCTCATCTTCATTCATGCTTCACAATCACTCATCAGCTGTTTAGCTACCAGCTGACTAGTAACATCCAAACATATTCAAATAACCTACAACTCTTAATGTGATAAATCCATACATTTTTGACATGAAACTACCTGATGGAGGTGTTGTTGGAGTTGTCACTGTTCAGCAAGCAGTAGCAGGAAGTTCCTTCTCCTCTGAGAAGCCATAGCCGGTCGTACCCTTAGCTTAATGCAGCCTGGTGTGCCGCTGCATAGTTTTGGGTGCTGCAGAGTTCCGCTTTGCTTTGTTCCAATGATTTCACGATGATTGTCGGCACAGTATGCTAAAGCCGCAGCTGTGCTGATCGGGCTTTTGTCTTGCCTTTTCAGAAGTGTGGCTGGCATGAAATGGGATTTGTGGGCAGGGAGCTGGGGCTGGTCATGAGGAGGGCAGCCGGTGGACCAGATGATGATGAAGCAGCCATCATTGCCACGTGGGAATCCTGTGGAGATGCAGTTTAGATTAACTTTCCACTTAGTGAACAATGTGTCACTTACAATATGGTTGTGTCCCCTGCTCCAGAAATCGGCTTGACAGCTGCACCTCTTGAAATGTGTTTGTCCCAATGAGGTTTGGGGTTGTGGATGTGCATTTGCCTTGCCCATCAAACGATTCCCCTGATCAGCATGAGTGTGGCCCTTAGCTTTGATCAGAATCCTGCCATTGATTCGGAATGGCCATCTGCCAGCCTAACCTTGACCCGTAAGATTGACTGTAGTCCCACCATAACCCTTGACCTCCATCTATCCCTCCCTTTGCCTCCGTTCTTCCCTCTCTTCCTTCCCTTGACTGAGAGATCACAGAGAGGCAGGAAGAACGTTAAGCTTCCTCTATGAATACCAATCAATACCTGATCTGATTAGGCCTCAGCACATATGTTTCACTACAACCCCTAAAAGCCAACAGATGAAGAGCCCCATTGCTAATGTTAGCCAATAGCTATCCATTTCAGAGCCCCTCCGCTTTCCAGCCCTTCTATCTTTAGTCATATTGAGTAAAGTGAAATGAACTGAGTGTTTTCAATGCCGATTAGCCCAGCTTGTCCAAGGATGCAAACTGGAATGTGTAGCTAAGCCTGGGTTGTACTGGTGCAGCTCTGGGTTTCCCTGCATCAGCAGCTTGTAAGCATGTAGGAGGAGGAGGAGGAGGAGGAAGGAAGAGAAGTAGGAGGGGGAGAGACGAAGGGATGTGAAGGCAGAAGGGGAGAGGAGGGAAGCTTCTAACGGGAGGTATCAGAAATGTGCAGCTATATTGATGCCAGTGTAAGCACATTTCTATTGAAATCAATAGAGCTGCTCTCCAGCTCATTTTGGCTTCTAACAAGAGAATGGTACCTGGCTCACTAATGGAGCAGCCATAGATAACACACACACAGAAGGAGCTGAGTTGGAAAAAAGGGAAAAAATATGCCAGTTAGGTGTGAATTCATTTATTTATTTGTATTTATGTCAGCCTGTAATGATGTAATCCTTGTTGTCTTTTACATATGTTGTTTTCTGAGCTGCAGAATTCTGTAAACCAGTCAGGATTAAAGGGTCAGTTCACACAAATGAGACAAAATCTGGCCATGCAGACAGTTTATTTGCCCAGATTTTGAGATATGTGTAAGATAAGATAAGATTTCTGCAGGGATCTGTTTCATTTCGGTTATAGTTAACAAAGTCAGATTCAGTTCTCAGTTCCAACACTAACATGTCTCTTATTGAACCTCTTATCTCTAGGAGCAATGTACAAAACATTTAGGTATATCTGCTATAGCTAATTAATATTATTATCTTCATGGCTAAAATGAAGCGTTTGACCTTTGAATGGTTAATGTGCTCTCTGTAAACTGGTGTCTGTAATCTGCAAAAGATTGTTTGTGAGTGTAACGACATATCACTCTCTAACACTTCATGACTGCTAGTGGAATATGTGTTTTTGTAGTTCAAAACCAGCTGATTGGTGACACTTCTCTAGAGAAATGATCCCATCACGTCAAAGACAGGAGACTTTTAAACTCATATTTTAAGTTTCTATTTTAATAGTATTTTATTGGGATCTCCATTATTTGGAGCAGGTATCTCAGGAAATAGCAATGTGTAAAAGTAAGTAGATTACACCTGATTACAAATGTTTCAGATACATTTAATTGAGATTTCATGTTGTCCGCTGCTCATCTCATTACTTGAAAAGGTAGATCTTATTGATTTTTTTATAAGTGCTATTGAACTGCAGCCCTAATTTTTCTGTAAATATAGATTGTTGAGGTCTGGTGTGTAACATTCAGGAGGATCTATTGGCAGAAATGGAATATAATATTCATAGGTATGTTTTCATTGGTGTATAATCACTTGAAAATAAGAATTGTTGTGTTTTTGTTACCTTAGAATGATTGTATCTACGGAGGGAGTGGGTGCCTTTCCACAGAGTCCACCAATCAGCCCAGAACGGACAAATGAAACACTGGCTCTTGGCTTGGCCTTTTTGCAAGTTTTGAGGCCACCATAGTTCCTCCTACACGCTTGGCACGGGAGGATGAGGCGAGGGCATTATAATCTGCAACTGCACTGCTAGATGCTACTAAATCCTACATATTGGACCTTTAATGTAATTTTTGCATTATTATGTAATTTAACACTTTGAGAGCAAAAAGTGAGATGTCATTGTATTAGCATGGTCTAGGTACTTCCCTTATAAACAGTCCCTTTTCTCCACAGACTGCTTGTTTAACTATAATGTGTACCATTAGTCAAATGCTACATCTGTGTGTTTTTTTCTATCTTGCACTGATACTTCAAATGGCATCTACAATGGCTTTGTAGTAAACTGCACCGGATGAATGGCTGCACCCATGCACTGCATATACAATACACACACTCATGTGTTCAGAAAACACACACATTTAGTTTGTGTGTATGTGTGTGTAAACAGCTGCTGGAAATGCCACAGAGAGCTGGCTTGCCTTGGGCCCTCTGCTATCGAAATGTCATGCTACATGGGGGGAAAAAGCTGTGATACCTCATCCACCCACAGCCACACACCTGCCCACCCTTCACATATCACATACACACACATGCACACTCCTGCGTGGCTATATGATAATGCCACACCAAGCCACAGACACATTCATCACGCCTGTTGTCATTTGAAACAAGCCTCATTATACTCAGAGCCTATGATTTATGATTAATATTTGCAAGGGGTGTGGCGGATCGTCAAGCCCCTCCAATCCATTGATTTCACTGAACAAGAAAAATGGAGAATGGGAAGAAGATGGGTGTATGGGTGGGGGATGATGGTGAAGCTGCAGGGGCATAGTCATGGCATAGGAAATGAGAAGAAGGAGAAGGAAAGTTAAAAGAGAGGTGTAGAGTACCATACTCCCTGTATTCCATGGTGCTGTAAATTGTCTCCGGAACTTTTCTCTGTGGCTTCATTAGTAAGTGTCTTTTCAATATTTATGGCTGTGTTAATAAAACATCAATACGAGAGGCCTTTGTGGAGAGCTGCAGGCTGTTGGTCGCTGCAGTCTCAGGCTTTTCACTGATATTTGGATGATAAAGAGAGGTTCAGGTGAGTGCTATGCAGAGTGTGAGAAGTTACTAGAGTGTGCTGACTGGGGTAGATCATGAAAAGAAGACGATGGATAGTTTTTGGACATGCACTGCCTCTTGGAAGATGGGTTTAGTTCATATCTAGAGTTGCTGAAAGCAATATTGTCGGCTATGATTGTTGGTGATTACTGATTACTGTGTGTTGAGGGTGGGTGTGTTTGGTGTGTATGTATTATTGGTTGCTATATTGGGGTTCAACCTCTGGGACTGGGGTGAACACTCAGGGTCAGCACAATCTTTCCTCCTCTTTCTATGGCACTGAAGGGACTGAAATGATTGATTTAATGATCAATTAATCTATACACCAGTTTTTTTTATTAATAATAATCTATAAAAGTCTTAAATTGCTTATCTTCTCCAACCAAATGGCCAAAGCCCAAAGATATTTAATTGACAATAAAAGAAAAAGCAGAAGGTGTGAAAATTGAATGAGCCCCTCTCTTATAACCCCTACTGAGGTGCCCTTGAGCAAGGTCACCAACCCCACATTATGGAGCTGCTCAGTGGTCAAAAAACCAGACGGTAGTTGTACTGACCAGTGTCCAGGTGTGACTATGTCCTGAAAAAGACAGCATTGCTCACAGTGAAGCAGGGACCAGTGAGTGTTTGGCATTTTTTCTTGTTAATTGACTTAAATGATTAATCACTTTTCACACCTTTTCGGTCAGTTGACTAATTGATTAATTGCTGGTCACATGCGCTCTGTGATGTACCTACATTTTCCGAATATGGATCCAAACTTAGGCCTTTTAAGGCCATGGCACACCAATCAAAAATTATCTCAAACAGACGATTACCTCCACAGTATGCATGTACTATGTATGCATAGCAATTTAATTTTACTTTTTAAAAGTGAAACTGAAAATGCAATCCTGACAGTATGGTGCGCTGTCAATTTTAAGTCTTTACCTGCGCAATATATTGTTACATTCCTACTGATCTGTCTTCTCCAGCTCACAACAAAGATGAAAAGCTCCTTTATGTTGTTTTCTTATTAACAACTGCTCAGTCCAGATTTTCTTCCAATATTTATGATATATATGATATTTCCTCCGTTTGAAGATGTCTTGCCACTTTTAAACACAATAGTACAAGGAGTATCTCTAAATTTCAGCAGATAACCTCATCACTCTCCATTTTGAGATCAGTTTTGAAGTCAACTGTTTTCTTTGGATTTGTTTGATCAGTGTGCCCTGAGCTTTCAAGCCTATCCTTGTGTGTTTTTCTCTGTCTTTACATCTTTTATCAACACGCAGTCTGTGGTCAATAAGGTGTAAATTCAGTCTGTACAGTTTTGGCTACCACATATTGCAATGTGTACAGAATTGAGATAATGTTAATACTTATTAAAGGTGTGGTCAGGCATTCAGGAGAAAGATAGTTGATTGTTCAGTCTCATTCTCCTGGGAGCATGAACGCCACCTGTTGTGCTGCGTGGCTCACTCTGAGACAATTTGTTTGCCACCAAAAGTGTTGGTATTTAGGAATGAGACTCAACAATCAACTATCTTTCTCCAGAATGACCCCACCTTTAATACTAGGTGTAAATGCAAAAGCACATGATTAGATGTTATCTAGGTATGGGATGTCCCAGTAGTTCACCTGGTAGAGTTCACACCCCATGTACTAAGGCTCCTTAAGTCTTTTCTGTGGCCCTTTGTTACAGGCCATCACCTCTCTCTCTCTTTCGCTCTTTTCGTGTCAACCTTCAGCTTTCTCTGTCCAGGTCTATCAGGTGCAAATATGGTCTTAATGTTTCTGTCTTATAGTTTTCACATCGGTATGTCCTCCCTTTCTCTGTGCTTTTAAATTATGAATTCCCCTTCAACTTTTGCCCATGTCCATATCTGCACTGTGAACAGCAAAGCACCTGGATGGTGAAAATATATCTGTATGGCAATGAAGAGGGAGGGGCTCAGCACTCAGTTGAACTCTCTATGTCCTGCATGGTTGCTCCCATCATTCCCTATCTCCTTCATCTTCCCCCTTCTTTTTCTCTCATTCTTCCTCTTTTTTTCACTCTCTCTTCCCCTTGCACGTGTTTTATTCATTCCCCTGCACCTCTCTTCCCGTAGCCTCCCCCTACCAGTCATTTCCCCATCTTCCCATTATACCTTACTACTCTCTTTCCTCTCCTACTCTCATTCGCTGCCCTCCCTCTTTGCTTTCGGAGTATTCCCACTGCTGCTCCCCTCTCTCCTCTTCTCTCTGTTCCCCCTCCTCTCATCCAGTGTGAATTGCTCTCTTAATCCTGTCAGGGTTAGGCTCTAGCTCACCCTCCCTCAACTCCACATGTCCATCCTACCACCACCTCCTCCTCCTTTACTCAGCCTGGGATGGAGCTGCCTCTCCTCTCCAGGGAGACAGGGAGGGGGAAAGTTGGTGGAGCCGGGGCCAGCGATGGGTCCTGCCCGCCTGCCTGGGACACAGCTGTGAAGAGCAGAGCTGTCTCTCCCTCTCTGTCTTTCTTTCTCTGCACATCTGGTGCGTGGGGGGACTGGGCCATGTTGTGCTGTGTTGTTTTGTCCTTGGCTCAGCAGGGTTGCCGGATTTTGGCCTGGCTACGCTGGAGTAGATTTGGATTTGAGATGCGGATCGGCTCTCTGCTGTACCCACACCAATGAGCCGGGCTCCTTTGCTGTAGTAAGCGATGGCTATTAAGCCGATAGAGTAATTATTAGCTGCAGTATTAGCGTGGGCCAAGTGCATTTTTTGGGCTGTTTCCCTCCGTAGTGTTCTTCAATGGCTGGCTCGGCAGTAGCAGGTGGAGTGTCGCACTCCTTGCATTATGTAACTCTACCCCAATTTAGATCTGACTTCAAATAAATGAAAATCAAGCTGCTGGTTGGCTCCTTTCCCCGCGGATATAAATAGCATTTTCAAATCTTATCTAGAAACAGTGTTGTAGAGGGGAGAGGCTTTGAAATGCAGCCCGACGATTAGGATCCCATTGTTCCGCTCCACACCCCCTCCATTCTCCCGGCTGCTTACAGTAAGCCTGAGGATCTGTGTGTATGTGCCTGAGTGTGTAGCCCCGCACATGTGTATGCGTTCATCTGCATCACAGTGTGATTGAGATAGTGGCTAATGGTAAGATAGCATGTGCATGTGCGTGGTGTTGTGGGTTTGAGAGTTTGTGAGTAATTGGTGTGTGTGTGTGTGTGTGTGTGTGTGTGTGTGTGTGTGTGTGTGTGTGTGTGTGTGTGTGTGTGTTGCTGCTGGGTGTGTCTTTGATGATGGATGCTGTGCTTCTGTTGCTTACCCCACTGCTCTTCTCAGAATTAACAAGGTTGCTAAGATACAGTGGGCTTATATTAGATTAGGTTATCTGCTGTTATTGCTGTTACTATATTTTACCCAGCACCGTGAAGCCTTTATTAATTTGGAAATTTACCCTGCCATGGAATGAAGATGCTGGTATTTGTGCACCACTGCTCCGCTCCGCTCCTCTCCTCTCCTCTCCTCTCCTCTCCTCTCCTCTTCTGGCTAGGAGGGGGTTGTAGTACTGAAAGCCCCCTAGTCAGATGTCTACCCTACCCCATTACAATCTGGAGGCGGGTCCATACCTCTATTCATCATTAAGCCCATTTAATCCGAGGCCTGGGGCCCAGTGTTTCCATTTGACACAGAACAAGCCAGTAAAAAAGGAGACATGAGGCAGTGATATCACTTTAGTTGAGGCTTATTGGTGTGCAGAGGTGTTGTCCCTCCCACCAGCAGATGTCAGCCCAATCCAGTGTTTGACCTCCATAGTAGCTTCTCTAGGGCTGGAGGGCCATTGGCAGTGCTGTTAGCGGATAAAGAACCAGAAACAATTGAGATGCCAAGTGGGCTGTTCAGACGAAGAAGGCGATGCTCTGCTATCCCTCCACTGGTGGATTTGCGCATTTTCCTGCACATGTGTAGATGTATTCATCAATTTTTTTGGACAAAATGAATTGAGCACATAGTCAAGATGATTAACATTTTAACTGGCAAAGCATGCTGAAACATGTTATATGCAAATTAATTTCTTGACTTCACTACTCATGTCCAAAACACACAAGACACATTTCTGTATTTTTCTTTCAAGAACAGCAGGGTATATAGTGCCATAATGATAGATAAGCACTGTCATAATTGGACGGGAAGCAGACTTTGGCACAGGCAACTCTAGGCGCTCTGTCTTGCACTGTGATTTGTAGCTCAAGTTGTGTAAAACTGCTGATCCATGGCAAGGTGTCCAAGGCTGTTGTGAGCAAAGGTAGGTTTATGTACCTGGAGTAAGATATATGTTTATGTGTGCAAATCCATACACATGTACACTGCGCATGTGAGCTGTGTGTTGGATGTGTGTGTGGGAGTGTGTGTGAGGACCTGCTATAAGGGAAAACCCGATTAGTGTGGGATCCCAGGGAGATAATGAGTGCTGACTGCTTTATGTCCTGGAAATGATTGAGTGGAACATAGCAGCAGTTTATGAATCCCCCTCTGCTAGTGGCTAACAGACTGACAGCACATAGCCTGCTAGCTACCTAAGCTTACTGTATGACAGATGGACGGCACCAAATCTAGAGTATTTGTATCAGAAAAAGACACCTTGCTACCTAAATTTCACACACAGACCAAACCTGGTCTGCCTGCTGACCCTGACAGCATCTATCCTACTTGTTAAACAGACTGTGGCTGTGTCCCAATTATGTGTTTAGACAATAAAGTGACAAAATGAAGTATACTCAAAAAGTATACATGTCAAAAAACATTCCCATACTGCAATGCACTGAAGAGGAGCTCTGAAAAGCAGTGGATGGTGGGGAAACAGCTCTGGATGATCATTTTGAAAACAAAAAAATAAGAAAAGTAATATTACATTCAAAATTAACATATCCTTTTGACGGGAAATACACCCGTCCTTCCCACCTCGATTTCACATTTATACACAACTCTCGCCCTCTAGTTCTCCTGAAGGTCTTATGGTGTTGTGAGTCAAATAGCAGTAGTAGAGGTCCTCACTCGTAACTGTGATGGAAGGTCCTGAATTGCCCATATCACAGTAAGGGTGAGCCTGCTAGATAACCTAGCTACATGTGGTGTAATTAATCATAAAGTCCTGCTGTATCATAATAAACATTCCTGGATCATAAAGTCAGACATCTCTGGTTAGGTTCTTACTGGACACCCTGTAGTGGACCCAGTTAACCAGTTTTAAAATACAATAAAAAGCTTTGAAATTAGATGAGGGCATTTGCCTCCAAATTGTGTCACATATATTTTTCCCTTTGTCTGATCTTATGATCTCTATGAAAGGACAGAAATGGGCACAATACTTAGTTATCTGTGTTACAAAACAGTACTTCTATTTGGTTGTATTGTCCACCGCCATTTGTCTTACCCCCTGAGGGCAGAGAAACAAAGCTTAACATTTTTATTTTTTTTTTATAAATACTTCTCGAATTCCTTCCTATCAAGCAATAATTCCTTCCATTCATTTTCTCTCCTTAGACATTTTTTCCTCCCTTATCAGTTCTCTTCCCTGTAGTCTCTTGATATCATCCCCAGTGTCCTGATCCCCCCCCCTGTGGTTTAGTGATTAACCCTTTAAGAGCATGCATGAGTGTTTGTGTTAGGGTGTGCATTTCTAGGTCCCATGTGTGAGTGGTGTTGCCCTGCATAATGCTTCTGAAGCTCAAGCCTCCTGCTCTCCTCCCACTGCTGTAGCCTGGGGACATCCAGGCTTCTCCACTCACACACACACACTCACAGGTAGAGGCAAATATGAGATGACAGGAGTCAATAAAGGCATAGGCACCAGAAAATAGATATTAGATTGAACAATTATTAGAATTAAAGAAATTCCCATATGGATAAATACAGTGTGGTTTAAGACATTTGTATGAGAGTATCATCAAAGGTACTACATCTCAAGCACGTAAAGCCAGTCGTCAAACTAAGTTGAAAATTGCGCTTACTTATTTTACGTACTGTTACTGTGTTTTTCTTTAATGGATTTTCATAATTTTCATTTTACTGATTAATATTATTATTAGTTATGAGTGTGTTCATTCTTGACCTTGGAAACTTTGAAAACGTAACTCCAGATCCACTTTCTGGCTTTTTCCATAACATTCAACCACACATTAATATCATTATTTAGCACACACAAATATAAGTTGATGGAGAAACGCAAAAGAAGAAACAAAAAGGTGCAGGTGCATTCTTTAGTTACAATCAATATAAGGAATGTCAGATATGAAAATGAAATGAACTGGCTTGAATTTAAATTGCATTGACAAGATGTGAGCTTCTACTTGCCTTTAAATATTTCTGCCGAATAGCAGGATGATATACTGGTAGTCTTGAGAATGAACCTGTCTCAGCTCTGACAGCTGTCTGTCTGGCCTTAGCTGTCTGTCTTCTAGTAGTTGTTCAGCCATGTAGAAGCATTGACCTTTATCTTGCTGTGTACTGTATGTCCAGTGGGGAGTAGCGCCCTCTGGGGTGGGACGAGGTCACTGAATTGTGTCTTCACTTTCGCCGTGAGAGGCTGCTCGGGGATCAGGTCTGACTCTGAACTAGTCGCAGGGTCGGGAGAAAAGCTAAGTGGACATCTGTTGTGATGATTAAATCCTTGGTTTCCCCTACATTGCGGATTTTAGGACGCACACCAGAGATGATGCAGTGCACAGCAATGTTGGGGGGAGGGGGGCAGGTGAAAGATGATGAAAGCTAAGCTGCAGATTTACCTGGAGAAAGGTGCATGGGCGGAGCTCAGGAGGTGGCTGGGAGCAGCGTCACAAATTCTTGCGCACCTTCCCCTCTCTCTCTCCTCTTCCTCCATCCTCCCTCCCTCTTCCCCCTTCTCTTCCCCTGTCTTCAGCTCTTGCACAGGATCACATTAATATTCCTTTGAAGCCTGTTTCAACTGCAGCCAGATCTCCCTCTCCCTCTCTTGCACCCTCACTCCCTCTCTCCCTCTTTTTGTTTCCCCCTTTTTCTCTCTCTCTCTCGCTCGCTTTCTTTCTTCCTTTTCCGTGCCATTGTTTTGTAGAAGGGATCGCTTTCCTACCATTTCTACTAACCAGTGCAGCAGGGAGGGGCAGTTTTATTACCTTCAGTCAGGAGTTCCCCTTGTTGCACACATGCACACACACATACACACACACACATAGAGGGGTGGTGGGTACCGATGCCTTTGACAGAGCGTGTTGATTGGTTCAGAATGGTTGCTGCCTCTTGTAGGAGAGTGGAACGGCTATTTTTAGATCAAGGGGTAGCTGGGAGAGAAAGACTGAGGAGGGCTCTGTGTGTGTGTGTGTGTGTGTGTGTGTGTGTGTGTGTGTGTGTGTGTGTGTGTGTGTGTGTGTGTGTGTGTGTGTGTGTGTGTGTGTGTGTGTGTGTGTGTGTGTGTGTGTAAGGAATACTGCAGTCTTGAAGGAAGTTCCCTCTTCACATACTACACACAAACACACACGCACACATGCACTTATGCAGCAGTGCCCCTCTAAAGCCAGGGTGGTGTGTATTCCATGTGCTTGCTCCCCTTTTTCTCTCCTCCCTCAACCTTTTTTCCTCACTATACACCCACCACCCCCAACCCCCAGCCCCCCCCGCCCGCCCTCCCGCAGTCTTTCTGTCTCTCTTGTTTCTCCCTCTCTTTCTCTCTTTCTGAGCTAGCTTGGTGTGCAAATGTCAGCACTCTCCCATTTATTTGCCAGAGCCCAGAGCAACGTCCTGCACCCTCTGTTTACCTCTGTCTCCACAGCGCTGCCCCATCGGCACTGCTTTTCTCCTCATCACCCCTCCCCCTCTTCTCTCTCAGTAAAAAAAAATCACTCCATCCTACATCTTTTCATCCCCTCTTCTCTGCCTCAATCTCACATTTTCCCCACCAGCATCCCTCCATCCTTTCCAGCTCTGGTGCATTCCTTCCCTTCACATCCCCCCTTGTCCATCCCACTTCCATTTTTTTTACACCTTTCTTGCTTCACCCATCCACTCAACCCATCCCTCCACCCCTCCTCTGCGTTCATGGATCATGGCACTTCATTGGAGTAACATCATGACATTTCCAGTCTTGTCTACAACTAGCGCATCAAGTTTTTTGGATTAAACCCACTGCACCACCACCACCACCATCACCACCCCTCATTCGTTTTTGCATCTATTTTAAGACACGAGCGTGTCCGTTCACGTTTGGCCCCGTCAAATCACAAAACACCTTGTCCCTCTCTTCATCCTCCTCGTCTGTCTCTTTCTGTCTTCTCTCACTTTGTTATTTTTTTTCCATTTTCCTCTCCCCATGTCATTGTCTTTCTCCCTGTCTCACTCTATCCGTCACTCTATCCGTCTGTGATCACCGTGATGACTCATGTGGCTCACACCTGCTCTGCAGTCGAGGGGGCCGCCGTGGAGGGGTTGGAGGCGACGAAGGTGTGGCTTCACAGAGGCTCAGTGTGATCAAAAAGTGTGCAGGGTGAAGGTGGCGGGTGGGACGTCTGTGTTCGCTTTACTCACATAGTGGCCATGTTTGATTTGCAACATAATTTGGGAGGAAATGATGCAGAAGACAATAAAGCAGATAAACCAGACATAGTTTTCATATACAGATACACCTGCCTTATTTAAGTGGAAACTGACAAGTGGGGCTGCAACAACTGAGATCATTTCTAATTTAGACATAATGTAAGAATCCTCTATGTCAGGATACATTTTCGGGGGGGATTGGGGGGCGGGGGGTTGAGTCACAGGAGTGAAATCGGGATCAAAATGTAAGAGTGAATACAGACATGTTTTCAAAACTGCACAGGACAGGATGTGTTTGGATTGGAGCATCTTGAATGTTGTTCATCTAGTTTTCATCAGCTGATCATTTGGGCGTATATAGTCAGTGAGTTGGCATTTGTGTATTTACGGTTTGGACAATGCCTATGATTTAAAATCAATTTGAGTTAGAGCTCTTAATGCATTAATTTTAGACTGCTTATAAAGTTGTGTACTAATTTCATTTTCTTCTGTCTGTCCATCCAGTGAGTGACAGCTGTTTTCGTAACCTTGCAGAGGACCGCAGTGGCGTCAACCTCAAAGATCTCGTCCATGATCCCTCCCTGTGAGTATTGGTCTTTTCATGAGAATTCATCCTACAGAAACGGCGACACGCAAACAATCCTTTATTCCAGAATTAAGTCCTTTAACTAACCTTAAATCTACCACACTATAAAATATGCACATGAGTGTGTGTGTGTGTGTGTGTGTGTGTGTGTGTGTGTGTGTGTGTGTGTGTGTGTGTGTGTGTGTGTGTGTGTGCGTGTGTGTGCGTGTGTGTGTGCGTGTGTGTGTGTGTGTGAGCTTGTATGTGGAAACTGAGCTCTTTTTGTGCAAGAGTGTAACTAAGAAACTAAAAATATCTCTTTAACACAACATGTCGGAGCTCAGTGTCACCCTATAGAGAGAAATCCCCAGCATGCATGGCAACAACAAAAGAGCTGCAGCATTTTTCTGTTTAAGGATGGCGCTTGGTAGCTGCAAGAACTCATTATTTGCTCAAAGTAGCTAAAGGAGGTGAAATCAACAATTGTTTCCCTTAGCAGGGATGTTATCAGTGACAAAAGAGTATGAAAAACACACAGGAAAACAACCATTTCCATCACAATTTAACTTGTGCTCTATTGTAATCTCCCGTAAACCACTGATTATTTTCATGGTCAAAAGTATGTGGACCAACCAGACATTACACCTTTATTCGATTGCTGAACATCTCATTCCAAACCCTGGGAATTAATACGCTGGTAAACAGCATCTGCTCTTTTGGGAAGGTTTTCCTCAAGATTTTGGAGCTTGGCTGCAGGGATTTGCTCCCATTCAGCCACATGTGTGTTAGTGAGGTTGGGTACTGATGTTGGGCGATAAGGCCTAGCTCACAGTTCCAGTTCATCCCAAGGTGGGATTTGATATGGTAGAGGTCAGGGCTCTGTGCAGGACAGTCAGGTTCTTCACTTTGTGCACTGTCATGTTAAAACAGGATAGGAAAGGGATCTTCCCCAAACTGTTGCGACAAGGTTGGGAGCACCCTTAGTTCAGTTCTAAAAGGTACAAAAGTACACCTGTGTTCACACACATATTGAATATTTCAGCTATAGAAGTCCACAGCAGAAAGGAGGTTATGTTTTAAGTCAGATTTTCACTTGTCACTGATCAATAACAGTCTTTTATACATTGCACATATAACACATTGTCTTGGACTGTGACTCAAAACACTATGAGCTGACACGCTTCTCTAGACATCCAAGTCATTCTCCATACAGCCATTGATTTGTTGAAGCTGCCCTGCTCCTCTGTCACAATATCACACCAGTCAATATCACTGGAGTGTCACCATTCGCCCCGCTATGGGACCCTGGGTTGATCCATGCTTGTCATGTCCTTTACGGTATGTTTATTTTGAGGCTGACGTGTAATGTACGTGTCTGTGTGACACAGAGAGGGAGTGTGAGGAGGCTGGTCATGTCATGTGCGTCACGCTAGATAGAGCGCCAGCGAGTGAATAGGGATCCATTGCATGCTTATTTGTACAGTATGCCCACTTGGGATTTCCTGGAGTTGTTTTGTATTGTTTTGTTTGTGTATTCGTCCGTACACGGGAAAAAGCTTTAATCCATGTAAGTGTGTGTGTTTTTTGGCTTTTATACATAGTTATGTATTTCATAAGGTCATGTTTTTATTACAGGGTCTGACTGGTAGGGTTGTGTCTCTCATTCAGTTTCTTCCTTGAGCTAACACTGCTTAAATTTGCTTTTGTGAGCAGCATTATGAGGATATGGTATTGTTTGACTGATTGTGGACAGATGATTAAATAGGAATATAGTTTTAATTACAGTGAGTATCTTAATCTGGCATCTGGCTTATATTATATATATTCATATATATTCATATATATAAACCTATGTGTTATGTTTTTATCAACATAATAAGGATTTAACGCAAGTGTCTGCAAAATATTCCCATCACTAAACATTTCAGGAATTATTAGTTGGCAACATGTTTAATTTTTTTTCTCCAAAATACCGGCTTGTGGAAACTCAAGCATCACAGGTTTAGTGTTTGTTTTTAGGCAATTCAAAGTACATGGTGTTAGTTAACTATTGAAAAAGTCAATGACGACTTGAAGCACACAGTGGTGGTTAGAGTACTGAAATCTATACTCTATATGTAAGTACAGTTTCTCACATAAAAAATGACTCAAGCAAATTTGAAAATTACCTTTTGTGAAACCTACTTAAATATAAAGTACCTGGTTAATAAATCAAAAGTTACTTTCCATTTTAATGTTTTTAACTTCACACCTGTGTAAAAGCCCAACAGACCACTAGCTAGTTAATGTCATCATCATACCATCAAAGGTTAACGTTACACATGAAAAATTAACATTACATGGCTTTTAACCTGCAGTATGTGCAACTAACTCCAGTGTGTTTTTAAAAGCAAAGATCTCAGTGTTTTTCTGGAGGCACAGCAAGCACTTCATGTGTCTGATGTCATTTTTAGATATTGGTATAAAAAGTTGCCAGATGTGTCCTGGGATTGTCGCTGGAAGCTGCCTCTTGTTCTGGGTTTTGCTCTATGATCATCGCATCATGGTCAAAAGACAGGTGATGTTTATTTTTCTTCCAGAAAGCTGGCAAGTTGGCCACTGCAGGTGTAGTCGAGGTGTAAATGGCAAATTTAGCAAACAGTAGAACACTGGCTCAAAAATATACCCGAGTAAAGAGTAGCAGTATTCTTTAAAATAAGAAACATGAATAGTACTGATTCCTAAAAAAAAAGTGAGTTTACTTTTTCCTCTTATAGGATTATCTCCTAACCTGCCTTTAACCCAATGGTGTCAAAGTCCTGTACTATGTACACCTACGACCCACCCCGACCACCTTCCTTTGACTTATCTGCAGAACACTTCTGGTAGTTCCAATCCAGTCGTATATAAAGATTTTGTAATAGAGTTCCATATTGACACAAGAGATATAAGAGGTGGATTTATATAATGAAATATTTGGATGCAAGTCAAGCCAAGGTCTGCATTCATGGCACCCTAAGGAGCTTTGGATTCCACTTTAATGTTGCCACTATAATAATTAAAGAGAACTCTTGATGTTTCTAATTTCTGAAATCAATGTTTAATCAATTGTGCACTCCTGATGGAGAAAATGTTCATGGAATAAAATCGTTTTTAAAAAGGTTTTTTCAAACCTTGACTAGGTCTCCTCTATGGGAAATGAGTGGACTTCCAGTGATGGTTGATGGTGCTCAGTGTGGATGCAGAGTTAGGGGCTCGGTGGTCCACTTACACAACTAAAAAGGCACTTTTGATGAAGGTGTATACCAATTAACTGAGAGGGTTGATCTTGGATTAAACAGGGCGCTGTTAAACATGTAAATTGCACCATTCGGACCAGCAGTCAACGATAGTGTCCCTGTCTGCTGTGCTGATGGTAGCCCATGCAGACGGGCTCCGGCTGACCTCCTCCGGCCTGAGATCCTCCATGCCATGTTAATCCACGCCACACCACGAGTCAGCGGCTCCATCAGGTTGACCAGCCGGAACGCTGTGCCCTCAATGTGCCACTGCTGCTGTGACAGAGACACATAGACAGAGACAGAAAAAGAGAGAGAGAGCGCGGGGGAAGGGAGCAGGGAAGGAGGGAGGGGAGTATGGGGCCACAGCAGGACACATAACATAAACTATAATCACAGGCACACATAAACACACACACACATATTGGCACAAGCAATCAATCAGTCTGCCCGGTTTGGCACTCAGGAGCATCCAGAGGTGTGGCAGGTGGAGAGAAAAATGAAATGTGGCAAAAAAGAGAGCAACAGAGGGGGGTCAAACAAATGATACTCAGACTCAAGGACACACAGATGAGGCTGGGGTGGGTGTGTGCATACATGTGGGTGTCCTTGTGTGTGTTTTCTGTATTCATCTTTACATTTACCATTGTGAGCGAGCACATATTTTTGCATGTCACCACGCGTGAGTGCGTCCGTGGGTGTTTCCGATAATGTGAGCCTCCCTCCCGGGCTGTTGAGCCAACTCTGCGTCTCTGCCCTCCAGCGACTTGTGTTGTAACAACCTTTGTCAATTTTACAAATTGTCATGGCTAAGAATAGCCAGAAGTCAATCAGATGGGTGACAGTAGGCCCAATTTCACAGGAAGGAGGCAGACCGGGGACAAGGACACACACACACACACACAAACACACATACACATAAACCTGTACTGAGATCCAGCATCATAATATCTATAACACATTTTTATTTAGATCAACTTGTGAAAATACTTAATGTTCAATGCAAAGTGAAGTGATAACACCACCATCCAAATCAAAATCAATAAGTGATTACAGGCAAGTTGTTAAAGCTGCTGTAATCAATATTTCTATATTTACAATGGATCAAATGACTATGTATAATGTGAGAGCTGTCACTCAGAGTGATAAACACAAAGAATTATCACCAGACTCTACAGTTGCCCTCAGCTCTACAGAGCATTTTAGCTTCTTTCAGCTCATTGTTTTGGTTTTATGGCTCCCAATTCCACTGTGTTGGTTCACTCTCACAGCTCTCATTAGAATTGAGGAAACTTTTTTGAAACCCGCTCTACACTACCTGCTCATCACCTAACATCAGACAGACAACATTAGCAAATAGCTGGTGAACAGAACAAGGTGGTGGAGCCTTTAGCAACTAAAGAGACAGATATTTCCCTCAGGAGTTGGAGACCAAAACAGAGCAAATAGGGGAGTAAATACTGGACACAGATCCTCACATTTAACACTAATGTTACTCCTTATCTGCTGGATGTGTAAAACTGTTTCCACTGGCCCAAAAAATCACTAATGTAGGTTTGACATTATAATGCTGCCTCTGACTGTCAGTTCAGTAGTTATTATATTTTGGGGCTGGTGGATGAGTTTTATTCAGTTAAGGTCTAGTTTTGAATCAAACTGCTTATAAAGACTGTTCTGTTATTGTTTTTGTTGTTTAAATATGCCCCTTGGAGCTTGCCTGCCCCCATTTTAATATACAATTGATCAAGTAGTGCCACGTATTATGTATTGTTGTGATGGTTATGAAGGCTTACATTCCAGTGGAAGAACAATTCACTCATCACTTTTATTACTGTCACTTGTCACTCGGTCACTTTAAATTTTCATTTTACCATAACGCAGAATTATTGTGTATTGTTATGTATTGTCCCACATGCCAGTGCCAAAGATGAATTTTTATTTTATGTAAATTTAATGGACAATAAAGCAATCTGAATGTGAATCTAAGCACTGTATAAGGTTAATAGAGTTTTTTGTATTAGGATTATAAGGCAATAACAACGGCTACAATGATAATTCAGTACAGTCAGTTCAGCTTGAAGATTCGGTGCTAAAGATGAATTCATATATGTATACTGTCAAACAAAAGTAGAAAACCTGACTGACTTTGGTTTGACTCACCTTTTCGGGACTCCCTGTAAAACATATTTTTGATTACAACATGTGACTCAGTTGTGTGACTGCAAAGTATCAGCGAGGCTCTACCTGCAGACACAAGCAAAGGTGTAGTTTACATTGCAAGTCATTTGAACACACATATGAGCAGTGCTTGTTGTGCCACAGATGTCAACTTTGTTGTTTAAATATATGAAGTGCGTTTGATATGTGGTGTGGCTGGGATGGTTCAGAAAAAGAAATGAGAGTGGGGGGACTGTCAGCAATGGCAGATCTGAACCAGGATGACATTTATTCTGTAAATAAATAGAACGCTTGTGGGGTGGAGTGGTCCGCAGAATATTTTATAGTGTGGGCGTGTGTGTGAGTGTGTACGCGTGTGTGTCTTTCTTAGGCGGCGTGCGTGTTGTTTAGTGGCTGTGAGTGGAGTCATGAAAGTGGAACCCCTTGCTGAGCACTCAGAGCTCTCATCACGGTAGGGATTTGAAGAGGTGGGCTAGTCCACTCCTCCTCCTCCATCCCTCCATCCTTCCCTCTATCAGCTAACATGTTGAGAGGTGACCCCTTGAGAGCTTTCCTACATATGGACGAACCAACAACTCAGCTGTAATGGGACCGACTCCATGCTACTACAGGGAGTGTGGAGATGGCCAAGGCTCTCCTCTCCTCCCTGGACCGACTGTGTGTGTGTGTGTGTGTGTGTGTGTGTGTGTGTGTGTGTGTGTGTGTGTGTGTGTGTGTGTGTGTGTGTGTGTGTGTGTAGGAAAGCAAGAGAAAGAAAGAGAGAGTGAGATTGAGTGCCCTGTACAAAGAACTTGTATTATTAATGAAATCACCCTGGCAGATGGGTCTTATCTTGGAAGTGTCCCACAACCACAGAGATTTGCAGCTGGCTCACATGCGTGCACATACACACACATACTTTTGCCTCTCTCTTGTTAAGTGTGCCCCTGACAGTCTATCCCTCCTTTTTCTCACTCTTCTCACTCTGTGCACCTCTCTTTCTCTTTACCTCATCCTATCTTTCTCTCTTTATCCTCCTTTCTGCACTCGTCTTTTATTCATAGAAAGATTTGGCCGAGGCGTCCAGGCTTTCAGGCCAAAAAACCACTGCCATGCTCTCCCTGCTCACACCCCTCCACCTGCCCCGCTCTTCCCCCTTTCCATTCCTTCCTCCGCCCGCATCAGGATTTGTCCACACCTCGAGCAAAAAAGACTTTATTCCGGGCTGCAGTTTGAAGAAGAGCTTTATGTGTCTTAACCCCCTGCAGTAGAAAGAGACATAGATGGGTGTTTGAGATTAAAATGTTGCAGGCCCTTTCCCCTCTAATAGGCTTCCCTCAATTCAGAGCACACCCTCCCAAATACAGCACTCTATCTGCAAAGAAGCCAGTCATGCTGAAACACACATTTAGGCACATACTCATAAATACACACTCACATCTATACATAGTGCATACCCATACTGTATATACATGCATGTAGCAGTTGGAGCACCGAGTTTTTTACGTTGATCCAAGAAATCTGTTCGTTGTTTATTGTTATTCGCTATTTTTTCAGGGATGTAGCGAGCTAGCTATGTAGTAAAATAGAAAAGTTACATTTTTATTCCTCCTACAAAGCTCTTTGCTGATTGGTTGAAAATATATTTACCATCATTGGTCCCAGCACCAGACTGATTTAAACTGCTGAATAGTTGAGTAGTAGAGTTGTTTAGGTGATTCAGAGGTCCAGGTGGTACCAGGCCAGTACAATATACGGGTATATACACTATATCCACATACAGTAGATACATATTTGTGTACAAACATGCATACACACACAGAGAATATATGCACGCACACACATTTCTTCTTGTACTTAAACATTCTAAACACTCTTTTTCCAGTTTATTAGGTACACATCTAAATCTAATGCAGTCTAATACAACAGTCCTGCAATAAATCCTATTTTCATGAAGGATATAATGTTCCGTTTTTATTAAAACAGTTTTAAAGAGGTGTTGATTCAACTGTATGGTCATTTTGGGGGCTGCAGTTTGTGGTGTGGTTGAACTGTTGTATTGCCTTATACTAACTGGTGTTTCTATTATTTTGTCCTCCTCATTTACATCAACGAGAGTAGGCTAAAAAACAGACACTCCTCTCTGCACTGTAAATGCACTTACATGTGAACACATACTGTATGTGTATACATATATACCTGCAAAAACACATATGGTACACTACTTACTATATACATATGCACAGTATATACCCATAAAATACATACATATATGTACATCCATATTTAAACATACATGAATATAGATAATATACACACAAATACATGTAGTGTGTACCACAACACTTAAAAAACTACTCAAGTAGATCCTCATATGTAAAACTATCTGAAGTTATACACACTACATGTTGGCTATGTATCACTGCGTGTACACATAGCAATACAATACACAAACACACATTATGTTAATACAAATACATATTAACATAAATACTGCAGACTGTATATACTATATAAGCACGCAGCACATGCATACTGCAGAGATACATTTTGTGCTTATTGACAGCACATGCACGCACACACATCTCACCTTACAGACATTTCATGCAACATGCAACTCCACACGCTCAAAAACTGTCCAGTCAACAACATTCTGCCTGCGCATAGAAATGGCATCCCCGATAGTTACAACAACAAAAAGAGAAACACAAACATTCACCGGCACGCACAAACTCTCTCTCTCTCTCTCTCTCTCTCTCTCTCTCTCTCTCTCTCCAACACACACACACACACACACACACACACACATACACTCTCACGATGAACAACACAGCAACTAGAGGCTTCAGGCAGGAGGGGTTGCCTAGGAAACGGTGGGAAGGAACCCTAGTTATTTGTGTTGAGCATATTTTCATTTGGGCTGAAACAGAGAGGCATAAAAACCCCAGGAGAGGGGGAGAGGTGATTTGTCCTGACAGCTCCTTTACTCTCCCGAGGTGTAACACAGACACAAACACACACACACACACACACACAAACGGACGAATGCACGTGCATGAACACAATCATACACACACAGAGATGCCAAAAAAAAAAAAACTCCCTCCCAAACACATCAGGAGAAGTAAATCACTCGTGCCATCACTGGAATATCAGCAGGGGAGTGTGTGTGTGTGTGTGTGTGTGTGTGTGTGTGTGTGTGTGTGTGTGTGTGTGTGTGTGTGTGTGTGTGTGTGTGTGTGTGTGTGTGTGTGTGTGGGGGTGCACAAGTTAGTGGATGCTCCAAGTGGCCCTACATGCGCAGTGTTTCATGAAAAAAAAAGTGCTTCTTAAATGATTCTTTCTGACTTATCTGCCTCTTTTGTCAGAACCAGACAGCTTCCCTCTGAGTTTCATGCTTCATCTCCATGCACGCTTGCTGCGGTATTTTTTGGTGTTGTCTTGCTTTGCGCGTCTCTCTGCTGCTCCGTTGCACAGTTTGAAAACTGTGCAGAGCCGATGGATTTGGTGAAGGATCTTTCCAGGGTGCAAAGTGTATTCTTGTAACTCGGTGTGTGTGTGTGTGTGTGTGTGTGTGTGTGTGTGTGTGTGTGTGTGTGAAGGGCGAGAGTTTATGTGGATAAAAAAAAAAGCATCATGAAAGGCAGAAAAATAGCGGATGTTTTAATGTTCACAGAGTTCATGGGTATTTGTCTGAGGGAGGGTATCATGACGTTTAAGTGGCTGACGCGGAGGGGAAACATGATGCAGTAGTCTCCCAAAAATAGCGCTTCTTAAAAAAAGAAAAGGGTTACATAAGGGGTGTCTGTGCAGAGCCTTCACCTTGAGCCTGGGGTTGTTCTTTTTGCAGTGTTATACCCAGTGTAGCCACAGGAGGGCGCCATGGATTGCTGTTCAGAAACAGCAACAGCAGCAGCAGCTGCTCTGTCCTTGTCAGAGCTCCCTCTTCAGTGGGCCATCCTGTGGAAAATCCTTTCAGGAGGGGATGTTCAAGGGCATTCTCTCTCTCCTCCTCATTTTATGTTATATTTCTATGTCTCTCTCTTTTCAGTCTCACTCAGTCATCCTCATTTCCTCTATTTCTCTTTCTTCTTGTCATCTGTTTTCTTTCTCTCTCCATCTGTGTTTTCACAGGTGTGCATTTTTGTGAATGACAGATGTAGGGTTAGTTTAAAAGTCTTGTTTGCTGTCAGACCAGGAAATGAAGAACAGACATTGCTTCAGTCAGATAACTGCCACATTTACAAGCTTTGGGGGTTTTTTTAGGGGTAGTTTCTGCTTTATTACTCTGAAAAAGACAGAGGTGAGCCCACAATATCCCAGGTTCACTACTTAACCTGCTGATCCACTTGGACCTTCCGCTTGTGGCAGCAGGGCAGTTATATAGACAGGTCATCCCGAGTTTAAGCTCGCTGCTTCTGCTAAAGAAAACACTGACTTCTGACAAGGTCCACAGTTCCTTAGCCGACCTTTTTGAGCTCCCTGTGCAAGGATAGCAAGACAAAAGAGGATTTTCTTGCAGGGATCAATAAAGTATCTTGTCTGGAATGTAATACGTTAATAACTGTATCTGTAATCTAATGACTTTCTTCCTCTCTCAGGTTGGGGGGTATGATCTCGGCCTACAAGATAGTGCCAGATGAGATAGACGAAATCAAGGTATGTAATCTATCAATCTGTCTGTTTATCTACTGTATCTGTCTACAGTAACTGTAGTGATGATTATGATTAATCATGTGTGTTTGTGTGTGTGTGTGTGTGTGTGTGTGTGTGTGTGTGTGTGTGTGTGTGTGTGTGTGTGTGTGTGTGTAAACCACAACAGGAGACTCTGGTGGACTGGTGCGATGAAAAGGAGCTTAACCTCATCCTTACCACCGGAGGCACCGGCTTCGCCCCGAGAGACGTCACACCAGAGGTGGGTTTAAATGTGTCAAGACTGTTATTTTTTATTTTGTTTTGTCTAGAGTCATACATACTAGTTTGGGCATATCTGGCTGTCTAAAGTCTCTTTTTATTGTTTGCAGTATTTGACGTAAGTATTGCAAACTGTGTAATGAAGCTGGAGAGTTGTATTAAAATGTAGCCGGAAACACGTTACATAAGAATCAACGAGGACAGCTTGGGGTGAAATATGGACACTGTTTTGGTAAGAGGTCATATAAGGGTGAATTGATGTTATACAACTACAACAGAAGTATGATGATAGCGAACATGTACAAGACATTTGTTTTGTTTCTTAGAGCGAACGGCTGTTGAAAGGTAGATCTCTCCTGTTGCTGCTTTATTCAGCCTGTTCTTGCTGATTACGCACGTGTGTTGCAGCACTGATTAACACACAGTGTAATTAGCCCCGCGGTCACATGGGAAATAAAGAGGCAGAAGTTAGATCCTTATTGATTGACTTTTTTGAAAAAGATATGGGATCATGTAGCAAGCAATTTAGAGATAAGTGTTTATACCAGTAATAATAGATCAACTACAGGAGAGGTTACACACAGTGTCAGATTTTCTATTTCTCTATTGTCTCGACATATTTCAGAATTATTTACAAATTAGTTGTTTATAATTGGCATCAGATTAACTACAGATTTCAGATTTCAACCCCAGATTGTTATGATTATATAATATATGATGGGTTACAATATACAATATAATAATGGGTTTTTGTTAGTAGTAAAACTGCAATTACCCCAGGTTTTGTACTATATTACTATATTTTAATTCATATCTTTAAGTTTGATACCATCATCATGTCATATTCAGTAATAAGGTACAAAAACATGAACAATTTTATTTTACAGTTTCACAAAACAAGGAAATTGTCATTGCACGCTGCAGTGGTTTAATGTCGTCATTAACTGACATCACATCTATGTTTTCCCCCCCTTGATACTGTGGTTATCATATCAGATACAGCTAGTTTAATTTCAGGCAACATAAAATAGAAAGCTTTAAACTGTGTGAAGACTTTCTGTGTCCAATTTATATGCATACACACATGCTTGCATGCATGTACAGTCTACTGTACCGTAAAGGCAATGTACTGCTGCATCTACATTTAATCTTTCACACACCATTGTTTAGTTTAGAACCCCTTTTTGGATTTACACTGCTGTACTTCTGTTACTTGCACTTAGCCAACCTCACTCACTTACACACACACACACACACACACACACACACACACACACACACACACACACACACACGCATATAAGCAATTTGGCAGGGGATGAGCTCTGGTTCTCAGCAGTATCATTGGTCCTCATCAATCATGGTCGACAGCAACCTTGCTGGAAGAGGGAAGACACGTAGACACTGTAGTCACTGATAATACCTGTTATCTGATTCAACCCTGCGTGCTGGAGACAGCGATATCTCTCGTCTGTCTCTGTGTGTTTGAAGGCTGTACAAGACACATATGACTGTATTCTGTTCTAGCTCAAAGCAGGACAGAAGTAACAGATTACATTTAGTAGCTTTTGTAAGCTTTGTATACTCTGGAATATAAATGGTACTTGCCTTATTTTTCTGTTATAGTGAGTGCTGCATGTTGCTGTATTTTATACTGTATCCATTAACAAAGTTGACAAACCGTGTCTCAGCTGGCTGGAGGCTGGAAAAATCCCTATCCTTTCCATCTACATTAGCAGGACTGATTTCATGTTTGAAATCAATATGTCTTTTTCTTGGTTAGTCTGTGCAATATACCTTTTTCACAGCAGCCATTTTGACATGCAGTAGTAGGGTAAAAACACAGGTGTTACCAATGATACTGATTAAGTTTCTGTTCCATTTGGTGTAGCAGAGCCTTTCCAGTGAGCCAACATGCACAATAACAGCACTCTGACTGACTGAGGTAACACCTGTGTTTACCATACTATTTCATGACAAAATTGCTGCTGTGTAAAAGGTCTATGAAGTAGTTAAATGTTGAATGATTCAGACCAGTTGTCTTTGTCAGCTGGGACATTATCACATACGAACCAGCAGGGATTCATTTGGTTTTCAGAGGTAGTGGTTTTGCCAGTTTCACACTCCTTTGCAGGGATATAACCAGCTCAAATGTAACTGATTTACCTTTTATTGACTTAAAGGTTTGTTGTCCTGCTACTGTATGTCTAACTTACTTCAAACATTTTATGTTCCATCACTACCCAGTGGTGGAAGTGCTCAGATCTTTTAAGTAAAGGTAGCAATACCACAGTGTAGAAATACCCAGTTACAAGTGAAAGTCCTGCATTAAAATCTTTATTTTATAGTTTATGTTGATTATAGCCGCCCCTGTGGACAAAAGCAGTAGTGTTTCCACCACTTGGTTTCATTGAATTCAAGGGGAATCTGGCCGAATCTGAAGCCATTTTTTTCTCACTGATGGTTGTGTTTGTTCCTATAGGTCATATAGAGGCATCAACATAAATTTTTTTAAGTTTCCTATCCAGTTAGAAAAAACTCACTGTAGTTCGTTTAAGTAAAAGTACGATAGTGTAAGAATCAGAATATACTTATAGTACTCAATCTGCAGAATGGAAATGTCCGTTCCATTTATCAGGACTAAATCTTATTAAAAATAAAAATTCAATGGATACTTTTGGTCAGGCCAGTGGTGTCATGAAAAATACATTTTGAAACACCTAAATTAAAGCCGTTCCTACTTCCCTTTTCATGATTGTAAATACCCTCATATTCCTCCCCCTTTCTTACCCTCATCATACATGTAATTAAGACAAAACATGTTGCCTTAAACATACAGTATGTCTTTTACACTTCCTTCGAATGCCTGTTTAATCAAACAAACCCATCTCCCTCTTCTTCCAATCAATGACTTTGCATGATGTATGATGAGGTATAAATCCAGCTTCACCCCTCCCTCTCTCACCCTCCTTCCCTCTTGTTTCTATGTCACCCCTCCTCTGTGCCTCCTACACTTTTTCCCTTCTCCTCGCCTCTCCTCCCTCCCTCCATCTCTTCTCCTCTCCTGAGTCCAAGCCCACGATGCTCATCAGTGGCTCCTCTCTCTTTGAAGTCTTTTCTATCCCCTCTCCCTCGCTAATGGTGCGTTTGAAGTGTCACTCAACTCAAGGGCACCCAACACACACAGCTGGAGGAGAAGGCACTATCTTCTCCGCTATCTATCTGTCAAGAACGTGCCGCATCAACTGCAGTCCCACAAATGTATACACACTCACGCACAAACAAATGCGACTGTTGCACATCTTCCTGCAGAGATAGTGAAATTTGCTAAACCACCACTTCTTGAAACCACATGTATTCCTGCTGGATTGTATTAAATAAAATCCCAGCTGACCAACTGAAAAAGCCTACACATAGTGTGTACAAAATACGATAACTGTATTTTTCTGTGAAATCCCAGGCTGTAGGATCCACTTATTTAATCACTATTAAACAGTTTAAATGCACAGACTGTCCAAGGAAAAGACATATTCCTATATTGATTTCAAAGATTCAATCAATCCTGATTGCTAATGGGGGATGTAGATGGGGAGGAGAAAGGTAAGATAAGGATTTTTCAGCCTTCAGACAGTTGGGACATGGATTGTTCAAGAGGGATTGAAAATCAATATGTGAAGGGCAGTGCAGATGTTTTGAGTCAAGATATGCATTCAGCAGGACAGAATTTCATTTCCTGGTCACCTACCTGCCTGTTACAGCTTTACCTCTTTACCTAGCACTTCACCAAGATTTTTTTAATGATTCATTATTGTTAAGTGTTGATTTCTTGTAATGCTGTGGGTCGAGGACTTCATGTTGCATTGTTTTTCTCTATTGTTGTAGTTATGGTAAATCACTATGGACTACAGTCTTGGCTAACATGTGACAAAAATTGAAAAATGCAAGTTAAGCTGAGAGTGACGTTGAAACCTAGAGGTATTCAGGTTCTTAAAAAAAAAAAATCTGTGTTCAAATAAATCATTTTTATTCTGTTCTCTCCAGGCCACTAAGGAGGTGATAGAGCGTGAGGCTCCAGGGATGTCTCTGGCAATGCTGATGGGATCCCTCAACGTCACACCACTAGGCATGCTTTCCAGGTCAGACACACACTCTCACATATGACATAACTAGAACACACATATTTTATTTTTAACTGAATTAATATATTTAACCTTTTTATTTAAGGTGTTGTCTTGAGATCAAGATTTTTTTTACAGGAATAAACATAGACAAATGTAAAAAAAAAAGTTAAATATTCCTTTGACCAGACGTTATAATTACTGTATTTAGACGTGATCAGAGAGAAGAGCTAGTTATTAGAGCCTTTACAGATCAATAATGTACAGTGCAACTCCCTTCTGTTTTTTTAAAGAGGACCATCCCACCTTTTCATGTAAGACAAAATGGTGAGTGGAGTTAATTCATCACCCATGATTAAGTGCAGCACTCTGTGAAACACTGAATCGAGGCTTTAAGGGGGAGGGAGAGGCATATATCACCATAATCAAGACGCATACTCGTTGCACTAACGCACTTTCTCCCTCTGTATTCAAATAAACTTTCTCCTGTGTTTGTGTGTTACAGACCTGTGTGTGGTATCCGAGGGAAGACACTCATCATTAACTTACCAGGAAGCAAGAAAGGCTCCCAGGTAGGAAACACACTGCAAATAGCTGTAACAGCATCACCTTTTTCCCCTGTGGATGTTAGCGTTAGGTGTTGTTAGGCAAACAGATAGAAAGAAGCAGATTCACCCGGCGAGCAAGTGACAACACACAGGAAGCTTGTGTTGGTGCAGCTGACAGATCAGGTGCTGAACTTGTTTCAAATAGTTCTGAATAAGCAGCTCACGTTCCTCACTTATATTCAGATTGTTGGGGGGTCAGATCCCCAGCTTCTAACCCCACGTCAAAGTGTCCTTGAGCAGACACTAAACACAAAGTGCTACACTTCTGGTTCCATGCACAGTAGTGTGTGATAAAGCATAGACCTGTGTGTTTGTTGTTTTATAGTACTGTTTTCTGTGTTTTGATGTATTTCTATATGCACAGAAGCATAGCTGCAGAGTGTACGTGTGGATTTGTATTTCTGTTACGTGTGTGTGCATGTGTGTGTCCACCCACTGCTGTCTCCTTCTCCCCCTCCATCTGTCTCCCTCTCTGCTGTGCTGACCTGCACATCTGTCTCTGTCTCGTTACACGCCCGCTTCTCCTGATCGATTTTAGTATTTCTTTTAATCAATTATGCCACCTCTCCCCCATCTGCTGCCATATTAGTGTCTCCCTCATCAACCCCCAGTTAAAGTTAACGGCACAAGCCGCCCGTTGGAGGCTTTTATTACGATGATCTCCTGTCATAAAGATAACGGGGAAGTCCAGCTGAGCCAGCCAGACGAAGCCCCTTATGTGAGTCGGCTGTGCATCTTTTAGCTGCTCATTTTGTCTCTTCGGCATCCATTGATCTATATCTCTATATGCTGTTCAGATAGTGAACAATACAATCACAGATTTGTGTTCTTTCGGCTTTTAATATATGTCTTAGTTGCTTGAATTTCCTTCGTACTGTGGTTAAATCCCAGTTTTCAGTCAAATCATGACTTTGAGTGAAAAGCTTTAGTGTGTGTAAATGTTTTTATAAAGACATTACACAGGAGGGAACACAACAATTTTGTAGATACTGAACATTTAGATATTGACTTGACATGAAAATGCACAAATACAAAAAAAGGTTTTTAAGGGGACAGTGATTTAGCATTGTATTTAAAGAGTATATTCAGTTATGAATATATATATATATATATTATATATATATTTTATGGCATGCCATTCAGGAAATTAATCTTTGAATATATTGAATGACTTTGAATATATGGAATGAATCTTTGAATATATTGAATGAATCTTTGAATATATGGAATGAATCTTTGAATATATTGAATGACTCTTTGAATATATGGAATGACTCTTTGAATATATTGAACGAATCTTTGAATATATTGAATGACTCTTTGAATATGTGGAATGAATCTTTGAATATATGGAATGAATCTTTGAATATATTGAATGACTCTTTGAATATATGGAATGACTCTTTGAATATATTGAACGAATCTTTGAATATATTGAATGACTCTTTGAATATATGGAATGACTCTTTGAATATATGGAATGAATCTTTGAATATATGGAATGAATCTTTGAATATATTGAATGACTCTTTGAATATATGGAATGACTCTTTGAATATATGGAATGAATCTTTGAATATATTGAATGACTCTTTGAATATGTGGAATGACTCTTTGAATATATTGAATGACTCTTTGAATATATGGAATGAATCTTTGAATATATTGAATGACTCTTTGAATATATGGAATGACTCTTTGAATATATGGAATGAATCTTTGAATATATTGAATGACTCTTTGAATATGTGGAATGAATCTTTGAATATATGGAATGAATCTTTGAATATATTGAATGACTCTTTGAATATGTGGAATGAATCTTTGAATATATGGAATGAATCTTTGACTATTTGAATTTATATTATATATATAATATATAAATATAGATTAAACATGAATGGAGAGCAGAGGAAGCGATATCCTGGCTTTTCGTTGTGGGTCAAGCTCTAAATACACTGGATCCTATATTTCCCATAATGCAACTCAATAGTGTATTCCATCAGACCTTCACTGACGGATAAATGCCTACATCCATGCCCTGACTTCATAACAGAGACTTTCTATGAAACTTTTACACCTCAATCTGACATAACGATGATGACATTATCAGGATTATTAGGCTATCTCTTCATAAACTTAGACTTCATAAAACTGCAAAAGACATATTATTACTGTTACATATTAAATTACATCTTAGGCTAAATACTCACTTTCACCTTAATAAAAGAAACATTGAAAGAAATATTTACCGGGCATAAACTGTGTAAGAACGTCTTTGCATCATATTTAAATCATAATTTAATTTAGGAACTTTAGGCACTGTAGCCAGTTTACTCTGCACGGCTGTCTCTTTCAGTTTCTAGAGATGGTTTGTTGATGTTTTCTACATTTAGCAATGTAATTTCTACCCTACAAAAATGGCGTTTCTGACCATCAGAATCACATTTCAACGTAACTGTAATGATTCTTCTATCAACAATGAATGATTTTATCCTTTTTCCTGCACTGATGCTTTCTTTGTTGCATAACTCTACTTGTTATGGTGACGTTTCTTCATGTGATGATGACTTCATCACCAAACTTTTCAACTTATGGTGATGATGCTTCAACATACAGTGATGATATTAACCTGTGGGAAGACATTTATACCCAGTGTGGTGACATTTCTGTATAATGGGACAGGTTAATTTTTTTATTCATTGTTCAACCACTAATCATATTTGCATCACTTTACACATTGCCTTGTAATCTTTTTTTTAGTGTGTGCAATACCATCTGTCATTGGCTGAGAACTCCTCTATTCAAGCCTTTACTTCTTTGATTTATTTCTTCTATTTAGTTATATATGTATGTAAGTATGTATACATGTACATATCTACATTATAGGGCCCATCTCTACTCACTCAAAATGCTTGTTGAAAGGAAAATAAATCCTTCTATGACCTTTAAAACATGTTTCTATTGTTACATGGATAATTAAAGTCAGTGGTTTCCAACCACTGAGCTGCATACTTAAACCAGGCCATGGACTACTGGGAAGTAGGAAAATATTATTTGAAAAAAACCTGATAAATGATTTTAGGCCATAGTATTTGTCAAGTAGTTGCGCACTGCCACACAACCACAGGATACTAATTATGAACTTAAGTGACCCCATAAAATGAACCAGTGGGTACCTTCAACTCCATATGACGCAAAATTCAACGACTTTTTTCCCTGCTCACAAAGTAAATTTTGTAGTAAATCACACTAAAAAAAGCAATGATTAGAGGGAAGGAAATAGTAAATGTAACTTTAGCTTCTCAAGCTGCTTCCGATTTGCTCTTATTGCGGTTGCATCTAGCTTACAAGGGTAAAAGACAGAAATTGACATGGGTATCCTCCTTACACACTGTCAGCGGGTCCATAAGTATCTTGTCAATATAAAAACAGTTGTCAAACTTTTGCACTTGTTATTTCTGGTTTTGTGCCGCTCGAGGGATCTACAAATTGAATCATGTCCCTCTGTTTTACTGGAAGAGTGTTTAAGATACTTGTCTAAAATGTAAATGTTATCAATTTATTTTTCTCTTTCTTTCTTCATCACTTTTTACTTCACTGTCTCACTGTCTTTTTGTTGCAGTTTATTTTTGCTCTCTCAATGAATATCTCTCTCTCTGTGTCTCTCTCTCTCTCTCTCTCTCTCTCTCTCTCTCTCTCTCCAGCTCTGTCTCTCTTAATCTCTTGAGATCTCATCCTCCCTGTCTCGCTCACTCTCTCTCTCTCTCTCTCTCTCTCTCTCTCTCGCTCTCCGTGTCTTTCTCTCTCTGTCTGTCATCCTCTCTCGTCATCTCCTGCAAACTCCCCTCTCAGAACAGCAGTGCCTTCCCCTCTTCCACCATACTCCTCTCTCGCTTGTGTTTCTCATCCGATGGCAGTATATCCAGGGATTCTGCTCTTTAGTGTTCTTGACAGTTACTCTCCTGCAGGACAAAACAGAGAATAAGAGCAGACAAAAAAAAAACGCACTCCTGATGTACCTAAAAAAATTTGCAGGCATGCAAAGAAAGCACAAAATGGGAAAGGAGAGAATGTCTCCAGGCTCTTCACACCATCCCCATCATCACTCCTGCTTTTTTTTTCGCAATCCCTGCCCACTTTAGCCCAACGCACGCGGCCCTCCTTTCCACGTCTTCCAAAAACGCTCAGATGTGGGCTTCAAACACACCAGCAATAGGCATAAACAGTCTACTGTGTGCTGAGGGGTTTGGGATGTGTATATATAAGAGTGAAGGCGAGGTATGGGGTGGAAAGGTTAGCTTGCGGCTACACAGCAGGGGTAGTGGTCAACTACTGAGAGTAACCCATTCAATCTCTTTCATCTCCCAGTTTGAGGTGTCCACCTCCTCTCCTTTTTGCAGAATTTCATGCACAGTGGTGAACAGTACCATTCCAGTCATGTATGCATCCCAGTGTGGATCTATGGGATTTAAATTCAGGCAAAAATCAAGATTAACCGTCATATTTAATCCAGCCTGTGATATGCACGCATAAAACTGGAAGTCGAAGTGGAAAGGTTGCCCTCTTGAATGCCTGTTCACAGCCAGCGTAGATACTGTAAAGCGTGAAGGGTGATTAATAATGTATCTTCTCAATGCTTAAAATACACAGGAAGATAAATAATTTCACAGATTATCTCTTGTCTTGGGAGTGAGGAGAATGGAGCATTTAGCATAGCCGAGGAGCCCACAGGCACACTGACACACACAGAGATACACCGGAGAGGGGAAACAGATGGAGGGAGGAAGGAATGAGCACAAGCCAGTGGGAGGCGCTGTGACCTACAGAGGTTGAGGAGGAAATCTCTTGATTTTACTGCCTCAAACAGGGTCACACACTATTTGTTACATGGAGTAAATAACAGTATTCCTAGTGCTGTAAATTCTCAAATACTTTTGTTGCAAAAAGGGGCCAGACCTCTGTTTGACATAGACTTACTTGAGGCAGGCCTTTATTTCTATTTTCCTCGTAATATAGTATATAAGTTCACTTCTTCCTACTTTTGTGAGATGTTTTCCTGTTTTTGATCACCTCACATTTTATTTAGCTGTGGATGCTGTCTTCCTGTTTATGTAAACTCAACACTTCAGGATAATCTAGGTTTCACTGATCAGTAATGATGTCATGACATAAACAAAAATATATTTTTACTCCATAATTATTTCTAGTTCTTCAGTTCTACTTTGCCATTCTTTGCATGCATGTTTCACATTAAAGACCTTCAAACAGCTCAAAGGGGCATCATCTCTCCCTGTGCTCTGTGACTTTGAGAATGCACACACAGCAAGTTGCAGACCAGTGTGAGTTTCAGTGCACAACTTCTGTCTGCTGCACCATGTTTTACCAAATGCTTTCAGCTATCCCCGATGGGCAAGATAGTTGGGAACCTTTGGTGTATAAAGCATGGTATACTTGAGGAAGGGTTGTGAGGATTTTAATGTGAAACAACTGCAGGAAGTGTTGAATTTAATTGACAGTAGGTCACTGATGGAATAAGTGATGTGGGAATATACACTGTGCTGACTTTAATATGTGAGTCATTAAAATACACTGTTTATTCTGTACCGGCCTTTATTTTCTTCATGCTGGCAGCTATTGTTTGAGAGTATCAACTTCGCCCAAATCTCTGTCACTGACGTTCTGTCCCCTCTTGCACTCCTCTCCCCTTCCAGGAATGCTTCCAGTTCATCCTGCCAGCGCTGCCGCACGCCATCGACCTTCTGCGGGACGCAGTGGTGAAGGTAAAGGAGGCGGCGGACGAGCTGGAGGACCTGCCATCGCCACCGCCTCCACTCTCGCCGCCGCCCAACAGTTCGCCACGCCGGCAGACAGAGGACAAGGGCGTGCAGTGCGAGGAGGAGGATGAAGAGAAGAAGGACAGCGGTGTGGCGTCCACCGAGGACAGCTCCTCCTCCCACATCACTGCCGCATCCATCGCCGCCAAGGTACCAGGACGGAGGAGAGGAGAGGGGAGGGGGGTTTGTTGTTGCACAAAATTGCAGTCTTCATAGATCATCCATTTCAAACGCTCATCTATACATGTTCACACGTCATTCATACAAGCATATGTTAAAGGTGATGTATGTAGCATTTTAACATCAATAAGTTTATTTACCTAGATAATTTAACCAGTGTCACAATGTCTGGCATTGGCATATGATGGAGAAAGGGAAAAGGATAGGGGGAAAAGGATGAAGAAAGGGAAGGCAGAGAGCAGACCAGTACCAACATCTCTGACAGGGAACAGTGGTGTTTAAAGGAAATGTTTAAAGAGATAGTAAAGTTTTATACAGTTTGTCAATCTACAATTTAATAATCTGAAAGGTGCATTGTGTGCTTTTTAAAGGTGTGTTGACCAGTGACATTGGTTTATAGTAGTTCAAATAGTATCTGCTCAAAGGGAACTACACCATCTCCAACACTAAGGATTTAATATCATGCAAGTCTTTATTTCTCTTTTATGTTTAATAATTAACATTAAACACAAAATTCAAAGAAAACATTGTTGTTTTGATCTATGACAGATGTTTCTGTTGTTGCTGTGGGGACATGTTAACAGGAAGTACTGTACTGTAGATTGGATGTTTGATGATACTGAAATTAGATTATTGTACTTTTCATAGATATGTGATACTTTGTGAAGTTCAAAGTTGTATTTTTCAGCATTGAGCATAATTGCTACTGATCCAGGCTGCTAAAAAGGCTGTCATGATCTTATTATACCAAAGGTATACAGTTACTCTGAAGAACACACGTTGATGTTTAAAAATGCTACAGGTAGTACCTTAAAATTACAAATACACTGTTTTTCAACCCATACCTTGTGTCTGCGCTGCTGCTTCCCGCTGGGCTTAAATTTGGTCCAACTGGGCAATCATTTACACCTTCAAAATCTATGATTAATCTGTTTTTCAAAAACAGGAAGTGCACAGTGATACATTTTTGTTTCTCTTGTTAAGAGGCTGAATGCTGGACCTGCTCAATTGCCCTCATCCTGCACATCAAAACTAATGGTGCCTTTGGGTGGTTCTCATCAACTTGTTAAGTCAAATATACAATCACTTTGTTCATAAATAGAGTTTAAATGGGAATCTGAGGGTAGGTACCATGACATTTAAGTTTACAGTATGAAGCGTGCTGTTTTAATTTAACAGTGTCCCAGGTTAAAGTAAAGCAAAAGTGTCAAAATACCTCCCATTTATCTAAAAAAAAAAAAAAAAAGCCATGCCATTAACAGCATGTCCAGACAGCTTACAAGAATAAGGTGACCAGGAGCACTCGAATGCTCCATTAAATATTTGCCCTTGGATTACAGGTTTACTGAGGGCTGCTAAGGATATACCCTTGTATCCTCCAAAATCTGGCAAAAAAGAGCTCCATTTAGAAGATTCAGCCCGAATTGAGACTTTCTTTCAGATTTTCTTGACTTTATTTCTCTCCGCTACGTATCTGACTATACTGTGAGCTTCCTGTTATTAAACAGTGAGATACATCATGGTTATTAAAAGTGTAAATAACTGCACAAACATCTTGAGTTGAAAAAGAGTGAACCTCTTCTTGAACATAAGTTTGTCCTGTATTTCTGTACATCATATACCATGACTGTGTGTCTCCACATACATCTGTGTGTGTGTATCATGTTTGTCTAGTCTGTGTAGTCACATGTAACATCAAGTATCTCTCCATACCCATCATCCTATCCTGCCCTGTCTGCAGCCTGGACCCTGCTTTATGGCTCTGTTGTCAGGGTAACATCCCACCTCATTGTCCAGTCACAGATGGATGTTGGTAAGACTCCGCCCCCCGATATCTCATTATTTGTCATCATCTTGTCACTTTTTTTGAGGCCTTTCATCTGCATCAACCCTGTTGAGTAGGCGTGGTCGTTCAAGTTTGACATATGACTACATATTAGACATGTTGAAGTATTTGTCCTCTCGGCTGGTTTGTGTGTCAGTATATTGGTTTGTGTCGTCTGGACACTGTACGTATATGTGTATCATCCTGGATCTTGAATATCAGCATGTGTATGCGTGCTGCCTATGGGTTTATGGTGTGTGGTGTTTACATGTACATGTGTCTGCATACGTTTGTGTGTGTGTGTGTGTGTGTGTGTGTGTGTGTGTGTGTGTGTGTGTGTGTGTGTGATCTCAGATCCCAGACTCCATTGTCTCGCGGGGTGTGCAGGTGTTGCCCAGGGATACAGCCTCTCTCAGCACCACGCCCTCGGAGTCGCCCCGCGCCCAGGCCACCTCACGCCTCTCTACCGCTTCCTGTCCTACACCCAAAGTGAGTACACATGCCGCAAACACACTCATACATACATTCAGACAAACACAGATTTATCATGGTTGTAATTATATCATTGGGAGGACTTTACTTTTACAGTATTTATTTCCTGAACTCCATCCTCAACATTAAATTTAACTTTTACCCTGAACATTATCAGACTGTGGGTTTTTGGATGGATTTTACTATAAGAGTAAGCAAGCCTGGTAGACTCGATGACACTTTGAAGAGCTCAGTTCAGTCTTTCCAGCTTGAGGTTCCCTTAGCTTATTCTGGATGTTTTAACCATATCACACAGCCTTCTTCAGCAGATGGAGTTGTCATGTTCAGTTGTCAAGGAGATATATCTATTAATGTACATGCTCAGTGGTTGATAGGATTTCATCCATAACACTTTTAGGGTTGAGATTAAAGTTTATTCTAAAAATGTATTTTGTAAAAAAAAAAAAAAAAAAAAAGCACTCACTGATTTTTTTGCCAAGAGTTAGATGAGAAGATCCACACCACTCTCGTGTCTGTATGTTAACCGTGGAACTACAGCAGGGTTTGATTTTCTTAAGTTAGCATTAAGTAATAGTAAGTCAAAAACATGCTTAGCCCCTCTAAAACTCAATAATTTACACTTTGCATTTTGTTTGTGTAATCAACAAGTGAAATTTTGAATTGTTGTTCTGGAGGTGGTTTGAGATGCTTTTAGGGCAAAAAGCTGTAAATCCATCCATCTCGCCAAAATGCATATGTAATCTTTACACCTCCCATAGTGTAACTACATCAGTAGGCAATCTGTGGAAACAGCCACTCACTCCCTAATTTTATTAATACATCCATGGTCTGTCTCCTCAGACCTTGTGATAACAGCCGCTAAAGTTAAACTAAAATGACACTGAAATTAGCCGTTGTTCTCTGTCTCATTACAGCAGAAAAAGAAAAAAGGCTCGACAACTTCTACGCATCCGTTCTCATACAAGACACACTGCTGTAGTGTTTATCTGAACCCTGATTAGTTCAACCACTGAATCTGTGAGGGTGAGAGAGCTTTGATTCGTATGGGTGAAAGAGCTTTTGTCAACTCTCGTTGTTCCTAAATAAAATTTATTCATATGTTTTTGTGGACTGTAACTCAACTGCTAAGGCGGTAATAGCCTGAGAAAACCCAGATGGATTGCAATTTGTGATCTGGCCACTGGAGATGCATATGAAGCTACGTTATTAACTTATTGGATTTTATCTGGATGCAAGACTCTTGAAATGACAAATGTAAATGGGATCTGTTTCTCTCTGGGAGCCGTGACTTCCTGGAATCATTGTCATCACATTGAGGTTGCTAGGCAACCTAATCCCTCCATAAAGTCATTGCACCTGTCCGCTGTCAACAAAAAATAGTTCCAGCTCCCTGTAAACAGTTCGGATTTAGTCCGGTTATAAATATCGCTATAATCGTGACAACTACTGAGTAACAAATGAGCAAAAACCTTCTGCTGATGAAGCTCTAGAATAAAATCCTGTAAGTGGACCTTGAGATTTAATATTCTGTTAGTCCTTGCTGCCATTTGATTTGAAGTATGTATTTTATTGTATAGCAATGTGCAGATATAATCCTCAAACTAAGCCTAAATCTGATACTAATAATGTAACCTTAAATCCAAGTCTTAAATCAAAACTTGCCCTTTGAAAAGTGCCAAGAAAAGTGCTTGCCAAAAGTCCTTAAACTTAAAAAGCTTCTTACTAGGATAGTTGAGCAAGAACGTACGCCTCCAACAACACACATACTATATATGCTCATATGCACACACACACACACACACACACACACACACACACACACACACACACACCCTGCCTTAGCCCGTTTTCCTTTCTACTGTTTACCTCCACAGACCATGGTGTGGATATGGGTTTTGGTGAAATCTATTTTATAATCAAAAGACACAGATTGTGATTAATTATCTTATTTCAGTTATTTTGGGGGTTTTACTGTTTTCCTTTTTTGTCTCAACTCAACTTTTGATTGTATTTTGTGTTGCTGAAACGTGGTTTTTTTTATTTGTATTTATGTCTTCATTTTAATTCAGGTTATCTAAAACAAAACAAACAGTAGATTCCTACAATACATGCTTACACATCAAAACATCACACACACAGTCTCGACCGGTGTTCTCTTTCAGTTTCTCAACTTCGCAGAGTGTATGTTTTGTGTTCGTTTCAGTGTGTTTTATATGTAAAACCCTTGTTGATTGTGGGTGAGTGTGTGTCTTTGCGTGCCGCGTGGAGACAGCAGGTTGCGGTTCTTATGCTTGGATGCGTGTGCCTACAGAATTATTCCCCAGGTTTAATTCAACTCATTGCACTATGTAGTCCGCTTTGTCTGTCCCAGCTTTAATGGGATACTTTAACATTTTGGTTGATTACAGCTGGTTATAATGAGCAGTGTAATGAAACTTGTTTTTTGTTCAATTGAATTACCACTGTGAAAGATGGACACAACTCTCAATGCAAAGAGCAACAAATTGTAACATGAAATGTCCAAGTATCCTTCTCTGTTTTCACCGATCTCTTCTGCAGGTTTTTGAAATGCTGATTGTTGTCAACTCTCTCTCTCTCTCTCTCTCTCTCTCTCTCTCTCTCTCTCTCTCTCTCTCTGTCTCCTTTTCTCTTCTTCTCTTTCACCTCATCTGTCAGTGTCACGTCTCATGTGTCTCCTGGACAGCAGGCAGGTGCTGTGGGAATAGATGAGGGGGTTACCATGGGAACAGAGGGATGGGATGTTAGTAGGGGGGGGGTGCGGCGGGTGCATGGGCGGGTCATGAGACGGAGGGAGCAGCCAGAGGAGATCTCTCGTTCGTGGAGCGATGAGAGGTCGGCGCTACAGTGCCAGCTTAACCCCGGCAACACATCCTTAAAAGTCTGGTGGAAGTGTAGATATTTAAGAAACAGTCGGTCAAAACGTGGAGGACTGAGCAGCAAGTAATGAGATGGGATGAGATGGGAAATTGCTGAATTTGCAGGTTCAAGCTACAGCTTCAGTCTGCTAAGTTGTCATTGTAAATGTCTATACAAGAGAGTTACACTATATCATTAGACATTACACCATTATGGCTTATTGACTTGTCTTCTCTTTCAGTTTGGTGGAAGTCTTGTTTCCATGTAGGTTTTTTTGATTTTGTCTCTGTCTTAGCTACTGCAGGTTTCTTATGTATTTGCACAAAATTATTACCCATATTAGCAGTAGCCTGAAATGATAACAGCTTAGCAATATTGTGTCCTCTCCAGCTCTTGAAAAACCTGGGACTGATTCTATTCTTAGTCTTAACCCAAAAAATGACAAGCGAGTTGTTTTGTGCCTGTTTGAACCAGTTTTCTGTTGAGAGAGCCAAGACAGCCAACACTGATAGCAGTGCTACTTTGGATGTAACATGCTGCTTGGATTTTATACTTTAATGGTGTGCTGAAAGTTCATATAGTTACATCTCTGACGTTGTTTCTCACGACGTTGTCATGTCGGTATTATAAGCTGAGAGTGACCTGTGAAAAAATAATGATGAAACTCTGATTGACCATTGGCTTGCAGTCTTCTTCTCTGCAATGCTTTTGTGGTAAACGGAAATATATGATGCTACACTTCTTGCTTCATTTTTCAAACTTCCCAGCACTTTCCAGCTACCTGACCCACGTTGTTGACCCAAACCTATGCCACTTCTTTCCTCTCCACTGTGCTCTGTGCCCCACCTTGTGGTGATTACAGCTTTTACGATTGATCATTGGTTAGAGAGCCTCAGACTTAGCCAAGGTGTTTTTGACCTCAGCTGAGCAACAGAGTGTGGAGCTGTAAATAATTGGACAGTGGGGAGCTTAAATTCTGCTGCTGTTGTCCCAGTGCTGTTACTAGCTCCACTGATGCAGTGAGGTAGTCCTCTCCCATCAGCCCCCCTTTCCTTGCCCCAACATACAAATACACAGTCACACCTGTCTCTCCACTGAAGCCTTTCTTTCTCAATGACCCAGTTTAAGCATCGCTAGCCTGTCACGATCACATGCCAACCACATTAGTCAGCGTTTGTGTGTGACATGCGTGACTGGACATATGTGTCTTTGTGCGTGGCAGATAGCAGACATCTAATGGCTTCTCTAGGTATAGCTCTTAGCTTGTTTAGACTCTGACACAGGCTGTTTCCCAGCGACAAGCTGCCATATGTTCTTTGAAATTCCCACGTTGCAAGCGGCTGCCGACAGTATGTACACAATGTCCCCGGAGCCAGAGCCAGAATGGCTCTGTTCGCTGATGCATTTCATGTGCCACTGTGGGCTGTTGTAGTTTGTTAGCTAGGTCTTGTTGGCAGCGCTGCGTGTTGGCTTTGAGGGGAGAAGGTATGGAATAGGTCTTAATCTTGTCACCGGCAGAGCTGCTGCCACGGTTCCCGTGCAAGAGGGCCCGACATCACGGCTCACAGAGCAAAGCACAGGCAAGGAAATGCTCACTGCCAAATAGAAACATGCATAAATACACTCACAGGTTGTGTATCAGCACTTCCAGCTCAAGTAGCATTTGTCAAGTTACGGCACTGGGTATGTGTGTTTTCAGGAGGAAGTTATGTGTGTTAGAAACAGTGAAGACGCAATTAAATGTGCACAGAGCCTGTGTTGAAGTGAGCCTGAACTTTGAACATATGCGAAAATGTTGTTTGTAAACGTGTGTGTGTGTGTGTGTGTGTGTGTGTGTGTGTGTGAAGGAGGTTTTGCTATTAAGCATACAGCCTGTGCATGTGTGTATGTGTATGTGTGTGTCTATAGACCACAAAGGAGCGCAGACTCAAAAATTATGTCCAAACTTGTCTGTCTGTAGAGCAACAACTGGGAATACACAACACACACACACACATACAGTAAATTTGGACACACAAAATCATCCTTAAGGGAGAAAGAGACTCTCACATGCACCACACACACAGCCCACAGCCCACAAATGCAAGCAGATACAAAAGGATTACAAACTGAGCAACTCTACAATCATTCATGTAACCAGATTTTCTTTCTCCGTCACACCGTCTCTTACTTGTGCGTGCACACACACACACACACACACACACACACACACACACACACTCACACGAACAGACACACACATGCACAAGATGCAGGGTTGTACCCTTCCACTCTTGTGAGCATTTAGTACAGTTATGTAATGGTGAGTTTGGATTAATGAAGCATATGGGAGATGGGGCTTTGACTCAGAGGATGGTTGACAGTGTTTGTATGTGTGTGTGTGTGTGTGTGTGTGTGTGTGTGTGTGTGTGTGTGTGTGTGTGTGTGTGGGAGTTGTGTCTCCTGTCCTTATTTTCACTAGAATAATATTGGTTAGAATTTTTATGTGCACTGGTTTGGTCAACCTGACTGCACCAGATGGCTTGTCACACAGAACCATCTGGAAAGACATCATTAGAAACTGTTTGTAAAAGGGCAGGCACTTTAAATTACAAAAAAAAAGATAATATATTTTTTTAAACATAGTTGCACTTATTGGGTACCATCGCAAATTAGGTTTTACCTCATTTCTAATGTAATTTAAGGACTAAAATAGTACTGCCTCTTTGGCCTGTCTGATGTCGATTTCATCTACTCTTCCCTTTCTATCAGAGCTTCTACCTTGATGCATCTGCAAATGCTGACATTATTTATGCTGTGTGTGTATTGTATACTGTTCCAAACATCCCATCAACTTGACTGATATTGGCATTTATTTTGATTAAAGTCTTTAGTGCTCTCACTTTCTCATGGTGCCTTTGCACAAACTCTTTCAGGTGCTGGCTGTGCACCTAGAGGACACTGCCTCACTTTGCACTGGTCCTGTAGCATTTCTTTTTGATTAATGGGTTGATGTATGGATTTGGAGCCAAGGCCAAGGCTTATGGAAATCAACTCCTCCTTCTTCACTCGAATGTGGGAAATGAGTCACAGTGCAGTGGTGCAATTCAGCCCACGCCACTTCCTGATGACCTTCACCATGGACGTATTGTCATTCTGGACACTGCCACAAGCCAAAACATGAGCATGTTAACATTCACACACGTGCAAGCAGGCAAACTCATGTATTTATTTATACATGCATGCCAGACCTGTAATACTAGGAAAAAAGGGCATTTTTCATTTAACATGCTTTTCTGGGATTTACTCATCTGCTGCTATCTGAACTAAGGCTTCAAGTAATGATTATCTACATTACCAATGAATCTGCCAGCTTATTTAAAAAAAAAATCCATTGCTTGTCAGAAACTATGAATCAATCTGTAAATATATTTGATTTATGGTGATTTAAAACAGAGCACAGGAGCACATCTTCACATCTGAGAGGCTAAAAGAGATGTTTGGTTTGTGCTTAATAAATGACTTAAACAATCAATAAATCATTAAAACTGTTGCTGCTAAATATTCTGACTTAATTAATGTTGTAAACCTTTCCCACCTTTGTGCTTAAATGATATTATGGATACAATCACAGCTAGTTCGTTTGTTAGTTTTAGTTTGACATTGATTCTATTGTTGCGTTTGGTTAATCAAGATTCACTGTGTATGCTCAAAGTCACAAGTACAAGCTTGGCTACTGAATGGTAATCTGTCCCTTGCAGGATTTTCACAGCAGTCATAACAAATGTGACAGTCATGGTGTGTGAAACAAGCAAAAATAAATAAATAAATCTGCACATGCTGTTTGGCTTAGGCCTGATCTGTGCACAGATCACAGAATCATCGCTAGCAAATGAGTAGTGACAGAGGATCATTGGCAGAGTGAAGTGATCAGACAGAGGGAGATGAATGATTTATGACCTGGCTTTATGCGTAAGCACTGTTCCAATGTCAATTCAGCAGGCTGTATTGGGATGGATCAATGATCTACAGCCGGTACAACAGCATCTCCTGTAACCTGGATCAGTACAAGACGCGTGATGCTGTACTGTCCATAGCTATCAATAGACAGTAAAAAAAAAGTGTGCATATGAGTGTGTGTTTGTGTGTGTGTGTGTGTGTGTGTGTCCACTTGGCCCTATTTTAAGCTGAGAGGATGAAGCAGGGTGTGTTCTGCTGGAGTGGCAGTGCTAATGTCCGCTGGGTGCGTGGCTTTGTGAGTTTGCACTGTCAAGGACCTCTGCTGGGGAAGTGTTTGTGTGCATGTTTGTGTGTGTGTGTGTGTGTGTGTGTGTGTGTGTGTGTGTGTGTGTGTGTGTGTGTGTGTGTCTGTCTGTCTATTTCTGTTTGGGAAAGCATATACGGGAACTCCAGTCACACTACTCACCAGTCTAGCACATGTTTGAGTGTCGATATATGTGTATGGACTTGAACTATGACTGGTGTTGTTTCTTTTGCATTTCACATACCAACAAACAATATTAAGGTTTGGATGGGTGACAAATTAAAGGAGGTGTTTGAATTCAGATGCTACCACATAGGACAAGAGGGAGTCTCTGAATGGTTTGAGTATTGTTTGATTAATATTGTTCAAATGTTTTTGTATTTAAATCGTCAAACACACCATTCCCACAAGTTTATTAAGATAAAAGGAAGCCTAGATCTTTATTTAAAACTTTCTGTTTGAGCCTTGAGTGGTGTTCTTTTGTGTCATTACTTCCTCCAACTAACTCCATGTGATAGTGATACAGTCTTCTTCCATTTGAAGAATAAAGTGTTGAGCAGTGGATGCAACAACAGCTTGGTGATCCTTTTAGGTTACAAAGAGGCTACTGCCAGACCCTCTGATTGGTCAATGTTCTTACAGCCTGAAAGGAAGACTGCGGGCAAGACCCAGGGCTGGAAAAAAATCTGCACTTCTTCATGTGAAAAATAAATAAATAACATAATTGAATCTATATTTGAACATCATTCAAAGGTAAAGAAAGGTAGTAAAGAACAGTACAGTATTAACATAAAAAACAAATGTGATTTTAATAGACAATATTGTATTAATAATACTGCAATGTACATAGCATTTCTTGTTCATTTTTACATATTAGACTATTATTAACCAGTAAAAAATAATGAAATGAAAACCGCATTCAGATATTTTCAGGGATTTTTCTCCTTTTGTCTTATTTTTGTTTGCTTTTTTTTTTCGGGGTCCAAACCTACACCCTTGCATACATTAAAGAGGCTATTAAGCATCCCCATTCACAAATCCACAGAGTTGAATTAATATGAAAGCGATGTGACTCATGCACTATGGTTTGTGTTAGGCAGTGATTTCCACCATCATAAAAACACAGAATGAGGGAATATCTTAGGGGTGTTTTTCCATCAGTTCTTGGGACTTGTAGAATCTATGTCAACAATCATTGAAGCTGCTCTGGAGGTTCACAGTGGCCCGGTATTTTACTTCAGACACTTCAATTTAATTTGTCACCTGTTTAATAGATTATGGCAAACATGGTTGTTTTTTTAAAGTAGTCTGGATGCTGCAGGGTCTGAGAATTAGAATTTTTCTTTCTTATCTTTGTTATTTCCCCGACATTGAGCTGTGTTTATGTGTGTACATGTACTGCATTGAGTCAGTGTGTGACTGGATGGTTTTGTTGGTCTGGTGAGATGAGGACATCGAGGCCTGGTGCAGTGTGACGCTCCGGCACTGTTTTACAGCCTGTGTCGTCATTCCTTACAGGTTTATTCCCCTGTGGAAACGATAGATAGGACTTGTTATATGCTTTTGTGCTCTCCTGAAATTATTCACGTTTGTTTTTTACCAGACAGTATTGACCGCTTGTGTGTCTATTGCTGTGTGTGTGTGTGTGTGTGTGTGTGTGTGTGTGTGTGTGTGTAGTACTACTAGATATGTGTTATTGTCCTCCTCCAGTGCAGTAAGGCTCATAAAAGTGACTCCTCATCTCCTGGCCTGCTGGAGGTGTGGAGGATTTATTGTGGAGTGAGTGAGAAAGGAAGGCGAGAGAGAGAGAAGGAGAGAAGGAACAGAGAGTGGGAGGGAGTGAACGAGAGAGAGAGGAAGGGACGGAGAGCTAATGAGTTAGAGAGTACAAGGGACTGAAAGAGAGTGGGAGGTGGGGAAGGGGAGATGGATATAAATGAAAATGAAGTAAAGGAACACACAGGAAATGGGGGGACGGTTCTGCTAGCTAGGCCTGTTTCTGCAAGGTCTGTCTCTCTGACTGTTTGTTCGTCTATCTGTATCCATCTGTCCCCGAGAGGGAGTCCAGTAGCTCACCTCATATCAACCCCCCCGATTCCATCATATCTCAAATCACGCTGAAAACAACAGAAAGAGAAGGCAGAGTAAGGAGAAGAAGACGTGAGAAAGAGCGAGGGTTGGGAGGGAGAAAGAGTCACATCCGTCTTTTCCCCTCAACAGAAATGGGAAGCTCATGGGAAATACACACACACACACCCGCACAGACATGCGCGCACACAGACCTCAGTCATGCGTGTATGATTAAGCGCAGTACCGTATGTGCAGCTATATGCCCTCCTCCTCTTCCTCCTCCTCTTTCTCCTCCTCCTTATTGTCTCTTTGGCTGCTGCTCTTTCGCTCTCTTGTGCACCCTTCTCACTCCAGCCTTCCCTCCTTATCTTTCTCTCTCTCTCTCTCTCTCTCTCTCTCTCTCCCCCCTCTTACTCACTCGCTCACCCTTCCTCGCTCACCCTCTCCCAGTTAGTGAGTGTGTAAAAGTGTGTGTGTGTGTGTGTGAGTGTGAGTGTGTGTGTGTTCTTGTGTGCATGTGCCGGGGAGCTCATTCTGTTCCGACTCCAGGCAGAAGATGGTAAGTAATGTCTTTCCTCCTGCATATCCGAGAGAATGTGTACAGGTTTTGAGTGTAGAGTTGTGTGAGTGTGTGTGTAAGTGTGTGTGTATGTGTGTGTGTATGTGTGCGGAAGTAATTTGTGTGCCTGTTTAATAAGGTTTTTGTATTATTAGCTGAGTGGAATTGGGGGTGGGTGCATTGCGTGCACAGTGTGTGTTTTAAATATATTGTGTGCTCTTGCATACATATTTGTGCACGCTTGTGCTGCTGCTGATGAGGATGATGATGCCTGAAGGAGGTACGCTGTCAGGCCATGGATGGGTTTAGGGGGTAGAAGGATGAGTAATTTAGCAATGGGGCTGTTGACAAGCTTAAACTAGCAAGGGGGGCTGCATGACAAGAGGAGTAGGAAGGATGCTTTTGTGGCCGTTGTGTTTTTGCACTGTTAGAAGGTGGTGGACTTTACACACACATGAAAAGAGAAAGCAGGATGAGCATGAGCAAGCGAGACAAGGTAGCAATCTCACAGGACTCCACACTCCATCACTGTTTAATTCAAGCAATCAGCCACCTTCTATGAAACTGCAGCCACTTTTCCATCCATATTTCCCTTCTTCATTTAGCTGCTGCTTTTCCTCCAGAGCACCTTACAGTAAAAAGGAATAAGAACCCCCCCCCCTTTGGATCTTTATTTCTACGCCGTTATTCCTCGTCCCTGGAGGTAACAAATGCTTTCCCTTCAGTCACCAACATAGCTGCTTAGCTGGAGTGCTACTGTAAATGGTAATAAGGGCAATATGGATGAAGAAGTGTGGAAGCAGCACCTTCAGAATCCATGATGGTTTTAAAGAGCTGACAAGGAGAAGCAGAGGGATATTGACGTAGCTGTGGGCACTCCACCAATATGTCAGGTACAGTGATAAATTTGCAGCTTTATTGATGCTACGTTACACAAAGGTTCCAACAGTGGGGGAAGAATAGATCCATGCAGGGCCAGTTAATCCCTTTTATTCTTGTTTGCGCTACAAAGTTGCTCATTCCTGAGAGAATAGAAACAAGGGGGAAACAGTTTGCGAGATGTCCGCAGTGGGCTTATGAGTGGTTTTGTGGCAACCTCGCTGGGACAACAAACCTCAGGAAACAAGATATAATCAGGCACATAACCCCTAGTGAAACCATAAGGTGTCATTTTTGACTAAGTTGGTTGTACGAATTAAACCAATGCGATATAATGTGTTAATTAGTGTGCTTTTAGGTAGATTTTTCTACCTTTGGACAGAGCCAGGCTAGCTGTTTCCACCTTCTTTTCCAGTCTTTGTGCTAAGCTAAACCTGGTGGCTGCTAGCGGTAACTTCCTCTCATCTCACTCAAATAAGCAAATGTGTCTAACTATTCCTCTTAATTAAATATTTAATTAAATTAATTAATATTTAATTAAAAAAAATTATATTTCAACTTGTGTCCAGTTGAAATCAGTTTTGTGAATTTTCTAGAAGTGTCTATATGTTGAAACTAGAACTAGAAACTATACTGCACTGTAATTTATTGTATTGGTTTTAGGAAATACATGAAGCAAGCTGACTTATTGGAGACATAATATTCTTACTGCACTGAATGATTTTTTTTTTTTACCTTGTTTTAATAAGATAAGACTTTAAATCTCAACATAGAATGACTTCATAAAGAGGTTTCTGCAACGTGCCACTCTTTTCCCCTTTTTGAAAATCTGCTTAGTCCAGTCTTTACGTGGCCTAGGGGGAAATAGAAACACGCGTGTCAAGCTATATCCTCCTCTCTGTTAACAAGAGAGACAACAGCTTTCAATAACTGGATGGAAAAGGCAGCTTGATATGAGTTTAGCTGTGAAGAATGAGCCAACCCTGTAAAATATCAGGTGCAGAGGGATGGCAGAGATAACTGAGTCATATAGGACACAGGATGTATTATAATATGTGTGATATATTGTTGCGGAGACCAGATGGAAATAGCTACGGCCAGAATGAAAGTGCTCTTTTGTCCCTGATTAATGTACACACATTCGACCCCCTCCCTTGCTTTATTTGGCTCATAGCACCCATAGACCATTTGGGTCAAATTGCTTAAGGCTTTAAGTCAGAATCACTTCAGCTGAGGCCAGTGAGCTTGTTCATGTGTGTATAGAGCACATGTACTATTTGTATTTATGTATTTTTTTGTTATTAAGATAAATACTGTAAATATCTGCAAGTACAGTTTATATATCAAAGTCAAAGAGTGTGTTTACGTCAACACACATGCATTGTGAACATGCATCTGTATGTGTGAAGTTTGCACGCATTGTCTGAGATATTATATTTGTCTCGAGTTACTCACACCCACTGACTCTGAGAGTTTGCCTCGAGGCCGATGGAGAGAAAGAATGGATAGAGTGCAAGAGAGCATTGAACAGCGAGACAGAAAGAGAGAAAGACGAACAGTCAGACAGAGCGGAGGGCGAGAAGACAGACAGGAAATGAAAGGCAGTAAGAAGAAATGGATGAGACTGTCTGACCAGCTGTACTGAGCGTGCTCATTCACCATGTGGGCTGCTGATGAGAAGCAGGGAGGGGGAACTGGTGAGAAGCATAACACAGGCCTGTCAAGTCAGCTGTGTTAGCTCTCACTCTCTGCCATGCTGGCAACTCACTCAATAGCTCATTAATTTTTAATACATGTAGACATGGAGAAGGCCATCGGAGGGCAGCGATGAATGACAAAGGGCTGGATGAGAGCACATAGCACATGCTTCTGGTCAGCTGTGGTTACTGGTTGTTTAGCTTTTCCACTGTGGATTCTTTCTTATCTTTATTTATTCAGAGGGGAGCCGTTGGAGAGCGAGTTTTCTTTTCCAATAACTTGCTGTTTTGAAAACGCAAGCATAAAACTTCAAATCAGTTTAAAGCACTGACAGCACACAAGTTTAATTTGACAAGTAAAGACAGTAACTCATCAGAATCCTGCACAGTCAGAGTGTGTGATATAATTCAAACGATGTTTACGCTGATCAAACTGAATCTATAATTCAGTTTGGATATGAAGAATGTGTAATCTAATAACAGATATTCAGACTGTGAGTGTGTTACATAGTGGTTTTGCATGTCAAAAGACGTAAGAGAGCTGGGCACTGTAGGTAGACAGAATGTAATATTTAAGGACATTTCTGGTCTACTTCTCATAATTGTTGGTCTTATTTTCACAAATGTGGCCATTCTGACTGTGGGTCATGATAACTTATCGCTCAACTCCTGAGATCTGAGGGGAGATTTTGAAAATACAAACTCAGAAAAACAACATACAGCATATCGGCAGCTCAAGCCCTGTTTTATAGGAATTATTTGAAATTCTCGTCTATATAAGTCTCACCCGAAGTAGCAAAAATTAGATTAGCTAACTGCAGAGGGATCTACTTGACTTGTGTACATGTGTGAGTCTGCGTTATCTGAATCTCCTTAGTGGAGATGACAAATACAGATTTAGTTCTGCTAGTCAGAATGGCCATGATTATAAGAATCTACTCCTGAAGTTAAAAATGATTTTCCTTTAACAGCCCCTCGATTCTCAAATATAGATGGCAGTGGTGTGTTCAGAATCCATCTTAATGGTGCCCTGTGGTGCTTTTGGCCACTAGTAATGTGATACACATTCCCGCCAAAGGTTTCACACAATCACACTTAGCTATAGGTGGCGGTAAGCCGCCAAGAAAGTTACTAAAGAAGAAGACTGCAAACCAGTAAACAATATAGGATTTAAACATTTTGCTAATGTTTCATGAGGAAATAAATGTATTTAACACATTTGTTAGACCTCAAGGATACCAACAATGTGTCTTGGTGAGAGACATTGAATGTAAACAGAAACTTTGTTTTCAAGAAAAATCCACAGGGCACCTTTAATGGCTTTAGTGTAGAGGAACAGAGTGACGTCAGTGAGGTAATCGAGAACCGATCAAATTGTTTTGTGATCAGTTTGTTTTCTACAGTTGTGTGAAACATGATTTGTTTAGTTCTTCGTTCAATTTCCTGGATATTTTCTTCTGACCAGACTCTGGAATTAATGTTGGCCTGGACCTAACAAGATGCAACATTTTGTGATATGAAGTTTGCTTTTGATCTGGTCAAGTAGCGGCAGGATTACCAGAATATTCTTATTCCAGATTTTGCATTAAAAGGTCACTATGTGTAAAATTTCAAACCTTCATACCCCGAGCTAGTGGTAATATAAGAAAAACTGTGTCATACACCACTTGACATCAGTATAATTTGAAAAACAATAAACTAAATATCTTCTGAGTGTGTGGTGAGACTACATAGGACCAAAAGGTTCATCCGATGTTGGTGAACTGAGCTTTCTCTAAACAGAGTGCTACCTTGCTGCTACAGTATTTAGGAGATCTTGGTGTAGTTCACTCCTGAGTTTCAATTTGTAACCTCCTGCGGTTTCCTGCCAGTGTCCATTATCTGAGCAGTGAGTTTGATGAGGGCAACTACTGTGAATCTACCGCATTTCAATTAGGAGGGATGGGATGCTCATCTCCTTGACAGCCCCACTTTAAAAAGGCAATTTATTATATAATCTAAAATGTTACTGTTTCATGAGGAAAGGTCGGGAATTATCTAATGACTTTAGTAATAATTCATAGTGAGCTTGGCTTTCATGCTGGCCATTATTTTGCCAGGAATAGATGAGATATTTTTAAATGGATTTCCCAGTGATTTATAATTTTTGAGTTGGAAGGCTCTTGGACCAGCAAACGCCTCTGCCAACGCAGATGGCCATGTTTGTGTTGTGTTTTCGATTCTGATATTTTGACAAAATACCACATGAATGAAATGCTGTACAGCCGCTGTCATGGACATTGTGAATGACTCCCTCTCCACTAATTATGGCTATAGATCATGATCACCTCTAAAATCTGATTAACAGATATCTGTCCGTCAGAATTGAGGGAAATCTGTGGCTAACTTCCTAAAGAGAGGCCGAAACATTACCTCTTTATAACCTCATTAGTGGAGGTAATAAAAGTCTTCATGTGCCTTTTGGTGGAGGCTTTGTTATTAAAAGTGGCCTCTAAGCGCATGAAAGAAAATGCTCCAACCCTTGGACCCCATTGGAGCAATAATAGGTGATACTTTTGGGGTGCTAGAAATAAATTACATTGCAATTTCCTGGCTCATTTTATTTCCCATGTTATTTCTGGTTTGCATGTCGTGTTAGGCGTCTACTGTGTGCAACAGGATGTGAAGAAGTGATTTTAAGATCAATGATTGACACTGTGAGGTTTGCATTCTTTATCAGAATTGATCTGGATTTGTGTGACCTTCAAAACCATTAGATGTTTTTGATTTTTTGCTGTCAATGAAGATACTATTGGAAAACTTGCAGTTGATTTTGGAGGTGTTACTTGAAAGCATGTCAGGTCAGAAGAAAACAGAAATAAATACTTGCAAGAAATTGTTACGTTAATACATCAGATTGGGACTTTAAGCACAAATATCTCTGTGCTGTCTTTTTTCAAACACACACAACACAAACCAAAAGGGATGAGTCTGGTTATAGCTTCACTTCATTGTGTGCGACCAAGAGAGCATCTTATGCTTGGTACATATGTCTTCCGAGACTCAGACGTTTGAGTTTACAAGAAGCACTTACATCCTGGATTAAGATGAGTACATACACAAGAATGGGATAGTAAAGGGGCATTGCAGATATTGGTGAAAGGACTCAGCAGGAAGATACTCCTCCCATTATAAGCTGGGCTGATTTTCTATAACTGTCTTCCCAGAACAGTAAAAGCTTTGATGTTCAGGTTTAAACAGAGGACATATGGATTCTGTTTAGTCACATGACTATAACAGACTCACTTGGCAAACAAGCTGATATATGTAAATTCAAGCTGCATTTGACACCGTGTTCAAAATGTGTGATGTTTCCTGTGAAACCTGTTCTCCTATTGTTCTGACGGGGCGGTGGATCCCCATGCAACTCCTACCTGCTGTCCTGACCTGTCCTGTCCTATCCTGTCCTGTCCTGTCCGTCATGCCCTTGGCTGCCTTGGCCCATCCGAGACAGTCACACAGAGACCTGTCACGCAGATGTCCTCCTGAAAGACAGAGGGCGCTGTCTGCTTCACCCGTCAGTCTCTGTGTGCCTCTGTCCCCCTGCTCAACCCGGCTTTGGCTCTGTTAACCCTCTTCTCTTCTCCCCTCCTCTCTCTCTCTCTCGCGGCACCAGGCGCGGCTCCCCTCCTGTTCATCCACCCTAAGCATTGCTGAGGTACTCCTGCATGGGTTCTAATGCATCGTTACGGCCGCCATCATGCCACCGGTTTCTGCTCCCTCCCTCTCCAAACGCACTTACCTGCCCGGCATGACCGCCTCCCTAACCACCAAACTTCCTATATTTCCCTTGTATTGCGTGCTGTCCTGCCTGCTGCCCTCCTGCTGTCTCTCTGTGGTTTTCTACACTCTACCCACAATCCTTTCTGTTCCTGCTCTGTTTGTTTTTTTGTGTGTGGATGTAGTCTTGTTATGTTTTTCCTCTGATTTTGTCTTGTAGTAAAATGTCCTGTTGCCCTCATTCTGGTACACGTACTGTATCTAACCCTTGCCTTGTTTCCACACTCACACACACCCTCCAAAGAAACAAACCTCCATCACTTGGCATATTCCTCAACTGCGTTTCAACCTCAGAACTGAAGTTGAAAGATGCTTGAATTATGTATTTGAATGAAAGTGATATTGCTTGCCCAAACAAAGTGCGTTTCTCTCCCTCTGTGTACACACCTCAGTTCCCGTAACACTCACACACACAGCAGCTTTGTAACAGTTAAAAAGGCCGGGTAAATGTGCTGTAAGCCTTTGCAGCTCTCTAGTGCTTGTTACACTGGTCATGGCCCAATGACTCCGATCTGTAAGTGATAAAGACATGGCCTCCGTGCAAGGGCGTGGAAGAGTGCTGACACTTGTCCAATGTGATATCGGAATTCATTGATTCCCTGTAATTGCGCAGTAATGAAATCTGGAAAAGAGTTCTGGAAGTGGACTTAAAAACATAATGTCCATCTCAAAGGTAGTGGGAGGTAATGTTCCGTTTCATTTTATTTCAATCAACCGTGTTTTGAGATAATTTATCTACCTTCCTCTAAATAGAAAATAAAAAAATAATCTCTTTTCCTAAAAGTAATTGTAATGCAATTACTGTCCTGTGTTCATAAACAGATTATATTACTGTAACTGGATTACTGTAATCGCATTACTTGTAATATGTTTCAGAGCCTGACCAATACTTCAGCCAGGCCAATATTTTATTTATACAATATATACTGTCAGTCATAAGTAACAAGAAAATTCAGTACAGAAATGCCAAATAAACTGTACAGTATATTTAAGGTTATTCAGAAATTAATTTAATATTTGATGTGCCAGTTCAATATAGTTCAATTAAATGTATTATAGTTCAGATTTCTTATAAGGTTTATAGGCTTTGTATATTTTCAGCCTTATGTTTTTATCTTTAGTATATTTTTATGGAATTTGAGTATTGTTGATATTTCCTTCATTTCCAGTGATGTTTATTATTTAATACGTACTGGTAAGTTTGTGACATGATGATTTTTCACGTGTAAAATGTGCCATTCAGCACATAGTGTTTTCTTAACATTGATATCAGCATTGGCCTAAAAATGTATTGGTAGGGCTGTTTTTTCAGTGCTTTGTTTTATTTACCTCATTCTAGCTCTAATTCATAGGGGCAAAAATATGGCAAATGAAAGTCCTAGTATTTCCTCTTTTATAAGTATTTGTAATCCAATTACTGTGTTCTTAGCAGTGGGATTTAAAGTTCAATACCGAACAGGTCACTGTAACTGGATTACTGTAGTGCCATCTCTTGTAATCTGCATCCCCCCTCCCAGCTGGTCATGTGTTATCAGACAGAGGCCTTGGGTCTGGCCAGAGTTCAAGCACTCACTTCTGGTTCACTTCTTAAATTCCAACTTGCACACACACACTAAAAGAGGGATGTGTCCACAGTAGCAGCACTCTACTTGAACTTTTGTCAAATCCACTGAACTGGTTCTGTTCTTCATTCATCTTTGGTTTTCTTGTGTTATTGGTGGTTAGTGTTTTCTAGTGAGTTGTTTGCCACATCTTTTTATTTTCAAATTTCCTTTGATCCGATTGCAGAATGTGTGTCAGGTTAGTACTGGCTTAGTTCTGGCATGTGTGCGTGAGTGCTTTTTGGTGGGTTTGTGTGCAAAAAGAAGGAGACTGTGTGAGCAACTGTTTTAAAAAGCACCACTAACTGATATGTTGTGTTGATCAGAGTGGGTGTGCATGCCTGTTTGCCTGCACCTGTGTGAGAGCGTGGGTGGCATGAAGGTGAGTGACTATCCTGTGGCTTCCCCCAGGCCTCACGGAGAGAATTCAGGGCTCACCTGGATGAGGTCATCACGCTCAAGTCAAGGTACTCTACCTTGGACCAGGTAAACCCGCTAACCTTCTACCAACTTCTTATCTACCGGCATGCAGGCCACTGGCATCGCACATAGCACCTCACCACACTAGTGGCTTTCACCAACACACATGTACACAGGCAGGGAGGCAGCTGAGGAAGAGAGGCACACTTAACATATTAGACTAGATCGCACTGGGCAACCCCTTGTTGTAGCATGTAACACTTGAACAGGTTAACATACCTGGTCTTACTTTAGTTTATTGTCTTTGCTGATTCTCCAAGAACAAAAAAGATGATATACAAAGTATATGGTGGCGTGATAAGCTGTAGTGGGAGAGAAACAAAAGCTAAAATCCAGAAATGTGAAGATGTCACAGTGCGAAGATCAAAGCAGTGTGATATTGATGGTGTAGACCCCATAACCTCATTTACACATGGTATTAACGTGTGATCTGTGTCTGGAAATCTTAGGCTTTGCAATTGGAATAGATGGAACAGACTTTTGGAAGTGGTCTGGCTTGAAAACTTATTTTCTCAATCAGCTTCTGTGAGCCGTTATTTCCCATTTCTATCTCTGGTGTATTGTCAGTACTCTTCTCACTGGTTTGAGGTGGAAAAAGGTGATGTGTACTTCCAAGCACCCATAAAGATTTGCCTTATTTATGTTGCCAGCAGTTTCGATCACTGTGTCCTGCACAGTCCTGATGAAGACACATTTTTTGTGTGTTAAAAGTCCTAATAGATAATACCTTTTAGGGTGTTTTTTTATGCTAACTGAAGTCAGCTTTTGTGATCTGAAAACTGAAAAAAGTTTTTAGAGGCTTTATGGCCAAAATGTACCCAACAATTCTAAAGGTCTCGTAACTTGGCCTCTTCCTGCTGTATAAAGCTATAGGTGACCCCTTCAAAAGGAAAAATACATAGTCAATACAGCAACCTCTTTTCCATTGACCTGGAACATGCCGTGTTTGTCCCCCTATCTAATTTGCATATCGAGAAATGTAGACAAGCAGATATTGATTGATTTATTGATACCAGGTCTAAATGCAAAAACCAGTGACCTGATATTATTATCCAGACAATGTATCCAGATACAGATTGCATGTTAAATTCAGGTGTAAAGGAAGTCTTAGTGTTGATTTTGCAAACACAAACACACATTTTACACTTCCCCATATAACAGATTTCTACAGGGGGAGGTGTGTAGTGTGTAGGTCATTCAGAGATACGTCTTCGATTTAGTGTGGTGATACACATGGCAACGTAGTGGGCGAGAAAACAAAGACAATTGAGTTGGAGAGTGTTGCCCTTCAGAGTTGCTCTAAGTTGCCCCGTGTATCATCACCTTTAGTGGTCAGCAACATTCCTCCCCATTGCCTCTCTCTCTCTCTCTCTATCTCCACCAGCACTCATTCTCTCTCATTCATCACCCATCTGGTCTTTTTATGTGGTTTGTTTATCAGTGGCTGGTGATGTTGTAGTGTTTTGTTTTTGCAGAGTGTGCGAGATTATCGATGTGTATGTACCTGGTCTGAATTTGAGCAAGAGTGTGTATCTGGGTTAACAGATGATCCACGGGGCAGCAACTGGGAAGCCCAAGAGAAACCCAAGGGTGTTCTGCCGTCAGTGGAGAGCAGAGGCCTTCACTGAAACATGCTTCCTCGCAGCTGCTTTGCGCTGTTGTTTCCCCCCCTCAGGCTCTTGCCTCCACTCCCCAGAGAGGAGGACTTGGCTCTGGATTGCCACAGTAGCGTTTTGTCCTGCCCTTTACCACTCTGTCGCTATCACGCCTGCATTTTGTCCTCTGCTCCATCCCTCTCCCTGTCTTGCCCCGTCCTGTGGGGCGAGGCGGTTGAAGCCAGTTGAAACGAGCCTCCCTGCCCTGTCACAGCCCTCTCCTCCTCACGGTGGACGGATAAATCTCCCCCATTTTGCATAATTTGTCTGACAGCTCCTTTGTTTTGTGCTGAGCTCAGCATCACAGCGGTTGCAGCCCATCATTTCCTGGAGTGTCTCTTGAGCCGGCTGGTTACTGGCCCCCATCGATTCCCCCCACCCCACCCCCAGGCAGCTCACAGCCCCCAGCCCCACGTGTCAGCCACGTGTCTTGCTGACCTGGCCACGCTCACTATTCTGTGCTTCCCCGGGACCATTGATCTCCCTGGCAGATCTCCATGACAACCCATCGTCAGGCTGTTTCCGTGGCGACGATGGGGTTGGCGTGTAGAGTGATTAGTGTTTCTGGCATGGAGGCCACTGTTTTTTTTGTGTGTGTGTCTGTATTCCCAGCATACTGCAACGTGTCATTAAGACGAGTGAAGGTGTCAGGCCCAAATCCTCAGATGCACACAACGGCTTTCAGTGGCTTTATTTTTTATTATATTTCATCTATTTTTGCTTACTAAGGGAGTTTCCAAACTGTTAAATCTGTTTTCTTTGTGTGTATGAGGTGTGCATGTTAACATTTGCATCCCTCATATGAGCTCATTCTCTTCTCTCACTTGGGTTCGTCTCTCACCAGTAACGGGGGGGAATTGCAGTGGAGGGTAGATTAGAAATGAGTGTGAGAGTGTTTGACAGTCTGCTTTTTTTTGCCTTCCTCCCCCCTATATGTCCAACACCACATTCTGCTTCTGCACTCATTCTCCACATATTCTCTTCACTTCCTAACTCACCCCCCCCCAACTCCACTTTCCCATGTAGCTTCTCCACTGTGTGCATCTCCATATGCAAAGTGTCCCCCCCAACCCCCACCCACCCTTCCCATGGCTCTCTGATGGTATGATCTTTTCTACTTAGCTATTTTTTGCCATACTGAGGTCTTGTTTTCCACCTTGTGTCAGTCTTAGTGTCATCACTTCACACTGCATCAAGGTTTCTAGCTGTTTCTTAGTTAACGGTGACTGTATATATTCTGCATTAACCCCAGCTGCAGGACAGATTAATGATACATGACTATGAAGGCGTATGTGAAACTGGATTAGGACGTAGAAAACTTGTGATTCTTGTGGTTTGTCTGTGTGTTTAAAGAGACTAGCTAGGTAGTGAGATTCTGATGTAATTGTTCTGCGTTAATCGTGTAATTATTTTTATTTGAGATGTCTTTTGCAGTTCTTTTTTAGCAAGGCACACGTTGTACGAAAAATGTCCTAGCTGTCGATCGTTAGTTTTCACATGTGCTTTTATATGTCTGCAAGTATGATCTGTGTCTTGCTGTAGCTGTATTTAGCTCCCTTAATCCCCACCTTTGTCTTTTTTCTGTCTTTTTTTCCCATCACACTTCTCCCTCTTTCTATATGAGGGCTGTGCAGTTGTGGCACAAATCTCCTAGCAACCACAGCTGGCGCCATCATGGAGGTCCACTGGAAAATAGGTTGTATACAAAAAAAATGTCAGAAATAACAAGTAAGCTAAAAGAATAGATAGCAGATTTTAAAATCAGTACCATACTCATACACATGCACATACCTGCTGCACATGTGGTTTATTGAGATCAGTCTGAAACGGTAGATTTGTTTTCAAATTTACTGTGAGACAGTACACTGTCGTGTCTTTAGTTCTTCTGGATATTGTCTGTACTCAAATGCAAAGGAGTTGTAGCTGGAGAAGAATACGCTCTCAGTGAACTTCAACAAACAGCTACCTTTGTTATCCATCATCCCATTTGTGTTAAAGCAAACAATGTCACTGTTATTATACAACTACTAGATGCTACATTTCAAAACAAAAAGTTAGATATTTAATTTACCCGGACTGTAAAGTGTATTTTTTCAGTCCGTCAACTTGACAACCCATGCAATACACACAGTTTATAATTAGCATTTGCAGGTTGAAAGTAACGGTTGCAGTTAATTATTGCTAATACCAGTAATAGTGGAGGAAACCTTTGTGTTTTAACGGAGGAGGTATCATCAGTTAGGTGGGTGGGCTGTGCTCAATATCATGTTAAATGGAAATATACGTATTATAAACAACTTAATCAAAATGATGTCAGATTTGGAGTTAAACCAATAGGGTCTGTGTTTTTTCTTGTTGTCAGCAAATCTTTAATACTCTCTGAGTTCTGAACTCCATTATTTCCTACAGACTCCATAAATCTTTAAAACTGGATCACAAATATGAAAGTTCAGTTTATAAAAAAGGCTAATTAGTGTCCCTGAAACATGAGGGAACTGTAGGTTTTTTTTAAAACATCTATTTAACCAAGTTAAATAGTTAAAATATTATTTGTTAGGGACTACTTTCAGCTGTGGATTAATACACATTTACTTACAGCAGCAGGATGGTGTATGTAGGATTGATTTTGAATACACTGTGTTCATGGTACTAAAGGAACATGTCTCCCAGTGCAACAGTGTGGCTCACTAATGTGTTTTTTACAGTTTAAAACAATGGAGCTTTGTGCACAGATGAATAATCTGTATCTCTGGCTACAGAGGCAAGTTAGTAGCATAAATTCACTATTGGTGTTCATGGGATGTGTTGACTACAAGAAAAATATAGAATGTCACCTGCCTTATTGTTTAAAAGTGACCAGATGATCACATAGTAATCGTCATTTCAATCCAAAATTACACTTATCGTTGGTTTTTACTTCTAAGTCAGAACCGCCACAGAAATTAACCTCTGCAACAGAATTTTTTTAGAGGGTTAAGTTGTGTAGTTCATCTTCAGTGCTGCCTCCAGTATGGCCGCCACAGGGTGCATTACGCCACCTAAAAAGCCCGCTATGCTTTTCTTTTCTAACTTTTTCTCTTTCTTTCTACCTATCTCAGTTCTCTCCTTGCTGCTCCTCTCCCTCCTCCTGCTATAGGGTTGCTTGTCGTAGTGGATGCCTGTCTGTCTGTCCTTTCGTCCGTCTGTCCGTCCGTCCGTCTGTCTGTCTTGTCTGTCTGTCTGTCTGTCTGTAGTGTTGTGGTTGCTGGGACAGATGCACTGATGCCTGTGATTCGATGCTTTATCTCCACTAGCTCCAGTGTAGGTTGGAGGGGCTTAAAGATGATCGCAGGAGGACCTTCAGCTCTCGAGTAACTATCCCGCCCCACCCCCACCCCCACCCCCTTTTGCCTTTCCCTCACCCTCCTCCGAGGAGCGCGCAAAACAAACGCCCCGCTCTGTGTCCCCCCCCCCTTCTCCCTCCTCGCTTGCCTAGCTATCTCTCTAGCTCCCGCTCACTCTCTTTCTCTGTATGTCTCTCTATGTGTCTGTTGGTCTTCTTTCTCGTTCTCAATCTGTCTGTCGTTCACTCTCGTTACTCTGTCTCACTATTTCTCTGTCCGGTCTGTTAGGATTCTTCCTTTCTCCGTCTCACACTCTTTCACTTTTCTGTATTCTTGTTGTTCACTTTCTCTGTCTAGTCTCTCTTTCTCTTCCTGCATCTGTCTGTCTATCTCTGTTTCTGTCTTTTCCGGTTAACATGCTCTGCTTTCAGTAGCTATGTCTGGTGTGCTGGATGTCTGTTAAGTAGATGCCATCAGGCCGCTCTAGTGGTCTTTATTGTTTTGGTTCTTTTCTTCCTGTTTTCCCTCCTTTCTGCTATGTCTCGGCTCTGTAGTTTAGTGAAGTCTGTCCAGTCCGTGCTTCCTGTTTTTGTTTGTTTCTTTTCTTTCCGGGCTGTGGGACCACGTCATGCTGATCGTCATCCTTCCACCCTCTGCCTCTCTCTGTCTATCTGCCTGTCTTTTTCTATCTCTCTGTCTTTCCATCCCTCCTCCTCCTCCTCCTCCTCCTCCTCCACCATCCCACCCACCTTGCCCCACCTCCCATCTCCCACCCTCTTCACCTTGGCTGTTTGGTGCCCAGTGGTGTCACAGTATTAGCCCAGTTATGATGGCGGTAAGGGAGGGGAGGAGGGAGAAAGGGGTGGGTGGGTAGAGAGACCTTCACCTTCACCACGGGTGTTTTGGCTCTCCATACACCACACGCTGCCCACACCCAACTTATGTGATATCGCCAGGTGACAGAGGTTATCGAGATGCAGCAGTTGCAACAAAGGAAAGCAGGTTAGAGCAGACAGGACATGACTGACATTTAGGCAATTAGTTATGTCAGTCAGCACATTTGAATGAAGGTAAAGTCAGGCCAGCAAGCACACAGGAAGAAGAGGAAACGGAGAGCTAATAAAAGACCCCAAATCAAAATCAAGTCCAAAAGACCCTTTTTATAGCAGACACTTACAGTATGTATTGATAACTGCCCATAATTTTGGCATCAGAATCGATTTGGGCTAGATTTATATACTTTTACTGGACCCACATTGGAGTAGTTGTATAAAGGAATACTTCTACTTTTATTCTGTGCCAGTCTTGTAACTTGACAAATTTTAAATGAATGATGCTAATAATCTTACCCTTATTTAGCCATTCCCTGAGGCTGAGCTTCCCAAAAGCATGCTCATACTGTAACACAACATCTTTTTTGAGTTTTAAAGGTGCTGTGTTGCATGTTAGTTTTCTGTTCAAACCATGAACAAACACTATGATCATCAGGAGGTTGGCGACTTCTAACAGCAGTGGTGAGATGACAAAGGGACCGCTGGAATGTCCATGCACTACCTCTACCTACTGTAGAGATTATTTTCGTTCATTTGCATTGCACTTTAAACTGTGTGCAAAGGGATTAGATTCCACCAAGAAACCCGTTGCTGTAAAATATGATAAGATCAGCTTTACAATATTAAACAGGATGAGAATGCTGTTCTTCCACTGCTTTGAAATCTTAGCTGTGTCCCAAGTCCATTCATTTTAAGTAGGTTTTGAGTAAGTTAAAGATCCCCTCCAGACATGTATTACGACATATAGTGCTCAGAACAATAATGTTTGTCTGATGTTATTCTAAATAACATAAATATAACATAACATAAAGTATAATAACCACATCCTTAAAAAGGCAATCCTTACTGAATCTATGTCCTTCTGGACACAAGATGTCTCCTCCTTCACTGTTAAGTCCATTCTCACATCACACATAAGTTGCATACTGGAGAAGGACAAACTCTGCACATACATCATTCCTTACAGTGAAGATCACACATCACTGTTGGAACAAGAAAAAAAATATATATAATATTTCTGAGTCACCTTAAGTGTCAAACTCAAACTCTGGTGAATGTATGATAAAAGTTGAAAAGTTCAGGAAAAAGCTAGTATATGCTTCACTTCACCCTTGTAGTATGTTTTATGGAATTGGGATATATAATTTATGATTACGTCCAACATGCTCCAGAGATGTAGAGATTTAGAGATGTAGAGATTTAGCGGAGAGGGTTTATGGGAAATGTGGTTTTTATCTCAAGAAGCTATTAACCGTCTCCATCAAGGTTTCCTTTTGTTGTACTGTTTCAGTTAATTTTGCAAAGACATATTAGTTCTAACAATACCAGCACCACTGTTCATTTATTTTTTTCTCCATTTGCTCACCATTACCACCAGTTAGCTGTAGTCTCAAGGTAGTTTTGGGAAGCTCAGCCCAGTTTTAACCCACTCTGCTCTCCTCCCCACCTTGCCATAGATTACAAGTAGTAAAGGAGCTAGTGCAGCTACCGCACAGCATCAGCAATTTCCAAAAAAATCTAACTGTCCTGCACCACATCTGAACAGCCACTCTATATCTATACTCAACACTACATTTCCACTACATTTGATGTTACACCGTAGCACAGTTAATACATCTTGTTATGACCTTGTGATACAATATTGTCACTCTGTATGTTGTTGCCTTTGTCCATATATTCCTTTTTAATGCTCTAATCTAATAGTGATGTGACCTGTCAGTGCATTTACCAGTGTGAATATATCACTTGTGATATGATGATGTAGTGTACAGTAAGTGATGATAATGGCAATGCAGGAGATGCAGACATCTCCCAACAGCAGGACAAAGTGCACAGTGTAGTGTGACACGGCTGTTGCCAATGCTTCTGACTGTTGTGTAAACAGCTTCTCATCTCAAGCATGTCAAAAGAGCAGCCCGGTTTATCTCAAATTACCACTACCTCTGCTCTCTTTCTCTTTTTCCTCTTGCCCTTCGTCTTTTTCTCCCCAATCGCACCCTTCATCTTTAGGTGCAGTCACGATGCAGCAGCAAAGAAAATATCCTAAGATCAAGTGAGTACTAAGTTTCCAATTCAAGACTCTCTCTTTGTCTGTGTGTCATATCTGTGTGTCACCAAGTGTGCTCTCAAACATGCATAAATAGATTTTAAATGCGCATGTGATGTGACAATGCGAGCATGGTTTGTGTGTTTGGCTGTGTGCGGCTGCTGTGTTGCGTTTGTGCGCCTGTGCTGTGTGTGTGTGTGTGTGTGTGTGTGTGTGTGTGTGTGTGTGTGTGTGTGTGTGTGTGTGTGTGTGTGTGCGTGATGTTTTGCCAGAGGTTTTTAAGCCTCATGTTAAGCATCAGAATATGCTGTGGAAGCGTAAGTGTATGTTTAAAGGAGAGAAATTGGGTCAAGGGAAATCAAAGCACAGCGCCTATTCTTCGCTCTGAGGCAGAGAGGCAGAGGGAGAGCAAGGCAGAGAGAGATAAAGGGAGAAGGAGAGAGAGAGCAGATTACATATTAGTTACACCTTGCTTTGTTCCTTTTACCTTTGGAATTATTAGAGAGGTATTATTAGACCAACGTGGCTGCTATTGAGCTGGGTTCCACAGCTTCTGCGAACAAACAGGACTATTTCTCGCCAATCCCTCCTCGTGGTGTTTAAACTGTGTCATTGCACATATATAAAAAAAATCACATTAATCCAGTTATCTTGGTGAGAGTGATGTGGAAACACATTAGATTACATGTGTTTATTTATTTAATTGTATGTCTTTGCATGTGTGCATATATATCAAGTCCTGACCTTTTCTGCTACAGCTGCAAACCCAGTGCGCTCAGATCAGTTTGGATTTCTCAGTAGATTTCTATTTATTTTTTTAGGTTTTTTGTCACTCTTAGGCCAAAAGAAAATTCTTAAAATACTGTTTTTGTCTCCAGAGATAGTTGAGTGGTTCAGTTCCCTGTCTTTGGAGCCACATAGATGCCTCCACTGTCTCAGGATTGAGTCCCAGCAGAGTTCTCTCTTCTCTCCCTCCCCTCTATCTTCCTCACCACTTTCAAACTGTCTAAATAAAGAATTAAAATGCTAAAAAGGGTGAGTGGACTCAAGTTTTTCTGATTGAGGTTGGTCTAGGCATACATTTTCAAAGCTTGGGTCTGGAGCAATGTCTGAAATCACTCCCTGTTCTCTCACTCGTGAACTATATTTATGCTTATTTTATGTCAGCATCTAAATTCTTTGTTTAAATGTATCCACTCTTTTCTACAATAGGACAAACAATCTAGTGTCCATAGCATGTCTACCAGTTTTTTCTGATTTTAAAGGAAACAGAAATAGGACACTATACCTAGCAGTGATGGCAAAAAATGATGACGAGTGTGTGTAATGCCTCGATTTAACACTCACTATTCAGTAAACTATTGAACATATTTGCTGATAATTAACTTGATGCAGAAGTGATTTGGACGCAATCTTGGTCAAAACTATTTCAAAAAATGCCTCTATCTCGTGTTTTCAAAACTGAAAATCAGTTAAAAGATATCAGATAATATCCCTAAAAATCCAATATGAGTCAGGTTCACACACTACTAGTGTTTGTATGCAGCAAATAGCGAATGAGTGAATGTGAGTTATTTCTAACAGAGCAGTGCAAGTGTCTTGTGATATGGTTTGATTTTCTGAGAACCATTTCATGACAGTGTAATGTCACATGTCTTCTCAGGTCACAGTGCAGTGGACATCACCAAGGTGGCCCGGAGGCACCGTATGTCCCCCTTCCCCCTCACCTCCATGGACAAGGCCTTCATCACTGTGCTGGAGATGACCGCTGTCCTGGGCACTGAGATCATCAACTACAGAGGTTAGGGGAACAGATGTTTGGTTGTTTTTCAACTCTTTCAGGCTGTTAGGTAAAGAAAGTTCTGCGGCAAATCTTATCCGCACACGCCTAAATGTCCTAGATGTGTTCATCTTGCCCCTTGACATCTCCAGTTTACCCTCCCATTATGCCTGCTGACATCAGCCACTGAGCATGCTGGGATGTTGAGGTGTCACACCTTTCAGATTGATGTAACAACATGCGTTTGCTAAGTTCACATGACAGCATTTAAACACTATCTGTCCACAACCTCACTGAATCAGCAGTCTCTGTCCGCGTGCCTCTGTGTCAGTCACATGATTAAATGCACACACACACACACACACACACACACACACACACACACACACACACACACACACACACACACACACACACACAAATGTACTAGACTACAAGGGCACATACATAACAAACAACCTTTTTCTAAAGTACCACATTACTGGGCCTTTTTCATGCCTCATTGTTGTGTTTTTGTGTTGAGAACTAAACTGTACTTTCAGGATTTCTACATTAAAAAAAGTTATCATCATTATTGACACACGTCACACATAGCTAATAGTGCCCCTGCATCTGAGTCTTTATGTCTCTCACAGTTCAGTGGTTATTTATCAAAGTCTGAATTCAGGTTGTTACAGGTTTTATTTTTCATTAGTTTTTATTTGGTTCTTCCTTTTACAGTTACGATTTTGTTCCCAAACTGACAGAAAGAGAGATATAATGCACTAGTTTCATTGATTTATTTCTAAAAGAATTGTTCATTTTCACTTTAAAGCTTTTACGATCAATATTTATATATTATGTATATAGAAATATATATTTTATAGGATTAAATGACTATGTATGTGAAAGAGGTCACACTTATTGACAAACCCACAGAGAATTATCACTCAACTCTGCAGTTCCCCTCAGCTCTAACAAGCCTCTCAGCATCTTTCAGCTCATTTTGGTTTTATTGCCCACAACTTCAGTGTACTTTCTGGATGCCGCAGGAAGCTGTTTTCACTGAAAAAGCCCTAAAATACCTTCTGTTCACTACCTGCATAGCATCAAACAGAAAGTTTGCTAGTGAACATAGTGGAGAATCAGGAGTTAGTAGACGCCCTTCTTCAGTATTGACAAGTTCACAAATCTATTTGAAGGATTTTATTCATTTAAGTTGCTAATTGTCAGCAATTGTGTAGCAGAGTGAATTGCTTCCACTAGCCATTACCATTACTCACAATTTTATTTTATTTAAGTATTCTCACTGTTTTACTGTCAATCTATTTTCTCATTCTTTGCATTTCTCCATGGGGCCTCATTTTTATTTTTTATTTAACTGTACTTTATGCCTTATGGAGCCCCTGTGGAGTTGGGTAGTGCAACCCATTTTTCCCCCTGCAGTCTGCTGTGGCAAGTGCACTTATAGTTGGCATTCACTTGTTTTGGACAATCCGTTCTAGTTGAACAATACAATGAAAAGGTACTGAAAAGTGTTAAATGATGTACATTACTTGTTATTTCTTTATATAGATTTTGGTGAGTTACTGTAAATGGTCAGTGTTGGTCTAAATGTTAGAGGAATGAGCTTGAGACTGGTTGAAGGTTGTCGGTTCAATCCCAGGACCTGGCAGGATAAATCTGGGTGGGGAAAGTGAAGAAGCAGCACTTCCCTCATTACCACAACTTGAGGTGTCCTTGACCATAACCCCAACGGCTGTGGTTGTATTGGGCAGCATCCTGGTATGAATGTGTAACAGTAAGAATGTGATCAGAGCGTGTCTGTACCTTTCCAATGGGTCCATTCTTGTACCACGACATAAAGGTATATTTTTGTGAGAAGGGGTATAGAAAAGAAGGTACAAAAATGTACCATGTTTAAAGGTACAGTGATTGTACCCTGCTAGGGTTTGCTAGACAAAGCATTTGTACCCTTTTAGGTCCATTCTTGTACCTTGATTTCTTAGTGTGTAGGCTTGGTAGAGGATTTGAGGGGGATGCCATCCACCTTGATAGCAGAGGGAGCGCAGGGGCTGCATATGTTAGTCTAGTCTGCCTGACTCATTGATCCTTTATCAGACTGAGGTTTGTGCAGGTGTAGGGGTTAGGTTAGGTTAGGGGTTTGTTAAAAATTAACAGAGCATCAACTGGGTAAGCTAACTAGCCAATCACAAGTGCATATCCATAAGTAGACATTTATAAGGAAATCAATAACTTTGTTCACCTTTTTGATTAAATTCTTAAAAGGTGGTGATATGTCAAATTTTTGTTTACAGCTTGTTTCCACTGCCCCAAGTAGCCAAAACAAATCTGTTATTTTTAGAAAGTGAAATAGAAAATAATTCTGATTCATATTAATTTTCAATTCTATAGTAATTCACCTTGATTTAAACTAAATGAATGTACGCTTTTAATGCATCTGTGTAGTTGTACTTTATTTTATGTATTTGAATGTCTAAACAGTCATACGCAGACACAAACATACACTGAGAAGTTAGCTTAGGACCCGTGGGTCTAGTCAGCCTTCTGGCAGAGTGGAGGGTGACACAGAGCCAGGTTGAGGGCCAGAGGGGGAAAACACACACTTTTCAATTCATCTCTGAAGACAGAGTAGCAAGGATTGGGGGCAGTAAAAGCCTGCGGCGCACATGACTTCAAGATCAATGATGATAGAAGGAACAGTCTGTCTTTTCCAAGGTGCAAAGTGATGTTTCATGTTCTTGGAGAGGGAAGTGAATTGCAGGATTTGCAGGATGACAGTGGGCTAAGGGATGAGGGAGGAGAGGAAGTTGGGATATGAGAAATTATATTTTTTAAGAGACAACAGCTGGAGCAGCTCCCCTGCTGGATTTAAAGGGGTCTGCATGTGTGTGTGTGTGTGTGTGTGTGTGTGTGTGTGCTGATGGGTGTATATGCTATGCTGTATTTTTGTGTGTGTGGAATACGGATCTGTCTCTTATTTTATGATCATAGTGGTGTAATACACACATTAATCTGCATTGAATGTCACTGTTCACATGTATTTTAGAGAAAGTTTTGTAGGTAAAATATGTAAAAAAAAAAAAAAAATGCTAAATATCTCAAATCCTTAGGAATAGTTTGATATTTCATGAAATACCCTTTTAGCTTTCTTGGCGAGAGCGAGACCAGAAGAGAGTTACCACTCTCATGTCTGCACAGTACCAGCCACTCTGAATTGCTGCCCGCAGCCAGTTGCCAGCCAGCTGCCAGCCGGATATATCTATTCATTCTATTCAGATAACCAAAGGCCTGTCGTGGACCAGCTGGCAATTCTAGGCGGCTGCTTCTGTACATTGTGGAGCTACCACTACAACCGATTAGCTTAGCTTTGCACAAAGGCTGGAGAACAGCTAGTTTGGTTCAGTAAAAATCCATACGTAAAAATCCAAATAAGCGTATTTCCCAAAATGTCAAAACATTCCTTTAATTCCCATCTATCTACCTGCAAGAATATGTAATAAACAGACACATGGATTGCTGTATCACACTTTTACTGTGTTCTAAACTTTTAGATTATTTCTAGTAGCGGATTATTTGAATGTCACAATGCCCCTTGATTTAATGACCATTGAACACCTGGACGTAATGTAAGCGATGTTCCTCAAAGCATCCGATCAAATGCATATTTTGCTTCAACTCTGTTCTATTTTTATTCACAACTCAGCTTCAACGCACGGTTTTAACAAGCTGTTTAAACAGCAGCTTGGACGGAGTAGCGGTTGTGAAATTACACCAGAATATCTCGGATGAAAGGCTGTTGATTTTAAAAAAGATGTGAGGATTGGACAACAGGCACGTGTGTCTTCTTCTACCACTGAGATGCATTATTTACAGCAGCTCGTTATGACTGTCATCTAGTAAGCTGATGTGTGCATGCATGTGTGTGGGTGTCTATATGTGTTTGTGCATATTTTTTTTCCTCTTCAACTTACTGATATCAAAGCTTAGATCTTCATATTAACACCCACATAATCATAGCATAAAGGCTCTGGGAAATGCTATATATAGCTACACAGCAGCTTAAGGTATTTTAGTGCCAGGATTTTTCTCCTCCACCCACTCTCCCTATGTCTTTTTCCGTCTTTCTTTCCTTTGCTCACTCTCTCTGAGCTATTGTCTCAGTGCAGACTCTGTTCTTCCTACACAAATGTTTTTTAAGTTGTCTGGCTGGTGGAAGTGGTTAAGAAATCTGTATAGGGACACTTGCAAGCCCCCAGTTGTTGTATGTGAATCAGTAAAGCTGAAATAGAAAAAGAGTGTATGTGTGTTTGTGATTGTGTGTGTCCATGTGCGCCGGTCAGGTGGTGAGTCATGCACAGAGATCCTGATGCGTGGTGTCACACTCTGTCTCCCCTTAAAAACACACACACATATACACACCTACGGCACATATGCCCCACTGTATCTTCATCTGAATCAGGTTCACTGTCTCCCTCACCCTCTCTGCCTCTGTCTCTCTTTCTCTCTCCAGCTGTTGCTCTCTCCCTTCGCCACCCTTCGCCCAGCTTCTCCTCCTCTCCTCATACCCATGTTCTTCCTCTTCTCCCACAGATGGGATGGGTCGAGTCCTGGCTCAGGACGTTTATGCCAAAGACAACCTGCCACCCTTCCCTGCTTCTGTCAAGGATGGTTATGCTGTGAGAGGTAAGTACCATACATTATGGCAGGTCATTTGAAATAAGTTCTCATCCCGTCTGTCTCACATGAATTGAGTACTTTTTTTTACTTTCAGAGCCAGTTTTTGTTGAAACAATGTCGGTAAGATGCAAAGTGTAGATGTTAGAATCTGAGAAACTCCAGTTTTCAATTAATATTCAGGCCTCAAACACACATTGATGTAAAAGATACTGGAACAAAGTACATGCAGGCAGAGGTTTATATAAATAGTAGGCAGAGCCTATATTCTGCTCATATGGTACAATGAGTGTTCCCTAAAACTAAAATAGAGAAGACAATGTTTACTACTGGCCTTTTAATTATGTTTTTATCTTGGAGAACAGTGGAAGCTCTGCAGGCGGTTGCACCAGCTGCTTGTAAGTTATAACGTAAGAGTTTACTAAGTGGAGATTTACACATCACTAAATTAAAACTAGGTCTTACAAACACACATTTGTTGTTACCAGCTGCAAGGTGTAAATGTGGACTCATCTTAGCTTGAAATATGAACCGTTTGACTGAAGAGACAAAACAAGGCAATATGCAACACATCTGACCTGACACTTGATCAAAATGCTGTTTAATAGGGATGATAACTGGGATGATTGTAAATTACATTTGATGACAAACGCCCCACCCGGCTAAATCTTTGCTACTGTGAAAAGGATTAGCAGTTAAGTTTAATATATTGTTTTACCTTCTAAAACTGTTAATTTTGGAAGTTCTGTCACACTTCCTGTTTACATAGTTGGTTGCTTTTGATTGGATGGTGCTGCAGATCTCCCAGTAATTGCTGTAGACATTACTAGTCTTTAGATATTCTTAAAATCTAATGGTGCAGACCAATGTAGGAAATAAGGTAACTAGTAGAAACAGAGAACCTAAGAAGGACTTTAAGCGCAATTTACACATACAGTCACTGTTCTGGTTTCTTAAGAGGAGGTTGCAGAACTAACCAGGCCAGTGTGTCTTTCCTCCAGTTCAGATGACCTGACTGTCCTAGTTAGAGAATAACAGGACACTGGGGCAGTAGAGAACTGCCTCAGGAGCCATGTAAAGGCTTCTTCTGCCAGGGTAAACTGAAGGGAGATTGAGGAATTGTGGGACACGGAGGGGGCTGTCGGCCATAGCTGCCTGGTGGAGATGAAGATTTATGGGGCTTACCTTTGTTCAGAGAGATGGGTTTCATGGCTATAGCTGCACTCCTCAGAGTTAGCGAACTTGTTTTGGTTGAAAAATCAGCATCCTGGAAAGCATTGAGGGTCCTGTTAACCTGGAGAGCTGAGTGGCAGCTTGTTGGCTCCAGGCAGCCCAAAAACTCTTACATGTAACATCTGCTGTTGGCTCTTGCTGATGGAGTAGGAGGAGCAGAACACCACAGGTCTCTCTGGGTTTTATGCACCTGTCCTGAGGGCCTGGTGCCTGCCGAGGCGCACATGTGCAGATTTGAGAGATTTTAGTGACTAGACTGTGGGTGTGGAAGGAGCAAATAACCTATTGCTTTCTTCAGAGCCAGTGTGTACTTTTGGTTTAGGTTAGAAAAAAAAGTTGAATGGTTGAATTGGTTGGGTTCAGGGAAGTGCTGAGGCCTGATCATACCAAAGAGTGGGTACATGTTCCTTCTACTGACAGCATTTCCTAAATGCAAAGAGTGTCAGGAGAAAATACTGCTGTCTTCCTGTGCTCTGAGCATGCCGCAGTTCGGACAGGTAAGAGTTAAAAACCATGTATGTGTACTGTTAACTCCAAAAACTGCAAGGTTATGCAGCAGACACTTCCAAAGAAGTCAGGGAGCGTGCAACAAAAGCGCATGTCCTAGTGACAAACCGGTGATTCAGTGCTGACTGAATCAGGAGGTTGGAAATTGTGAAGACCACACATTTCCACCGTGTCAAATTAGTGTCAAAACTAGAAAAAAAACTGTCCTGTTTTTAACTCAACAACAGATGTTTGTTGTCATCCAGTGGGGTTTTTGTCAAGTGTTTCAAAAGGAAAAGTGTGCCAGACACAAACAGGGAGGCATTTAATCCTTTAGTCAACATAACATGTTAAACCATGAAATTAAAGTCACAGTTTTTCATTCACCAACAACATTTTGCAATGTCAAAGGCTATTTTAAAGTTTCAATTGCGTTTTGAGTGTCTTGTGATGAGCGTCATTCTTGTTTCTGAGTTTGGTCTGTAAAAGAGCAAAGCAAAACAATAATGGTGTCTCCGGATTCTCTGTTTTCCCATTGGCTCAAGTTGGCTATCCGGCTGTAGCTACACCTAAAGGGACTGTCTCTGTGCACCCCAAAGTGGAGGGCATGATTTTAAAAAAAGTTCTTGTGGCCTGTATGGCTCAGCTTTACAGAAGAAGAGCGTGCTACTTTATGATCAATTATTAAATCTGTGAGGCCTGTTAGCATCGAAAATACTGTATAAGTCTATTTTTAAGATGTTTAATTAAAGGTCCTGTGTGTAATATTTAACAGGCTCTGTTGGCAGAGATGGAATATAATATTAATAGGTATGTTTTCTTTGGTGTATAGTCACCAGAAAATTTCGTTTTCATTACCTCAGAATGAGCCATTTTTATCTGCAGACGCCGCGGGTCACCTTCCACAGAGGCCGCCATGTTGAACTGCCATGTTTCTACAGTATCCTAGAATGGGGATGCTGTAATGGATAAATACTAGCTCTATATAGTGCTGTTAGCGTTTTTCGCTCATTTTGCGACCATCATAGTTTCTCCTTGGTGCTTGGAAGGGGAGGGTGAAGTGAAGGATTTGCAATCTGCAACTACACTACTAGATGCCTCTAAATGCTACACATTGGTCCTTTAATTAAAGAACATCAAATGTCAGTGTTTCTCGCTCTCCTTCTCTTCCTGTTTGTTCATTCTGTAGCCCACTGAATGATGACTTCAGTAAATTACACACTCCTACACACACACACACACACACACACACACATTGTCAACTGCACACATGTGAAATGTTGTTAAATCTTTCTTTTATTTTAGCGGCTGATGGCCCAGGCGACCGCTTCATCATCGGAGAGTCCCAAGCTGGAGAGCAGGTCCGCGCCCACAGTCACAGAAACACATGCTTTCTCTAGCTCACAGAAAAAATAGCCTCACACACAAACACACCCCCGCAACCTGTATATGAAAATACATTACTTTACTTTTGTCCTTCACCTCACGCCTTGACCAGCTGTAATTGCACACCAGTGTGTTCCCCTAGCAGGTGATGAAAAGCTCTTCGCCCCAAAGCAGAGCTCAAAAGTCAAAAGTGCTGCCAAACTGTAAAACAGATTAGACCTCTGAGACAAGAGTAGGCTACAGAGATTTATTGAGTACCTCAACCTCTCATCTTGAACAAAATCAGCACACATGCAAACACGTAGTCTACACATGCTTTCATATCCTTTACTAGGTCTACAAATTTCTTTATGTGCTGTTTTATTGTGTTTTCACTTTAATTTGATCACTGTTTTCTTAAGTTACTTCAGTTAGTGCTTTATCCTTCTTTGTAATTTATTTTAGTCACATGTTTTATCCCTGTTTGTTTCTCTGTGCAGCCAACCCACACAGTGATGCCTGGCCAGGTGATGAGGGTGACGACGGGCGCCCCTATCCCATGCGGGGCTGACGCTGTAGTCCAGGTGGAAGACACCGAGCTGCTCCGCGAGTCTGAAGATGTAAGTCTGACTCCTGGTCTTTTACCCGGTGAGCAGGTGGAAATATTGTCAGAATCAGGATTAACTCAACCCAACCAGAACTGACCCTGTGAAAGAGATCAGTAACCTTCGACTCACATTTAACTTTATACGGGTACTACGTAGAGGTTATACCAACACCACAACAACTGAAAACAGATTCTGGTTGTTGTAAATGTAACTGAGAGTAAGTTTAACCCAGAGAGGGACAGAGTACACAATGTATGTTGATATAATATAGATAAAAGTAAACTCTATCTGTATTTTGATGGATCTGATAGCTGGTTTGTCTTTCAGGGCACAGAGGAGCTGGAGGTACGAATCCTAGTACAGGCTCGCCCAGGGCAGGACATCAGGTTAGTGTGTTATGGAATCACCATTTAATTTATCTATTACTGTAGATTGGTTAGACAATGTCAATCACCCACCCACCTTTTTGTTTGTTAGCTCCTCCTCTTCAGCATACATCTCATAGTAAGCAGTATCAAACTGATGAAAGTTACAATGTAAATAGTATGGTGAGTATTTTAAATGAAAGTGATAACTGAAAATACTTCTGAAAGCACAGTTGATTTTTGGTTATACTGCTGACACCTTGACTTCATTTTCATCACATGATTCTGAATTTATTTACCTTTACATTACTTCTTATGGGAGGAGGGAAAACAAATACTTATAAATATACTTCTATACTTATATTAACAAAAACTAATACACTAAATGTCTCTACCAGGATGTATATTTGTGCTACACTTTGTTAGGTTACTTACTTTTTGCACGGTGCGTTTTTCAACCATCTCTGACATCCTTTTCCTCTGAACCCTCCTTTTCTGCTGTCCTGCCATAGGCCTATCGGTCATGACATTAAGCGCGGGGAGTGTGTGCTTGCAAAGGGCACCCACATGGGCCCGTCTGAGATCGGTCTCCTGGCCACTGTGGGAGTCACAGAGGTGGAGGTGCAGAAATTCCCTGTGGTGGCTGTCATGTCCACAGGAAATGAGGTAAGGGTTTAAGGAAAACTTGGAAAATGGGACGTGGGAAATGATACCCCACACTGTCAGATCAAGGTGCACCATTGTGCCTGGATTTTCCAGATTTCTTCAGCCACAGCTGCTGAAGGTAACAACTGTGTGCCATCTTTTTCTGACAGTGTACCTCGTTCGTATTTATGCACAATCAACATTGTTTGCTTTGACTGCGGACACCAGAACAACATTCTGAATGTGTACTCAGCCGTTTCATGTGTGCTTTCAGTTGTGAGGAATGTGTTTATCTGTGACCAGGTGGTTTCTTTTAAAGGCTGGGATTATATTTGTGCATTTTCACGTGTGACTGATGTGCAGTTTAAATTTCATGGGGTGTGTAACCTTCATGGAGATCATCAACAGCCTCTAGATACCCATAACACCTTGTTCTGAGCGCTATGCAGATATGTCTAAATTGTATAAATCAGCTGTGAGTCACCTACTTCATGGCCATATTCCAAACCTATGAAGTGGTTTATTGTCCTCATCTCCCCTTCTTCAGGCAAGTCTGATGAAACAGAAGATTAGATTTGGTTTCTTTGTCTTCTCATTTTTACACTTTCTGTACCTGCAGCAATGTTTATTAGACTATGTAGATTTTGTGTACATTTTTGTATTAATGTTGCTTTTTTTTCTGAGACCCAAATTAAGAGACAGGCTTACTGACATATCTGTGCAGAGCTTGTGTTTCTGCCTACAAACCCCACTATTAACCTGTTAAATTAGTAGGGAGGTCAGTATGTGTGAATAACAATAGAAGACATAACTTGTGTCATGCATACACTAATACATTTACACATACAGTATATCAACAAGACCTGCAAGCGATTGGTTCCTAGTTTTGTCTGAAAGTAATAATTAAATAATAATGATTATTTTCCTTTTATAATCTGTTCATTATTTTTTAGAATAATCGATTTGTCATTTAGTCTAAAAAACACCCATCACAAGTTCCAAGAGTCCAAGCTGACATCTTCTGTTCGGCAGTTCAAAATCCAAAGATATTCGTCATGTAAAACAGAATAAAGGAGAAAAATTCTCATATTTGAAAGGCTGGGAGCAGAGAACAAATTACATCTCTGTTTGCTAAATATTGTGAACATTGTCAAAAATGTATGGCAATGAATATTCTGTTTTGTCTATCCAAAACCACAAACAACAAATGGATGATAATTTCAAGCTTCAGACACTTCTTTACTCATCGCTGTAAAATATTGTGTAATATTTTTAAACTGAGCAAAATTTTCTGGCAACCACTATTTCAGCCTATTTTTCAGAACCAACCCATTTGGTACCAAGAGCAGGCTAAATATAGAAATAATATGATAGAATAATTATTACTTTACCCACCAGGCTTTCTGCCATCCAAAGAGATGCTAAGAATATTTCATGAATAATGTTTAAGCCAGATCTGTTTTACTCAGACTTGAGAAAGGATGTAGTATATAAAAGGTGTTTCTCATGTTTAATTTGTCCACCTGTCGTGGAAGCTACTGAACCCAGAAGATGACCTCCATCCTGGAAAGATCAGGGACAGCAATCGTTCCACCCTGCTGGCCACTATCCAGGAGCATGGCTACCCCACCATCAATCTGGGCATCGTGGGAGACAAGTACGCCTTCATGTTTATTCTATAAACATTTTAATACTTGTTACACCTCCGTATAATCTTCATCTTACTATACTTTACTCCAAAACTAGCTTTCTATTTCCCTATTCTTCTCCATTTTTTCCTCTCCTTGGTGGTTAACGTGTGTGTGCGTGTTTCTCTGTGTCCCACAGCCCCGATGACCTTCTCAACGCTCTGAATGAAGGCATCAGCCGTGCTGATGTCATCATCACCTCAGGAGGAGTGTCCATGGGAGAGAAGGTATGATGGCAGGAAAGAAGTGCACACATCCCATCATGGCATTGTGTTTCACTGACACCTTGTGGTAGTAGGGGGAATGACACAGCCCTGTATTTTCAAATAAATTCTCACATACTTTTATGGGTGGTTTGAAAAACTAGATATTAATTTAAATATATATATTTTAAAGCTTTATTATTTGCTGGTTTGAGGGTTCTTCTGTTGTATTGCTCTTTTATGTTTGTTAGACGTTGGTTTATAATTTTAATGTCTTTTTTGGGGTGCATGGTAGCTCACCTGGTAGAGCAGGTTCAGTCCTCACTGCAGCGGCCTGGGTTCAATTCCAACCTGCGACCCTTTGCTACATATCGTCCCCCCTCTCTCTCACACCCCTTTCCTGTCTATCTTCACCTGTTCAAAAAATATCTGGTCTTTTTTAGGACTACCTTAAGCAGGTGCTGGATATTGATCTTCATGCTCAGATCCATTTTGGTCGTGTTTTCATGAAACCAGGGTAAGAAAACTTTATTCTCATGCAACATTTCACAACACAGTCATCAAGTGCTTCACAGAAATTTGAAATAAGATGAGTTATATAATCAGTTGCACAAATATCAGATGCACATTTAAAGCAGTGTTGCATTAAACAGGCATATATTGTTACAGGATTTATTATAGTAGTTGAAACCAAAATTAACATATGTTGCTTTTCTTTTTCAGTCTCCCAACAACATTTGCCACCTTGGACATGGACGGTGCTCGCAAACTAATCTTTGCCCTCCCAGGTAGTGTGTGAAGTTGAGAGAAAGAGTGATTCACTCCGCTGTTTCTGAAGAGATGTTACTCATATATTTTTCTCTCTCTATTCTCTTCCTGCTCTCCTCCCTCTGTCCGTCCGTCTGTCCTAGGAAACCCCGTGTCCGCTGTTGTCACCTGTAATCTTTTTGTCATCCCTGCCTTGAGGAAGATGCAGGGCATTTTGGACCCTAGGCCCACCATCATTAAAGCGAGGGTAGGATGCAAAAGGGCAACCAGGGCAGCCTGCCAAGACACACAAAGTCAAAGTTCATCATCTGTTGAGGCGCTGGTGGTCACAAAACAGGGTTTCTTTTTTCTCTTTAATGACCAGACATGAGGTCTCAACTGAGACTTTGAATTAGGTCATAATTCACAGCCATTGTTTCAGTGACAGGAAGCAGGTTTTATCCATACAGGTAAAGGAAAAGTCAAAAAAGGTGTAAAAAAAACAGTCCCTATTTGCAAAATGATTCTTTCTCTTCCCATATGTGAACATTTGAGTGCAGATGGAACAAACTGCAGCAGAAAGGTCTAAAACACTGAATATTTACAATTATGTTTGTACTAAAGTTCCAGGGTGTATCACTGCAGTCCGTTGCATCTTAACTCATGATTCAATACTATTTTCATCATCCGCTTGATACATATTTATGACCGCCATGTTTTGGTTTGACTTGGCAGAGGAACCAATCATGGCCCACACTGACCTGAAGGCCTGCTCCCTGCTCATGAATATTCATAACCGCAGAGCAAGAAAAATCATAATAATATCATATACACTGAACAGCCGCAGCTTGTGTCCCCAACTAGTATCATCAAGTAAGAGGTCTGGTCCCCTGCCATCATGAGTGCTATCCAGAGAGCTTTGCTACATCATTTGCTGTTATAAAGCAGTTAGAAATCAACTTGAATACATTACTGCCACTTAGTGGTGGAACTGATGGCCTGAAAGCACAGATGTAGCCAGATAATTTCCCTCAGCAGATGGCATCAGACCCAGGTCAAACAGTATTCAGGGAAAACCGATGGCGTTGCCAATAAAGTTGGAAGAGTGTCCACTGCTTTCTGTTTGCCTTGTTGCCTATTAGAAAATATATAAAGTTTCGAAATGTACAAATGTTTTTGGCAGAATTTGGGTGGGCACGTAGCCTTTTACCCAAGTTAATTATATTTTGGTGATGGTTCAGATCTGGGATTTTTGCCATTATAAGATTTTTTTTGCTCTAACTATTCTGCTGCATTCATGTATTTGAAGGAAAGTTTGATATTCAAGACTTCTCTACTTCTGGCTGAAAATCAACCCTTGAGGACACACACTATACAAACTTGAGATTTTTACTAAGTCCCTAGCTTTGTAGGGATTTCTGCCACAACCTCTCCTATTTCCAAGGTGCACGGAGAGGCCAAAACTCCAGTAAAAATAGTACCATAAACAACTTTCTTGAGAGACAACCGGGTTTCGGCTTGTGGCCATCAGGGTAGTGAGTTCAATGCTTTACCAGTCTGCAGTTAAATTTTGTACTTGCCTAAGAAACCTGTAACATTGTTACTTTAGCGTCCGTAGGTACAAGAATAGTGGGGGTTTTATCTCTGGACGATAAAATGAGTGCTCTAGGAAGTTATCTGAAACTCAATTCAGTATATGTTTCTATACTTTATGAAATTTCTCTATGTGGTAAATCGCACCCACCTTTACGAATTACACACAAAAACATCCGGGGTGATGAAGATGACTTGTTGGCATATGTCTTTATTATTTATGTTGTATGTTTTTTCTCTAGTTGTCTTGTGATGTGAAGTTGGACCCTCGCCCTGAATACCACCGCTGCATTCTGACATGGCATCACCAGGAGCCTCTGCCGTGGGCACAGAGCACAGGTACCGAAATCCATCCAAAGCCAGCACCAAACAATACTGTGAAGGATTTGGCTTTCTGTATCTGAATTCAGGCTCTGACTGTTCACTAGTTGATAGCATCATTTTTTAATTTATCACTCCCTGTCTAGCAAGGAATCCAATGTAAAGAACAAAGTGAATTTAGCTAGATACTTGAAAAATACTCAGAATAAACACATTAACTGAACTGCAGTTGCTTCATGGATTTCTCAATGCAAATGTGTGGTGCATTTTTGAGGGGCATTATAAAGTTAAAATTAGCCAACAAAAAAAAATGTTCTTCAGGCTCAGAGAAAAGTTATTTAAAAGCTTTAACTTGGCGCATAATGGCAATTGCAACCTCAGGGGATCCTCATCAGGGCAGAAATAATAAAGTAGATTAATTACACCTGTTACTCTATATAGGCACAGTGGAAATAAACATTAGTCCGTACCACAACTACCCCAGGTTCTCTGCATTTACTGCATCCGACACTGATTAAAGCACTTGGCCTCTGTAGTATTTTTAGCCAGTTTGACAATGACAAATAATATAACTAATAGGTCAAACTGCAGAACTTAATAGTTTTGGTGGCCATCTTAATCATGTTAAGTTTCATTATGATGGGATGAAACACAAAGGAAATTCCCAAATTTTCCCACATGGGTTAGATTCTGTTTTTTTAAAGTATTTCATCCCCCTCTGTCTCCCCCTCCTCCCCACTGCAGGGAACCAGGTGAGCAGCAGGCTGATGAGCATGCGCAGTGCTAACGGGCTCCTGATGCTACCTCCAAAAACAGAGCAATACGTGGAGCTGCACAAGGGCGAGGTGGTTGACGTCATGGTCATCGGCCGGCTATGATGTCATCACAGAGGGATGGAGCGTCGGCGTCATATAGCGAGGGTTGGAATGGGTGGTTCACGGTGCATGTCCACATATCATTGACTATTCTGTAATATGCAACGGCACAGCTAGTTTTTATTGATTTGGATAACGTTGAGGTATAGTCAACATCTTGATCACAACCTAGATACATATGAAAAAATTAATTTAAAAAGATTATAGTATTTCAAACAAAGAAAATATAACTTTTAATGAAAAAATCTAATTATAAAAAGAGATTTATTCTGTAATATATTATTATGATTATTCTTATTATTATTATCATTATTCTTCTTATTATCATTATTATATTAAGGCAACTTTGTTCCTTTCATTGCAATTGCTTTGTGTGTTCAATGCTAGACCTTATCTATAGCAGTAGCATTTTAATAGACAGCTGTAGGTGCC